>NC_073259.2:6882500-7482500 GCF_029289425.2 Pan paniscus
CTACCAGGTATCTCCCCAAATTCATAAGGTTGATGTAAAGATTAAATTACTTAGTTAAGGCCAGGTGTGGTGGCTCATGCCTGCAATCCCAGCACTTTGGGAGGCCAAGGTGGGCCAATCACTTGAGGTCGGGAGTTCGAGACCAGCCTAGCCGAAACGGTGAAACCCCTGTCTACTAAAATTAGAAAAACCAGCTGGGCATGGTGGCAGGCACCTGTAACCCCAGCTACTCAGGAGGCCGAGGCAGGAGAATCATTTGAACCTGGGAGGCAGGGGTTTCAGTGAGCCGAGATTGCCCCGTTGCATTCCAGCCTGGGCGACAAGAGTGAAACTCCATCTTAAAAAAAAAAAAAACTTAGTTGAAGGTGCCTAGTAGAATATCTGGCTCTATAGTAATCATGCTGGCAATGCTAATTATAGTGAGTGTTTACCCAGTTCATTCATACTCTTGAAGAATCATTTATTTATCCTTTTCTTGGGTCAGGGCACAACAGAGCCTTGCTCTGTCATCCAGGCTGGAGTGCCAAAGCGCAGTGTCGGCTCACTGCAACCTCCGCGTTCTAGGTTCAGTTGATTTTCCTGCCTCAGCCTCCCAAGTAGCTGAGACTACAGGAGTGCGCCCGGCTAGTTTTTGTGTTTTTGTAGAGACGGGGTGTCACCAAGTTGGCCATGCTGGTCTGGAACTACTGACCTCAGGTGATCCGCCCACCTCAGCCTCCCAAAATCCTGGGATTACAGCAGTCTGCCCACTGATTTATCTTTAAATCACCACTTCCCAAACTGTTTTCTCGTGTTCTAGTATCCCTCAAGGTGTTAAGTGATGTTCCACCCAGAAAAAAAGAGAAGGTGGGGTTCCATGATCAGTTAAGTTTGGAAAATACTTTATAGGTAGGGTTGGAACTTTTTCAGGGGCCAGATTGTAAACTTAACTGGGCTTTGTGGGCCATTTGGTCTCTGTCACACTACTCAAATCTCTTGTAGCACCAACGCAGCCATAGAAAATATGTAAGCAAATGAGCAAGGTTTTGTTCCACTAAAATTTTATTTGTGGACACTAAACTTTGAATTTCATATAATTTTCACAAAATGTAATTATTATATGTTATATGCTATATTATTTGGGGTTACAAAAGTATTATTATTTTCTTTTTTTCCAACCATTTAAAAATGGAAAAGCCATTCTTTGCTCATGGGCCATGGGCTGGCTTTGACCGTGAGTGGCAGTAGCTTGCTGATTCCTGCTTTAAAATATAGCCCCCTATTAAAGATATGCAACCTACACCATAAAAAGCTTTTCTAAGTTCTGCAGCAGTGCTGTTATGACCAGTGTTCCTCAAACATATTTGACCGTGGAAATCTTTTGTCATGCTTATTTGTTACTGTCTCTTGCTGTACTTCTGTGGAATGTGCTTTTGAGAAATACTGACCTAGAGAATAGCTATGTATGCCAGAGGTAAAGTTTGGCCTGTGGAGCAGACTGTAAATAACAAGAGAAAGCGTCTTGTCTTTATTCCTCTTGCTCTGATCATCAGCTCTAACTGGTCACAGACAGAATGGTATTTTGGGAAACTGAATTCACTCTACGAGGTGGGCACCAGTGAACCACTAAAGCTGAGTCAAAGATTGGCTGAATTGAGGGTGGACATGATGAAGTTAATTCCGTCAACCAGCTTCAGAAATGGGAAAAATGGCTTTAACGTAAGGTAAAATAGAGATGCTCTAAGTGAGATAAAATACTCGGTCCTGGCTGGGTGCGGTGGCTTACACCTGTAGTCCTAGCACTTTGGGAGGCCAAGGTGGGTGGATTGCTTGAGCTCAGGAATTCAAGACCAGCCTGGGCAACATGATGAAACCCTGTCTCTACAAAACACACACAAAAAATTAGCCAGCCCTGGTGGCACATGCCTGTGGTCCCAGCTACTTGCAGGGCTGAGGTGGGAGGATCGCTTGAGCCCAGGAGGTCAAGGCTGCAGTGAGCTGAGATCACACCACTGCACTCCTGCCTGGGTGACAAAGTGAGACTGTCAAAAAAAAAAAAGTGTGTGTGTGTGTGTGTGTGTGTGTGTGTTTATATATTTATATTCCGTTGAGAGGAAGAAGAGATCCAGAGGTCATATGCAAAATACAAACAGTAATAGGTATCAATTTCTATAGTTTTGAAATCTTTACTGCTGTTGTTTTAAAATATGCAAAAGTTTAAAACTTTAAAAATTGAGTTTATATATAATATTCTAAAACTTACTTTGAAATAATATTTTCAGTTGCTGTTTTTTTGTGTGTGTGTCTTTGAGAAGTAGGATGTGTGACTCAGTAGGCAGTAAAGGTTATTGCTTTACGATTTTGAGCATATTTTTCCCTAATAAAAATAATGCCATAGCTAAGGAGAGAACCTTCAAATTAAAAACAAAAACACTTTCATTTTAAAAGTCTGCACTTCCCATCTTTTTATGTCTACTTTAACCGTATGCCCCTTATTAAAAGGAAAAATTGGTGTAGTAAGCATTGTTTTTAAATTCTGTCTGGCATTTGGCAAGCAGCTAGAACCTATAGGAGGATGCAGAAAAGATGGGACCATCCCAGCTGATGAGAATTTATCTACCTGATGCAGGCATAGTCATTGCCCATTCCCACAGAATTTACATACCAGGTGTCTCATTCCAAACCTGTGTAGGAGAAAAGGGACTCTTATAGTTTTTGCCAACAAATTGATAGCTGATGAATAATAAAATTGTTGAATCATTAATGCAAGAAGGTAATAAATTACCGGGTTTGTTTTCATCCATTTGGCCAACAAATGTTTTTGGTGACCTCCAAGATCTCAGTAGCCCCAATATCTTCAGCACTCTGTCAGCATCCCAGCATGCACTCATATATATCCCTGACAGCTTTCACAAGCTTCCTATACAGCTATAGGAGTATATCTCGGATACTTACTCATTGGAGCAGCTCCTACTTTTTTTGTAAGTGTACCACAAATCCCAAAATTAGATGTTCTATGTAATGTTGGCTATTTTATGAGATCAAGACACAGTTGGATCTTGATTTTCCTGGAGGTGGAGACCTGAGTGCCCTGACACTGCTGGCATTCTTCTAGCAAATGTCATGGCAAACAGACGTGGAATGCAGCACAGGCTAAAGAAAGGCGAGCAAGCCCCCTCGGTAGCACAGTGTGGACAGCTGGTACAGACATGCTATCCATCTAAAACTGGGAAAGGTTAAATAAACAGTGGGACGGTGACAAAGTGCAGAGATTAATTGCCGAAAGCATTCAATAATTCTTAAAACAGACATCTAAATAAGCAGAAGCATTCTGGAGTTTGAGTTCTGAGAGACAATGTAAGAAGACTTTATTTACTTTTGGAGACAGAGACTTCCTAAGGAAAGAAGACAAGATAAATGGTGTAGTCCAAAAGTAGACATATGTAACAACAGGTGTACCTTAGTTTGAAGGGACTACATCTTCATATGGGAGGATTGTATTCTGAAATTTTCTGTTCACATTACATCCACTATAAAACATGAAGCGTAAAGTACATACTACTGTAAAATAATAAAGACAAAATGAGAGAAAAGGCCAATATAAATCTTTTTATCAGACCATCTCCAGATGTTACTGTGAACCTACTACTTAGCTTCATCTCTTGAGGCTCAAGCTCAGCTTCCCCTCCTCCAACTTCATCCCCAGATCTCCAGCGCAGATCAGTGGGTTTAAGACATAATTCAGTAGAGATTTTGATAGGATTTGAGTAAATCCCTAACAGAAACTCCCTTGGCTTGCCAGCTATTTTTAAAGGCAGATATGTAGAAAGCAGAAGATCCTAAATTCGCCTGTCTGTCTTGTGATAGCCCTTGCCAGGAAAATAGGAGGAGATTTGCCCAAGAATATATTATAGGATGTTCTTGTGGTACATGCCTGTAGTCCCAGCTTCTTGGGAGGATGGCTTGAGCCCAGCAGTTTGAGGCTACAGTGAGCTGCGATCATGCCTGTGAAAAAACATTGCACCCCAACCCGGACAACATAGCAAGGCCTTGTCTGTTCAAAAAAAAAAAAAACACTAAACTTTTTTTTTTTTTTCAAATAATACGTTAGATAGAACCAACCCATAGAAGTCATCTCTGCATAATATTTCTAAGTCCAATAATGATCAACATTATGAGTGCCTGCAATATCATCAGAATTTAAGAGTCGAAAGTTACTTTGATCATTTTCACTGTGGAATTGAAAGATTCTTTTTATACACTTATTGAGTTAGGAAAGTACATACAAATGCTAAAAATCCAGTCTTGGCAAGGATGTAGGGAATCAGAGGTATGTAATACCTTAATGTTGGTCTTTTCAGTCAGCTCGTCTTCCTCTAAAACAGTGGATCTCAAGTATAGATGTCCATTCCGGAAACTCAGTAGGTCTGGAGTAGAGCACAGACTTCCATTTTGAATAATTTCTTTCATGTTTGAGAGCCACCATTGTAAAGCAAATCTGATACCATGTAATAAGCTATACAGCTCTCCACAGCCGTTGACCTCTTTGTGAGCCCTTGGGTTCTGCAGGGGAAAGCTGCTTCCCGCTCATAGACTGAATTATGTCTTAAATCCACTGATCTGTGCTGGAGATCTGGGGATGAAGTTGGAGGAGGGGAAGCTGAGCTTGAGCCTCAAGAGATGAAGCTAAGTAGTAGGTTCGCACTCTGGATTGATTTTCATATGCTAAATCATTTAGAATTTCCATATCCATTTTCACTTCAACCGTTATAGTTTGGCATGACATAAATCTTCTTACATCGACAAAGATAAGAGTTTGCTTCGTTTTTTCATTCTGGTGTTTGGGAGTAATTTTCTGGAGGAAAATGTCACTGATAGGTCTTTGCTCTGCTGCCTTGAAGTCAGGAATCCAAAATTGTCATTAGTACTATATTGGAGCCCTCAAAACTTTGACCAAGGTGGGGAAAGAGAAAGCATAACAGCTTCAGGGAAAAGTAGGCTCAGTCGAGGCTTTCTCCGTGAGGATCAGTAATTGTAGAATGGTGAGGGGTTGAATAATCAATCATTTTAGGTCAAATTAAACATATTTTCTTTACGAGTTCTGTCAAAATAGGTAGACATTAGGTAGAATCCAGGAGTCACTTCTACACTCAACAGAAATAGAGACAACTCACTAGAACTAAGACTGTAAGGAACAGTCTAAGATGGTCTTAGTTCATTTTATTGCTGCAATAATAAAGTACCACAGACTGAGTAATTTATAATGAACAGAAATTTTGGCTTATGGTTCTGGAAGCTGGAAAGTCCAAAAGCAAGGAACCGACACCTGGCAAGGGTCTTTTTGCTGTGTCATCCCATGGTGGAAGGGCAAAGAGAGGGTAAGAGAAAGGCGGAAGGCAGGTAAAAGGAGGCCAAACCCCGCTTCCTCGTTAACAGACCTACCCTTACAATAATGGCATTAATCCATTCATGAAGACACAGCGGTCATGGCCTGACATACCCTAAGGGTTCTACCTATTAATACTGTTACAAAGGCAGTTAAATTTCAACATGAGTTTGGGAGGGAATAGTCAAACCTTGGCCCACTCACTGAATTGATGTTGTTTTCCTTTCTGTTATAATGTTTCACCGTAAACTGTAGTTCCCTACATATTATATTGAAAGGACTATTGGTCTGTATATATTTGTGTATCACAAAAGAGTTACGTCATCTTTAGAGTCTTCTAACATGGAGAATATATAGATACGTTTTATATACAATTTGATAGTTAACTAATTCTATAGATGCAGGCTTTTTTTTTAGAGAAAGATACTATGTGCCATTATTTTGCAAATTAATGTAAATCTTAAAAATTTTTAGTGGATCTTATTCTAAACAGTAAATACCAAATGAGCAGGCATTGTCGTAACTAGGTACTCCCTTCTCCTCTGGCATCTTCTTTTTTTGTTTGTTTAAGAAGACATTCTGAGGCTTATTGTAATTTCTTAATTTCTCTTCTGATTTTTTAATTTCAGTTATGTTGTCTGTTTTACTATTGACAGACATTGTTAAGTATAATTCAAAAGTAAAGCTTAGAATATAAACAAGGATCTGGATGTCATTCAGCAGAAGTGCTCTCTAGTCATGAAGAAAATGAAGCTTGGCTATGAAGTAGAAGAATCTTTCTATCAAAAAATAAGAACTTTGGAACTTAGGATCCAATAGAGTCGCACAATAGTCATATAGGTGATTTTACACTTACTTCATTGGGGCTGTCATGGCTCAAATATATTTGTGATCCTTTTCTTGGAAATTGCTTTCAGAGCCAGTTTGCAGGATGCCCCTAAAAATAAATATGTACTTACACTTCACTGTAATCCAAAACCTATCACTCTGATTCATTGTGCACAAGACTTGGTGTCAAAATTAAAATTCAGTTAATAAAAAGGGTATTTGTCATAATTCCAAATATTTAAATAATGCAATAAAACTGTGAAGCTTAAAGAGAAATTTGGCAGCATCACTAGAATAAATTTTTGTGTAACTTCCCAAAATTAATTCCCTGAAGAACATATCTTTTCATTTCAAATATAAGTACAAGTATATTTTATAAAGGAAGCAGCTAGATAACTTTTGCTAAAGTAACGTTTAAGGAAATACAGGGCTGGGTACAGTGGCTTACACCTGTAATTCTAGCACTTTGGGAGGCCGAAGTGAGAGGATCACTTGAGCCCAGGAGAGCAGCCTGGGCCACATGGTGAAACCCCCTCTCTAATAAAAATAAATAAATAGAATAGAATAAGCTGGGTATGGTGATGCCAGCTACTTGGTATGTAGTCCCAGCTACTTGGGATGCTGATGTGGGAGAATCACCAGAGTCTGGGAAATCTAGGCTGCAGTTGTTGGCTGTGATCTCACCACTGCACTCCAGCCTGGGTGATGGGAGTGAGGCTCTGTCTCAAAAAAAAAAAAAAAAAGGTGGGCATAGAAGATGAATGGAAGATACTCAAAGATAGACCCATGAAACTGAGGATGTGCTATTTCAGTCTCTGGCCTAAAAAAAATTGCCTGTTTTCATGGACAGAGGAAGGGGAACATCACACACCGGGGACTGTTGTGGGGTGGGGGGAGGGGGGAGGGATAGCATTAGGATATATACCTAATGCTAAATGACGAGTTAATGGGTGCAGCACACCAACGTGGCACATGTATGCATATGTAACAAACATGCACATTGTGCACATGTACCCTAAAACTTAAAGTATAATAATTAAAGAAACATAAAAAAATAAAAATTAAATTAAAAATTGCCTGTTTTTATTAAACTAGTAAACAATTTGTAGAAATGCATGATTTGATTAAATGAGTTTTGGGTGCCACCTTCATAAGGGAAGCTAGAACTGTGCTTAAATACCAGGAGCCCTGCTACCTTCTTAATCTTGAGCACTAAAACTAAGACCTATATCTAAAAACTTAGCCTAAATTCGCATTCCACTGTCATGAATATGGAATGAAAATCTCTCATGAAGTTGGTTTTCATGAAAGTGCCTCCAGGAAAGCAAAACTCTGGAACATTGGGCCACATTTATAAGACCGTGATTATTCATTAAAAAACTGAGGATGTAATATTTAGAAGGCCTTTACTTACTATCAACTCATCAACAGTGTGAGATGAAACTAGCAGCTTGACTTTCTGTATGAAGTATGGGGGAAAGAGTGGAAAGAATGTCAGAGTTCACTGGGACCTTGTTTAGAGCCATGGGGCTGAATTTTATTTAAAATATTCATTGGAAAAGCACCTGGATTCCAATGCTTCTTAAAGTCATTCTGTTTTTCCATGCAGTTCGTTATTTGCTTTTAGACCTTTTATCTCCAAGTTGTTTTATTTAGTTGCTAGTATTTCTTCAGGTGTCATTATCTTACATCCCTCTAGAAGATAAGACACACTATTGTGTGCATGTGAAATTAGAATTCCTATAAATATCTCATTTCTTGAACAAATTTTCAGTATCACCATAAATGATATTTAACACTAAGTGGCCAAAAACAAGTCATTCACAGAGATTCTGCATCATATTCAGTCTGACAGCACTGAAGCTGTGGTTGTGTATTTTTAACTACACTTAATGAAAAAGGACATCAGGACCCCAGCAAAGTTGCCAGCATTCACCAGGTCTTACGAGTTCTTCTGCCCTGGACCTTTTCTCATCTGCTCTGTCCATCCGATCTTGGCACTCGCCAGCTCTGCCTTCTTAGTCCAGCAGTGGCTCGATAAGAACCGTTGATCTTCAGAGCTCTGTCTCTCTGTCTCTCTCTCTCTCTCTCTGTCTCTCTCTCTCTCTCTCTCTCTCTCTCTCTCGAAGAGTTGGAAAAGAGGACTCGAAAAAATATTCATAGGGTAATTTGTATCTTCCACATTATTTAAATTTGGAAGCATAAAAATACATTGTGCTCGAATCATGCTGGGTGAAATAAGCCAGATACAAAAGGCCAAATGCTGTGTGATCCTACTTATATGAGGTACCTGGAGTAGTCAGATTCAAACACACAGAAAGTATAATGGTGGCTGCCAAGGGCTGGAAGGGGCAGAGGAGGGGTGTTAGCCTTTCATAGGTGTAGAATTTCTTTTCGGGAAAATGAAAAGTCTTTGGATATGGATGGCGGTGACAGTTGCACAACAGTATCAGTGTACTTAATGCCACAGAAATATACACTTTAAAATGGTTTAAAATGGTCAATTTTATGTTATCTGTATTTGACTATAGATTTTAAAAAGTGCTTATACTTATCATGTTTGCTATATGAGAACATTCCTCATTCAGAAGATTTTATGGTTTTTAAAGTAACTTGATTGAGGAATAATATAAATACAATAAAGTGCAAACATTTTAGACATACATTTTGGTGAGTTTGACAAGCTACAGTCATTTCCAGGAGCTTCTGTCTGCCCTTTCTGGTCACTCTCCATTTCCCAGTGCAGTCCCTGGCAACGACTGATCTGCCTCCGATCCTTGTGGATTAGAATACAGTTCATTTTTATATTTTTTAAACAAATTTGGAATGTACAAACTTTTGTTTTTTAACAAGTAGAGATACAGATGTCGAGTTTTTTGCCCATCTGAGAAGCAGGTAGAGGCTTGATAGCAGAGGTCTCAATAGCACAGTAAAACTAAGTCTTCTAAACTTGCCATAATCTTATGAACATGCTCATTTTTCAGAAAAGGTGAAGGAAAAAACTGAACACAAGTTTTCCACCCACAATTTTGTTCAATCAGTGTCATTTACTGAGCTATAATCACCAGCAGTTTCTGCCTTTATAATGTTAATTTTGATCTTTTTCAAGAACTTGTGAAAAATGGAAGTCAGTCCATATTGGGATAACTTCTCTACCCATTCCCTTGTAAGTGTATTTCTTTCCTTTTTTTTTTTTTTTCTAGAGACAGGGTCTTGCTCTGCCACCTAGACTGGAATGCAGTGTGGTGCCATCACGGCTCACTGCAGCCTCGACCTCCTGGGCTCAAAGGATGCTCCCACCTCAGTCCCCCAGGTAGCTGGGACTATAGGCATGCACCACCAGGCCCAGCTAGTTTTTTTTATTTTTTGCAGAGATGAGGTTCCACCATGTTGCGCAGGCTGGGCTCGAACTCCTGGGCTCAAGTGATCCACCCGCCTCAGCCTCCCAAATTGTTGCCATTACAGGTGTGAGCCACCGAGCCCAACCATGAGTGTATTTCTCACTGTAGGTCAGTTCCTTTCCCTTGTGTCAGGAGATAGAGAAACATGAGATGAGCAGCAAATGAGAAATCTTGGACATTGTGCTTCGCACAGGACTTGCCATTGTGCTGCAGGAGGGCTGTGCTAGGCAGGACCCCAGCGTGCACTGTTGGAACTATGCCCTGAAATAGTCTGTATTTGGTGACCTTTGAAAGTTTCTTTGTAGCATTTAAGCATAAATGTGATAGTTATTTTGTGTTGCATATTCATTGACTAGCATTTAGTCTTTCATTTAGAGTTCTACCTGCAATTCTTGAATCCAAGAGTCAGACAGCAGCGTTTTATTCTTCATTCTTTAGGAACTGTTTTTGTAATATAAGGTTTTTACTTCTAACACATCTCTAGCAGTAGCATCCTGGCCTTTCCCCTTGCAGAATCTTCTAATCTCTCCTCATTACCTTCAACTCAGTCTTTATAAGACCTTGCTTTACTTCTCTAAAACTTTTGGTATTTCTATATTACGTACAAAATCAAATCACTTCTCATTCAGCATTTTTGTGTACCCTCTGCCTGCTGGGTTCTGGTTAGAACCCTCAAGGATTTCACGTTCTGTTTATTCCTTAGGCCACCATTCCAGACCATCTCTACTCTGATTTAGAGCTGCCTCTTCAGCTTCTCTGCCATTTCCTGTCCCTGTAGACACTCTCTAATCCAGTTCTACGATGTGTCCTCACATGTGACTGGTGCTTTCACACTTGCCACTCTGTCTTTCATATTTCTCTGTCAAAATAGGGCCCATGTCAGTTCCCACGTCCTTAGCCTGAGGTGATTTCTCTCTGCTGTACTACTTCAGCATTTACTGCCCATACAGTATATTTGGCACTTAGCATTTATTGTTTCATCTCATTAGTTATATTAAAATCTTAGAGTTGAAAAGGACAGTCTCACCACTGAAAACAAAATTACTTACACAATATCTCCGATAATCTCTTTAAACACCTAGTCATGGGAAGATCTATAATTTTTTAGCTTTCCAACTCTACTTACTAACAAATATTAATACACTAGATGTTCCTTTTATAAACCAAAATCTCTCTCTTTTGTGACTTCCCCTGCTTTAGTAACAATTGTGCCCTCTGGACAAACACAGATTCAATGTTCTGTTTTTGCAAAACCTACCTTAAAAATTTTGGTAGAAATGATTGTGCTATGTTAGTAAATCTTTTTAGATTAACATAGCCTTATATAATCCCACTATGTCATCTTCCTTTGATACCTTCTACTTGTGCACCCCTTCTCAAATTATGACATATAGAATTGAACCTAGTGAACCTAGGTGTTCAGTTAGAGAAAAACACAACTCTTTCTTTCTTTAAATGAAACGTAAGTTGCCCAAAGCTCATGGTTTCTTTCTAGTTGTGGTTTATGTTTATCTTCCTTACGCGCTCTGCTCACTTGCCTAGACGCTACTGGCCTGGAAAAAAAAATGCCTTAAAAGTGCAGTGAAATACAGCTTCAGAATAGGTGAAAACACTGAACAGCGGGGGAACCACCACAACAGATAGAAGTGAAGTCAGAATCAGAGATGCAGTTGGTTCAAGATACATTCATTATGAGCCTACTCTGTGCTGAGAACTATTCTTAGCATTTGGAATTCATTACAGAATAAAACAGACAAAGATCCTGTCTTTGTGGATTTTGTATTCCAACTATTCCTAAGCACAGGCTTTGGGCAAACATTGAAGACTAGCAAAGTATATCAGCGTATTGAGTATAGAGTATATAGAGTAACTGCAGCCCTAAATAAAATAAAACAAGAAAGCTTAAGCAGTTTAGGCTAATGCAATGCAGAACATGAACAATACTTGAAAGCTTTTAGTTTTCAAGTTTAGGAACCAAGACTCTCGAAGGAAGACATTTTTTAAAATGTAAAAATAGCAGCATAATACCTGAAAGATAGACACAACCCAAGTGTCCATGTTGGATAAATGGATAAACAAAATGTGGTATGTGCGTGTGGTGGAATATTACTCAGCCTTGAAAAAGGAGATTCAGCCACATGCTACATGGATGAACCTTGAAAACATCATGTTAAGTGAAATAAGCCAGTCACAAAAAGACAAATACTGTTTGATTTCACTTATGTGAGGCACCTACAGAAGTCACATTCATAGAGATAGAAAGTCAATGATGACTGCCAGAGGCTGGGGGAGGGGAAAAGAGGAGTTACTGTTATTGGTATAGTTTCACCTTTGTGAGATGAAGAGAGTTCTGGAGGTTGGTCGCACAGCAATCTAAATGTACTTTACTGAACTGTTCATTTATAAATGGTTATGGTAAATTTTATGTGTGTTTTATCACAACTAAAAAAAACCTAAAAGATAAAAGTTAATGAGCTAATAAACAGACCAATAAACCAGAAACATTAATCAATTTTGAAGAGGTAAATCATAAACATACTATAATCAGAGAAACAGACCCTACCCATGTAGAAGAATCAAAAAACATTTACAGAGCAAATGCCTGTTAATATCATCCAAACTGTGTAAGTGCTGAAAGGAGATGCTGAATGGAGAGAAATTAGCAGTTAAGTGAGCAGCCAGATTTTGAAGGAGAGAAAGCTACAGGCATTTCAGGCAGAGGACATAACATAAACCTAAGTGAAAATACATAGCAGCTCTATGACAGAGAGTCGTTGGAAGACAGTAAGGAAGAAATGGGTTAAAAAATTGTAGGTGATCCTGAATATTAGGCAAAAATATTTGCTATGGCAAGAGACCTAATGACGATGACCTTGGAAAAGTAGGACAGTATAGAATGATGGAGAAATCAGAGAAGAGGCTTTAAGAATAATGCAGGCCCAAGATAAAAGGGTGGGAGTGACATGCACAGACAAAACAGTGGGTACATTAAAAACTAAATGTTGTCAGCCTGTGGGTCCAGGAATATGATGGCTCTATTAACATTAAAAGGGTAATTTGTTATGTTACTAACATGTAAAATGTTAGTGTTGACATTTTACATTAAAGAGATATTTCTGGGTACCTAAATAAACATGACCTGCAGAGGACGTAAGATGTACAGGGACCAAAGTTTGCGAGGGCAGGTATTTCAGTGAGGTCCACCCACAGAGGCTCTCCCATGGACTATGGTTTTCACAGAGTTTATTTAAGTAGTGTATCTACCATAGTCTCTGAAACCTCTGCAAGGGAAGTTGAAGAATCTAGTCATTAGAGGATTTCTTCAGGAAAAGAGATAGAAGAGTAGAAGAGATATATTGGTAGTTTACTACTCACTCTGGATAGTTAATTGGTTAAATAACTAGGAAGGTAGCAGAATCGAAGGTTTATTTAGTCCATCGGTAAGTTAATCTAGATTTCAGATTTATCTTAAAATTAGAGTAAATTAAACTATTCCTACATGTCCATGACATTAAAATGCCCAAAGCTACTTATCTTGTTCTAGTTTTAATCTGGTATTTTTCCAGATGTTTTCAGTATGATAGAATGTATAGAACATGATTACACAGTCATTCAATTTGACATACGCGGTTGGAGGAGGAGCGAATAATAAACCTTGGTAACATCCCTTCATTCATACTCCTCTTTTTGTCTTGCATTTCTGTTAAACACACACACATACTTAGGACTCATTCAGATTTTTAACCACCATATCCCAACGCTAATTACGGTCTCTTATTTACTAGCAATAGAAGTCTAATGTTGTGGCGTTCTCAAGGATTCAGGAATGTTATTCAAAAGCATCTTGAGCTCCATTTGCCTTTGATGTTTGCCTCCAGTTTCTGAAATCTGCCCAGATGGGGGAAGGGGATAGAGGGGGTGGTCTTACTATTTCCTGAAGCACAGATGCCGCAGCAGAGCCCTTTTAGAGACATCTTGATTCTATTAGAATTTGCAGGTCAAAGGGCAGGTTCAACTGGCCTGGTAGTTTAAAGCACTAGGGATAGAGTGAATAGACTACTGTAATGACTTAAAGTTGGATTTCTGCTGCTACCTACTCATTATGCTAATAATGTGCATGTTGGTCATGTGGGGGTGGGGGATTACTAATCACTTTGAAAGGTTTCGTGTCCACATTTTCCTTTTTTTTTTTTTTTTTTTTTTAACTCTGGAAAAGAAGGGAACAGAACAAGGAGAGTAATTTGACAGGAAAAGCATTGCAGTTCTTATTTTGCCCTGGGCTTGTGGCATACATATATTACCGTTCACATTTTATGTGCTTGTATTACTCCCTAGGGACTCATGGGAATGAAGTCAGAATGTGCTACACTAGCAAGTCTCCCCTTTCTGCGGATAGCCTTTAGTTAGTAAAGCTCTTAAAGTCGATGATTAATTCCTTTGAGGTTCAATTTCTTTAAAATATTTATATCAGTATTAGAATAGGTGATCTCAAACCATTGACTCAGATTAAAAGAAGTTATAAAAAAGAATTACTTCTGGTAATTTTTATTTTCTTTATACTTTTCTGTATCTTTCAGTTTTTCTTCAATGACTGTGTACTACTTTTATCAGAAAATACTTTTTTTCAAAGAAGCAATTATATTGAGTAGACAGCTATTAAAATAAAATTCTTTTTCAATTTGCTTTTTTTTCCCACTGTGAATTCCATTCCCTCTGAAAAGCTGAGTGTTTTTAACAACATTTCTGAGTTTAGACACTCTCAAGTGTGCCATGTAAAACTTAATCAGGTAAGTCCAACTATACCATATGGTCCTTTCTACGAGATGGATTACAGGAACAGCAATTTTCGTATTCCCTAAAAGTCTTTGCGTCACTGTCTACTCGCTTCCACATTCTTCCCTAATATCCTCCAGATTTTTTTCAAGAGCTTGTTCTCCCTCGTACCATCCACTTCAGATTTACCGGAATTGTAACCAAGAGAACAATACTGTCTTTGTCCCTTTTGGAAAATAAAAGAAAAACCTAAAAGCTAGTACACCTATCAAAGATAGACATTACTCAGAATTCATATGATTATATGTGCAATATATAATCAAAACATTTTATTCTCTTGACTATGAATTGCCCTTCTTAGGCACCTATACATGTAGAAATCAGTGTCAGGAGTATACGTTGTAAATGGAAAGCAGAAAGACATGATGATCTGTTAGGGGATTTTTAGAGGATGAGAGCCATGGTCATAGGAGAGAAAGTTTGATTCTGTATAGTCCATAGCATATTATCATTGCTTAGTAAAAAAAATAGCATCAATGAAATAAAATCTCTATTTGAATTGCATAAAAAATACTTCAAATTATATATCTTATTAAAAAGACGCTATTCCAATGGCTCAGACTCCAATCACACATTCCTCAAAACTTTGAAATTAGAAATCTAAATTGTCATCTGTTATTTCATATTGTGATTTGCAAATTTGACATTTTACCCCAGAGATGAACTGTACCACACTAGCTGTCCAAGCATACCATTTATGAAAGAGTTTGGAATTGAGTCAAGAAGCTTCAACAATATGGAATCATTTTTACTATGTCATATTACAATATTTTCCTTAAGCACAAAATAGGCCTCAAGTCCGATCACCTTTGTATTTTGCATTCAGCAAAGGTGCTGGTATTTCAATCTAATTAGATAGAGTAATTTATCTGTCATTCACCTGCTGCTGCTTGCCTGCTACTAAATGTGTGATTCTGACTATTGGTGCACAGAAATGTAGCACCCTTATTGGGAAAGCATGCTGCCTCTTCCAGCTTGGTCAGTCTTTGAGCTTCCCGAAAGGGAACAGATGACCGCAGTCAACAGGAAACTGCATAGTTAGACCTTCTTGAACTCTTTCACCTTTAAGCTCATTTCACCACTTAACATATTTTTTTCAAGTGGTCAGTGGATATATTTAGACTGTCATTATCCCTTTAGTGTTGACTGGATCCTCGTGGTATAAGTTGCCTGCCATTTCTTAGAATTACGTAGTGTGGGGACAGTGCGATGAGAATCTTCTCTCTTCCAGCAGCAAAACTAGTGAAACAAATCTTTATTTCCATGATGTAAACCGAGTACACATCTTCTATTTGTTAGTATTGCTTTCAGAGTTGAGTAGACCTACGCATCCAGAATAAAGAATATCCATTAGAATATTCAGTAGACAGATAGTCTTCCAGTCTGTGGCTAAACTAAAACTCTTCCATATGACTGCTGTTGAAGCTCAATTATCTTAACAAAAGACAGAAGCAAGGTTAAACTTGGGCAATGCATTCTCAGATTCAGCATTTCCTCAGGTCAAAAGCTCAGGCCACTTATATAGTTCCTATAAATCAAATATGTCTTCTTTCATAAAAGATGAGCTACTGAGAAATGCATTTTGGATTATGAAACTAATTGTTCACCAACGCCATTGTGATTATTTTGTAAATTTCTTACATCAGCTTCCCCACTAAATCCACCTTTTTTTCCTTTGGACACAAACCATAAAGTAATTATTAGCTAAACCACAAGGAATCTGTAAAGTTTAAATTACTGTTTCAAAGTGTGCAGATCATTGCCAGTAAAGCCACAACTGCAAACTTATTTGCATTGATGAGATGAAAAGAATGATTGATGTTCATAATGCACCAGGAATAGATGGCTGTGTTTCTATATCCACCTTATTAAAGTTTGCAGTTTGTTGTACACTGTATGTATGAAAATGTCTTCAGTGTCAGTAATGTCTCAGATCATCTGGAAGCTACAGAATAATTATCAAAGGAATAAATTAAATGGATAAAGTATGTAAGTTACAGGATTATTCTTAAAGTAACTGTTTACTTTTCAAATTCAACTACAACTATAGGAACTCTTTTTAAAATATAAAATGAAATACTAAGTTCTTACTAATATAGTTTTTTTTAAAAGGTTAACAATTTTTATTTATTCTTTTTGCGATAGGGTCTCACTTTGTCACCCATGCTGGAGTGCAGTGGCACCATCTCAGCTCACTGCAACCCCACCTCCCAGGCTCAAGAGATCCTCCTACCTTAGTCTCCCGAGTAGTGAGTAGCTGGGACCAGAAGCGTGTGCCACCGCACCCAGCTAATTTTTGTGGGGTTTTGCCATGTTGCCCAGGCTGGTCTCAAATTCCTGGCCTCAAGTGATCCACCCACCTAAGCCTCCCAAAGTGCTGGGATTACAGGCGCGAGCCACCACGCCTGGCCTGAATATTTTTTAAACTTTATTTTATTGTAGTAAGAAGACAACACGGGATCTACCCTCTTAATCACTTAAGTGTACAATGTAGTATCGTTAATTGTAGAGAGAATGTCATACAGCAGATCTCCAGAACTTACTCATCTTACGTAACTTAGGCTTTATGCCCACTGATGGGAACTCCCCATTTCCCCCTCTCTCCTCTCCCTTGCAACCACCATTCTACTGTCTGTCTGCGTGAGTTTGACTGTTTTAGATCCCTCATGTAAATGGAATCGTGCAGTATTTGTCCTTCTGTGACTGGCTTATTTCACCTAGCCTAATATAGGGGAACTTATTAAGATAGCAATATAACAACATGATAAAGACAATTTAGAGTCACATTCGCCTAAATGGGATTCCTGGCTGTACCATTTACTCCAGGTGTGAACTTGGGCAAGCTATGTAAACTCGGAAAGTCTTGGTTTTATTACCCTCAAAATGAGGGTACTGATAATAGTAACTCCAAAGAATTGTTGGAAGGGGTGAATGACGCTGTTGGCGTTTGCTTTCTTGGTTTTATTACCCTCAAAATGGGGGTACTGATAATAGTAACTCCAAAGAATTGTTGGAAGGGGTGAATGGCGCTGTTGGCGTTTGCTTTCTTGGTTTTATTACCCTCAAAATGGGGGTACTGATAATAGTAACTCCAAAGAATTGTTGGAAGGGGTGAATGGCGCTTTTGGCGTTTGCTTTCTTGGTTTTATTACCCTCAAAATGGGGGTACTGATAATAGTAACTCCAAAGAATTGTTGGAAGGGGTGAATGGCGCTGTTGGCGTTTGCTTTCTTGGTTTTATTACCCTCAAAATGGCGGTACTGATAATAGTAACTCCAAAGAATTGTTGGAAGGGGTGAGTGGCGCTGTTGGCGTTTGCTTTCTTGGTTTTATTACCCTCAAAATGGGGGTACTGATAATAGTAACTCCAAAGAATTGTTGGAAGGGGTGAGTGGCGCTGTTGGCGTTTGCTTTCTTGGTTTTATTACCCTCAAAATGGGGGGACTGATAATAGTAACTCCAAAGAATTGTTGGAAGGGGTGAATGACGCTGTTGGCGTTTGCTTTCTTGGTTTTATTACCCTCAAAATGGGGGGACTGATAATAGTAACTCCAAAGAATTGTTGGAAGGGGTGAATGGCGCTGTTGGCGTTTGCTTTCTTGGTTTTATTACCCTCAAAATGGGGGTACTGATAATAGTAACTCCAAAGAATTGTTGGAAGGGGTGAATGGCGCTGTTGGCGTTTGCTTTCTTGGTTTTATTACCCTCAAAATGGGGGTACTGATAATAGTAACTCCAAAGAATTGTTGGAAGGGCTGAATGACGCTGTTGGCGTTTGCTTTCTTGGTTTTATTACCCTCAGAATGGGGGTACTGATAATAGTAACTCCAAAGAATTGTTGGAAGGGGTGAATGGCGCTGTTGGCGTTTGCTTTCTTGGTGTTATTACCCTCAAAATGGGGGTACTGATAATAGTAACTCCAAAGAATTGTTGGAAGGGGTGAATGGCGCTGTTGGCGTTTGCTTTCTTGGTGTTATTACCCTCAAAATGGGGGTACTGATAATAGTAACTCCAAAGAATTGTTGGAAGGGGTGAATGACGCTGTTGGCGTTTGCTTTCTTGGTTTTATTACCCTCAAAATGGGGGTACTGATAATAGTAACTCCAAAGAATTGTTGGAAGGGGTGAATGGCGCTGTTGGCGTTTGCTTTCTTGGTGTTATTACCCTCAAAATGGGGGTACTGATAATAGTAACTCCAAAGAATTGTTGGAAGGGGTGAATGGCGCTTTTGGCGTTTGCTTTCTTGGTGTTATTACCCTCAAAATGGGGGTACTGATAATAGTAACTCCAAAGAATTGTTGGAAGGGGTGAATGGCGCTGTTGGCGTTTGCTTTCTTGGTGTTATTACCCTCAAAATGGGGGTACTGATAATAGTAACTCCAAAGAATTGTTGGAAGGGGTGAATGGCGCTGTTGGCGTTTGCTTTCTTGGTTTTATTACCCTCAAAATGGGGGTACTGGTAATAGTAACTCCAAAGAATTGTTGGAAGGGGTGAATGGCGCTGTTGGCGTTTGCTTTCTTTTGCAGGCAAGAAGCTCTTCTGGCTGCCATTAGTGAAAAAGACGCCAATATAGCTCTCTTGGAGCTTTCGTCCTCTAAGAAGAAGACCCAAGAGGAAGTGGCTGCCCTGAAGCGGGAGAAGGATCGTCTGGTACAGCAGCTTAAGCAGCAGGTATTATTAAATGCCAGCAGGAGGGTCAGTGGGGCCAGCTTTCACACCATTCTCCACACAGGTCTTTGCCAGCTTGTACTTTAAGGTCTCATGTTTCATATTAGACATCTGATCATTGGAGCTAGTTAGTTTTCATCATTAGAGACTTTTTATCTCCGCAAATCTGTGTCTAGGAAATGCAGAGCATTCGTGGTAAGAGGGCTGTTTTGGACAATGTCACAGGTCTTCTATGAGAATGTTTTTTAACTTTGTACAATGGATTGTAGAAATTATTGAAATTAGCCCATTTGACATGAAAAGGCTTTTTTTTTTTAAACATCCAGCAAGATTTCTATGACAGCAGCCACTAAGGATATTTTCATGAAAAGATTTCCAGTTATTCAGGATTGGGTAAGCTCTGAAGATAAGAACAAAGGTTGGCCCTTTTCTTTTCCAGCCTAAATGCTCTCAAAATTTAATGCTTAATATTCATGTAACACCTTTTGTTTGTGAAAATAAAAGCTAAAAGTTTCCCCTTTGATGATGGTTGCACAACAGTATGAATGTACCTAATACACAAAACCATCAACTTAAAAATCGTTAAAATGGTAACTTTTATGTTAGACATATTTTACCACAATAAAGAAATGGGGAAAAACATTTTCCTTGGAAGATAACGAGAGTGCTGGATGTTTACGTCGGAGCCCTGCTTGAACGGCAGTGTTCCTCGTTGAGTGCTCCTGGCTGGGCGCAGCATCCGCGTCCCAGCCTCCGTGGCTGTCTCCTGCATTCCCAGTCACGTTGTCTGTACATTTTGGCTGCCCAGGTGTGCTCTTCGCCCTCAAGTAATGAGACCGAGAAAGAGCTTTTCAAGTAAAGAAATTTATTTTCTTCTATTTTTGGAGGTCAGTCATCAATTGATGGTATTTTGGCATAATGTTTATGTTAACAAGAATCAATATTTAAACAACAAAGTTATTTTCTCTGTGGATCAAATTAAAACTGCTTAGAAATAGTCTTTATATGTATTTATGTTGCACACTTTGCTGAGAAAATACCAAAAGATGTCTTTTTTCTGCAGGATGGATAGTTGACCAGCAAAAAGTAACCCATTGCTTATTGACAAGTGAAATAAAACTTTTCCAGGGTCCTAAAATACTTTTTAGCCAGAAGAGGACATCATCTAATATTCTGACTACCTGTTATGTAAGATAGGAAGAATGTGCTTATTATGAAAGACATCCGTCCAGTAGTTGAAAACTGAAATGTGGCTCATCGAAGCTGATAATAGCAAATTGGAGGATATTATTGGAGAAGGGAGTTCACTGCTGTGTGAGTTTATATATTCAGCAATATCAGTTATCTTAAGTAGTTAGGCTTGAATACATAGGCCTATGATTTAAGCAGTTCTTGATCTCTTCACTTAAGACACCAAATAGAATTGAATATCTAGCAGACCAGAATACCATACCTCATTTACCACTGTAAATGGCCTCCGAAGAACATATGTTTTCATTATGTGAAAATTAAGGAAATTGGCCGGGCACGGTGGCTCACGCCTGTAATCCCAGCACTTTGGGAGGCCAAGGCGGGTGGATCATGAGGTCAGGAAATCGAGACCATCCTGGCCAACATGGTGAAACCCCGTCTCCACTAAAAATACAAAAATTAGCTGGATGTGGTGGTGCACGTCTGTAGTCCCAGATACTTGGGAGGCTGAGGCAGGAGAATCACTTGAATCCAGGAGGTGGAGGTTGCAGTGAGCCGAGATCACGCCACAGCACTCTAGCCTGACAAGAAGACGAGAGTCCGTCTCAAAAGAAAAAGAAGAAAAGAAAAAAAAGAAAAGGAAATTAATTAATCTCTGAGCTTATAACCTTAGAAGGAAGTAGCTAAACAATTCTCAGTGTCTTTATATCAAACCACATGCCTTGAATTTTCTGTAGCGATGTGTCCTGTATGAAGAGAAAAATAATAACAGTTCTCAGGAGTCCTTCCTACAGTCATCTCCTGCCTCCCTTTTACATTCCTGCCCTTTCAAAGCGTATCTGGATGCTGTGAGCAAGAAGGAGTCTTGCCAAAGGCATTTGATTCTTTAATTCCTCCAAGAGTGTGTACTAACTTTTGGACAAGGGAGAGGCCTTTTGGAAAGAGGATATGGCATCAGTGTTGTTTTAATTTAAAGCTTCTAGTCCATGAATTGCTGGAATGTGCCTCAGTCTAAAGGCTATTTCCTAACAGGGAAGCAGTCAGCATTGACCAGGCTTTCCAGCAAATGGAGCTGCCACTGCCTGATAGGCTCTTGGCGTTCACATGTGATCCTATTGTCAGAAAGAGGTGAAGCAATGAGGGATATATAGATTTGGGGGTCACCTTCTAATATGGTCCCAATTTACTTATCCCCTCTAACCACCGCCCCCCCACCCCCTACAGAGTAACTTGTCTCCTTGACTCATTCATGGCAAAGCAGCACTTGGAGAGGCTGCATCAGAGGAAGGGGCCAGGGCCAGTGAAAAAAATAAACTAAGGCTGTCTAACAAACTCCAGATGTTCTGTGGTGGGTGCCAGCCAGTGTGTTCAGACCTTAAGTCATGACGAAGCCCCACTGTGATTGTCAGGCCCCCGCACAAGATTTAATGTAAACTCCGATAGAACCCTGGAAAGAATTAATACAATCTGTTTAGTCACAGCAGTTGTCACAAGGTGGCCTTTCTCTCAGCATTATTTTCTTCTTTTCACCTCCAGAATTTTACAACCTCCATATTGTGTTGGTTGCTGGTGTGAAATCTGGCTCTGCCCCTGTGTGCTCTACACAGATGTGTTATAGGCAGGCTGGGCTTTTCAGGACAGGCTGGGATTTTTTTTTTTTTTTTTTTTTTTTCTGTTTTTAAGAGTCAACTATAACAGTATAAAAGTAAAGGCTACAAACTTAAACAGATTTGGTTTGAATCTGGATAATCTCATTTACAACTACAATTTTGTAATCCTGTGCATTAGAATTAATTGTCACACCATATATTCTTTGATTCCAGTGTTTTGTAGGCGTATATTCTTTGATTCCAGTGTTTTGTAGGCGTGAGGGATACAAAAGCACAGTGCTCGTCTTAAAGGAACTCACAGGCTAATGCATCAAACCCTGGTTGTTGTAGTCATCTGGCAGACATTCTGTGTCAATCCGCTTCCACACTGCTGTAAAGTACTACCTGAGACTGGGTAATGTAAAGACAAGAGGTTTAGCTGACTCACAGATCCACAGGGCTGGGGAGGCCTCGGGAAACTTACAATCATGGCGGAAGGTGAAGGGGAAGCAAGGCACATCTTACATGGTGGCAGGAGAGCGAGCGATCAAGCGAGGAACTGCCACACACTTTTCAACCATCAGATCTTGTGAGAACTCACTGTCTTAACAGCAAAGGGGAGGTCTGCCCCCATGATCCAATCACCTCCCACCAGGCCCCTCCCCTGACACATGGGGATTACAATTCGAGGTGAGATTTGGGTGGGGACGCAGAGCCAAATCCTATCACGTTCTGTAGAAGGTAGTCCTGGCCTCGCCACCTTTTTCTGCTGACAGCTTTAGCAGGTCATCCAAACATTATGTAACTTATTTACCCATTCACTTCAGATTTACCTCACAGAGTTGGTGTGAAATTCAATAAGATAGCACACCTGAAGCGCTTAGAGTCCCCCCTTCCATTCCCTGTCACTGATAGCCCTGTTCGTGGTCAGAACTGTGCCATAGGTGACACACAGTACATTGAGGGAGGGGTAGTCTCAGTAAGCGTGGCTCTTGTTCCTTTTTTTTTTTTTTTTTTGAGGTGGAGTTTTGCTCTGTTCCCCAGGCTGGAGTGCAGTGGTGCGATCTCGGCTCACTGCAACCTCCACCTCCTAGGTTGAAGCAATTCTCTGCCTCAGCCTCCCGAGTAGCTGGGATTATGGGTGCCCGCCACCATGCCTGGCTAATTTTTTGTATTTTTAGTAGAGACGGGGTTTCACCAGCTTGGCCAGGCTGATCTTGAACTCCAGACCTCGTGATCCACCTGTGTTTGCCTCCCAAAGTGCTGGGATTACAGGCGTGAGCCACTGCGCCTGGCCTGGCTCTACTTCTTGGTTGTCTCTAGCCACTTTATTTAAATGTGCAGACTCACACAGTGTTCAGAATTACACAACCAGCACATGGCGTTCCACTCCTCTGAGGAAGAACGTATTTCTCAGGGCAGTTAGGAAAAAGAGGTAGAGGTACTTTTTATCCTTTCTGTTTTCCACCTGTTCTTTTTAATGATATGACTCTCATATAGAATTTTTAAAAAATAATTCTAAATTCTAATATGTCTTTCTTAAATCTTACATTTTCGTCATTGAAGAACATTTAAATGCCCGTCTGGCTGAAGTCCTCAACATTAGGAAAATGTCAACTCCCAAGCTACATCCCATCTCACTCGCCTTCGAGTTCTGTGATTTTCCACATGTTACCTCCCGTTCTGGGTATCCCCGAGTAGTATAACTTTTCAGAATTCTGTGAAAATAGAGCAGTGACAATAATGGCCACCACGTGCCACTTGACTGTCGTGCGCAGGGCATAGGGGCTTTACATCACCGGGTCTTCCCCACAGCTCTGGAGAGTGTCTTCATTATTTGGGGAAGCGCTTCAGACCCAAAAAGGTTAAAACTGGCTAAATTTCCATGAAGAAGACTAAGCGGTGGAGCTAGAATTAGAACTGATTCTCTTCTCACTGTCACCATCTTTTGTGAAGATTCCAGATGGTTGGTAATCAGATTGTATTAGAATTAGAATAATACAAACAATACTATTTTATGTTTTTATGATACTCATTTGTTCCCTGAGACACAGAAAAGGGGATCTATTTATACTCCAGCCCTTCCCCTCTCCATCCGTAAAGAATCAGAAACAAAAAAGAAACGGTGTGATTTGTTTCCCTTTTCACTGTTCCAGGCTGAGCATCACCTTTCGGTACACGCGGTCTTTCTCCCGTCGTCCCAGCACTACTTCCTTGAGATGAGATGACATCAGGTGATCCCGTTGGTCTTGAGAATGATCCCATATTCTTCAGTCAAGCATTTTCATACAGTAGTTTTCTACTGTGTTATGTGTATTTTACTTGCTTAATCCTCCCAAGACCGCTTTATTTCCCTAATCACTAAGTTCTTGATGGGAAGAGTATTTCACCGTTGCCCCAAGTACTTTCAGTAGGTGTGGTATGAAAAAATACCTGAATCAAGTGAATAATATTTTGAGTAACTGTCTTTTATTAACTTCTGTCCACTCTCTAGTGAACAGTTTTCAGTCTCTCTTGTGGCACTGCCTATGATACCTTTGCTCTTACTTGTTGTTTCATCGGTAAAGCTGAGTACTTTGACATTCACTGATTAGGTTGGGAAAACCAGCCTAAGCTTTGAATTGGCCGTTTCTGCAATCTAGCAGACATTCTAGCACACATTCACTCATCTGTGAACCCGCATTTGTACATGCTTTCACACTTCCCCATCCCTATTAGAATGCTGGTTACCATAATAACAGGATTCAATGCTCTGTCCACATATCCCACTCAGAAACAATTTGTCCTATAATATGGACTTGCTATCTTTCGATTCATTTATTTAGGGTTATTTTACTCCTTTGTTGTTAGCGAAAAGAAAATGTATATAGGTTAATGCCTTTCTTATTTTGACTTTAACCTTTTTTCTCACATGATGTAGGGCTGGCCATTGGCCCACCTTTAAATGGCTGTATATCATCTATCTTTTCCTCCTCGTGGAAAAGGCTACTGTCTATTATAGAAGCATGGTGTACTAATTATGAAGTTGCGGTTGAAAAGACACTTTATCATCACTCTAGCCACTTGGAACTTTCCAAATAAATCATTATTTGGACTAAAATTTCCCAGGCTTGTTTATAGTACAAAGGTGAATACCTTTTTGAAGGTTCAGTAAACTCTCTTTGTTAGGAACTGAGGGTTATGACAACAATAAAATATCTATTTCAGCTTTCAGTTTTGGTGGACATGTTCTTTGATCACAGCTTTTATGAGAGAAAATGCAGTTTTATTATTAATTCTTCTCTAGCCAAACTCAAATCATTTTACTGGTTTGAAATGTGTCGTCTTTACCTATCTCAAAGTTTTGAGTAAAGAATATAAATATATTGTTTTGTATATGAAAAATGTGATTTGTTCTCATTTACTAAAATTTGGGAAGAACTGGCTTAACATTGAACTGAAGAATGTAGGGGTCAGATACTTTTTTTAAAAAAGGCTCAAATTTGATTTTCAAATTCTTAGCCCAGGGCCCTGACCGCTCCCCGTTGGAGCAATATTTAGGACCGCCAAGTTGGAGACAGTAAATAATTGATTCTTACATGTCAGACTGATTGTCGGCTCTCTGCAGTATACATGAGTTGTTTTTGAACGAAGCTAAAATCTTGTGAAGACATACTAATAATCTAATATGAACCCAGTTAGATGAAAATCACCTTTTGGGACTTATTCTGTTCTATGAAAAAAAAATTATACAAAAAATTCTCCTAACTAGCCAAGAAAATAGACCTGTCTGTAGTCTACTTAGTGATTTAAAGCCTTTTCCTTAGACATGAAATCCATGATGGAAACTTGTTGCCAATAAGAATAATGGAGAATCAACCTTTAAAGCCACATACATGATGTAGAATTTCAAGTTGCCGTTATTCTGTATTGTAATGGTCAGCCAGAGAGACATGTGTCTAGTCAGTTGTATTAACTGCTTTCTACAGCAGTCCTCCCTTCCTTTTCTCTGTCCTATTTTCTGAACCAACAGAGGACTAAATTTTCTTACAGAGTCAGGAAGTTAAGACTTAAAATTTAAGGAATATGAGGGTAGAGTGTACCTTGTTGACTTACATTATTGCATCTGAACCTTCAGATGACATCCTGAAATAAATTGCATAGTTAGGGTATTTTATACCTATGATTCCCATTAGGGACTTCATGGTTTTGACAAATACACTATCAAAGGGAAGTACATCACAAAGAACACTATTTGCAGGTCAAATATTGACGAATTTAGGGAATATATTGTGTGATATTTTGGTCTAATTTTTCACTTTCAGTTTGTTGCTGTAATACACATAGGGAATTTTTAAAATATATGTATTTTAGATTTATGCTGTATTTGTAAATTCCCATAAATACATAAAAGGACCATGCTAAGCTGTCTTTGGGGTGGCCACACTAGTGTATTTTCCTCTCACGTTTTACCATAAGCAGCAAGAAGAAACCAGGCCCCCACCTTCATCACTTTAACTGGAAATCTACTTAGCTAGATCTCTGAGTTCATTCAGTACATTCTCCACTTTCTACACAACTGTAGGTGACATTGTTGCTAAAGTTCTGGTGCTGCATATCAAGGATCCCAGTAACAAGTTCCTTGCTTCCCTTGAAGATCCAGTGGCAGCCTCCTAAAAGCCCCTATTTCAGCGAACAGCCAATTCAGGGCACTTGAGGTTTGCACTAGTCTCTCCTCAGAATCTTTCCAGGTCTTCCAGTTTCCACCCACTACCCAGCTCCAAAGCCACACCGGCGTTTGAAGTTTTTGTTACAGTGTTACCCCATTCCCAGTTATGCCAAAATCTATTAGTTATCTACTACTGCATAAAAATTACCCTTAACTGAGTGGCTTAAAGTAGTAATTATTGTCTCACACAGTGACTGAGGGTCAGGAATCTGCAGGCAGCTTAGCAGGTGGTTCTGACCCGGGGTCCTCTGTAGGGTTACTTAGGACACGAGAGCCAGCTTCTCCAGAAGTGACCCGAGAGAGGAAGAGAGCAACCAAAATGGAATTTGCAGTGTCTTCCATAACCGAACCTCAGAAGTGACATACCATCACTTCTGCCTTATTCTGTTCACACAGACCAACCCTTATATAGTATAGGAGGGGACAGCACAGTGATGCGAATACCTGGAGACAGAGATCCTTGCAAGCCATCCTGAAGGCTGACTACCACAGCAAGTGCATGAATAAACAAATTTGGTATGTCCATGCAGTGAAATGCTGCTCAGCAGTAGATAGAAATGAACTACAAATACACACAGCAGGTTGGATGAATTGCAAAGACACACCGAGCAAAAATGGAGACACAGAAAAGTACATACTGTATGATTCCACCATACTATACAGTGTAAGAAAGCAGATCAGACAACAAAGCAGAACTTATTCATCGTTTCTTCCCCTCGTCAGCTCACTTGAGAGGCCTGCAAGGGGAAAGGGACAAGTTCCATTCTCTTTCACTCCTCTGCCTTCTTCATCTTCTGATGCTGCTTCTCTGGCCAACATTGTTTCCTTTGGGGTGGAGCAGCAGCCAAAAGATGCAAACCTGACAGCTTTCTGTAATATCACTTGACCCACAGAAAGCGCATGCATCCTCGCCGTGCCAAACGGTGAGAAATAGGCCGCCTCCGATACTTCTGTTTCCGTCTGCCATCTGTCTCCTTCTCAGATAAGCACAAGGCAAATCAACAAGTCTGATGGAATGAGATGCCAGTCTCCTTGACTTGTACTCACACTCAGTCTTTAGGAGTGGTTCTCTTTGAGCCCTCTCTGTCTTACCTAAGGCAAAGGGGACTCTTGTGAATGAACACGTAACTCTCCATGTGACAAGTCCTTCCAGCAGTAGCACTACGCTCACACCAGTCTTAGACAGATGGATGAAGGGCACCTGCTGAGGCAGTGGACTGCTGACAGTAGTGCCTTTTCAGCCACTGGCCGCTAAGCTGCCTTTATACATCTTGGTTGCTTAGCTCTTTTTTGTCACCTGCTTTGGGCCTTGGTCACCAATTCTATAACAACTGGAAAAGCCCATTCATCATACTATTAAAACTGTTTTACATTCTAAAAGAAGATAACAATGGTAGGATAAAACAGCAGAGAGCTCCTGAGTTGTTAGTGAATAAAGGGAAAATTAAATAGCAAGTATTGCAGCAGCTTAAGTGCTGCGGAAACTGTGGAAAGTAAAATGTTGTAAACATCTGTTCATCTCACTTAGTTTAAATCCTCGATAATGAGGCCAGCCTCAGAGAGCATTTATGTACCCATTTGTTTTGTATATGAATCTGTCATCTATAATGCCAGGTGCCTGTTTTATGACTGAGAAGACATTCCTCAAAACACATCTGTGTTAGGCACTGCCAGGGCCCCTTCACCTTGCCCTTGACGGTGCCTACTTCATATCTGCTGTGCACATCAGCATCAACCTCCCAGCTGTCCTGCATGATGTTATCTCCTTGATGGTGACTGTTGTTTTATCCTAGAAAATGAAAATTTGGTTAGAATATTCAGAATTTGACAGAAGAATGCAATTCCGAGAAAAACAGAAGATTACAGTTCAGTCTATATTTAATAATTCAACGGCCCTTATTTTTTTATTTACTTATTTGTTTTTAATAAAGACAGAGACTCACTCTGTTGCCCAGGCTGGAGTGCAGTGTGCAGTCATAGCTCCTGGCCTCAAGCCATCCTCCCACCTTGACCTCCCAAAGTGCTGAGATTACACACGTGAGCCACCACAACCGTCCTCAATGGCCCCTATTGACTAGTTAAGATAAAAATGTTAATCTTTTAAAAATTATTTTACCTCCTTTCAACCCTAAATTTGTGTATATTAAGTACTCAAATATATATACTTCTTCCTCTGAACCATTACAAACACTAAGATCAACTAGATTGTTCCTACTGATGGTATCCAGATTGTTTTGAAAGAAACTAGATGCAAACCATTTTCATTCACTGTCCTCACTTCTGGAGGACAGTGCCTTGCACTTCCTCAGCTCAATCTCCACTTTAAACTTCTCTTCAAGACTCATCATGATAGGTTGGAATTTCCTAGCCTGAAGTCACTATTTTTCCTTATCATTAGCAAAGCCATTCTGTGCTTTTTTCCATTCACGTATTCATTTTCCCTTGGCTTAAGTTGAACAAATGAGAAGAAAGGAGGGAGGGAGGGAGCAGAGAGAAAGAGAAAGAAACTTTTCACTTGGACTAGAGTTGTTAATTGTATTTATTCTTTATGTTAAGCCAGGTTATTCTTGGTGTGATTATTTGTTCAAATCTAAGAATTCCCGTTCTATAACCATTCCTGTCTTGTTTTCCTGTTTGTATGTATAGCGTGGTACAATAGAAATAGTAACTGAGTGTCAGGAGACCTGAGCTCTAGATCCAACTCTGTTGATAAATAAGTATATAATCTTGAACGTAATAACACCATCAACGAATATCAAACACTTCACACTTTACAAAGTACTATTCAGATCCTTAATAGCGCCTAACCCTAGGGCTGTATGGGCAAAGCAGATCTCATAAATAAAAGGAGTGAGTGGTTTAAAGCCACAGCAGAAAAAGAACTGTGAGAAAGTAGGGGCCACATGGTGTTGTCTACAGAGGCAGGCACTTCTAATTCCAGCTCTTGTGACCATGTAAGATGCGAGCCCTGTGTTATTCACGCATCCATGTTTCCCTGGAGAATTCAGATTTTTATACAAATCTCTTTATGTCTAAGTGTTGGCAGCTAATGTGTTTTTTATTTTTATATAAATCAGTCCACAAGGCTGATTTAATTGTGTTTGTTTTAACACAAATAAGGCCACAAGCTGCCTGACTTGCCTCTTCGGGCTTTATCTTCCTCACCTATAATATTGGGTGGATAGATCAAATGATTTTAAAGTCTAAAATTCATTATTTTCTGTATTTTGATAAATCAACATATTTACCTGTAGCTGTATCATCTGCTAAAGGCTGACATTAAGAGTTTAAAAAGAAGCAAATCAAAAAGCATAAGAAAACGTGTGTAAAGATTGTTTAACTCTGTCTATAGAAATTTGCTTTTTTTATGAAAGTATTATTTTATTAAAAAGTATTGCATTATGAAGATGAAAAAATATTGGTTTTTTTGAATCCTTCAAAGAAATAGATCATATTTTGATGAATTCTGCGATTGGAGTTACTAATAAGTAAAAAGTCCAGAGGCTGGGAATATGGGGAAACCTGGACTCATCCCAGGCTCCTTTCATCCATCTGTTGCATTTTTTTGTCATCATTTCCAGATGTAGGAAAATCCCTCACAACAATTTGATAAGACTCTTCCCTTCATTTCCAGTGTCAAATCTAACTTGCCTTTCCTATCGTCAAACTGCTGCCTTTTATGATGCCACAGGGAATTAATTTATAAATCTTCTGTGTTTCCTGATCCCTCTTGAATTGTCTCAATGCAGATAAATCAACCTAGGTTTCCTGCCCATAAGCTGGTGCCCTCCTCTCCCTGTTTCTTCTGTGTCCGTCAGGTGGTGTGACTTATAGCTGCCTTTCCTATGCTCATTGACCTTGGTCTGAGGATCTCATTAAGCATATGTAAAACTAGAAAGATTAGTTTGAGGGTCGTTCCCTCCTCCATTAAACTTCTCTTGGTGGGAACCAGTCAGACCAATATATTCCAAAAATCTGTTCCTGCTGCCTCTTTTGGTCTCTTTTGAACTAATGTAGATACTCATTAAAAGCAAATGTGAATTAGACAAGTGTGGTGGCATGCGCCTGTAATCTCAGCTACTCAGGAGGCTGAGGCAGGAGAATCACTTGAACCTGGGAGGCGGAGGTTGCAGTGAGGCAAGATCACACCACTGCACTCCAGCCTGGGTGACAAAACAAGACTCTGTCACACACACACAAAAAAAGCGAATGTGGAATTAAATGATATTTGCATTCAAGGATAATAGGAGTGGTGTTAAACTAGAATATTAGCTGTCACTGAGTGCCGTTTTCAGAAGCTGTAATTTACATGACCAAATGTATTATCACATGACTTTCTGGAAAACAGTATTCACGCCATTAGTCATCTCAAGAAAATACTGTTTAACGTCTAGGCAGCTGAGCCCTATTTTGAGTTCTTTATGTGAATTAATTCATTTAATCATCACTACAGCCCTCAGAAGTGGAGTTATCCTCATTTTACAGAGAGGGAAAGAGGTTAAGTAACTTGCCCTAAGTCGTAAGAGTAAGTAACTTGCCCTTGCCGTAGCTCATAAGTGGCTGAGCCAGGGCAGGATTCAGAGCCGATCATATCACTCCAGAGCTGACACTCCTGATCACTACACCAAAGTGTGTTACCATTATTACAGCATGTGCTTTTGGTGAGAGATTTCAATAGCCTTCAGCCATATTATTAATAACCCCATCATACTCTGTTGTAATAAATAGTACTTTAATCTACCCTTATTATAAATTACAGTGAAAATATATACATTACTGTAAAGGACTGCCCCCAATTTTAAAAAATTAAAATTCAGAATCCTGACAGGTCAAACTGTTTTCTAAATCTTGTGTTAAAAAGATGTCTTCTAATTTTAACAATTACCTTGTAAATAGTTGACTGGATTAATGAACAGCTGTACAGCAGAGGAGAGGGTAAAATGATAAGCTGATTTTTAAGCAGCTAAGTTCGAAAATCTGTGTGCTTATAACCCTAAATTACCATTGGAAATAATTTTGTTATTAAAATACTATTACTGTCATGTATACATAGACAAGATGTAGGCAAATCTGGTTCCAAAGTATTGCACAGCATTTATTAAGATAGTGTTTAGCCACCAGCATTTTTTTAATTTTAAGAATCAATTAATTTGCATACTTAACAGCTCATAGAGATGAGTGATTGGAAAGCTGTTGAAAAGTTCATAGAAAATAGTGACTGTTGAAGAAGGAACATCTATCATACCTGAAGTTCAATATTTTCCCCCTATATTTCAAAAGTTTTATGAAATATAAGAATTTAAATAAATAAATTGTTGAGCTTTAATACTAAAACAGTATTTGTGGTAGTTGGTTTTCAGGGTAGAGATGCTTAAAGTTTATGTTATTGCCAGCCTTGTTCCTGAATGGAGCATTTAGAATTGGATATGATGTTTTTCCTGGTCTTGCAGAAAATTACAACCTACTAATGGTTAAATCTAAAATTATGGGTTCTCAGAAAATAATTTGGAACATGTACAGTCTGGGCCTACCTAACTTTTAACAAGCTGATTCATTAGAAATATACAAAGAGATTGAATGGATATTACTGTGTTTAAATCTACATATGCACTTTACGAGCACACCCAAATTGCACACCTGAAACAAACACCAAACTGTCTCCTGAGACCCAGATTATAAAACACGCTTAGAGAAGCCTGGTTGGTTCTCAGTCATTGGCCTGAAGCCAGTGAAAGGACACAGTTGCATCATATTCCCCTAGTCTACAGTGTTTAACATTTCTTAATTTCAATTTCTGCTAAATGAAAGATTCTTATAAATCAAGTTTTCTTTTCCTAACAAGTTTCCTCCCAATTACCTTCCTATCTTTTTTTTTTCTTTTTTTGAGATGGAGTCTCGCTCTGTTGCCCAGGCTGGAGTGCAGTGGCGCGATTTTGGCTCACTGCAAGCTCCGCCTCCCGGGTTCATGCCATTCTTCTGCCTCAGCCTCCCGAGTAGCTGGGACTACAGGCACCCACCACCACGCCCTGCTAATTTTCTTGTATTTTTAGTAGAGACGGGGGTTTCACCGTGTTAGCCAGGATGGTCTCGATCTCTTGACCTCGTGATAACACCCGCCTCAGCCTCCCAAAGTGCTGGGATTCCAGGCGTGAGCCACCGCGCCCGGCCCCTATCTTATTATTGAGAAACAATAGCCAGGAAGAACAGAAGGAAACCTGTTTTTAAGGCTGGTTCTAGTTCAGCTAATTGCTATCTAGAGCTCTCTTTGTATTTAGACATCAAGACAACAGTCACAGCAGTGTTCCCTAAGCCCGCATTGCCCTCCTGAATGGTAGATGAAATTACCAGCACCTGACTTGCAGCTCTTATGGCTGTGCACTGAAGTAACTATTTCTCTTAATACATATTTTAACAATCTCAGATGAGACTAAGTGGGTCACTTACTTTTGTGTCGTCTAGTAAGGAGCCGTAACTGAAATATCCTCCTTTTTATTACCATAATGATATAACTATAGGAAAAGAAAAAACATGAGCCATGATTGACAGAAATTACTCTCCTTGTCAGAGATCATTTCCTCTGTTGCTTAAAGCTTCTTGCAATGCAGCCCTTTTTTTTTTTTTTTTTTTTGAGACAGAGTCTTGCTCTTTCGCCCAAGCTGGAGTGCAGTGGCACGAGCTTAGCTCACTGCAACCTCCGCTTCCTGGGTTCAAGCGATTCTCCTGCCTCAGCCTCCCGAGTAGCTGGGACTGTAGGTGCCTGCCACCATGCCCAGCTATTTTTGTATTTTTAGTAGAGACAGGGTTTCACCATATTGGCCAGGCTGGTCTCGAACTCCTGACGTTGTGATCTGCCCACCTCAGCCTCCCAAAGTGTTGGGATTACAGGCGTAAACCACTGTGCCCGGTCACAAAAAAAATTTTAATTGAAATGCATGCAGCCAGGCATGGTGGCTTATACCTGTAATCCCAGCACTTTGGGACGCCAAGGCAGGCAGATCACTTGAGGTCAAGAGTTTGAGACCAGCCTGGCCAACATGGTGAAACCCCGTCTCTACTAAAAATACAAAAATTAGCCAGCCATGGTGGTGCACACCTGTAACCCCAGCTACTCCAGAGGCTGAGGTGGGAGGATCGCTTGGACCCAGGAGGCAGAGGTTGCAGTGAGCCAAGATTGCACCACTGCACTCCATCCAGCCTGGGCAACAGAGCAAGACTTCGTCTCAAAAAAAAAAATACATTAAAAAGTACACATGTCTAAGTATACATGTCAGTGAAATTTTACACACTTATGTAACCAGCATCTACATCCAGGAAGCAGATGATTGCCGACACCCCAGCAACCAGTTCTCACACTCCGTTTTCAGGTACCATCCCCTGCCTATTCCTGCAGGAGTAACTGCTCTACTGAATTCTGACAGTATTGATTAATTGTATCTTAAAAAATCAAAACTTAAAGATTTTCTGTCAACAGAGCAACCAGGGACCCAGAGGCAGAAGCCAGGGGAGCCACCACAGGCAGAGGGCACAGCCTTGAGTCAGAGGATTGTTCTCAGACCTTGAAACCTAATGGAATTTTCTCTGCTGGATTTCAGACTTGCTTGGGGCTGATGAGCCCTTTTTTTCTTCCAGTTTTTCCCTTTTGGAATGAGAATGTCTGTCATATACTGGTCCCACCGTTGTATTTTGGAACCTGATAACTTGTTTTCTGTTTCGCATATTGACAGATGGAGAAGATGGATCATACTTAGTCTCCCTCATACCCAACTCAGATTAATTAGATGAGGAGATTTGGGACTTTCAAGTGATGCTGTTTAGATGGAATTTTGGATTTAGAGTTGTGCCATAGTGGGTTAAGATTTTGGGGGATACTGGAATGGGGTGAACATATGTTGTGTATGGGACAGATAAGAATTTGGTGGGACTAGAAGGCAGGCTGTAGTAGATGGAATGCCCCCCAAAACACATGCCCTCCCCAAACTTATAGCCCCCAAAAAACATTATGTCCACGTCCAGTTCCTATAACCTGTAAATGAAACCATATTTGGATAAAGGGTCTTTGCAGATGGGATTAAATTAAGGATTTCAAGAAGAGATCATTCTTGATTATCCAGGTGGGGCCCTAACCCTAATGACAAGTCCTTGTGAGACACAGAGAGAAGACAGATACAGAAGATAAGGTGATATAAAGGCAGAGGCAGAGATTAGACTGGGTGGCTATGAACCAAGAAATGTCCACAGTCACCGAAGCCAAAAGAGGCAAGGAAGGATGCTCCCTTAGCGTCTCCACAGGGAACATGGCCCTGCCAACACCATACTTTTGGACTTGGGGCTGCTAGAACTGTGAGAGAGTAAATTTATGTTGTGTTTATGTTGTTTGTGATCATTTCTTATGGCAGCTCCAGGAAACTAACACATGGAGTAGGTAACACAGCTTCTCGAGTCCTTCATGTATGACAAGCTTGTTGCCCCTGAATGTATTAGGGTTCCCCTTTATTTGAAGGAGAAAGGTGAATACATTTTCTCTGCTTAATCACTAGCATTTGTTGATATATGCAAAGAAGACATTCTTAAGACAGCCTGGGGGCAGAAGAGGTCAAATAATATTTTTGGAGAAAGGAGAATACTAAGAGACTAATAAGAGTTAGCCTCGGCCGGGCGTGGTGGCTCACGCTTGTAATCCCAGCACTTTGGGAGGCCGAGGCGGGCGGATCAGGAGGTCAGGAGATCGAGACCACGGTGAAACCCTGTCTCTATTAAAAATACAAAAAATTAGCCAGGCGTGGTGGTGGGCACCTGTAGTCCCAGCTACTCAGAGAGGCTGAGGCAGGAGAATGGTGTGAACCCGGGAGGCGGAGCTTGCAGTGAGCCGAGATTGCGCCACCGCACTCCAGCCTGGGTGACAGTGACTCTGTCTCAAAAAAAAAAAAAAAAAAAAAAAATTAGCCTCATGAATGAGCTAGAAAAGGAGCTCTTAGGCAGAGGGATCATTGTGGCCAGGGGTGCTGAAGCATGAAGCATCCTGAGATCAGGGAGCCATAGAAGGCTTCTTATTACCAAGTCTGCACTACTCCTGGGCAGTGACGTGAGACTCCAGAGCCAGGAGGAGACAGGTCACGGAGAGCCCTGGATTGACAATGCTGAGAGTAGCTTGGACTTGCTCCTATAGGTGATGCCAAGCCATGGAGAGGCTTTTAGTCTCACTGATGTTTTCAGAGTTTTCTTTTATAGATAAATCAATCACTCTGGCAGCTAATGGAGGAAGTTAAGGGGAGCCTGGAGTAAGAAGATGGTAAGATTAAAAACAGGGAGACTGTTTAAGAATCTATTCCAGTTGCCCAAATATGAAATGATGAGGACAAGAATATAGGGTAGTTGAGATGGAGTAATGTATTCACTAGGCCATTCTGTGTATCAAACACCACCTAATCTTAGTGCCTTAACACAGTAAACGCTTATTTCTTGGTTACACAAAGTCCACCGCAGATCTTGCCGGCTCTATGAGGAAGCTGCCCTCCCTGCAGCAATTCAGTAATCCAATTCTACTGAAAATTTCCTCCTTTAGCTCTTTCAGTATGAGGCCTTCTTGGTCACTGTGGCAAAGGAACAAGTAATTGGTGGTTCCCGTGCTGTTTCTTCTATGCTTGGGTCCCACGGTCACTACCCACAGACCACTGGCCAGTCAGATGTCTGGTCTGGCCAAGTAAGTGGAAGTGGTCTCCCTAATTAAAATGAGTAATCAAGAAGAAAGGCCATATATGGAAGAGAATATGACATGCTTATTTTTAGTAGAGTTGAATTCGAGGTTATTTATACCCAAATAGATATGTCAAGAAAGCCATTGGCTGGAGATGCTCCAGGTAAAGATGAGAGCTAGAAATGATAATTTTGGAGTCATCAGAACAGAAATACTACTTAAACCCATGAAAATGGAATAGCTTGCTTAAGAGAGAATATAGGCAAGTTATACTTACTTTTTACTGTTTTCTGACACATACTAAAATATTAACACAGGCCATTCTTTTCATCCTTATAGATTATAGTTCAATGAGCATATGCCCTCTGTAAGCCTGTTGGTAATGGATTTCAGAATTGGCTCTACTGGATATGCATTGCTAGGAGTTTTTATGCAGTTCTAGGGTTTTTAAGACCTTTTTTTCATGTCTTACATGTGTTGAAAATGCTTTAAGCATTTATGGCACAATATATCACAGGTGATTGTGATCTTATATACCCCATAGCCATTTTGCTGATTTGATATATAAATTAATAAAGCTCTGTTCCTGGAAATGAGGATAATGCTACATGAATACTCCAAAGAGTTAACATAAATGTAGTCTTGAAAAGCACTCCCTCAAGAAAAGAATTCTGTCCAAATCCTATTAATTCCCGGGTATTTTGCCTATTTTCCTTTAAAGCACCTTACATTAAAAAATCTGTTTTGCATTCAGTCTCTAAGCAAAAATATGTAGTGCCTTTAAAGAAACAACAACAAAAAAACCCTTGAGTAGGTTAATCTCTCCATTTTAAGTTACACACTTATTTCATGAACTAATCAAACTTGTCGTTAAGGCTTCATTAATTTCCTCTCCACTCATGGGGTGGGATGGTTGAATCATAGCGGGGCTGTGTGTGTCTGGAAGTGACCTTTGTATATTTGGGTGGTAAATTATACTTCAAAATACCAGTAGACATTTTATTAAAATTTTTATTTTCTTTGGTAGATTATTTCCTTCTAATTATAGTAGTAAACAGTGGTATGTTATGATTAGTGATTAGCTTATAACAAACATCTAAACAGGGATAAGTCAGCCTGTTTAGCGATAAACCTGTCTCTTGATTTATTTAGAACCGATCACTAGCCAGTATGGCTCCATATATTTCTAGGACAGTGTAACCCACAGTGACATAAATTAAAATTTTTAAAAAATCAAGGATACAGTAAATACCAACTGTCTATTAATATTGATTAATAAATCAATACATTTAAAAAATAATAAAGTTTAATTTTTCAAATTGATAAAAGTAAAAATTACTAAATTGATACATTACTGAGTTAATAAAATTAACATTTACTACTATTAATCTAAATGGGAAGGTGAAACATGGGACAAAGAATGAATTTTTCTGAACCTAAAAACTGGAAGGAAAGTCAAAAGTACTTACCAGAGCATGCTTAGGATGCTCAGAGGTACTGTCAGTTCATCTCCCGGAGGTGGGGTTAGTTTAGTCACCACCAAAATAAAACTGTGGTCAAACCATGAATTTTGGAGTATTAAATGAACCCAGTTGTGGATTCACTATGGTCAAATTACTACAAGAACTGGGACTGGAATAGGTTGCCCGGCCCTAGAAGTTTCCTAGTTGATTGAGTTGAGGTCTGATTAAGTTGAGGTCACTTCCAGACACACACAGTCCCACTCTGATTCAACCATCCCACTCCAGGAATGGAGAGGAAATTAATGAAGCCTTACTGACAAGTTTGATGAGGGAGGGAGCAGCTATGTTGGCATGTCTTCTAAGAGCTGTTTCTGACTTCTGGTGCCCAGCAGTAGTCCAGCTATGGTAGCTGATCAGTTGCTGCCTAATTACCTAATCCTATTGGCAAGATGAATGTTTCAATTCCCTGCTGTGCCTTTAATCATAATTGTCTTTTATTCATTCAGTTTGAGGTCTTCCTGGTTCTTGGGATGTTGAGTGATTCTCAGTTGAAACCTGGACATGTTGGATGTTATGCTGTATGACTCTGGGTCTTACTTAGACTTCTGTTTTAGCTGGTTTTCTTTGACACCACTCCAGCAGGGGAAGAATGGGGTGCTGCCTCAGTATTGCCCAGTGGAGGTAGAAGTCCAGTTTCTCCCACTTGGACCCTGCTGACACTCAAGGGGTGGAGGCTTCTTGTTACTCCTAGGTGGAGATGGGTATTCATGTCCCCACTAGGCTTCACTGGTGTATCCCTGCCTGGTTAGGGTAGGAAGGCCTCCACTAACACTGTGGGGGTGAAGGAAGGGGGGCCTGGTTACTGCTGTGCAATAGTGAAGGTCCTGACTCCACCAGGAGACATGGCTGTTACTGCTCCATGGAGGTGGAATTCTAGAATCCTCACCTAGTCTCTAGTGACACTGTGGAGGGGAGACTTCATTGCTGATGGTTGGAGATTATAGCCCTGCCTCCCTTGGCTTTCCCTGACACCTTCCAGTGGAGCAAGGAGAGGCTGAAGCACCTCCTCACAACCTGGTGAGCATGGGGCCCGCCGCTTGGTCTTTACTGACATGAGTGACAGTGGGACCACGTGGTCTTTGGAATACAGTGATTGTTGTCCCACAGGTTTCTATGTTGCTAGGCTGTCCCTTTCCTTTGGAGGCTTCTTTGGCTAGAGAGAGTGGGCTCCTGTTGAAGCTTTTTTGGTCTATGCCTGTTGGCATTTCCTGGTTGTTGGCTTCTTCAGCTCTACCTCTGGATATGTAAGGCAAAAAGAAGATCCAGGGAGCTGCAGGTCACAGCACTCCTGACTGATCTGCCTTCTCTCTGCCTTTTTAGTGTTTGTCTGTGTCTATAGTTCTTGTTGTACTTTTATACTTAGTGTGCTGGAGAAAAAAAAATATTCCTGATACTTCTTAAAGACAGTAAGGCAGACTATTCAGGGGACCACTGAGATGAGGATTTGTGTTAGAGGGCAGAGATCGGGCTCAACTCAGAATACACAAGGACCAATGGAGATGTGTAGCCAAGGAGCAGGGTGGGGGTCAGTGATGGAAAATTACTAAGAAGAAACGTCGTGGCTGGGGGATTCTTGCCAGACCTACTCAACAGGAGTTGCTGAAGACAAGCCAGAGAGATGACATATTGATAGTGGGAGATGAGGAATTTGATCAGATCTCATGAGTGATCAGGCCTCAAAGGTGGGGATTTATTTTTGAAGGAAGACTTAAGCAAACTACCTTTTCTCTTTAGGAAAATAAAATGAATGTTCTGGGCTTAGATATCTAAGTAATCCGTAGGTTGAATTTTAATGCTTACATGCAGATAACCGATTTTTTTAAGTTATAATTTTCATTACTACCTCATCCCTTAGCCCAAGTCACATATTTACCTGTTTTGGAAAACCATACCTCTGGCAGCAGTTGAGCTTTGATGTCTAGTATCATTACTTTATTCAGCTTCCAATTCATTTTAAGTGGTCCTTAATGGGTATTCATTTCTTCTCAGAATCAATCTATACCTGATACTTGTATATTTCTGGAAATCAAAGTTTTTCAAATATTTGGATTTATAAAATTATAAGTGGAAATATTTCAACAACTATGAAGAGATAGATAATTTAAGATAATTTTCTATAATTAACAACTTTTTTTAGAAAAGCCCGATTTTAATAAATGGTGGTTTTCTGTTTTTTTCTTCTACAGAAAAGACTGAAAGCCATTTAGCTCAGTTGTACAAAAAAGAAACTTTAGAGAATAGAGAAAATCAAGAGTGCAATAGTAGCTGTGGGAAAATTTTAACAGTGTAACCACGTATGTTTGTACAGATACATATATACAGAGAAATCCTTTTATAATGAATAGTCAGAGTATAGGAGAAAAAAATGGTATTGGAGAGTTTGGCCTTATATCATTTGCTTTCAATCTGAATGGTTCAGTAAGAATCTAAAAATGCCTTTATATCCTCTGGGTTTATTTAAAGATACTTCACTGTATGTACACACAGGTGTATAGTTGGTTTATGTTTTGACTCAGTTATATTCTTTTCTTACCACGTATGGACCATGATTTTGTAAAAAGAAAAGATAAAATTCCCTCAGAACATCTAGCTTTAAGAACTTTGGCTGGGCGCGGTGGCTTACGCCTGTAATCCCAACACTTTGGGAAACTGAAAGGCAAGAGGATCACTTGAGCCCAGGAGTTAGTGATGAGCCTGAGCAACGTGGGGAAACCTCATCTCTACACAACAAAAATTTTAAAAATTAGCTGGGCGTAGTGGTGCACATCTGTAGTCCCAGGCCTTAGGAAGCTGAGATGGGAAGATCGCTTGAGCCCAGGTGGTCAAGGCTGCAGTGAGCTGTGATTGTGCTACTGCACTCCAGCCTGGGCGACAGAGGAGACCCTGTCTCAATTTAAATATCAAAAAGAACTTTTATTCTTGTGATCTAAAGTTCTTCTTTTTTTTCCTTTAGAGAGAACACACGTGTGTGTGTGTGTGTGTGTGTGTGTGTGTGTGTAAAGTGCTTGGATTCTTGAAGTTCACTTTCTCTGCTTGCTTAGCTGTTCTTCAAGCAGGAGAAAATATGCTGTATTTATGTGATTATAAAAAGCATTGCCAGGCACGGTGGCTCATGCCTGTAATCCCAGCACTTTGGGAGGCCGAGGCGGGCAGATCACGAGGTCAGGAGATTGAGACCACGGTGAAACCCCGTCTCTACTAAAACGACAAGAAAATTAGCCAAGTGTGGTGGCGGGCACCTGTAGTCCCAGCCACTCCAGAGGCTGAGGCAGGAGAATGGCGTGAACCCAGGAGGTGGAGCTTGCAGTGAGCTGAGATTTCGCCACTGCACTCCAGCCTGGGTGACAGAGTGAGACTCCGTCTCAAAAAAAAAAAAAAAAAGAATTAAGCAATTTAATTTCTGTATATTTAGTAAGGAAATGATCATACTTTAAAAAAAACTTTTTAGGCCGGGCACAGTGGCTCACGCCTGTAATCCCAGCACTTTGGGAGGCCAAGGCAGGCGGATCACGAGGTCAGGAGATTGAGACCATCCTGGCTAACACAGTGAAACCCCATCTCTACTAAAAATACAAAAAATTAGCCAGGTGTGGTGGCGGGCTCCTGTAGTCCCAGCTACTGGGGAGGCTGAGGCAGGAGAATGGTGTGAACCTGGGAGGCGGAGCTTGCAGTGAGCCGAGATTGCTCCACTGCACTCTAGCCTGGGTGACAGAGCAAGACTCCTCTAAAAAAAAAAAAGAAAATAGAAATTTAGTATTCTTGTTTTCGTGGCCTCTGTATCTGTAAAATACAACTGTACACTCAGTGATATGGTTTAGCTTTGTGTCCCCAACCAAATCTCATGTTGGTTGTTGTTCACAGTGTTGAAGAAGGGGCCTGATGAGAGGTGATTGGATGGGGGCAGCATTCCTCCCTGTTGTTCTCATGATAGTGAGTGAGTTCTCTTGAGATCTGATGGTTTAAAAGTCTGCGATACTTCCCCCCTCACCTGTGCTCTCACTCTCTCCTGCCACCATGTAGAAAAGGTGCTTGCTTCCCTTTCACCTTCCGCCATGATTGTAAGTTTCCTGAGGCCTTCCAGTCATGTTTCCTGTGAAGCCTGAGGGACTGAGTCAATTGAACCAATTTTCTTCATAAATATACCCAGTCTCAGGTAGTTCTTTACAGCAGTGTGAGAGCAGACTAATACACTCAGCCACTCGGATAACCTAAATTACAGACAAACTGTGGTAAATGTTCTTGGATCCTGGCCATTGTTCACTGATTTTTAGAATAACAGAATGCACTTGCCTGCATTTTCTTCTTTTCTTTAGATATGGTGTTGAGTCTCACTGGATCCAGCTAATAATTCCCTTTAAACATTCTGTTCTTTGAGAACAGATACAGCTGGGAGAAATGATCCTATGACATTAAAACTAGAATTGGATTGCATTAGGTTTATTGCAAGGATGTGAGATCTGTACTCCAAAGTGGGGCAGTGACCAGGAGCAAAGGCTCAACCACTCTTTGTTTTTGAACAGTTTCATTTTAGGTACTGCACTGGGCCATTATAGGCAAATTGGCCCAAAAGATATTTCACTCCTGGAACTTAAGTTCATGACCAACTTTTAGGAATGGCTTTTTAGATCTGACTGTTACTTTTTCACCAGAATGTACCATAATTATATACCATGGCCTTGCCAGAAAACAGGAAATCTTTCAAAAATTAGGAGTCGAATAGAAATTTTGTAGTTTTTTTTTTTCAGTTTTAAAATGTTGAATGTGTTTTTATCCTTGTGTTAATATATGTTTGAAGAGAGAAAATATAGGCTGCTCTTCTCCAGAGTTCGAAGTTAAAGTCTGCACAGCATATGGGAAAGTGCTAAATATACATGGTAATTGGAATTAACCATTAAGATGAACATACTCATTCTGGCAGCTAAGAAGGGTATCTTCAGCTCAGGGAAAACTATAAGCTATGTTTGTAAGTCCGCCCAGCTGAGTTATGTGTCTGTGTTATAGAAGCCAGGAATCCCATGCAAGCGTTTCTAAGGATTACAAAAACGGTCATGATGAGATGGAAGAGAACAGTTTCTTAAGAACGAGCAGATAGACCAAAAAAAAATTTTTTTTTTTATTTGCTTTCTACCAAGAAGGGGGAAAAAAGTAGTTTTCATGGGAAATATGTTGAAAGAACAGATGTCTTGTGAGCTTAATTCCATAAATGGTGATGTGCCCAAGAATACCCTGAGATAAGAAGAAAAACTACATGGAGTCTTTAAAAAAAAAAAAAAATCACTGAGTCCTAAAGTAAATAAGTGAATATCCATAATCAACAATTTTCCTTTTCATATTAAATCTATTTGTGTGGAAGGAAATGAAGGAGAAAACTTTATAAATACGTGTAAACTGGAGTCCCTGGATTCTAGAGTTCTTTTGTGAAACTAGTGTAAGGAACAGAAATTGTCTTTTTATCTGAGAAAAAACTGTGCTAGTTGAGATGTCTGTTTTCTTTGCTTTTGACTGAGATAACTCACTGTGGTAACACTGGGTTTTAAATTCTGATTGGTAACTATATATCTATTTTTGTTTAATACAAAGAGGAAAATGAATTATTTAATAAAGGAATTTTTATAGAAAAAGCATTCAAAATGTTAGACTCATTGCCAAAAAATATATGTCGTCCTTAATCGTAGGAAAGGTGGGAGCTACAAACCTATCATTGTTTTGCACCAATCATGGAAAATTGATTCTTGAATTCAACAAACATATAAAGGATTTTATCTAAGCTGGCAATTTTACTAGGTACTGAGTTGATAGAAAGATGAATGAGACTCTGTCACAGCCCTCATAAACTCAAATCTATTGGAAGAAAAGATACGTAAACAGATGATTAGAATCTGTTTCAGAAAGCGCAGAAAGTCTTTTGTTCCAAACCTCAAGAAGCTGCATAAGCTTTTACCACCTCTAAAAATTTGTCATGTGTGGTTGAGCTCATGTGAGAGAATGGTGTCAGAATCAAAGAGGGGGCTGAAAGATAAAGATGAGGTGTGTGAGCCTATGCAGCAGCTGCCCAGGGGCTAGCAGACCTAGTTATGACTAGAAGGACTTGGGTTTACAAAATGCCTATACAGAGAATGGAGGTGAGGCATTGAGCTCACAAGAGGTGGGGAGTTGGAACCGAACCTCTGCTGAAGATGGGTCTGTTAGAGGCTTGCTGTGCAGAAAAGCAAGACTCGTTCAGTCAAACATCTACCAGTGACAGATGACAAAGAAGCTTTTCTCTGCCCTGACTCTGGGAAGGAGCCCAGAGTCGGCTCTAAGAAACCAAAGTTATCAAGCCTGTACCTTCCCCAGGTTTAGACTAAAAATTTATGTCACTACTTGTCTGGGAAGTTCCTACCTGAAGATCACAAAGAAAGAAATGTACATGGTCCTTACCCATTCATAGTAAGATAATGGCAAACTGAGGTGTTTGTTACCAAAATCGAGAATTTAACAACACACTCAATTAAGCAGGCTGTGCACATTGGGAACTCTGATACTCTCCTGGTGGGAATGCAAAATGTAGACCTCTTATAGAGGCAGTTTGGCAATATGTAGTAACATTGCTTATCTGTGCGTTGACTTTGTGACCCAGAAGCTTTACTTCTAGAAATTGGTCCCACAGACACATCTTCAAAAATACAAAATAACATATACACAAGGGAATTCATTGCTATAATATTTGTAATAGCAACAGATTCAAAATAACCCAGTTGTGCCACAGTGGGATATTTGTTGTCAATTATAGTATATCCATCAGAGTGGAATACTGTGCAGCTGTAGAAAGGGATGAGAAAGATCTCTATTGATATGGAGCGATTCCCAGAACATACTGTTAAATGAAAAAGCAAGATGCACAATAATGTATTTAACATATTACTTTTTATGTAAGAAAAGGGGTAACATGTGCAATTATATGAGTATATGGTTGCTAATAATTGCAAGAAGAAACAATTGAAAGACAAATCAAAAATTTACCCAAAAAAGTTACCTCTAAAAAGGAGGGAACAGGATAGAGGAGACAGGGGTGGAAGCAAGCCTTCTGTGATTATACCTAGTTATATAGTTTTGACTCTGGAATCAAATGAATGTATCACATAATCAAAAATAAAATTAGATCTGAAAAAACGAAAAAAGCAGTCCTTGAAGTTTAAAAACAAACAGAAACAAATGAATCTAATTATATATTAAATTGTTGACATTCACATTGAGCAAATAATTATTTCAGCCAACTTTATAATACAGATTTTTCTCTGTACATCTCAGTAGGATAAACTCCAAGTAAAAGAACAGAAATGCAAAGATTTTTTTTTTAATGGTCTCACTCTGTCTCCCAGGCTGGAGTGCAGTGGCACAATCACCACTCACTGCAGCCTCAACCTCCCAGGCTCAATCGATCCTCCCACCTCAGCCTCCCAAGTAGCTGGGACTGCAGGCACATGCCACCGTGTCTGGCTAGTTTTTGTATTTTTTGTAGAGATGGGGTTTCACCATGTTGCCCAGGCTGGTCTCAAACTCCTGGGCTCAAGTGATCCTCCCTCCTCAGCCTCCCAAAGTGCTGGAATTGTAGACGTGAGCCACTGTGCCTAGCCCAAATAGATTTTAGAGTTCATCCTGAAGGCATATTGATAGTAATTCTATTGGTTTTGAATTTTAAAAGCATTATATTGTTAGAGAAAACAAATAACAAGTAATTATGTTATTGTTAGGAACCAAAATTTTTCAGCATAAGAGAAAAAAATATAAAATATAAAATCAAAGTAGTTTAGTAAACCCGGTCTTCAAGACTGAGATCTGTAATCTTAAATCTGAATTTAAAACATTACTGTTAACCAATAATTTTTTCCCTTTTAAAAAAATATGTATTTCCTATCTCTGACTGAACCAGACTAGAAGAAATGATAAATAATAAACACCCCTGCAGCCGGATTGTGGTTTCCCACTTAGTCTGTGTATGGTATGCTGCTATAACAAAGTCGGTAGGTAGGTAGTTTATAAAGAACAGAAATTTATTTTTTCACAGTTCTGGAACTGGGAAGTCTAAGATCAAGGCACCAGCAGGTTTGGTTGTCTGGTAAGGGCCGCTTTTGACTTTTAAGATGGTACCTTGTTGCTGTATCCTCCAGAGGGCAGGGATGCTTTGTCCTTGCACACATCTATTCATTTACTCATTTGTTTATGTAATGAGTTCCCTAGTAAACTTCAGTGCTGACAAATGAGTTTATTTTCTTTTCTCCTACTTTTTTTTTTTTTTTTTTTTTTTGAAACAAGGTCTCACTCTGTCAACCACGCTGGAGAGCAATGGTGCGATCATGACCCAAGGCAGCCTTGACCTTCTGGGCTCAAGCAATCCTCCCACCTCAGCCTCCAAAGTACCTGGGACTACACACAGGCATGTGACATCATGCCCAGCAATTTTTTTTTATTTTGTAGATACAGGATCTGGTTATGTTGCCCAGGCTGGTCTCAAACTTATAGGCTCAAGCAGTCCTCCCACCTCAGCATTCCAAAGTGCTGGGATTACACGTGTGAGCCATCACGCCTGCCCTCTCTTAATATTTTTTAAGAGCAAAAGCATTATTTACTTACATGGCTGCACATTGGCTTATTTTATATACCTTTATTGAGATATGATTCACATCCCATGCAATTTACCCGTTTAAAATATGCCATTCCATATTGTTTAGTAAATCACAGAAATGTGTAACCATCACTACAATACCCTATTTTTTAAAGTATCTTTTTCTAGTATTATTTCAGTGTCATCACTTTTTATATATTAAATACATTTTGACAAATTGAAAGCACTATTGATTTTGCTGCTCAAATTGTTAAATGTAGCCATTGTCCCTTTCCCCCAGGCCTGGCAACCACTGATCTACTTTCTCTATATATAGATTTGCCTATTCTGGAGATTTCATATAAGTGAAATAATATACTATGTTGCCTTTTGCAGGACTTCTTTAACTTGGCATCATGTTTTCAAGGTTCATTGATATTTGTAGCATGTATCAGTACTTCATTCCTTTTTATGGCTAATAGCTCATTATATGGATATGCCTGATTTTATGTATCCATTCATAAGTTGTTGGATCTTTGGGTTGTTCCTCTTTTTTGACTATAATAAATAATGATGCCGTGAACATTTGTGGGTACTTTTTTGCATGGAAACACGTTTTCAGTTATCTTGAGTATATACCCAGGATTGGAATTGCTAAGTCATATGGTAATTGTATGTTTGCCATTTTAAGGAACTACCAAAATGTTTTGCAAAGAGATCTTACCACTCTACAATCCCACCAGCAATATATGACCGTCCCTACACATTCTCACCAACACTTGTTATTGACTTTTAATAGCCACCCTGGTGGATGTGATGTGGTATCTCATTATGGGGTTTTGTTTGTTTTGTTTTATATTGTATTGCTTCTCCGTTGTTCCTGTAGATCACTGTGGCTTTGATACACATTTCCCTATTGGTGTTGCACATCTTTTCTTGTGCTTACTGCCTATTTGTGAATCTTCTTTGTTGATTGAAAAGATTCAAATCCCTTGCTCATTTTTAATTGGGGTATTTGTATTTTTATTATTGAGTTGTAAGAGTTCTAGACACAAGTCCTTTATCATATATATGATTTATAAATATGTTCTCCCATCCTGTCGTTCTCTTTTCACTTTCTTGTTGATACTGTTTGCGGCATAAAATTTTATAAATTTTGATGTGCTCCGATTTATTTTTTTTTTCTTTTGCCACTTTCGCTCTTTGGGTATATTATCCAAGAAATCACTGCCTAACCCAGGCCTCAAAGATTTACTCTTATGTTTTGTTCTAAGAGTTTTATAGTTTTAGCTTTTCCATTTAGGTCTTTGGCCCATTTTGAGTTTATTCTTTTATATGTTCTGAGACTGAGACTTAATGAGTTTGACATCATTTTCTTTGCATGTCTATTTCTATTTGTCCCACACCATGGGATGAAAAGAGTATTCTTTCTCCATTAGATTGTCTTGGTACCCTTACTGGAAATCAGTTGACCATAAAAAAATGATGATTTGTTTCTGGACTCTCAATTTTGTTTCATTGATTTCTTTGTCCATCTTTATGCTGATAACACACTGTAGGTAAACCTACTATTTACTGTAGGATCTGAAATCAGAAAGTATGAGTCTTCCTAACTTTATTCTTCTCATTCAATATTGTTTTGGCTATTTTTGTATTTTTGTTTTTTGTTGTTGTTGTTGTTGTTGTTTTTGTGACGGAGTCTTGCTCTGTCGCCCAGGCTGGAGTGCAGTGGCGTGATCTGGGCTCACTGCAAGCTCCACCTCCCGGGTTCACGCCATTCTCCTGCCTCAGCCTCCCGAGTAGCTGGGACTACAGACGCCCACCTCTGCGCCCGGCTAATTTTTTGTATTTTTAGTAGAGACGGGGTTTCACGTGTTAGCCAGGATGGTCTCCATCTCCTGACCTTGTGATCCGCCCGTCTCGGCCTTCCAAAGTGCTGGGATTACAGGCGTGAGCCACCGCGCCCAGCCCTATTTTTGTATTTTTTAAAACCCCATGTGAATTTACAGTTCTCTCAAAAATTGAAGAAGCAGTAATAGAAGTAGCACTAATAGTAGCAGTAGTCATAGTAGTAGAAGAAGAAATGCTGTAGCAAATAAAGGGAAGGGAAGATAAAGGAAACAGGTAGAGCAATAGAATAGTTTCTGAAGGAGGACATGGATATATGGGTTTTTTCTATTCTTTCCTCTGGTGTATGTTTGGAAATTCTCAATATAAAATATAATTATTTTAGTTTTAAAAAGAGAACAGGCTCTGAAGCTAGACTGTTTGTATTAGAGCTCTAGCCCTGTGACTTATTCATCATATGAATGTCGCTAAGTTATTTAGGCTCTCTGTACCTCAATAAAATTGACATGAAAATTGTACCAACTTCATATTGTTGCTATGAGGATTAAATTACCTAAAGCTCTTAGAATAATTCTTGGCACTTAGTAAGTATTCAGTAAATGTTGGCTTGGAAATTGACTATTTTTGAAGGGAGGGCGGTAAAAAAAAAAAAAAAAAGTATTTTTAAAAGTACACATAGATTTACCAAATAATCAATAAATCTAGTTATTCAATTAAAAACTTAGTGGCAAGTTAACATATATGAAAGGAGAATTGATGAACTTGAAGATTCTGCCGAAATTATCCAAAATGCAGTGCAGAAGGATAAAACAAAATTGAAAATATCAAAGAGAGATTAGGAGACATGGAAAACAGACTGAGAAGGTACATTCATCTGATAGGAGTTTTGAGAAAGACCATAGGGGAAATTCAGAAGGACCAATATTGCAAAATAGGAAAGTATACATTTAAAAAACTGGAAATTACAGATTTTGCAAATTAGAAAATAAGGAAATTGCAAATATTGTAAAAAAGAGAAATTGCAAAATATTTAGAACAGGGAAAAACACTGTATATCAAAATTTGTGAGATGCTGCTAAAGCAGTTCTTGGAGGAAAATTTATACTCTTAACACATATATAAAATTGAAAATGAAAAGGCTGGGCATGGTGGCTCACGCCGTAATCCCAGCACTTTGGGAGGCCAAGGCAGGTGGATCACTTGAGGTCAGAAGTTCAAAACCAGCCTGGCCAACATGATGAAACCCCGTCTCTACTAAAAATACAAAAGTTAGCTTGGCATGGTGGTGTGCATCTGTAATCTCAGTTACTCAGGAGGCTGAGAAAGGAGAATCGCTTGAACCCGGAGGTTGTAGTGAGCCGAGATCACACCACTGCACTCCAGCCTGGGTGACAGAGAGAGAGAGACTGTCTCAAAAAAAAAAGAAAGAGAAAGAAAAAAAGAAAGAACAGTAATGAGCTAAGCATCCAAATCAAGAAATAGAAAAAGAATATCTGTGTAACCCCCAACACACACACACACACACACACACAAAAGAACAAAGAAAATAAAAACAAATTAAATGAAATAGAAAACAAGCTATAAGAGAAGATCAGTGAAACTAAAAGCTGGTTCTTAGAGAGGATTTAATGACTTAATTAGATGTGAAATACATAGTGGGACAGATTGTTCATGAAGAAAAGACCAGATATTATAATAATTTTAACAGTGACTTAATCTGATGTCCCTTCAGACTTCTATTACTAAAGAATTAGTCTGCTTTTATTCTGGTTAATAGAACCTGCAGCTGAACTCTCAGATTTTTTTTTATCAATACTAAAACATAAATCTAATTAGAATTTAAACTTTTTCTTTTAATAGCTGGGTTTGGATAGCCTATCCTGTCTCTTAGCTTAGTATTCTTCTATGAAATGTAGTTTCTGTAACAAGTTATTTTAACACTTTAGACATTGACATTTTTGTCGTAGAAGAAAAAATTAACAGAATAGACAACTAACTCCTTTTTCCTCTGGGAGGGTATGTATACCTGGAGATATACATTGATAGCAAAGAAGTCTATTTCAGCAAGTTTCTTCCTTCTTCCCTTCTTCCTTTTTTTTTTCCCCCTTCCTTCCTTCAGACAACGTTATTCTTTATGTCGTTGGGACCAGGGGTTTCATCTCCCTGCACATGCACCTGGCACGGTTCAAGAGGAAAAACATTTGGATATAAAATATCTTTCATGTCAGTAAAACATGAAGGAATTACTCCTTTTGCTTTTTGGTCTTATCTTGAGAAGAGCATACTATGAGAGCCCCTTAAGAGCACAGAGTCATTTATATGATCTGTGTAACATCTAATGCTCTGTGAGCTGTCAGATATTTAGTGCTCAACATCATAACTACGCAGGGAACAGACTTCACACCAAGTTTCTTCATACTAGACCTAGGAACACTAAACTTTGATCATCTTTGTGTCTTTTGGAAATGGAGAAGTAAGTTCTTACAACTGTTTTTTTCATTCTCTGACGTGGATCAAATAAGGAATCTTTGGTCTTATCTATCCACTTGGATCAGTTTTTTCAGGCAGGCATATGTACTCATTCCTAAGAAGTACTTTAAATGCGTTCTGCCTTGAAAATGGATTTGTGTGTACTTTATTAGGATTTCTTTTTAAGTTTTTAAACTTATGCTAGATATCAGATATTAAAGATTGTCTCATGTTCTAAGAAAATAACTAGCCAAGTCTACTTTCACCCACATTCCTGTTAAAGTCAACATGGAAAGGTTTCTTAACCAACTGAATGACATGATACAGATGTTTCGCTCACTTTCTGTATATGCCTCTTTCCTTTCTTCTATTTTCCTTTTTTCTGAGAGCTGCTTTGCAGAAGACTTTGTCATGAAATACCACATGCCATAAGAAAAATTAGCCTACATCTTTTCAAGATTGTCTTAGTCCATTCAGACTGCTATAACAAAATAACTCAGACTGAGTAATTTATAAACAATAGAATTTATTGCTCACCATTTTGGAGACCAGAAGTGCAAGATCAAGGCAGCAGCAGATTCGGTGTCTGATGAGGGCTTGCTCTCGGCTTCGTAGATAGTGCTGCTTCACTGCATCTTCACACTGCAGAAGGGCAAACGGGCTCCCTCGGGCCTTTTTCCAAGTATAATGGATACATTTATTTATTTACTCATCCATTTATTTATTCATTCATTTATTTACTCATCCATTTACTTACTCATTCATTTGCAATTATCCTTTGAACAACTACTGTTTGCAAAAAAAAAAAAAAGTATGTTATTTGCCACCAGTTTGATAATGGAGATAACAGTTCTATATGAAAAAATCGATAGTTGGTCTCACAAGCAAAGTGTGCTGGGAGAGCAAAAACAGAAGAAAAACATTATTTTCATATTTTCTCTTTTGAGTGAGACACTGTCCTCTTTAGGAGTTCAGTTTCCTACCAGTGATACAACTAGATATTTACATCTCCCAAATCAAAGTACAAACTTTGGCCGTAGAACCTTGTTCCTCGTTATTTTCTTTTTATTTTCAACTTTTATTTTAGATTCGGGGGATGCATACACAGGTTTGTTCCCTGGGTATATTGCATGGTACCCTCAGGCCTTTTTTACAGGGGTGCTAATCTCATGCATGAGGGTTCCACCCTCTGACCTAATCATCTCCAAAAGGCCCCATTTCATAATACCACCAAATCAAAGGTTAAGTTTCAACATCTAAATGTGGGGGAAGCTGGGCGCAGTGGCTCATGCCTGTAATCCCAGCACTTTGGGAGGCTGAGGCAGGCTGATCACTTGGGGTCAGGAGTTTGAGACCAGCCAGGCCAGCATAGCAAAACCCTGTCTCTACTAAAAATACAAAAAAAATAGCCAGCGTGGTGGTGTGTGCCTCTAATCCGAGCTACTTGGGAGTCTGAGGCAAGAGAATTGCTTGAGCCCGGGAGGCAAAAGTTGCAGCGAGCTGAGATCTCGCCACTGCATTCCAGCCTGGGCAAGAGAACGAGACTCCGGCTCAAAAAATATAAATAAATAAATAAATAAATAAATAATAATATAAAATTGGGGGGAACACAAACATTCAGACCATAGCAAAGGTCTCTGGGGGTCCTCCCAGAAAAGAGAAATTTGATTCACAGATAATTTATTAATCGGTTTTTTTTTTCTATTGTTATGTACTGGAGGGAGGAATTGACTTTAAAATGTGCTTACATTATTAGGTGAAAATGTAAAGAACCTAAATCTTCAACAGTATGGGACTCACTAAATATCCATTCAGGGGACCAGGCGCAGTTGCTCACGCCTGTAATCCCAGCACTTTGGGAGGCCAAAGCAGGCGGATTATATGAGGTCAGGAGTTCAAGACCAGCCAGGCCAACATAATGAAACCCATCTCTGTTAAAAATACAAAAAATAGCCGGGCGTGGTGGCAGGCGCCTGTAATCCCAGCTACTTGGGAGGCTGAGGCAGGAGAATCACTTGAACCCAGGAGGCGGAGGTTGCAGTGAGCCAGGATCACGCCATTGCACTCCAGTCTGGGTGACAGAGCAAGACTCCATCTCAAAAAAAAATTAAATAAATGGATATCTATTCAGCCAAATGCTGTGCAGCCAGTTAAAAGTAGATTTTGGGCTGGTCACAGTGGCTCATGCCTGTAATCCCAACTCTCTGAGAGGCCAAGACGGGAGGATCACTTAAGGCCAGGAGTTTAAGACCAACCTGGGCAACATAGTGAGACCCCATTTCTAAAGTTTCTAAAAAAAATACATAAACTTTCTAAAACCAACAAATAAATATATATACATATATATATACACACACATATAATATACACATATACATATATGTGTAATTTTGAAAACAATATTTTAGAATACTATTTAATGACATGAAAAAATGGTCATGATAATGATGATAGCTAAAAAGTATTGGGTGTCAGTTTTACGCCAGACACCTTTTTAAGTGCTCTCCTTGTGTTAATTCAGCAGGTTAATCCTCACAGCAGTCTTACGTAGGAGAAAACTATTGTTATCCCCATTTTAAAGGTGAGGAAACTGAGACTCACAGCATTTACATAGCTTGCCTAAAGTCAGCTGGTGAGAGACAGAGCTAGAGTTTAAACTCAGGCAATTTGGCTCTTTTAAATCCCTTGCTCAGACACCATTACATATCTCTGTAAATTTTTTTATGAAACTAGACAAACTATTTTTAATTCATCTAGAAACTAAAATGTGTTAAAAATAACCTGTCAAATTTTGACAGAGTAGAATTGGTGGACATATTCTACCAGGTATGAAAATATGCTATAAGATATAGTAATTTTTAAAATATCATAGTATAGCTGAAATAGAGAAGAAATAGAATAAATCAGAAGAGCATGCCACTTTCTATGTTCACAGGGAGGAGACTAAATGGATACACCTAAATATTAAGAGTGACAATCACTGATAGAGGAATTATAGATGATTTTTCTTTCTTTTCTCTTTTTTGTTTGTACTTTATTTTTTAAATTATCTATAATGCCAGGAGTTCAAGACCACCCTAGACAACATAGTGAGACCCTGTCTCTACAAAAGAAAATTTTTTAATTAGCTGGGTGTGGTGGTGCCTACCTGTAGTCCCAGCTACTCAGGAGGCTGAGTTGGGAGGATCACTTGAGCCCAGGAGTCTGAGGTTGCAGTGAGCAGTGATGATGCCACTGTACTATACAGCCTGGGTGACAGAATGAGACTCTCTAAAATATAACAAAGAAAACCCAAATTATCTTTAGTGAGTATTTTTAAATCATACAGTATTAGCAAGTTTATTTTTAATGCTTTAAAACTTCAAGTTTTAACAATATTTTACTAGTGTAACATATTGCTGTTTGATTTTATGCATCATGTACCCTGGCATTTTCTAAGCTGCTTACTCTGCAGAGTTAATTTTTCTAAAATGTTCAATATATTATTCATTTATTCAAGGCCTAAATTAACCACTCACACAGAATCACTAATCCAGTCTTCCTTTTTGATAAAGATGGAGAAAAGACAATGGGATTATAGTCCTCTTCTGGCTTAGGGTTGAGGAGAAGGATTTCAGAACTTTTAACTTATTTTTAAGACTCGAATTGTTTATTGATGGTATAAAGAAAAGCTATTTATATTTATATATATATATATATATGAGAGAGAGAGAGCACTTCTGTCTGAACACCTCACTGAACTCTGTAGTAAATTGTAATAGTTGTTCAATTGATTTTTTTACTGAGACCCTGTCTCTACAAAGAAAATTTTAAAATTAAGCATGGTGGCGTGTACCTGTAGTCCCAGCTGCTCGGGAAACTGAGGCCAGAGGATGGCTTGAGGCCAGGAGCTTGAGACAAGCCTGGGCAACATAGTGAGACCCTGTCTCTTTATTTATTTATTTATTTATTTTAAAAAGACAATTCATGAAGTGCTTGATTTGGGGATATTGCCTCTTCCCCAAAAATTTCTGTATCAATTTAATTGCCAGTCTTAGCCCAAGCTGCCATAATAAAATGCCATTAACTGGATAGCTTAATCAAACAAATTTATTTTCTCACAGTTTGGAGAAATCAAGGTAGTGTTTGATTCAGTTCCTAGTGAAGGTTCTTCCTAGCTTGCAGAGGCTGCCTAATTACTGGATCCTCATATGACAGAGATATAAAGAGAAATCCCTCTATTTTTCTCTTCTTCTTCTTACGAAGCCCAGTCCTATCAGATTAAGGCCCCACCCTTATGACTTCATTTAACCTTAATTACCTCCTGAAGACCCTGTCTCTGGGTATGGTAACGTTGGGGTTTAGGGGTTCTACATATGAATTTGGGGGAGGCACAATTCAGCCCGTAGTATTGGCTAAACTCTTTCCAATATCCTCAGAAATCCCATATTTAGTTTATTTTATTGCAGACAGGATTAGTTTTATCTTTTCTTATGAAACTCTTAAAATACTCGTTACTTTACAGTATGTCATAGAAACTTTACTTAAATTTAACCTTATGAATAATTTCTTCCTAGACGCAAAATCGAATGAAGCTAATGGCCGACAACTACGAGGATGACCACTTCAAATCCTCCCATTCCAATCAAACAAATCACAAGCCCTCCCCAGACCAGGTAAGACGGCTCTGGAATGTTTTATTAAAAAACCCACACACTTAAATTTTGAAATGTTTTTGTACTAGCATGTTGCAAATTCTGAGATATAAGTTAGAAGAATAAAAATAAATAGCTAATTCAGTTCTGAAAACTCTACTCTTTTCAAAAAAATCACAGATTCAGTTTCTTTATAGGAAGTTGGTGATTCTGGATATTTTAAGAGCAGATACTTGAAAGATTTGAACAATAAAGAATGCTTGAATTGGGTTGAGAAAAAAAATTAACCTCAGAGATACACACTAATAATATGTAATTTTTAACTGTCTTTACTAATTTTTAACTGTCTTGGTTTTCTTTTTAAAGAAATAGTGCCTTATTAGAAAAACAAGACTCTTTCCTTGCAAGCCTAGTGAGGCACAGTTTGGAGGTTATTTCTGTTTAGTTGCAAATTATGAACTCTCTGCTCATTACGTATTAAAAGTGAAGATTGAAACTTAGTTCTTCACTCCCTGTCCTTGTGGATCCCTCCAGCATGTCATGCTTAAGGAAAATTGTTGCCTTCAACTTCTCATCAACGCAAAAGAGACATTGATGAATCTGAAGGGAACCATATTCCATTCTAGTTTCTTGGAAGAAGGGAACTCTCCCCAAATCTTGAAAATGATGGATGGGAGAGAATGGTGAACAGATTACCTCATATCCCATTGCCAAAAATCAAATTTTAACATCTCTATCACACCCAGTCTTAAAATATATAGCTAAGGGAAAAAAAAAACCAGTCAGGTAATCACATCCATATGACTAAAGCATCAAGGAAAACTTTCCTGCTAAACGTCTCCACTAAATAACAGCTATGGCGTTACCTTAGCAGAAGCAGGAGAAATAGTGCAGGTGAAAGCAGCAATGGTATTCAAATTGCTGTTGCTTCCAAGATTCGGAAGGTATAGTCCTATTATGATGACGTTTCCTAAGCCAGTTGAGGCAAGCCTTGTATTTTAGAAGGAAAACAATGTAAATATTTAATGTGGGCAAAATGGAGAGCTATCTGCCTGGTGTCAGCAGTCTTTCCCTGCCAAGAGATCATTTTACCTTTTCTGCCTGCTTCCTGATACCTGGAACTGAATTTATGCCAGGGTGTATAAGATGCATGTTTGATTCCTCATGAAAACAGGTTTTTGATAATAGAACTGCATGCCTGGAGTAGGAAGAGGCAAACAGAGAAAGGTTGAAGGAAAAGCAAAACATAAAGAAAAACCTCTAACTTGATAATTTTGCCCAGATCCAGCCCTGAGATAGAGATGGCATCTTGGAAAGTAGGAAGAAAAGAAGTATAATGACAAACTACAGTTGTTCCTGAGTATCCTCAGGGGATTGGTTTCAGGACAAACCCACCCACAAATACCAAAATCCATGGTTGCTCAAGTCCCTTATATAAAATGGCATAGTATTTGCATATAAGCTACACACATCCTCCCATATACTGTGTTTTGTTTTGTTTTGTTTTGTTTTGTTTTTGAGACGGAGTCTTGCTGCGTTGCCCAGGCTGGAGTGCAGTGGCATGATCTCAGCTCACTGCAACCTACACCTCCTGGGTTCAAGTGATTCTCCTGCCTCACCCTTCTGAGTAGCTGGGATTACAGGCACCTGCCACCATGCCTGGCTAATTTTTGTATTTTATTTAGAGACAGGGTTTCACCGTGTTGGCCAGGCTGGTCTCAAACTCCTGACCTCAGGTGATCTGCCCGCCTTGGCCTCCCGAAGTGCTAGGATTACAGGTATGAGCCACCACGCCTGGCCCTCCCATATACTTTAAATCATCTCTAGATTACTTGTAACCTAATACAATGTAAATACTGTACAAATAGTTGTTATACTGTATTTTTAAAATTTTGTTTATTATCAATGCATTGTTATTTTTTATTGATTTATATATATATATGTATATATTTCATCCACGGTTGGTTGAATCCACAGATGTGGAACCTGCAGATACAGAGGACCAACATTAACTACTAATTTTGATAGTTTAGGGAATTAGAATCTGTATGAGAGAGTCAAGAAATTCTCTTCTGCTACATTATGCTTATGTCTTTGTTTTAAATACTAACCACCTCTTTTTCATTCCATGCTGCCCTGGGGCATTGCCCCCTTGTCATCTCTCTCCCTGTAGGATGAGGAGGAGGGTATATGGGCATAGCCAATCAGAGGCTTAGTTCAGCCATTTTGTTCAGAACGGTGAGAAACAGCTTTCCTTAACTATAGAAATGGTTTTTGTTTGTTTTCATTTTTCTTTTTACACAGTAACTCTCACATCTCATTTCTCTGTAATTCATGAAATCCCTGGTGTGCTTTCTGTTTTTTCATTTTCACGTGATTCTTGTGTGTGTTGCTGTGCTGCTGACATAGTGGGGTTTGGATTTTGTGGCTTTTTTTTTTTTTTTTTTTTTTTCTCGTTGTGTGTTAATAGTCACTTCTGTAATTTCTTTTTATACATTTTTGGGAGAACTTCTAGGACACGTAACTAAATTTCTCCAGTTGTGATTTTATTAATTACCCTTTCTAGGGTGATTTTACAGTGTCCTGGCAAGGTTTATAGTAATTTTATATGAAATTGGCAATAGAAAATTGATCAAGTACTTTGCTCATTGGCCTAAGTTTGAGGTATACTTTTTATGATGATTAATTATAAATACATGGTGTTTAAAAAAAACTGTACTGTGAACTAAAACCTCCTTTTGTTTCTTTCTGTAGAAGAATGAGCTCTCACAGTCAGCACCTCGGACACATCCCCTGGGGCTTTGACATTACCCTCAAACTATCCCTAAAAATATTGAGGAGCAAAGTAAAGGAAAACTTTTTTTAGAAGTCATTCTAAAAATTCTTTTCCCTCCCTTTTCATGGATTGCTGCAGTATTCAACAGTTGCCAGGACACTGTCTAGATTGTCCTTTTCAGGACAATTGGCTGGAAAGTATAGTCCAGCCGTGGCAGTATCTCCCTTTGATCTGATGCCCTTGAGGTTTGACTAAGGAAATCCTTTTCTTAGAAAAAGTAATAATTATGATTAATAAGTTCACACATATTTGGTGGCCTTGCACTCCCTGGATTCACTGCCCATGCTTATCAGTGATCTCACTCCCCTGGAGTCAGTTCTCCCTGAAATGTCTTTGTCTTGGTGTTAAACTTCTTAAAATGATGAGGACATGTGTAGATCTCTTAACGTTGAGCACAACCAAGAAGGATGGAGAGGTAAGTTGTGGAAAGGGGCTGTGCGCTGTGAGGTGGGAAGCTGTCCAGATGGCTTTATCCTGAGGGCATGAATGAAGTTGAAACGCACTGGATCAACCAGAAAGTTCTTCAGGTTAGGATGCTGCATGTCAGAGAAAGCTAAAGCTGAGAGCAGTCAATGTGCTAATTATCTGCACTGGACAAGGGTAGGTATTTGTCATCATCAAGCATGTGAGACCGTGCAGTAGCTGGATGTAGTTTACTGGTCTCTTAGAAATGAGCATGCCCCTACCTTGTCTATTTTGGCAGAACATAGGAGCTTCTTAGCTTCCCTCAGCTGGAAGCACCACATATGTGGACATGATTATATTTTTGTTGCAAATCCTTTTTCTGGCCAATCAGAGGAAGCCTGTTGGTATTCTAGGAAACAGGCCTATAGGTAACTTCACCAGGAGACTAGAGAGTAAACAAATCAGTATATAAACTTGTTCCTGAAATCTTCATTTTCCTTTCTCTACCAAAATAGGATAACTTAGCTTTTTCCAATTATCGCACTATTGAGCATATTGCACTAATATATTAACTTTCATTGGTTTAACACCATGCAATTGCAATTAGCCAGCCATAACTGGCATTTCTATGATATGGTGTTTCCAATTTTATAAAATGTGCTATAAACCTCATTATATCATAAGGATTTTACCTAAAGAAATGCGTGAGTGACCCCTAAAACACTGCAGAAGTTTTGACTGGCTATCCACTTTCCTTCTCCTGTTTCCTTACTAATTTTACAGAAAATAGATTTTCTTTAGAAATTCAAACTTTTGAAATTGACGATTTATCTTATCAAACTTAAGAACATGTTTTGCATCTGAAACATTTTCTAGGACACCAATATATACTGATCAAGTATGAGCCTTCCTTGATATAATCCATAGATGGGAAGAGAATCACAGATGTACTCAGCTGAAAAGGATTCTGGAGTTAGGCCATTTCAGGAGAGGTGGTAAAGCGTAATGCTTAAGAGTGTAGGCTTTGGAGCAGGATGCCTATGTTCAGATTCTACCACCACCATGTACTAGCTTCTGATTTGGACAAGGTATGTCATCGCGCCATACTTCAATTTCTTCATCTTTAGGATGGAGGTTGTTGTGGGGAGTAGATAAGTTGTGAGACACGTGGACTCCAGAGCCAGACTGCACAGCTTTGAATCTAGACCTCTCCACCTGCCCTGTGACCTTGGGAAAGTCACTTAAACTCCCTGAGCCCCAGTTCCTTTATCCAAAAAATGGGTTTATGAATAATGCCTACTTCCTAGGATTATTGGATAGATTAATAAGTTGATGGCTATAGAATGCTTTGAACAGTACTGTACATGCCTTTGTTATGCTGTTGCTGTTGTCATCATTAACTTAGATCCATCTCCAGGAAATAGTAAGCTTTCAGTAAATGTTAGTTCCCGTTGTTACTAACATCATCGTCTAATCCAGTGCCCTCATTTTATAGGTCAGGATGCAAAACAAAGATTGAAAAGTTGTGACTTAAGGTCCCCAGGCATTTCTGTGGTCTGGAAGGAAGAACTAGTATCTGACAGTAAAAGAGATAGTGAAGACATATTGATGGTGATAGCTCTCTTCCATCACCACAAGTTTCATCTCCTATATGTTGAGGAATTTTTTCCTTTGGGAAAACACCTTGAATTTTATAAAGAAATTCCCTATTATATGACATTTAGTCAGTGAAATCTTTGAAAGAATTAGCTGTCAAGCAGCCCTCCTAAGACACACCGACTGAAGCAAGGACTGCCTCCACTGATAAAAAAAAAATAACAGTTCCTTCACTCTCCTCTTGGCCTATAGAAAATCCATGTGAGGACCAGACTCGGTGGCTCAAGCCTGTAATCCCAGCACTTTGGGAGGCCGAGGCAGGCAGATTAGTTGAAGCCAGGAGTTTGAGACCAGGCTGGCCAGCATGACAAAACCCCATCTCTACTAAAAATACAAAAACTAGCTGGGTGTCATGGCAGGCACCTGTAGTCCCAGCTACTCAGGAGGCTGAGGCACAAGAATCACTTGAACCTGGGGGGCAGAGGTTGCAGTGAACCAAGATCGCACCACTGCACTGCAGCCTGGGTGAAAGAGCAAGACAGTCTCAAAAAAAAAAAAGGTAAAAAAAAGAAAAAGAAATTGGTTCTCTCTCTCACATGTCCTTCTGCTCAGGCATTCATGTTAGGTGTTCTAAGTTCAATAACTAAGTAGAATTTGAGCATGATTTGATAAGTTATGTAACTATTCAGTAAATCACTTGAATAAATGTCTATATTGTAATGTGTTTAAATTGCACTGGGTCCAATAGCCATGAAGTCTTATGACTATCTCAGTCAGCTCAGGCTGCTATTGAAAATATCATAGACCGGATGGCTTAAACCAGCAGTCCCCAACCTTTCTGGCACCAGGAACCGGTTTCGTGGAAGACAGTTTTTCCACTACGGGGGCTTGGGGAAGATGGCTTCACAATGAAACTGTTCTTCCTCACATCATCAGGCATCAGTTAGATTCTCATCAGGAGCGTGCAACCTAGATCCCTCCCATGCGCAGTTCACAGTAGGGTTTGCGCTCCCTTGAGAATCTAATGCCGCCGCTGATCCAGGAGGCGGAGCTCAGGCTGTAATGCTCGCTTGCCCGCCACTCCTCTCCTGCTGTGCTGGACGGTTCCCAACAGGCCACGGACAGGTGCTGGTTCAGGGCCCCGGGGTTGGAGACCCCTGGCTTAAACAACAAACATTTATTTTTTACTGTTCTAGGGGCTGAAAGTCTGAGGTCAGGATCCCAGCATAGTCAGATGTTTGGTGAGGGCCCTCTTCCTACTTTGCAGATGGCTGGCTTCTCACTGTGTCTTCACAGGGCTGAGAGAGAGAGGAAGGAAGCAAGCTGTCTCATGTTTCTTTTTATAAAGGCACTAATTCTGTCATGAGGGCTCCACCCTCAGGACCTAATAATTTCCCCAAAGCCATCCAGATACCATCATTTTGGAGATTAGGGTTTCAACATATGAATTTTGAGGGGACACAAACATTCGATTCATAGCAATGACGTTGCTGACTCATAGATCTCAGTGGCGCACATGTGACTTAGTCTCCGCCCAACAGGGAGTTCCAGAGCAAAGATTTCCTATGTAAGTTAGTTTATCCATGCCACTCTCTATCCGTTTACTGTAAGTTTTCTTCTTTTTTCTTTCTCCTTTCTTCCCCTCCTCCCCACCTCCCTTTACCCTCCCTCCTCCTCCCTCCTTACTGTAGAATGTAGGCCCCATGAGGACAGGGACTTTAATATATTTACTTATGTATTCCCATCATTTAAATAAATGCCCAGGATATAGTAGGTCCTCAGTAAATATATGTGTGTGTGTGTGTGTATTTATTTAACTACTGAATTCACAAAAATCCAGAAAAGTAAAAGTAAAGTTTACATTGAAACCAGGAGCATAGAAATTGGTTGTTAGCTTTATTATCAACACTGCTGTTACTAGAAAGGGAAGATAAGAAAGATGAATAGAAACAAAAGAATTTTAGAGAAATGTTGAGAATTTAAAGGAAAATCATAATGAAGTCCTAGAGCCTGCCTCCTAAAATTTTACACTGAATATAATGGAGTTGAATGTAATTCTGAAACTTTTTTCATTTACCAACTGAAAATCCTTTGGATAGAAACTTTCCTTCCAGTAACCTGTGGTTCTTAGCCATCAAGAAGAGCAGCATATGCTCTTTCTGAACTTCACCCCGTGGAGCAGTTTGTGTGAACTGGTGCTAGGTCCCTTCAGTAAAGGATGGACCTACCAAGGGTCTTAGAAGTTGTTGGTCTTGGTATAAGAACATGCCACTTACTACAATCTGGAAATGGCCTGCCTATTAGATCAGCACTGTAGCATCTCAAAACAGGATTTGGACCAGTATGCTAGACTTTTCTTTTTCATTAGAGATGATGTAAATATTAACACAGATTTTTAAGACAAGTGTTGTAAAACAAGCATCTCCTTCTCTTTTGGCATTTCCTTTTTGTCCATCTTAGTGGAGTTGTCAGTGTACTTATCAGTTTGAAACATCCTAAAATTATTCTCATTGCAATAGTGCAACAATGGAAGCCTTAAATTTCTAGAGAATACATCCATAGAAGGGAGGTGTTAAATTATCTTGCAGAATTAAATGGTGCAGTGAATTGCACTGCTTTCTTGGTATGGAGAAAATGGTCCAAAAACCAGTTTGGGCCAATATCAGGACTGACTTTTGATACGACAGACAAGAAAGAATTCGATCCTCTATTTTCAGAAGTGGATCAGAGATTTTAGCAAGAAACTTCTTTCCTGGAAAGCTTAGAACAAAGCCAGTGGAATTAAAGAAGCACAAGGATCTAGCTGCTGAGAAATAGGAGGGAGAAAATGAACATTTATTAAGCATTTACTATAGGTCCAGCACTTTCATGTATCTTATCTCATACAGGGCTCATAGACGTTAAATAATTTTCCAAGATTACACAGCTAACAAGCGGCAGATATTTAAACCCAGGACAGACTCCAGACCCCCTGCTGTCTCCATTACACCATACCCAAAGAGGAGTCTTCCATTTTCCAGTCTAGTTCCTTGGACATAGTAGACAACTCCGTGGAAGGGTGTTGAATTGAATTGCATTCCTAACTGGGGAAATAACAAAATGGTCTTTGCTGGTAAGGAATATCTGTAGGTTACCCAAGACAGACCCTCACTGAAAAGAAACTAAGTGGTTTCTGAGTTCACTGATAAATGTGACTAACCAGGAATCTAGTGAGGAATTTGGAACCATAGAAGGGAGAAAAAGGAGGTCTTGGAGGTTGAGTAAAGTTTGGGAAGATGAAAGAGGAAAAGAAAAGTTTTCAGATAGGAACTAACTTCAAGGAGGTTCCAACCTAAGAATGAGAATATGATGTGTAGGGGCTGGTAAGGAAACCAGCCCAAGTGAAACAGAGAGTGTCTGTCCTTCCATTGGTTCCATGGCTATCCCCACCCACACTTCTGTTTTAATATTGGACACCCATAATTCAAAGAGACAAACTACAGATGTGAGGAGCTCGCAAGAACAGTTACATATTAAGCTTTACAGAGAATTAAAGTAGTAATCAGCTGCCTTTGGACGTTGTCTGAATCACTGTCTTCTAAGTTGATTGTCCCTTTATCTAGTTCTGTTGCTTTCAGGTCCTAGTCAGAAGGTGGGCTTTGGAACCAGATTACTTGGTTTCAAACTCCTGTGTACCTCACTTTCTTCATTTGTAAAATCAGGATAATAATACACCTGCCTCAGAGGGCTGTTTGATGATTAAATGAAGTAACATAAAGCCCTTAAAACAGAACAGTGCTTTTACATATCAGTAGTTGCTCAGTTAATGTTAGCTATTAGCTGGCTTTAACCTGAAGGCACAAGCTGACCACTTATATCATTAATACCCTTCCTGCTTTTCTCTTTCCCCTCCCTTCTTCACTTTCTCTGTCTTCCTCTTGGCTGTCATTTAATGGGAGTATTGAATAAGAGTTCCTTACTCTTCAACTCTGGATTCAAACTATTCTTGCACAACCTGAACTCCAGTTTAATAGTGTTTCCTCTATATGCTCAGAAATGTCTTTAGTTTACTGTTTGACCTCGGCACACCACCTGTTTTCTGCTTTTCAGGTTTCTCTTCTTCCCTCCTCTCCACAAAGAAATTTAAAATCCTCATTTCTGCTTTTCACTATTTTCCAGAGGGTTCACTCCCTTTACACCTCATCCTTCTGTCCTGGATTCTCACTAGCTGTCTCAGAACTCTGCCCTCTGCTATTAAAGGCCAAGCTTTCCGCCAGCCCTTTTTGCATACCATACTCAGCAGGTCCCTTCTGTGGGCCTCTGTCTTCTCTAAGCCACCATCTCATCTCATGAGCATGTACTGAAACACATAAACAGTTTTGCTACTGCTGCTGCTTTTTTTTTTTCCTGCTCCCAAGCAGCTTGAACCTATGTCAAATCAAAAAAGATTTTGGAGGCCGGGCACGGTGGCTCATACCTGTAATCCCAGCATTTTGGGAGGCACAGGTGGGCAGATCACCCTAAGGTCAGGAGTTCGAGAGCAGCCTGGCCAACATGGCAAAATCCTGTCTCTACTAAAAATATAAAAATTAGCTGGGTGTGGTGGCGCGTGCCTGTAATCCCAGCTACTCGGAAGGCTGAGGCAGGAGAATCACTTTAACGCAGGAGACGGAGGTTGCAGTGAGCCAAGATTGTGCCATTGTACTTCAGCCTGGGCAACAGAGCAAGACTCCATCTCAAAAAAAAAAAAAAAAGATTTTGGAAAACAGTTATTTTTGACAAAGGCATTGGGAAATAAAGAGTAAATGATGGGTGATGCTAGTAGTTACCATTTAAAGAATACCTACTAAGTGCCAAACACTAAGTTGTAAGTTTATAATCACATTGTAAGCACGTTTTCATTGAAACCAATGTAACAATCCTAAGAGATAGATACCATTTTCATTATTTTACTGCTGAGGAAACTGAACCGTGGAGAAGTTAGCTAACTTATCCAAGTTCACATACCTGGTACACAGTAGAAGCCAGATTTGAAGCCAGATATGTCTAATTATATCAAAACTTGACCTACCTCTGAAGGATACATAGCTAGAAGGATTTTTTAAAGAGGTTATTATGCCTTTGTGTTCACGCTGATTACAAGAGAGAGGAGAGTAAATGATGGAATTCAGGACATGCTACCCCAAAATATGGCACCTTGGCATTGGATACAACAACAGAAGCAGGAAGGTCTCTCTGACCTTCTCCTCACCCTTCTTGCCTGAAGCAAGCTATAAAGAATTTTCTGACCTGCCTCTAAAGTAAGTCATAAAACCTTCATTGCAGAGGTACCCACCCCATAGCTGAAGGAAAAGAATGTCCTTATCTCTGAAGACAGAGGAACACAAAGAACAACAAACAGGCCTTGTTAATTCCTCCCAGTTTATTACTGTTATTAGATTAGACCCTTTTGTCCTCAAATCCATTTCTCCATGACTGTCTCCTCTTCATCATATAGATTTCCTTCTTTTCTGAAGTCTTCATTTTCTTTCTTTCTTTCTTTCTTTCTTTCTTTTTGGAGACAGGGTCTCTCTCTGTCGCTCAGACTGGAGTGTAGTGGCATGATCATAGCTTACCGTAGCCTCGGACTCATGGGCTCAAGGGATGCTCTTGCCTCAGACACCTGAGCAGCAGGGACTACAGGCGTGTACCACCATGCCCTGCTGAATTTTGTATTTTTTGGTAGAAGCAGGGTCTCACTGTGTTGCCCAGGCTGGTCTCGAACTCCTGGGTTCAAGCAATCCTCCCACCTCCGCCTCCCAAAGTTCTGTGATTACAGGCCTGAGCCACAGAGACCGGCTGAGGTCTTCGTTTCTGAAGGCTCCCATGTTACATAAAACTTACAGTAAATAAATGTGTATGTTTTTCTCTTGCTAGTCTCTGTTATAGGGTTCTCCCCCATTAACCTAGCAGTGGATGAAAAAAGAAAATCTCTTCTCCCCTAAGAATATTCCCATAAGAATATCCAATTATAAATAATGAAGACTAACAATAAACTCCTTTTAAAATCTGAGTAGAAAAGGACCCCATGGTAGCAATATATGTATGTTGGACTAATTTGTAACTATTCTCCTAAGTGTTGACCTTAATCTTTCTGGTAATGCATTTTAGGATTAGTATACTACAAATGTACTTTTTCTCCAAAATTATACGTCCTGGATACATTTCTTTATGTAGATATGACATACCTTTCTGGCTTCAAATATCAGTAACATATAGTGTAAGAAGCCTCCAAGAGTGTGGTCTTCTTAAAGCTGGAACTCACATCCTTTATTCTATCTGGCAAGCCATCTCTCAGGTCTCATTCTCGAGAAGAAAAAAAAAAGCTGACAAAATTTCTACATTTAAATTTATTTTTCCCTTAATGTTTCATATCAGAATGGAAGCCATGTTTTTCATCATTTCATTCAAGACATAAAACCTTGTGAAAAACCAAAGTAATGGAGGAAATGAGGAATTGTCGTTTAGTGGATATAGAGTTTTAGTTTTGCAAGATGAAAAACTTCTGGAGAATGGTTGCACAACAGTGTGAAAGTATTTAGCACTCCTAAACTGTGCACTTCAAATGGTTAAGATGGTGAATTTTATGTTATGTGTATTTTGCTACAATTTTAAAACTTTCCTAATTAAAAAAGAAGTAATGGTGATTTTCTGGCAAAAAAAAAATACGTTCAAAACATGCACTGAATATTATTTTGAAAATTTTTCTTAGTGAAAAGAGGCACCTTCCTCTTTCCCAGGTAAACATTTCAAGGTTTTGAAATGAAAAAGAACTACCCTTGAGGCTTTGGTTTAGCCTTTTGTTCTCTGCTTGGGAACCGGGCTATTTGTTTGTTTATTTAACTGTTGCTTTATTAGCATAATAAAGCATGACACTGTTCTTCCTTGATTTGAACTGCTTAGAAGTCTTTAAAAGAATCATTTGCATAATTTATTATTTTTAAATGTGTTCACATTCAGCATTTCCTTTAACAAAGATATACACCTATACCTTTTACAAAGACTGAATATTTGGGCAACTTAACAGCTACAAACTTAACTTTTTAATGAATTGAAGCACTTTTCATTCAATAGAGATACAAATTTGGAGACCATCTTTTAGAAATTGGATCCAGAAAAATACTCTGAACCAGGGACTGACTGAAATAATTTCCCAACATCAATTAAATGAGATTTTTCCTTTAAAAAAAATTGTTTTGCTTTGTGAGGTTAAACTTTTTTTTATTTTAATTAATTAATTAATTTATTTATTTATTTATTTATTTTGAGACAGAGTCTTGCTCTGTCACCCAGGCTGTAGTACAGTGGCACAATCTCGGCTCACTACAAGCTCTGCCTCCCGAGTTCACACTGTTCTCCTGCCTTAGCCTCCCGAGTAGCCGGGACTACAGGCACCTGCCACCACGCCTGGCTAATGTTTTGTATTTTTAGTAGAGATGGGGCTTCACCATGTTAGCCAGGATGGTCTTGATCTCTTGACCTCGTGATCCACCCACCTCAGCCCCCCAAAGTGCTGGGATTACAGGCGTGAGCCACCACGCCTGGCTGAGGTTAAACTTTTAAGCAAAACCCTACAGGAGAGTTATCTGGAACTCTTTACAAAATGAGTGTATTTCTTTGTGAGAAGAACAGTGTGTGGAGTGCAAGGGTGTGCATTTATTGGTTTACTTCCCCAAGCCCAGTGTTTTTGTTTGTTTGTTTGGTTTTGGTTTTGGGGGGGGGGTTTAATTATACAGCATTCTATTATTGTATTTAAATCTTTTCCTTTATTATTATTTTTAAATTGACATCTAATAATTTTACGTTTATAGGGTACAGTGATATTTTGATAAATGTGTATAATGTATAATACTCAAATCAGTAATTAGCATATCTGTCACCTCAGACATCATTTCTTTGTATTGGGAACATTTAAAATTCACTCTTCTAGCTATTGAAAAATACATAACAAATTGTTGTTAATTTTAGTCACCTTATAGTGCTATGGAACATTAGAACTTGTTCCTCCCATCTACCTGTGCTTTTTTTACTCACTCAGTGGATTCTTCTCACCCACTGCACAGAAAAGCCAATACACTGAGACAGCAGCATTGCAGTAGAGAAAGAGTTTAATTATCTCAAGGCAGCTGATCAGAGGACGAGAGATATTTCTCAAATCTGCCTCCCCAAGAATTCAGAGGCTAGGGTTTTCCAGGATAATTTAGCAGGCTGAGGGCTAAGGAACGGGTACTGCTGATTGGTTGGGGTTGCGATCATAGAGGTCTCAAAAGCTATCTTCATACACTAAATCAGTTTCTAGATGGGGGTCACAAGACCGGTTGAGTCAGTTCCTTGGTATGAGTAACAGGTCCAAGTGGAGTCAGTTGGTTGCCAGAATGCAAAAGTCTGAAAAATATCTTAAAGACCAATCTTAGGTTTTACAACAGTGATGTTATCTATAGGAGTAATTGGGGAAGTTACAAATTTTGTAACCTCCAGCTACATGACTCTTGATGAGTAAGCAATTTTAGAAAAGTAAGCTAGGGAACGGGCCGCGCACAGTGGCTCACGCCTGTAATCCCAACACTTTGGGAGGCTGAGGCAGGTGGATCATGAGGTCAGGAGATCGAGACCATCCTGGCCAACATGGTGAAACCCCATCTCTACTAAAAATACAAAAAAAAAAAAAATTAGCTGGGTATGGTGGTGCGTGCCTGTAGTCCCAGCTACTTGGGAAGCTGAGGCAGGAGAATTGCTTGAACCAGGGAGGCAGAGGTTGTAGTAAGCCGAGATCATGCCATTGCACTCCAGCCTGGCAAAATAAGCTAGGGAACAATGGCTGGTTATCATTTAACTACACCTACATCTTAGCAGAATTCAGTCTTTTCCCATAATCCTAACCTTGTGGCCTTTCATTTGTCTTACAGAGATGGTTTCAGTCCCCCGTGGGGGTCAGCTTGCAGAGGGACTATTATCATTTTTGCTTCAAAGTTAAACTATAAGCTAAATTCCTCCCATAGTTAGCTTGGCCTATGCCCAGGAATGAGCAGGGGAGTGAGCTTGTGACGTTAGAAGCAAGATGGAGTCAGGTTAGATTTTTCTCACTTTTATAATTCTTGCAAAAGCAATTTTATATTCATTAACCCACCCCTGGCTTTCCCCTTCCCCCTACCCTTCCTGGCCTCTAGTAATCACTATTCTACTCTCTGTTTGTATGAGATCAACCTTTTAAGCTTCCATACATGAATGAGAAAGTATGGTATTTATCTCTCTGTGCCTGACTTTTTCACTTAACATATTGTCCCCCCAGCTCATCCATGTTGCTGAAATGACAGAATTTCATTCTTTTTTTTTTATCACTAAATAGCATTGCATTGTATAGATATTTGCCACATTTATCCATTTGTCTGTTGATGGATACTTAGGTTAGTTCCATATCTTGGCAGTTGTAAATAGTGCTGCACTAAACATGGGAGTACAGTGATCTCTTTGATTACTGATTTCCTTTCCTTTGGATATATACCTAGTGGTATCATAGCTGGATTGTATGATAGTTCTATTTTAGTTTGTTGAAAACCCTCCATGCTGTTTTCTGTAATGGCTGTTCTAATTTACATTGCCACAAACACTGTGTAAGAGTTCCCTTTTCTCCACATCCTCTCCAGCATCTGTTATTTTTTGTTTTTTGGGGTTTTTAAATAATAGCCATTTTGATTGGTGTGTGATGGTATCTCATGGTTTGCATTTGCATGCAAATGATTAGTGATGCTCAGCATTTTTTCACGTACTATTTCAAACTCAGTGTAATTTTGGTTGGGAGGCCATTAGGCTAAGGCAGCTCCAATGCCCTGAGTTCCTACATAAACAAACTGAAACCCAACTCTTTGTAAACAGTCATATTCTAGGCCAATCAGAAACCACCAACTAACCCCCTACCTAGGGGCTTTCCAATACTCAAGTTTAACCGATCAGAAACTGCCTGGCCAACCTCTAACCAGGGACTTTCCACTGGAATGATCCAAAAAACATTACTGCCCCACTTTAACCAATAAGAGATTTTCTTTACCTTGCTTCTGCTTTCACCTTACAAAAGTCTTCTCCCGATCTCTTCATCAGAACCCCCCACCACTTATGGCCTAAGGCTGCCTGATTAACGAATTGTTGTCTGCTCAAATAAACTCTTTAAAATTTTAACTGCCTTTGTTTATCTTTTAACACCTGTTTAATCTCACTGTGATCACAAACCATACATTGTATTGTCTTAATTATTTTACATTTTTGAGACGGTTGTTTTATGGCCCAAAACATGATCCATCTTAATGAACGTAACTTGTGCTCTTAAAGGAATGGTATTCCTTAATTGTCACATACAGTGTTCTGTAAACATCAACTGGGTCAGGTGGTTGATAGAGCCTGTCAGATCCTCCCGTCTTCACTGAATTTTTGTGGAGGGAGAGGTCTGTTAATTGCAGAGAAAGAAGCGTTCAAATCTCCAACAAAAATCGGAGATTTTTCTGCTTGTCCTTTGAATTATTTCAGGTTTTACATTGTATTTTGAAGCTCCGGCTGTGTTTGCAGACTCATTTATGATTGTTATATACTCCTGATAAACTGGCCTTCTTACCACTGTGAAACATCCCTTTTGATTTTCAGAAATATCATTTGTCTTGAAATCTACTTTATCTGTCTTAAATCAGCAAGGGGCACTACAAAGTAACAGTAAAGGTAGATGTAAATATTGTTTAACAAGTAATAGGTATTCAGTGAATACTTGTTGAATATTGAATTTTAGTATTTTCTGGGTGGCAGATTGCCAGATAATATGGTTTCGTGTGTGTATGTATATGTGTGTGTGTGTGTGTTTCTTTTTTAACAATCTATTTTCTAAGTCTCAGTGTGGATGAGATGCTGTGGATACAATAGTACTCACTTCAGGAAGTTAGTTACCTCCAAGGTTGACTGAGCGTTGGTCCTAGCCTTCTAATAACTAATATTGAAGGAAGAAGCAGCTCATAATGACATAATGAATGAGTAGGCAATCTAGCTTAAATCTTTAGAGAAAAAACTAATGATTGAACATACAATGTCAGGTGTTTTCAATAGAGGGGTAATAGAAGAATTAGAGCAGGTCAGGAAGGACAGCTTCATAAATACGTGACCTTATGACCTTTGGCTACAGTTTTACTGCTTTCCTGATATTTGCTTGAACCAAAGCTCATTCTCTGTATACCAACACAAGTACAATTCTATTCTGTTCTTTAGCTGTTTAAAACAAAGTGGTTTCTTCATATCACGATTTGAAAAGAGGAGTCTCTTATGTCTCTAAAAGAACCATTGGGAAAAAAGCAGAAAAGAGTCGTTTTTCTTAATTCTAAAGATCCTCAAGGCAGTGCTGTCTAAACCAGGAAGACAGGAGAGACCCAGGCAGCCTTAGGAAGGAAGCTCACTATCATCCTCCCTTTTTCCTCTTGTTTCTTCATCCCTAGAAGTAAACAAACTAAAACTGGTTTTGACCTTTGAAAAAGAAATAAACAGTGAAGTAATTGCCTGTGATTCTCTCTACCCAGCCATCTGCTGAAAGTGTGTCTTGAGAAGAGCTCGAGATGATTGATTGATAGATAGATAGATAGATAGATAGATAGATAGATAGATAGATAGATAGAAGATAGATAGATGATAGATAGATTAGATAGATGATAGATAGAAGATAGATAGATAGATAGAAGATAGATGATAGATAGATTAGATAGATGATAGATAGATAGAAGATAGATAGATAGATTAGATAGATAGATAGATAGATAGATAGATAATCTGTCTCTACTCCACAGGTCGATAATTGCTCACTAACGCATAGCCAGGGAGATGTCAGAGTGGCTTGAGACCTCAAGAAGCTTTTTCTTAAATCCTTAAAACCTAAGAACCTTTTTTTTTTCTTTTCTTATTGTTCAGTTGCCTGTTAATTTTTTGTGGGGGGTAGGGGTTGGAATAGCATGCTACTGCTTAGAGTAGAACAGGGTTAGAATTCTTTGCTGCCAGGAGTATTATTTCTTTTAAATTTGTGTTTCTGTTGTGTAAACAAAACTATCTGCTTCCTGGAACGTAAAGCACATACATAATTTTAGTAGGCACTTATGCTGGATTGTGCTTGGTAGTTGGCAGTGAGAGCACTTTTTAGTGTGATGGCATAGCCACATCTCTTGTGGGGACAGGAATATTTTCCTGTTACAGTGGATGGTGACCTCTTCTGCATTCTGCTTTCTTCCCCTTCCCCACAGACTTGTAGAAGCTCTTGACAAACAGAGCAGAGAAACAAACTTAAGTACCAGCATTCTCACCAGCCCAAATTCCTGAATCTCTGACTGTCCTAAGACATGCCAGTTGTCTGTACCTGTGCAGCCTTTCCTCATAGCAAGGACTGGAACAGAGGAGGAACTGGTTACAGTAATCATCATTCCCCTGTGAACAAAGGTCTCACGCGGTCATTTCTCCTCAGTGTGTTTTCGGCTTCACAGAATGACTGTGAGACAATGTTGATCTGTTTACGTCACTTAGAGCTTTCAGCACATCCTTTTAATGGCCAAACTTACTTTTTTTCTGACAGACTTAGTATTAGGATCAACTATCATTTTTCTGGCCCTAATGCACAGAGCTATTAAATTCCTCAAGGTTCAGATATGTCTGTTTTTCTGCGTAACATGAATTATCCAAGAAAAATGTAGACACCTACTGAAAGTAATAGAAAAAGCATTGAATCAGGGTCAGAGACTTCAAAGTAATCCATTAACCTCTTGGTACCTCAGTTTATTCATCTCTGAAATGGGAGTGATGATAACTATCCTACTTTTCTTGAGGCACCGATGTAATGAATGTGAAAGCAGTTTGTAAATCCATAATTTGACATACAATTAATAGCTGTTGTTTACTAACCTGTAGGTAGCCACCATGTACTTCTGTATAGCTTTTGCATAGTATCTGAATCTGAAGTCTAACACAGCGAGTTTTTTAGACTTTTTTTTTTTTTTTTTTGGGATGGAGTTTCGCTCTTATTGCCCAGGCTGGAGTGCAATGGTGCGATCTCTGCTCACTGCAACCTCCACCTCCTGGGTTCAAGTGATTCTCCTGCCTCAGCCTCCCAGGTAGCTGGGATTACAGGTGCGTGCACCACCACACCCATCTAGTTTTGTATTCTTAGTAGAGACAGGTTTTCACCGTGTTGGCCAGGCTGGTCTCGAACTCCTGACCTCAGGTGATCCACCCGCCTCAGCCTCCCAAAGTGCTGGCATTACAGGTGTGAGCCACTTCGCCCGGCCTTTAGAACATTCTTTACAAGTAAGTTAGAGGAATGTCAATAGGAGCAGGGTGTAGTCGTTTACTAATATTGGAAGATACCAGATTTCTGGATTTTTAGGGTTAGTCTCTTTTGTTAAACATTAATATTCTCTAGAACTCAATTACTTTTGAATAACTTGCAGAAATTCCCAGAATTCTAGGATCTTTGCTCTAGACTATACAGCTTTTGCCAAATTTAGACTACAACTATATTGTACGTTTTGTGGACTACAGTGGTTCATCTAGTGTGGTATAGTAATGCATACTATTGCAGATTTGAAAGCTCTGTCCACATTATCATATCACTGGAATGCTGCTTTTATTTCCTAATTCTACCCCAGGTTTTCTTACCATTCTGTCTTTGTACCTCTAAATTCAATGTGTCGTTCTTTTTTTCTTCGTAATTTAGAGTGGTTTGTGACTGGGCCACATTCCATCTTCCATCTTTTTCATAAAAACCATTTTTTCTCCATATAAGTATCAAAACCATTGGAATTCCTTCAAAACAGCTGTGTCTGCCCTCCTTCTAGTGGCCCACTAGAACATACATGTCTGGAGAGCTGCAGTGCCTGGGACACTACAGGCAGGTTTATATACTTTATTCTTAACTAGAATTTCTCTGATAACTGGACACCAGCCTAGAAGTGTCTCAGACCTGCTTTCACCTGCTCTTTGTGTTCTTAAATCCCAGACAGACCCTTCCAGAACCAGATGACCATCAAGACAAAAGCATACTCAAGCAGACAAGAAAGGATTAGGTCTCACCATATCTCCTAGATTTATAATGTGTGCTCTCTACCTGGCAGACGCTACACATACTGTGTAAACCACTGCTGGGGGCCTCCTTTGTGTGAAACCTGGGTGCCTCGATGCCTATCAGAACTTTTATGTGAGGAAGTTGGATTGGAGGAGACATTTATAGTCAACAGTAACCACTTAACTTGGAAAATAGAAAAGAAAAAGAATCGTCCATAATCCCATCACCCCGATGCAATCTCAGTGAATATCACAGATCAGCATTACTGTTTCTCTTATGTGCTGTTGTCATAATTGTGATACAAGACAATAGTGCAACTATAAATTTCATATTTTCTTTTTTTTAATATATTGCATCCCACCTATAAAACTGGCAAAATATATTTTCTTTTGCTTCCCCTACAGGGCGTTTGTATTATTTTGAGGGCCTTTTAACTTGGTGATAAAGAGTGTCTTTGCCCCAAGACCTAATTTGAATCCAGCGTGGTGGTCGTGTAACTGCCCACAAGTCACGTCACTTCTTCTGTAAGCATCAGGTCCCTCATTTGTTAAATGGCAATCATAAAACCTATGCCAAAGGTTAAGGTGGGAATTAAATGTAATAATGTAGTCAGTGCACTCAGCCCTTTGCCTGACATATAGGACGTGCTCAATAAATGGCAGTGAGGGTGACATTGAGGCAGAGACCTCTTAGGCTACATGAGTGCATTGTAAGTAATTTGGGGTAGAACCTTTTACTTAATGTATTTTAAGACATCATTTATAGTGTTTCACAGGTAGATCCTGCTTTTCTGTGGTTTCTGTTGAGTGATTTAAGGTGGCATTGTCCTGGGACTCACTTGATTTATTTATTAGACTGAAAATTATATAGCATTTGAAGCATCTCTGGAACATATGCACTCAGATCCGTGGGTTCATGTCTTAATGATTATGGGCATTTTACTAATGAGGAAGAGCTGTCTTCCCCTATTTGTGGTATTATTTGTGATTTAGACATTCTTCCTGGACAACAAAGTATCTTTGTACTTTGTACAAAATAAAACTCTTCATGTATTACTTGTTTCCCACACAGTCATCTGAAAATGTGGGCACCCGACAGGGCTCAACAAATATTTATTAAAAGAAAACATGGATGAGTTTTACCCTAAAGAAAAGTTGCCTGTATGTTATTTACAGTTTTCTGCAGTGTAGTAGCTATTTTTAATCTTTTGGTTTCTCCCTGCACCCTAATAGGTTATCCTATAATTGGATTCCGTTCATGTGTATTAGTGTCCCAGGCTGATCTTAGCTCCAGTAAATACCTAGTGTGCTTTCTAGAATATTATATCATGAAGTTCATTACTCACCCCCCTCAGTTAGCCTACGACTTGACCTTTTTTTAATACCAGTTTTGGAAGACAGGCCTAACACTTGCGTATTCCATCACATTTTGATTTCATAGAGTTACGTTGTGGAGGATGTGGTTCAACTCACATTTTATCTGAAATATTAAACAGCAGACCCTTTACGATAGGACCCTGCAGTACTGCTTTCATTCACTTGTCCTCAGCTCCGCGCTGATTTGTTATTTTCTATACACACTCTCTGTCTTCAGGATTACTATCTGTTTTGGGTTAACTGTTTTGCAGTTCTTAGACACAGAACTGCATTATCAACCAAAATAAAAGAGCTATTCTCCCTGATGTGCCTTCCTTCTTCTTCCTGATCCTAGGACGATGAGGCTAAAGTTTCCAGCTGGATCTGGCTCGGCATTTCTGGGATAAATGAGCACACTTGATTGAGGGGTAGCTGCACTGTATCCCTGGCTTCCTATTATGCTAGGAGATCAAAGCAGAGCACAAATAGAGGCTTGCTCTATACAATATTCAAAACAGATGGCTTCTTTTTGGTGAAAATTCAGGTTTTAAGGCAAAACACTTGTTAGCAAAACTTCATTTCTTTTCATTGATAGATAGTCACTACTGAACACATAGCACTGTTTCTTCCTGTATTTCAAGACTAGGATCATAAACTTTTTGCAGGAGGAGGGATTTGGCAAGCCTAGAAAGGTATTGGATTGTCTGCATTTTCATGTGAATATGAAGTAAGTTATTAAAATTTTGCTATTGGTATTCTAGAATCAAATGAAAACATCTTACATTTGGTCACATAGTCATTTTGTTGTTGGGTCACTATTTAAAAATCTAGTATTCATATTGTTTTGTCTTCTAAGAATTGAACCAGGATGTTTATCTCTGATTTCATGTTTTAACTGAAAAGTACATTCTCCACACTCCTTTATCATTTACATCTGAATCCTCAAGTTCATGCAGAATAATTCCATGTGATGTGAAACTTTTATTATTTTGGTTTAAAACTGAAATGAGAAATAAGATTAATTCAAAAATATTTTTGGGACGTCTGCCATGTGCCTAACACTGCATTAGGTACGTGGTAAAAAATACATGTTTCAAGACATTGAAACAACTGCTAAATGATGGATTTTCTCCAACAGAGAAAAAGTATACAAGATGCAATAGAAAAACCCAGGTCTCCAGAGAGATTCAGGGGTTCACAAAGAAGGTGACACTTGAGCTAACTCTTGAAGGAGCAGTAGGCATTTGCCAGGCAGATACAATTTTAGATAAAGACATTTGCAAAGATATAGAAGCATAAGCAGCATAACAAATTTAGTATATTCTTGGCAGCTCATTATACATAGTAGTTCAGGTGTATGTCAATTATCTGTCGCAGCATTACACATTACCCCAAAGTGTGGCAGCATAAAACAACAATAAATGATTTTCATCTCAGTGGTTTCTATGTGCCAGGAATTCAGCAGCGTCTTAGCTGGGCAGTTCTTACTTGGGGTCTCTCATGGGACCACAATTATCTAAAACCTTCCCTGGGGATAGAACAGCCAATTCCAGGATTGCTCACCCACAGTTTGTGCCACCTATTGGAAGGAACCTTCCGTTCCTTGCCATATGGAACCTCTCCGTTGGGCTCCTGGATGTGGTGACATGGAGTCCAGCTTCACCCAAAATGAGTGATCCGAGAGATGAGAGCCAGAAGGAAGCCACAATGCCTTTTATGACCTAGAATCATAAGTTACACAACATCCCTTCGGCCACATTCTGTTCCTTAGAAGTGAGTCACTAAGACCATCCCATACTGAGTGGGGTATTAGGGCTTAGGCACCACTTTTTGAAAAGAGGAATGCTAAATAATTTTCAGGCTTTTTTCTTTTGGCAACAGAGTCTCGCTCTGTTGCCCAGGCTGGAGTGCAGTGGCTTGATCTCGGCTCTCTGCAACCTCTGCCTCCCGGGTTCAAGCGATTCTCCTGCCTCAGCCTCCCGAGTATCTGGGATTACAGGCACACACCACCACACTCGGCTAATTTTTTTGTATTTTTAGTAGAGACAGGGTTTCACCATGTTGGCCAGGCTAGTCTCAAACTCCTGACCTCAAGAGATTCACCTGCCTTGGCCTCCCAAAGTGCTGGGATTACAGGCATGAGCCACTGCGCCCAGCCTCAGGTTTATTTTTTCAATTACTATGGGATGTCAGAGAGGGAAAAACAAGCCATTAGGTGGTTGCAAGTCAGCAGCAGGTGGATCGTGAAGACCTCAGCATGCCATTGCAATCTGTAGAGGTTGGACAGGTGGAGAGGGAGGTACACGGGGCAGAGTACTGGAAACAGGACAGCCAGTTCAGAGCTTGCTACTTTGTCCTGGAGAGTGATGCTGAGGGGCTGAAGGGGTGCAGTGATAGAAGAGTTTATAAGTGAGAATATGTTTATTATCAAGAAGCTCTGGTTCTTATAGGAAATGTCCCAAATGGTTTCCAGTCTCTCTTGGTTGAGAAAATAGAGAACACCATCTGAATGCCCAGTTATAATTCAGAAAGTTAACTTGCCCGTAGGAACTACTCAGGGAAAAGCAATGAAATAAAGCCTGAAAGTTCTGTAACCGCTCCAGGGGAGAACCACGAGCTGTGATGCACTGATGCTGACTGAGAACTTAGCTGCTGGTCATCTTTACAGATCAAGTCACCTCTCAGGATTTTGAATTTTTCATTCAGAAAGTTAGGCAGGGGACGGGGGCAGATATCTCTAAAATTCCTTCCATCTTCTGTATTCTGTACTCAAAATGAGTACAGGATGCTGTTTTGATCCAATTAGTGTTTTAGACTTGTCTAACCTTGAGAACATTGGACCCAATAGAAACATTTAACCTATTCACAGATATTTAATTCAGGTTGTATCAGTATCAAGGAATTTTTAACTGAGTGTTTTCTGGAGCTGAAACTAAGTTAACTTAGTATCTTGATCAATTTATACATGTAGTTGAAAATGTTCAGATTTTTAAATGTTCTTATCTTATGGAATCATTTTAATTAGTATCAGTTCTTTTTCATATTTAAATTGCATAACGATTTTATTTATCAGTTTTTACATAGATTTTACTAATTATCACTTCCTGTAACTGTCAGTTTTCATTTTATGCCTATTGCCAAATCCAATTTTCCATTTAGCCAATGTTTTATTTTGTGTTAATATTATTCTTGATACAAGTACTTTTCATTGTGAATGGATTTTTTAAGATAGTAATTATTATTCCTTTTTACAATAATCTATTGGAAAATTATAAGAGTTTCCTCTTTAATATTATATTTACCCTGTTATCTGAGATGGATCTATTATGGAAATTGGCAGACATTTTTTAATGGTCCAGATAGTAAATAGTGTATAGTTACACTTTTGGTTTTTGTTTGTTTTTGATACGGGGAGTGCAGTGCTGCAATCGCAGTTCCCTGCAGCCTCAACCTCCTGCCCAGGCTCAAGCAGTCCTCTTACCTCAGCCTCCTGAGTAACTGGGACTATTGGCATGCACCACCTTACCCTGCTGATTTTTTAAACTTTTGTAGAGATGAGTCTCTGTGTTTTGCCCAGGCTGGTCTCGAACTCCTGAGCTCAAGCAGTCCTCCCACCTCGACCTCCCAAAGTACTGGGATAGCATATACTTAGGCTTTGCAAACTGTGTACTTCCTGCCAAAACAATCCACCTCTGCTGTTGTAGTGTGAAAGCAGCCATAGGCAATATGTGAATGAATGACTGTGGCTATGAACTAACAAACTTTAGACACTGAAATCTCATGTTCATATAAAAACCATTCTTAGCTGATGGGCTGTACAAAAAAGGCGGAGCTGAATTTGGTTCATGGACTGTAGTGCTGTGTTGCTTATCTGGTTCTTGTTGTGCTTCTTGTCATTTTACACGCCTTCCCTAGCCATCCACAGGCCTTGGTGAGGCCAAGCATGTGGTGGCATTAAAATGTCCTCAGGGTGAGGATGTCAGGTAGTTACCAAGGATAACTTGTCTTTACATGTACCGTGATCTTCACAAGGATGGGCATAATTATTCCCATTTGACAGATGACAAAACAGGTTATTGGAAATAATAGTAGTTGATAATTATTGAAGAACTTTACTATGTGGCAGGCACGTAGATTATCACAACCCCATTAATACACTGTTACCAAAGCAACTTGTTCCAGATCTCCTACCTAGAATGTAACAGACCCTGGAATCAAGCCATACAGTGTGTCTCCAGAGCCCATGCTCTTCACCACTGTATCACTCTGTGTGTAATTCTGCTCTGTGGCACAGAACTATCAATACAGTGCAAAGATGTCATAGCACATAAGTGATACACATCTGTCTCTAGTGAGGGTAGCCTCTGGGTTAAAAAACAAAAACCAAAAAAAACTTTTTTCACCACAGTCTCTGAAACTGAATACCCAGTCATTAACGTGATGTCACCAGCCAACCGCCTGCATCCTCCTGGCTGTGCGGTGTTTGAATGGCCTTAGCCACGGGAGCCACATTGCCTGCCCTGGTACTAAAGGATGGACTACTGTGTCTGCATCCAGTGTAGTACTGTAAGATGCTGTGATGCCACAGCAGCCGTTGCCAAAGAAATGTTTAGGTAGATGCAATTCTTAGTTAAGATTATAAGATGCAGAGGATCACCTAAATTAATTTAATTCCAGGCTAATTAAAAAATTTCCTGAGGGAAGTAACTGACGTGAGAGCAGATAAGGGCAAGCATGCAGGCAAACAGCATGCTTTTCTGGAAGGTACAAGTTGTAATTGCTCCAAGAGATGGCAGAGGCAGGAGTCCTAGTTCAGAGGAGCCTGGCTCCAGCCAATCAGACATTTCATAGCTCTATGCACGTGTATGTTTTAAGTAGCATGTTAACCTGATGCTTTCTTCTGTACAGAAGTACAGAAATACATGATCATTGAGACAGAATGCGCTAATGAAGTCGGGGAGCTGAAAACCTTCACGTACATAGAATGTACAGCACTGAACTCACAGGTTGTCGGAGGCACACACACCTGCCTTAGAATGGCTTTGCAGTATTCGTTGAAATGCTGCATCTGGGAAATGATGTGTGGATGGTTTGCTAGCTGGAGGCTGGTTTGTTAATTAGAAGTGTATCTGACCAATGGCATGAGATCTTATTGCTTCAACGAACAAGATGGCGGAGACTTTACTCCCTTTGAATGGTCCAACAAAGGCTATTTCCTGTCAGCAGTAGCATCTCATGCAAGAAGATTACAGTTGCTGAAGCCCACAAGGCAACTGAGTATGGAGAATTCCTCAAAATTGTATGTTGTGTATATTTGGGCAGACTGGTTAAAGCATGAAGAGAGCTATTGCTACTGTTAAAGTATGTGTCTTTATTATCAAAAGTATACTCCCTGAGGCTGAGGCTGCAGTGAGCTGTGATCACACCACTGCACTCCAGCCTAGGCGACAGAGTGAGACCCTGTCTCAAAAAAAAAAAAAAAAAAAAAAAAAAAAGGGTGTACTCCCTGGTAGGAGAATCAGGGAAAAGCAGCTACAAACAAGAGCAGATTAACATGGTGCAGAAAAGGCATGTTCTGCTTCCTCTTGTCCCTTTTCTTTGCTTGATTTCTAGAGTTAGATTTTATCATTTCACTCTTTAATCTGTTTCCTATTTTCTAAACACCCGTAATATATTAGATTCTCTGATTATATCAAAAACGTGGTCTCCATCCTCTGGATTTCCTCACTAAAACTAGACGTGGCTTCCTTTGTGCAGTAGCTTTTTTGTGAGTACTAAAAGGTGGCACTGGTATGAGAGCCTGGGAGATTAAAAAATAGATATATGAAGATTCTATATAAGCTTAACTTTTTCCTTTTTCTTTTTTACTATCAGTCACTTTACAGCTAAACTAGGAGCCTACTTACTCTTTATTGACTCATGTAGTTACCTGTGCTTCAGTCTAGATGTGTACCCCTTGGAACTTCCTTCTGTGGCCGCTTGCTGGCGCTCTGCTGTTCCCCCATGAGTATCAGTCCGTTCTGTCAAATGCTAGGGTTTGTTCTTTCCGCCCATTCCATTTCCCACTTCCCAGTGGGGCTGCCCCCCTTTGCCACTACCCTTCAGAATTGATCTCCAGTCCCAGCTTAATGATCTTGTGTTTGGAGCAGAGGGAAACAGAGCACGTGGGTCCTTCTTCCAGAGATGGGTGTTACATACACCCAAAGGGTCGTCTGACTGGAGATCCTTAGGCTAGTCATGGTCCAGGTTGTGTAATCTTGAAACATCAGCCACCATTTGTAGTATCTCTGGTGTTTACCATGCTGAGCCTCTTTCATTATAGTCAATTGTATATCTTCAAATAATAAAGCTTTGCTTAAGCGCCCACAACTATGAATATTGAAGTGGTGATGACCGTCAGAGTTTGTGTTGTGGTACACGGCTTAACGTTTCGAGAGAGAGAGAATAATTCAATCACTGCATGGGAGGTTTTATTCTCAAATAAAGGAAGTTGGTAGAGAAAGCCGTCTTCCTCATGTTTGTTTTTCCCAAATCTTTTTTTCCAACCAAAGTCTGGATTACTCCCAAGGTGAAAGGGTTGATGTCTGGAAATTGTTAATCCATGGTATATAAAATTTTCAGAAAGAATTTGCCTTTTAAATATGATTTCCTGATTGACTATAGCAAACATAAATCCAGGAAGTACAACTCTGTCAGAGCAGCCAGGATCCTTCTTAGCTTCTCAGATGTATGAGATTTTTTAGCGCGTGTGTGGAGTGGAAGTAAAGATTCTTCCCGTGGGCAGGTCAGAAGGAGAGAGGGGAGGTAGGAGAAGAAAGGAAGAGAATAACAGTACATAGAAACAAACCAAAGCTGCTAGGGTTGGGGAGGCAGGTATATACCCCTGGCTTTCCTGGAATTAGCTGCTGTCCCCCTGAAAAACCAGCTTTATTTTAGTTTATAGTACTGAGAGGAAGAAGCTAGGGAGGCACCCTTTTAGTGCCTTCTGTCCTGGTACTGTTTTCATTCTTGAAGTGCTCTTTTATGATACACAGAAACATTTCCTCATCCTCTTGGTGATACAAAGTTGTTGTGCCACTATTTTCAGAGAAAACTAAGCTGTACTAAGCTGGAAATATTGGCTGAGGGCCATTTTGCTCAGATCTCTCCTCCCATCTGGACTTCGTGCCCCCGTGCATTCTTTGCCCCCGTGCACTCTTAAACACCAAATCACAACCATTTCTCACCTGCTACAGTGAGAAACAGTTTTCTGGCTGTTTCCGATGTTAGCATTAAAGATCAGATTTCTGTATGTGACTTGCCTTTCTCCAATGGAAAGGTGCCCATTTCTGATATTTACACACAGCTACAGATATATTTATAGTTTCTCTTGGATTTCAGGTGATAGCTAACTCTTCTTCCCTGCCACCTGTGCCCTCTCAGGCCATGTTCTTATTAAGCACTCTAATGAGAAGCTACGTCTACCACAGGCTCTAGACACATGATGAGACCCTCAGTGGCTATAGCCTATCTGTGAGCACTCAGCAGTAGACTTACATCTGCATAGTCTGTTGTGTTTGCTTTGACGCTAGAGTTCAAATAATAAGGTGACTAACTGCAAACTGCCTCTGCCTGCTCCCCCAGCCCTTCCATGTACAGACAGACGGACACACACACACACACACACACGCACGCCCTCTTATCCTGACCTTGAAATAGCTACCACTCACAGAAGAGTCTCCTCCAGAGACTGGCCTGTCTTTGGGAGCCTTTGTACAGATAAACTATCAAATCTCATAGTGACTAGACAGTCATACTTGGCTCTTTTTTGTAGTCCTACGGACTGAGAAGGAGCCGGTAAATGTGTTCCTCTTCAGTTCAGGTCACATCTTTATTATGTTGTTCCTTGTTTGTTGAGATGCTATCAAGGTCAGGAGGTCCCTTTTGTTTACCGTGGGTAGCTCCACTTGCCTTTCCCCTCCACTCCCAATGCCATAGGAGAGAAAGGAGAAGATAAAATGTGATTATGAGGTTATTACACTCTTTTGCCCCCTAGGCAACAAGCGTATTGTTGTTTTTCAGATCCATCCGTCTAGCAGACGTGTGATAATGCCAAAAGGTGGTGTTGTGCTTGACTGCAGCAGTTACAGCACGTGAGGCACCAGGCCTCAGAGGGTCAGAAGAGAGTGTGAGTTATCAATTTCAATGTTTATGTGTTCGCACAGGCATGCAGGGAGTTAAAAGCCACCATTTTTCCCTGTGACCAACTGCCCGCCTAGCTTTTCCTTTGAAATCCAACATCAGTCCTTATGGGGCTGGCCTGCTCAAAAAGTATGACTGTCTCTTCTCCCTCTTTTGCCTCATGTTTCTTCCACATGCCTAGGTTTTTGCCCCTAATGTCTCATTCATAAATCTGTAGCCCTGGAACTGTACTGTACAGTAGGGAAGCCATTCAGATATATATATATATGTACTTATACTTAACTCTTCCATTTTTCACTAAAACACAATGAGTGATTTGTGTGGGGAGCCAAGCCTCAAGCCAAGAACTGAATTCAAAGTGTTTTCTCGTCTTTGTTAACTCTTAACAGCAAGAAAGAATTTTGGAACACATTTCTGCTCCTGGAATTTCTGAGTGCAGCAGTAAGTGGCTTTCTGAGTGGCTTTCTTGACTTCTTGATTCTGGTTATCTCATCGACTTTCAGCAGCCATCCTTTCAGGGCGCATACTGTATGTACCCTTGATTGGCTGGCTTGTAATAATAGCTTCTGTGCCTCCTAGTAGCATTCTCTTCACTTTTCACCCCATTTCTATGTGCTGTCCTCATCTGTATATACATGTTCGCCCACCTGGTGGTGAATGACCTGGTTTTAATGTATCTTACAAATTTCTGAGTACTAAAGCAAGTATAGAGATGCCTACAGTCTTCACATCCTTTTGTAGCACATGGAGAGACACATAGATATGCTCAGCCAGAGATGTCCTTCCCTCACTAGTAGGCAAGCCCCTAACAGTCTGTTCCCTATGCACGTCCCTTAGATTTCTTTTGAGTAGCATTTTTTATAATGCATAAGGTAAAAGAGATGTTAACTGAATGAAGATTGAATAGGCAGAATGCAGTTAGCAGCTCTATAGTTGAGATTTCAAGATTTATTTTATTCTGAACGCTGTTCCATATCTCCTTACAGCTTTGAGGACATAATGTTTTCTCTTCATACCTGAATCCAGAAATAAAGGATGTTTTGTTTTGTTTTGTTTGCTAGAGTGGTAATGCATCCTTAAAGAAAAATTGGCAACAGATTTGTGAGCTGTAAAACTAAGAAGAAATGATCATTTGTTATTTTCAAAAATGATTCTCATGTTTCTTTGCATTTCAAAACCTATAGTCTTTTTTGGTTTTCATAGGCACATTTACACTTTGACAGACCATAAAACCCTTTCAATCTGAAACCTTTGGAGAGAGTTTCTACTTTTAGAACCAGATATTTCTATTAGTAGTGAGATTTCTGATTAACGTTTATTCATCTCAGTGACCTAGTGGTCCCTGGACCTGAACTCCTAGTGGTAACTGAATTATATGATTTTGTGAACTCCATTCTTTCACAAAATAGCTGTGTTTAAATAAGAACATAACACATTGCTCCAAACCTTTGTGACGAGGCTTGACACACTATCCTTCATTTTTCTGACCCTGAAGTACATTATTGACTAAGAAGATATCTTAGTTATTGAGGGTAAAGACTTTGAGGCAGAATTAATGAATTTTATTTTCTCGCATCTTTTACTTTTCAGAGTTTAGCTCTCCGCTGGGGCCTCTGGATAAGAATGCCATTCTAAGATGATAATATTTATGGAAAGTTAATCTGTTATTCTGGGATTTTCTTAATGTAGTCTATGTTGAGAGACAGCAGTACAATGACAGTCCAATAAGAAATCAAAACTACCACTAACATTTATGCAGTTAATATATGGACAGTTGAACCTGCCTCTGAAGACTTCAGCAGGTAAAAAGAACAAAAAGATTTTGTAGCCACTTCAGGGCTCTGAGCTAGCCACAGAAGAATCATAGTAGATATAAAAATAATTTGCCAGGAAGACAATAAGTCATCAATGAATGTTAGCTTTAAAAAAATGGCATCTTTCGGGCTGGGTGCAGTGGCTCAGGCCTGTTATCCTAGCACTTTGGGAAGCTGAGACAGGAGGATCACATGAGCCCAGGAGTTAAAGACCAGCCTAGGCAATATTGTGAGACCCTTTCTCTACAATAAATTTAAAAAATTAGCCGGGTATGGTGGTGCATGCCTATAGTCCCAGCTACTTTGGGGGCTAAGGTAGGAGAATCGCTGAGCCCAGGTGGCTGAGGCTTCAGTGAGCTGTGATTGCACCACTGCACTCCAGTCTGGGTGACAAAGCGAGACCTTGTCTCAATTTAAAAGTATATATATATATTATAAAAAATGACTTCTTTCAACGGACAAAAGATTAGTACCCCATGAGAAAATACCTTAAGCCCCAAATAATATTCAGTACCTGTTCATCTAGGCTTTATGAGGAGGTTGTGTTGTGCCTCTCGGAATGGTTCTTAGAGCAGCTATCTGGCACAGAGGCAGTAGAGTGGGAAGAGAAGAGCCTGCTGGACAGACGCTTCACTCTGCACATTTCATCCCGGTATTGAAGTCACATGGCCCAAGAAAGTGTGTTTGGATCTCATAGATGAGTGAGTTGCAGAAGTGGAATGCTGTAGAATCTTCTGTTACTATTTGTATCGAATGATACAGGAACAACTTACCTGTCTTCCTAAAGACCATCAGTTATCCAACCTCACTGAAGTGGAAACTAGGTTAAAATAAACACCTTTGGAAGATTACTGGTCTTGTCACTATGCCATGAAATGCTGGCCTCTGAAACCTGTTTGAGAATCTAATACATAAACAAATAAATTCTTACAAGAAGAAACAAAGCTCTTAGTACTTAACCAAAAATGTCTCATCCCTTTTTATAATTTAAATTTCCTCAACAGTTTTGTAAATGTAGCATTGGGGCCATAATGACGTTTTGGCATCATATTTGGTACAAGCAAATATCATGACGAGTTCATTTTTTAACTTCTTTTTTCCTAGTGCAGAAAAGTATATTTAACTACAGTTCATTATAGCTGTACAACCAATTTGGCCTGACCACATATCTGATGATTTTCAGTAGGACCCCTTGCCAATGTACTGAGGTCGCATGTGGAAAAAAGTTACAACTTACAGGTCCTGTAAGGCATTCTCTTTCTACTTGGCAAATGTCCCTCTTCCCTCTTGAGATTAGGCAGTGGCAGTTCTACCTTGTGGGAAACACAGTTTCTTTTCTAAGTGGACTGCTCAAATTAGATAGGGAGAAAAGGGAAGAGATAAGGGCATTTCCCACATGATTGACATGGTTCATGTGTTCCGAGAGGCTTCAGTAGTTTTTTACAGATAGATTTGGGGACTATACTAGTTGGGCAGTTTCATATGCTTTCACAATGATACATATTTTGGGAGTATTTGTGGTATTTTGATACCTCTATACAATGTAAATGATCAAATCAGAGTAATCCATCACCTCAAACATTTATCTTTTCTTTGTAAAATGAGTTTTTATCCCGGATAAACAATTTAGAATTTCATTCTTTTTTAAGTTTTCTTTCTTCTCTTTTTTTTTTTTTTTTTTTTTTTTTCCTTGAGACAGAGTCTTGCTCTGTCGCCCAGGCTGGAGTGCAGTGGTGTGATCTCAGCTCACTGCAACCTCCGCCTCCCAGGTTCAAGCAATTCTTAATGCCTCAGCCTGCTGAGTAGCTGAGACTACAGGTGCGCACCACACCCAGCTACTTTTCATATTTTTAGTAGAGACAAGGTTTCACCGTGTTGGCCATACTGCTCTCGAACTCCTGTCCCCAAGTGATCCACCCACCTTGCCCTCCCAAAGTGCTGGAATTACAGGCATGAGCCACCACACCTGACCTCAGCCTTATTTTTTAAGTTTTCGATTGGACTCTGAAATTTTTCAGAATACCAGATGCCATCATGTTTATTTAATCAATTAGCCATCAGCATAAAATGCATTTAAATCTGTTTGAAATTTTTTTTTTTTTTTTGAGACAGATCTTGCTGCAATGCCCAGCCTGGAGTGCAATGGTGCGATCTCGGCTCACTGCAACCTCCCCTTTTCAGGTTCAAGCAATTCTCCTGCCCCAGCCTCCCAAGTAGCTGGGATTACAGGCATGCGCCACCATGCCTGGCTGATTTTTGTGTTTTTTTAGTAGAGATGGGGTTTCACCATATTGGCCAGGCTGGTCTCGAACTCCTGACCTCAAGTGATCCCCCCGCCTCAGTCTCCCAAAGTGCTGGGATTACAGGCATGAGCCACTGTGCCCGGCTGAAATTTATTGTTTATTAAGAATAAGGATCTAAAAAGTCAGCGTCCGCAGCCATAGTAGTTGTAGGAGTGAGCTAATAATATCTTTTTAAATTCTGTTTTACTATAAGGAATTTGACCTTCTCAATATGACTATTTATCACATTGTCCCCTTTCTTCGTGGTCATACTTTTTTCTGCCAGTTTTGTCGGTCAAAAGTAATTACCTAAGATAAGCAGCTCTTTCAGCCTTTGCAGCCCAGATGTGGCATTTGTGATGGCAGCTCTATACCCACAAACATGCGCGTGTGCACCAAAAGAATGGGAATAAATTGCACAAATCCAGTGAAAATCCCAAAGGTGATTTTTTTAAATCAATGTATTCGTGAAAGAAGATAGAGAAAACCAAGCTTTTAAAAAATGAGGAATGAAATAGGGATATGTTACTTGGCATCATGGGGGTGTAGTAATAGAACCGTGATGAGACGGTTTCGTCATTGGCGCACAGAGTGTGCTTGCATTTAAAGTAATTTTACCTTTGAAGACTGCACCTGGAATCCTTTGTAAATTTTCCACAATGAGTATACTTTTTGTTGTTGTTGTTGTTTTGAGACAGAGTCTCACTCTGTCGCCCAGGCTGGAGTGCAGTGGTGTGATCTCTGCTCACTGCAGCCTCCGCTTCCCGGGTTCAAGCGATTCTCCGGCCTCAGCCTCCCACGTAGCTGGGATTACAGGCGCACGCCACCACGCCCGCCTAATTTTTGTATTTTTAGTAGAGACAAGGTTTCACCATGTTGGCCAGGCTGCTCTCAAAATCCTGACCTCATGTCATCTGCCCACCTTGGCCTCCCAAAGTGCTGGGTTTACAGGCATGATCCACCATGACCGACCACAAGTATACATGTATGCCCAGAAATAAAATACAATATTTTTGAAAAGTTGGTATTGTTTGCAAAAAACTATCCAACTCCCCCACTCTAAATTCTCTACTTGATTGAAACACTGTCTTCCTTCTGTGACTGGCAGTGTTGACATGCCTGTCATAGGTAGGAAATTCCGGGCCAGAACTGGTACCGTAAACCTGCTGATTAGGAGTCTCTCACAGAGCCCAGCAGCCTTCCACAGCAGCACTTTGGTGTTTATCGTTTATCCTTAGAGAGAGAGAGAGAATTTTAAAAACAAAAGTAATGCTAAATTGATTAATTCTCTCTGGTTTGTCTAGCCAGGCTCCAGCTTCTGTGTAATATACTGTATAGGCCTAAACTGAACTCTGATCTTTTTAGCAAGCTGAAGATTGTTTTAGCCACTAAGCCCTTGCTCATTATTCTCTTTTAATTATTTCCTGGAAATAGTATTAGAAACAAAGGAAATGTGCTATATTTATTATGCAGCCATGAAAAACATAGTTTCGGTCATATATAATGTAGTGAACAGTACTGACAATATAATGTTAAATAGATAATGTATCAAGCAAATGTGAGGTGTGATACTGTTAGAAGCTGATTTATATAAATTTATTAAAAGACTTGGCAGGAAAATTTCCAAAATGTTACAAATGATTACTTCTTTTTTATTTTTTTTTATTTTTTTGAGACAGTCTCGCTCTATCGCTCAGGCTGGAGTGCAGTGGTGTGATCTCGGCTCACTGCAAGCTCCACCTCCCGGGTTCACACCATTCTCCTGCCTCTGCCTCCCGAGTAGCTGGGACTACAGGCACCCGCCCAGTTAATTTTTTGTATTTTTAGTGGAAACGGGGTTTCACCATGTTAGCCAGGATGGTCTCGATCTCCTGATCTCATGATCTGCCCTCCTCGGCCTCCCAAAGTGCTGGTATTACAGGCGTGAGCCACCACACCCGGCCAAATAATTACTTCTTGATGGAAGTGTATGCAAAAGTCTTATTTCCTTTATATTTTTCTTTTTTCCCCCAATTTTTTGGAGTAAAATACATATTGTTTTCATAATAAAAACATAAAACTTTATTTCTTAAAAAACTCTTGTTGAAAAAGAAATAAAGGAACGTGGCAGGAGCAGTCCTCTGAGGGGGTCCAAGGAGGAATCAGTGTTACTGTGGAAAGTAATACCAGGCCTTGCTCCTATTGACTTGAAGATTATTGAGCTCCCAATTTATTAGTTAGGCCAGAGGTGTCCTGTTCATGAAAATTGCCAGTCCGGTGACATGCAACAGGTGCAGACCTGCTGTGTGAGCCCTGGGAGCACACTGAGAACTGCCAGCATTTTGGCGGTGCTTCGCAGTGCTCACAGCTGCTGCGTGTCAAGCAGGGGCTGCTCTAATGCTTCAGTGTTCTGTGATGTGAGGTCTGGCCCCACTCTCTTCCTCAGCACTCCAGGCTTTGACCAGCTACCAAATACCTGGGCAGGCTATTGTCACGAGAGCTGTCAAATGAAATCCTGGGGCAGGAGTCATCAGTCACTTAGTGTGCTTCCAGAAGGAATCAAAGGAGTAGCTGTTCAAGCAGGGGAAAGGAATGAGAAAAGAAAAAACGTAGGGCAAGTCTGTTACTTAAGAAAAACACAGAACCAATGTTACAACTAAGAATTTCAGAGTCCTTGGCTGTGAGTCAGGTGTTTGGTGTTATATAGGGATTTATCAGTCACTGGTTCAGAAGAATATCGGATAACCTCTGTGAAATAAATGAGAAGAGCATAAGCCAGGATGAGACAGAATTCGTAATGAGTTCCCTCATCACATCTCTTGGCCAAGAAAAACATGCACTTTCTCCAGAGGCAGAATTTTTCTTCCATTCCAGGAGGTGGAGGAACACTTGAAGTATATATATAGTCCAGGCTTTCAGATGAGCAGTTTCACTAGCAGCTTTTTGTAATCTACTCATAAATAAGTGAAAAGAGAAATTGTGAGGTAACTGGAGTCTTTCTGTATCAGGAATAGCATCTCTGTAAAAACAAGTTAGTCCTGTGCTTAATCCCTGCCTCGATACAGAGCTATCCGTCTGGTGTGAATATATTAAGCCAGCATTCTCTTCCTGTCTCCCAGAAGGGCGGCTGGGTGTGACAGCGTAAATGTGTGACAGTATGTGAAAATGTTTCTGTAATCCTGAAGATTTCAGTAGTGATTAGAAGAGCTTTAGTCTTTGGTCAATTTTCTTCGACTTGGAAAGCATAAAGAATATTTGAACCTCTCATTTCAGACTGACCTTGACTTTTCTCATTTTATTTTATTTTATTTTATTTTATTTTGCCTTAGATCATCCAGCCCCTCTTAGAACTTGACCAAAATAGAAGTAAATTAAAGTTGTACATTGGACACCTGACAGCCCTCTGCCATGAGCGAGACCCCCTGATCCTCCGTGGACTCACTCCACCAGCTTCCTATAACTTGGACGATGACCAGGCGGCTTGGGAGAATGAGCTGCAGAAGATGACCCAGGGGCAGGTGAGCCTCTCACTCAAACTTTGAAAAGAGCTTGTGAAAATGCAGTTGCTGTGTAGGTTGATGCAGTGGGGGCTACCTTGGGGAATCCAGTTGCCGTGTAGGTTGATGCAGTGGGGGCTACCTTGGGGAATCCAGTTGCCGCGTAGGTTGATGCAGTGGGGGCTACCTTGGGGAATCCAGTTGCTGCGTGGGTTGATGCAGTGGGGGCTACCTTGGGGAATCCAGTTGCCGCGTGGGTTGATGCAGTGGGGGCTACCTTGGGGAATCCAGTTGCCGCGTGGGTTGATGCAGTGGGGGCTACCTTGGGGAATCCAGTTGCCGTGTGGGTTGATGCAGTGGGGGCTACCTTGGGGAATCCAGTTGCCGCGTAGGTTGATGCAGTGGGGGCTACCTTGGGGAATCCAGTTGCCGTGTAGGTTGATGCAGTGGGGGCTACCTTGGGGAATCCAGTTGCCACGTAGGTTGATGCAATGGGGCTACCTTGGGGAATCCAGTTGCCACATAGGTTGATGCAATAGGGCTACCTTGGGGAATCCAGTTGCCACGTAGGTTGATGCAGTGGGGGCTACCTCGGGGAATCCAGTTGCCGTGTAGGTTGATGCAGTGGGGGCTACCTTGGGGAATCCAGTTGCCGTGTAGGTTGATGCAGTGGGGGCTACCTTGGGGAATCCAGTTGCTGCGTAGGTTGATGCAGTGGGGGCTACCTTGGGGAATTCCATGTTTAGATTCAAGATTTAGGGGGGTGGGGAGGGGTTTCCAGATATAATTTTTAAACTGATTTTTAATTGATTTTTTACTGTTTTATTTTTTTAATTCACCAATTAAAAATGTATGTTTCTCATGTACAACATGTAATTTTGAAATATGTGTACATTGAGGAATGGCTAAATAGAGCTAACATATACATTCCCTCACATACTTTCCATTTTTGTGTGTGTGTGGTGAAAACACTTTAAAATCTACTCTCAGCAATACATTGTTATTAAGTATAGTCAGCATGTTGTACAGTAGATTTTTTTTTTTTTTTTGAGATGAAGTCTTGCTCTGTTGCCCAGGCTGGAGTGCAATGGTACGATCTCAGCTCACTGCAACTTCCACCTCCCGGGTTCAAGCCATTCTCCTGCCTCAGCCTTCCGGGTAACTGGGACTACAGGCGCGTGCCAACATGCCTGGCTAGTTTTTTGTATTTTCAGTAGAGATGGGGTTTCACCAAGCTGGCGAGGCTGGTCTCGAACTCCTGACCTCAAGTGATCCGCCCACCTCGGCCTCCCAAGGTGCTGGGATTACAGGCGTGATTCACCGCGCCTGGCCAATTGTACACTAGATCTCTTGAACTTAATCCTCCTGTCTAATTGATATTTTGTAACCTTTCAGCAACATCTTTCCAGCCCCTGGTAGCCACCATTTTCCTCTTAGATTCAAGTTTCTTGGCAATGAATAGTCTTGAACAGATATTTGGAATTACCTTTTGGAGGAAGTACGATTTTTGGCTCAGTGTAACTTACTCAAGTATCCGAAAGGGCTGATTTATAAGGGAGAAGGCTAAGGACGGTCTGTTACCATTGCCATAGGTTATTCCATGAAGCGGTAGCCATTGAAGGAAAGTCTGAGTAGTTTAGGTTAATCCCATGTCTTAGACCATTCAGGTAGCTAAAACAAAGTAACACAGACAGGGTGGCTTATAAACAGCAGACATTTATTGCTTTCTGTTCTGGAGGCTGGAAGTCCCAGATCCGGGCCCCAGCATGGTTGGTTTCTGGTTCCTTGTGTCCTGTCGCATGCTGCTGACCTCATGACCTAATCACCTCCCAAAGGCCCACCTCCTAATACCATCACATTGGGGGTTGGGATTTCACCATATGAATTGAGGGGAGGAGGGTAAACATTCCATCTATAGTACTCCCTAGACGACATTTTCTGTTTACTGTCACTTGTAAAAATCCAGTGATTCTCTTTTTTACATGTTGTGATTTTTAATGCAGTAAAAGACAGGGTAAGGCTAGCCTGGAGACAACAAATCAGGAATAAAAGAAACAGAAGACAGGATGAGAGCAGGCATACAGTACAGACATGGAAAGTGAAGGAAAGAAAAAGTAAATAAACATTGAGACATAGAAAAAGAGAAAAATAGGTCAGTTTTTGAAATATTAACTTAAAGCTCCTTTTGCTCCTAGTTTACTGATAGAAGTCAGTGATATTCCTTACCCCATATAGATTCAGTCATACCAACAGAAGGCTAAAGAAAGGCACAGGTGGTGTAAACTTACTAAAACTCTTCATCAGAACTTTGAAGCTACTTACTATTTCTAGCTAAATACTTTCTATTTCTTAAATATTGTTTGTTTACTCGTGTGTGAAGGTAAATTGTATTTAATACAGAACTTCCTGTGGTGTGATATTAAAGATGACAGTGAAAACCCACAAGTCAAGAAATGCAAACTGGTGAGCCTTAGAGCTGTACTTACTTTCCCATGATGTGGATATTGCCTAATATTAGTACACAGGCATATTTCACAGCCTAACTAGTTATCCATCATTTATTTGATGTGTAAAGATAAGGCCTACTTCTCAAATTTACCATGTTGCCATAGGAATTTTAATTTCTTTCTTTCTTGAAAGAGGAAAAAAATTTAAAGAACAGTATTAAATTCAGCGAGGTGCTGTGGCTCACACCTGTAGTCCCAGCTACTCAGGAGGCTGAGGCAGGAGGATTGCTTGAGCCCAGGAGTTCAGGGTTACAGTGAGCTATGATTGTGCCACTGTGCTCCAGACTGGGTGGTGACAAAGTGAGACCCTGTCTCTAAAACGAAAAAAAAAGAAAAAAAAGGACAGTATTAAATTCAATTCCTAATAGCTCTTTTTGATATTGATAACCATATAGTAAAAATGTAATGGAAATAAATACATACACAACTACAGTGCAACCAAAAGCCCATTGGAAACAAGGCACATGGCTATTCATTTTAGAGACTTTTGCTTCAGAATTTTGCAGAAAAACGATGCTTCTTAAAAGCAGTGCTACTGGGCACAGTGGCTCCCACCTGTAATCCCGGCATTTTGGGAGGCTGAGGTGGGAGAATCCCTTGAGCCCAGGAGTTCAAAACCAGCCTGGGCAACATAGAGAGACCTCGTCTTTAAAAATAATTAAAATTATCCAGACATGGTGTCACACGCCTGTAGTCCCAGCTGCTCAGGTAGTTAAGGTGGGAGGATGGCTTGAGCCCGGGCAGTCGTGGCTACAATGAGCTGAGATCGTGCCACTGTACTCCAGCCTGGGTGGCAGAGCGAGACCCCGTCTCAAAAACAAACAAACAACAACAACAACAAAAACCCAGTGCTTATTAATGTATTAAAGTTTAACTGGCATTAAATTATTCCTTTGTAAAACAGTTTGTCTTTGTTTTGTTTTTGTTTTTGTTTTTGTTTTGGAGACAGAGTCTCGCTCTGTCACCCAGGCTGGAGTGCAGTGGCACGATCTCAGCTCACTGCAACCTCCACCTCTCAGGTTCAAGCAATTCTCGTGCCTCAGCCTCCCGAACAGTTGGAACTACAGGCTCGCGCCACCGTGCCCAGCTGATTTTTTGTATTTTAGTAGAGATGGGGTTTCACCATGTTGCCCAGTCTGGTCTCGAACTCCTGAGCTCAGGCAGACGGCCTGCCTTGGCCTCCCAAAGCACTAGGATTACAGGAATGAGGGACCATGCCTGCCCAGCTTGTCTTTGAAATGGAAAAGATATTTTTGCTCAGTCCTGTATTTTCAATATGCCTAGATGGACTTAACTCAATCTTACCAAGGGGAAAAAAAATCTTCAGAGTGATACCAAGATAGAAAATTTCAAACTGATTTTTCAGCAAGTTTTGAGTGAATGAAACCTGATTAATAGACTTCCCATTGCAGATTGTGTTACAGTCAAGCTACTGCACTCATCCAAACAATTGTGCTCACACACGACTTCTGTTAATATTGTCATGTTTCCCTTTAATTGAGAATGTTCTTCAGTTACTGAAGTTACTGTTTGAGGTGTGTGAAATTGTATTCTCCCCAACAGTCCCTGCGAAACGAGAGACCTGGGTCATCTACAGAGGAATACAGTAACTAACAACCCCTGCTATAAGCTTCTTCATAGCTTCTAAAGGTTGGTGGAGAAACCAACCCGTTTCGTGCTTCCTTACCCCAAGTAAGAATTTAAGGAAGTAACGTAGGCTGTCTAACAATACAAAATGACTTGCCTATGAAAGTATTGTGATCAGAGTTTGACTTCAGCTTTAACGGCCAAGAAACAGAAGATGTGAGTCACTGCCAAATATGCATATTGGTTTATTTTGTGTGCGTGTTTTGTTTATAGTTCTGTAGTTTTGTTTTTGTGATGCAGAGCCTTCTGCTCCTGACATTTGCGTTTTTCACCTCATATCTCCAATGCATTTCACTGCCACCATGCTGCCACCAACACCACCGCCATGAGGACAGGACAAGAACTTTGTCTTTTTCAATGCTAGGGCAGTGCAGAAGGGAAATGCAGGGTCAGAGCCCCTACACAGTCCCCACTGGGGCACTGCCTAGTGGAGCTCTGAGAAGAAGGCCACCGTCCTCCAGACCCCAGAACAGTAGATCCACCGCTGGTTTGCACCGTGCACCGGGAAAAGCTGTAGGCACTCAGTGTCAGCCCATGAAAGCAGCTGGGAGGGGCCTGTGCCCTGCAGAGCCACAGGGGCAGAGCTGCCCACGGCCCTGAGAGCCCACCTCTTGCATCAGCGTGACCTGGATGTGAGACGTGGAGTTAAAGGAGATCATTCTGGAACTTTAAGGTTTAATGACTGCCCTATTGGATTTCAGACTTGCCTGGGGCCTGTAGCCTCTTCGTTTTGGCCAATTTCTCCCATTTGGAGTAGGTGTATTTACCCAATGCCTGTACCCTCATTGTATCTAGGAAGTAACTAACTTGCTTTTGATTTTACAGGCTTATAGGCAGAAGGGACTTGCCTCGCCTCATATGAGACTTTGGACTTGGACTTTTGGGTTAATGCTGGGGGCCTGTTGGGAAGGCATGATTGTGTTTTGAAATGTGAGGACATGAGATTTGGGAGGGGCCAGGGGCAGAATGGTATGGTTTGGCTGTGTCCCCACCCAAATCTCATCTTAAATTGTAGTTCCCATCATCCCCACGTGTCATGGGAGGCACCCAGTGGGAGGTAATAGAATCATGGAGGTTGTTACCCACCATGCTGTTCTCATGATAGTGGGTGGCTTCTCATGAGATTTGATGGCTTTATAAAGGTCTTTTCCGCCTTTGCCTGGCACTTCTGTCTCCTGCCACCATGATTGTAAGTTCCTGAGGCCTCCCCAGCCATGCAGAAGTGTGAGTCAATTAAACCTCTTTAATAATTACCCAGTCTCGGGTATTTCTTCATAGCAGCGTGAGAATGGGCTGACACACTATGTCTTTCTATTTAAGGTGGGTTTCTTGTAGAGAACATATATCAAATCAGTAATTGTCTTCTGATTGAAGTGTTTAGAATATTTGCATCTGATATAATTATTGACACAGTAAAGTTAAACCTATCATCTTTATTTGTTTCATCTATTTCCTCTGTTTTTGTTTTCTTTTAAAGTAAATTTTTTTCTGTTATTTTATTTCCACTAGTGGCTTAAAGCTCAACTCCCCACCCCTTTTGAGTGATTACTCTGTGGTTTACAGTGTACAGTTTTAGCTTATCATAGTCAAATTTTGAAAATATAATATACCACTTCAGGTATAGTATCGGAATCTGCCAATAGTATACTTCTATTTCCTTTGTCTCAAACTTTATGCTGTCATTGGCATACATTTTATTCCTCCATATATTATAAACCCCATAGTACATTGTTACTGTTTTTGCTTTAAATCAGTTATCTTTTTTTCCTATTGCTTATTGTGCTAAAACATACACAACATAAATTTTACCATCTTAAAAATTTTTACGTGTACAGTTCAGTGTTATATTCATAACGTAAACTATCACCACCATCTATCTCTGTAGCTCTTTTCATCTTGCAGAACTGAAACGCCATACCTGTTAAACAGTAACTCCCCATTCTCCCTTGCCCCATATTCCATCTGCCTTCTGATTTTACTCCTCTAAGGATTTCATATAAATGGAATCACGCAGTATTTGTCGTTTTGTGACTGACGTATTTCATGTAGCAAGGTTCGTCTGTGTTGCACCTTGTTTAAGGAAATGCTGTGTCAGAATTTCGTTCCTTTTTAAGGCTACTGTTTTATATACCACATTTTCCTTATTCATTCCTCCATTGATGAACACTCGGGTTGCTTCCACATTTTAGCTCTCATGCATAGTGCTGCCGTGAACACGGGTGTATAAATACCTTTTCGAGGCCGTGCTTTCCGTTCTTTTGGTATAAAATCAAAAGAAGAGAAATTGCTGGACTATGAGTTAACCCTATTTTCAGTTTTTTGAGGAACCACCGTACTGTTTTCCACAGCGGCTGTACCAACTGACATTCCCACCAGCGGTACACAAGCATTCCAGTTTCTCCATATCCCGGCCAACACTTGTTATTTTGTAGTCTTTGGTGTGTTTTTTAAATAGTAGCCACCCTAATGGGTGTAAGGTGGCATCACATAGTTTTGATTTGCATTTCCCTAATGATTCATGATGTTGAGCATCTCTTCATGTGCTTATTGGCCATTTCTGTTTTTTCTTTGGAGAAATATCTATTCAAGCTCTCAGCCTATTTTTAAATCAGGTTTTCTGTTGTTGTTGTTACTGAGTTTTAGAAGTTCTCTACATAGTTAGATAGTTATCCCTAATCAGATATACGATTTGCAAATATTTTCTCCCGTTCTGTGGTTACCTTCTCACTGTTACTGTGGTAATAGTGTCTTTCGATGCACACATTTTTTTATTTTCAGGAAGTCCCATTTGTCTATTTTAATCATTTATATTTTATAGAGATTAAGATTATAAAATAATATCTTTCTCATATGTTTACCATTTTCAAAAATCTTTGTTTTTTATCTGTGTATGTCTGAATTTCCATCTGTCATCATATTCCTTCTCTCTAAAGAACTTACTGAGGCTGAGAGCAGTGGCTCATGCCTGTAATCCCAGCACTTTTGGAGGCCAAAGCAGGAGGATTGCTTGAGGCCAGGAGTTCAAGACTAGCCTGGACAACGGTGAAACCCTTATCTCTACAAATATTTAAATTTAAATTTAAAAAATTAGCTGGATACACTGGTGTGTGCCTGCAGTCCCACCTACTCGGGAGGCCCAGGTGGGAGGATCACTTTAGCTCAGCACTTCAAGATTGCAGTGAGCTATGATCACGCCACTGCACTCCAACCTGGGCCGCAGAATGAGACCCTGTCTCAGAAAATTAAAAATAAATTAAAAATAAATTTTAAAAAAGAACTTCCTTTTAAATGTCTTGTAGTACACATCTGCTGGTAATTAATTCTATGTTTTATTTGTATGAAGGAGTGTATTTTTATCAACTTCCGTTATGGCCAGAATTGTGTCCCCCCTCCCAAAATTCCTGTGTTGAAGTCTTACCCCTCAGTACCTCAAAGTGTGACGACTATATTTAGAGATAAGACCTTTAAAGAGATAATTAAGTTAAAATGAGGCCATTAGGGTGAACCCTAATCCATTGTAACTGATATCCTTTTAAGAGACACACCAGGGTACACACACAGAGGAAAATGCCACATAAGGGCAAAGCAAGAAGGTGGCCATCTGTAAGCCAAGGAGAGAGAGGCCTCAGAAGAAATGAAACCTGCTAATACTTTGATGTTGGATTTCTGGCTTCTAGAACTGTGAGAAAATTAACTTCTGTTGTTTAAGCCACCCAGACTGGTATTTTGTTATGGCAGCCCTAGAAAACTGTACACCTTGTTTTTGAGATGTTCTCTGGGCACAGATTTCTTGGTTGACAGGGATTTTTTTTTTTCCTCTTTCTTTTAATACTTTTAAGATGTGGTTCCATTTTCTTTTGGCTTGTATAGTTTCTGTTGAGGTCTGCTATATTCACGTAGCTTTGTTTTGGGGTGAGTGGGTTGGTTGGTTGGTTGATATACCATGTTCTTTTTTCTCCTGAGGCTTTCAAAATATTCTCTTTATCTTTAGTTTTCAACCATTTGATGATAATGTACCTAGTTGTGTTTTTCTGTATATCTATCTTGTTTGGAATTCTCTGAGCCCCTGCTCTGGATCTGTGTTTTGTTGTCTTTCATTAATTTTGGAAAATTCTTGGCTATTATCTCTTCAGATATATCTTCTGCCCACTTCTCTCTTCTCCTTTGTAACTACCATTATGTATTTGTTAGATCATTTGATATTGTCCCATATCTCTTGGATTTCTGTTTTGTTTTGTTTTCTATATTTTCTTATTATACTTGAAGTTTTCTGTTATTAGTTTGGATAATTTATATTGATCTGTACTTAAGTTCACTTTCTTTTTGTGTGTGTGTCATAATTTTTTATTAAATGTTAAATAGTCTAAGTAAAAAGAACAGTGGAAACCAAGGTAAATAAAACTTATGTCTGGAAATATACTTTCCTCTTCTTCTGTCAGGCCATTAGCATTGGGGACTGAATCAAATAACTCACTAATTGAGCTGGGTTTGGGCTTCTTTCCACTCTAGTTACCTTCATGGTGCCACAGGCCTTGAGCTTTTCAGTGGTGGATTGCCACTTTCGTACGTTTAATGTGAGCTCTATGGTGCCGATGTTTCTGTTTCATGCTTCTCTCTCAGCTTTCAGCATGTCCTTCATGCCTGCACCGCAGAGGGCCTCTCTCCATGCTCTTGTTCTTCTCTAAGCAGTAGACTGTTCTTGTTACTCAATGAAGACTCAGGGTCGGGCAGGAGTGGCTTCTTCATTTTCCTGCTCCAGTCTTGGTCTTGGTACTTCTGTCCCACCCCCAATGACAGACAACATCTCCCCCCTACTCAGCACAGGTCTAGACTGTCAGCTGATTTCCTACCCCTTCCCCAGTAGCAGCAGACTTCTAGTTTGAATCTGTTCATAATTTGGGGTCCTACTGGACTCCCTGTCTCCTTCCTGGCAACAGTTTGCTTTTGCCTAATGTCAGCACAAGAGGTAGGGTAGATTTTGTACCAATTCTCTAGCCTAGGAATAGAGGCCATGAAGGTTGCTGCCCTACCCCCAGAAGCACACAGCTTTTCCCTTGTTCTAAAATGTTGAGCATGGAAAATTTGGCCTTATGTCTTCTCACTTCCAGGCTTTCTCGATGTCAAGCTCCCTGTCATTCTGTGTCCATGTTGTGATCGAAGAAAGCAATCTTAAACATGCATATTTTAGGAGTCACAAAAAATTATTTGCAGAGGATTCCAGAAGAAAGTTTCCTCTGTGAAAACCTTCTCTTACCATTTTTTACATTATATATATATATATAATTTCTATTTTTGTCCCCAGGCTTTTTTCTTTATTGTGTGTGATTGTATCAAATTAATTTTAATGAAATATTTCAAACATTTGGAAAAATATAGAGATTAATATAACATTACCTTTATACCCAGAATTAACAAATATTACTTCGTCCTATCTGCTTCAGATCCTTTTTAATGCTAAATATAGTATGATATTGTGATATAATAAGAAATATACATTTGGTCTCGGTCCCTAGTTCCTTATACAGAGCTCCTGAAACTCTTGGAATCCCCTGAGTGATGCGTGTTTGTTTTTTTACTGCTAATAGATGACTGGTGGCTGGGAGCTCTGGATGGAGACTGGTTGCCAAGGGAACCAACCCTGTGATAGATGGTTGGGACTCTCCAGCCCACACCCCAGCCTCTAGAGAGAGGAGGGGAGCTGCAGGTTGAGTTGATTGCCCATGGCCAATGATGTAATTAATCATGCCTACTTAATGAATCTTCCCTAACACTCTAAAGGATAGTGTCCAGATGGGTTCCAGATAGCCAGCCGAACACACGGAGGTGCTGGAGGTGCCCAGAGAGGTCACAGAAGCTCCACACCCCTCTCCACGTGCCTTGCCCTATGCATCTCTTCATCTGCCGGTTCATTTGTGTTATCCTTTGAAATATCCTTTGTAATAAATGGGTAAACATGAGTAAAGTGTTTCCCCAAGTCCCATAAGCCATTCTATCAAATTAACCTAATCCGAGGAAGGGATCCTGAGAACTCTGGTTTATAGCTGGTCAGTCAGAAGCACAGGTCACAACCTGTGATTGGCATCTGAAGCTGGAGGGTGGATATTGTGGGACTGAGCCCTTAATCTGTGAAGTCTGACACTGTCTCCAGGTAACTAGTATCAGAATTAAATTCTAGGACACCCAGTTGGTGTCTGCTGGAGAATCTGGGTCAGAAGAGTTGTGCCGACTCTGTGAGATTAGGAAAAACACTTTGTTTTTTCCTGCCTCTAATAATAATTAAAGTCTTCTTTGTATCTCTTCTCAGCTATATTTTTCTTTTTTCAACCACAGTGGCACAGCCACCGTCCTAAATTGGAGTGCATTTTTACAGTCCATATTTTTAGCTTTTTAATACATATATGTTTCCATAAACAATGTACAATACTGTTGAGTGTGATATAAATTTAAAATATATGGTCTCATACTACTTAGGCTGTCAGTTCATTATTACTTACTGAACTCAGGCCCTCTAGTCATTTGATAATAGAAGAAAACATATTCTTGACATTTTTCAGAGAGGGTGATTCTTAGACCATTTTTTTTAGTGGTCTAAGCCCTAAAGAAGCCTTCTTTAAAGGAAATAGATTGAGGTAATGTCAAGGTGGAACACTATTATGGTACGAAGTGTCTTGACGTAGCACTAAGAAAAAGGTTTTATTAAATTCAGGAGTTTTTAAAATTGATACGCAATAGAAATACATATTTTTGGAGTATGGATAATTTGATACATTCATATGCTGTGTAAATATAAATAAGAATAATTGGGATATCTATCACCCTAAATACTTTCCTTTCTTAATGCTAGGAACCTTGAAATTCTCTTCTAATCTTCATAAAATGTACAACAGATTAACTGTAGTCACCCTATTGATCTGTGGAACACTAGGTCTTCTATCTAACTATATTTTAACCCACTAATCAGCCTCTCTTCAGCACGCCCCAACCCCCTTCCTGGCCTCTGAAGTTCAGTTTTAGATTTCAGCATCTTCTCTGTTTACTTTAGGATGCTCCCGTATCTGACCACTGTTACTTAGCTTTCAGAATCGCCGATCACTGAAATTCCAGGTCCAGGGGTTCTGCACTGCCCTTAGGACTTCTCCTCATGTGTAAGATGTGCTGGTTGCACCGCCAAGCCCTGTTGCCATCTGTGGGACAGAAAGCCTTGTTAGTGCCTCCATGAATCCAGCACTGACATTAGCTCACGTAGAACTAACATCTACTCAGGGAGTTGCGTTAGTGGCTCTTAAGAAACTCCATGAAAATTGTGAGAAAAATTCAATGAGAACGTTTTTGACAAGTCGCCTTTCCCTTGTATATAAATGCGAACCGTTTTTCATTTTCAAAATTTCAAACTTTTTCATAGAACTCAAGGATTTGAGTCCTGCTTCCTTTGAGAGGGGTAACAGTGAGTTTTACATAAACACTGTGTATGATTTTAAAAGGCAGTACTGAACATGTGCTACACATTAATTCCTTAGTTTCGAAAGATGCGACGGAGTGGGAAAGTTCGATATCCACAGGTGCAGATATTGGAAAGACCACACTCAGGTATGTGATCTTTCTCATAGCTGCAAGTGACTGTGTTCAGCTTTCCAATCAGGTGAGGAAACATTTATGGGCCTCCTGTGGCTCTCTTATTCATTCACCACTGTGCTGTGTAACACAATTTCCCTGCAACAATAAACTTCAACTTTGCAATTTGTCACCAGTGCAATGGCTCATGTAGTTATAAAGTGAACGTGGTGACCAATTTGGGGCGTAATATTGTTCTGCAGTCAAAGTATCCTAATTTGAAGAAATTTTATGTATCGTGATTTTACACCAACTGGCCAAAGTCAGATAGTCTGATTAAATAGATTTGGTTTTGGCTAACTATATGTAGTTAATTCTACACACTTTAAATATTTTGGTTTGCAGGTATTTTTTGAAGGCTTAAGTATTTGGTTTCTGTTTCGTTGGGTTTCCTGTCTGTAGATTCTACCAAGCGTATGTTGTTGAAATAATTCAGGGCCACCTTACCCCTAGCTGCAATCTTGTCAAGTTCCAGCAGCTGAGTAAACTTGGGTCAGGTCAGATTTGAGACACCCTATGACCAAGAAGATATTATTTCTAAATATCTTGTATACATTGAAGAACAGCCATTATTTTATCTCTTCAAGGTAATTTTCTTATCTAGTTCATGTTATGTGTTTTACTTGTTTTGAATTTTATAAAATTGGAAGTTATATTTATAATATTGTTGTAATGTAAGGCCAAGGGGGAGCACACATCAGAAGATGGAATAAGCAAGCAGCAGCTCGGATCTGAGTCTCACAGTACTCCAGATGCAGTGAGTGGTTCTGGAGCTGTACTTCTCAAAGAGGGTGGGGCCCTCAGCATCACCAGAAGAACTGTGTTCTCTTGCATTCCCATCCCCATAATTCTAATAATCTAGAGAAAATGAAGAGAGAAAAAATAAGGTGAAGCCAGGAGTGAGCTCGCAGGCACTGTCAGAGATTTAATTATTGTCATGTGCTACATAACAATATTTCAGTCGAGGACGGACCCCATGTTCCACAGTGCTCCCGTAGGATGATAAGACCATATTTTTACTGTACCTTGTCTATGTTTAGATATGTTTGGATCCAGAAATACCACTGTGTTCCAGTTGCCTGCAGTACGCAGTACAGTCACATGCTGTACAGGTTTGTAGCCTAGGAACAATAGGCTGTACCAGACACCCTCGGCGTGTAGCAGCTATACCACCTAGGTCTGTGTAAGTCAGTCTGTGATGTTCCCACAACAAGACCTCCTGACGATGCATTTCTCAGAATGTATCCCCACCATTAAGTGACATGTCTGTAGTATGCAGTTTATAGTACCCCACGATATTAAAACAGAAACAGAAAAAGAAATTACTCCCTCATGGGTCCTCATAAAGAATCTGATCGTAAGCAGCATCTTCAGCATCCTTCCATATGTACAGCCGTGAGGTTCAGAAGACTTCTTTTTTTAAGAAACATCTCAGCAATATCATAAGCCCAAAGTTCATCTCATAAAAACCGTTTTCTAGGAGACCATAAATATTGCTACTCAGATATCTAATATATTATTTAATATTGGGAATAAATTTTCAAGTCTTTGGAAAGATTTAGGCAGTACTCTCTAAATATTAGTTGTCTCAACCATTTTTTTATACATTAAGCAGCAATATGTTTAGGATCTAGTCTTTGACAGATAACAGAATGCAGCTATTCAGTGTTCAAGTATAGAGTCATACACTTTAAAAGTTAATCGAAAAAGGAAAAAAAAAATTAGCCAAGTATGGTGGTGCATGCCTGTGGTCCTAGCTATACTTGGTGGCTGAAGTGGGAGGGTCACTTGAGCCCAGCAGGTTGAGGCTGCAGTGAGCCAAGATAGCACCACTGCCCTCCAGCCTGAGCCACAGAGCGAGACCCTGTCTCAAAAAAAGAAAAAGAAAAAGAAAAAAAAGTTAGTCAATCTGCCCCTTCCCCTTAATGGTGGCTGAGGAATCAGCTGGCATGGTCAGTGAGGCTGGTGCCAAGTGTTCAACGGATATAGCCAAAATGACTGGCAGGACAAAGGCACTGGGTTTGACCAGCATGGTTGGCATATTTGGTAGTGGAGCTGGTCCTCAGGATCATGCCCTGGGCATTTGGCAGGACCATGGATTCTGCTAGCATAGCTGGTGTGTTTGTCATGCTGAGACCAAGAAGCCAGCCTAAATGGCCAACATTTTGGGGAGGCAAGGGCTGAGGATTCAGCTAGCATGAGTGGAAATAGCAGGCCAGGGCCAAGAAGGTGGCCCACATGGTTGAGAGACTGGTTACATACCAGGAGATCAAGCAAATGAGTAAATATATTGGGGCTAATATATTGAGGATAGTGTGTTTGTTATTATAGGAGATAAGAGTACCAGATATAGAAAGAGTAAAGACAAACCCTATCGTATTGGATTGTTTTTAGAGGTATTGATATGAATTCACGGTTTTTAACAAATAAATAGATTTAGATTTCTCTGTGTGTATGTGTGTTTATATATGTGTATATGTGTATGTATACACATATACACGTATGTATTTTCTTTTTTTTTCTTTTTTTTTTTTTTGAGATGGAGTTTCGCTCTTGTTGCCCAGGCTGAAGTGCAATGGCACGATCTTGGCTCACTACAACCTCCACCTCCCAGGTTCAAGCGATTCTCCTGCCTCAGCCTCCCGAGTAACTGAATCGGATTACAGGCATGCGCCACCATGCCCGGCTAATTTTGTATTTTTAGTAGAGACAGGGTTCCTCCATGTTGGTCAGGCTGGTCTTGAGCTCCTGACCTCAGGTGATCCACCCACCTTGGCTTCCCAAAGCATGTATGTATTTTCTAACCTTATCTGCTGAAGGGACCTGGAAGCAGTGACACCCAGTAACAGAGAGCTCACTTAGTGCTCAAATGTTGGTCTAGATGCCTTTTCCCACCAGAAGGAACCGGAGCTCTTTGGGGAAATGACTGAGTTTAGGGCTGTGTGTGGGAAAGCACGTGATAATCCCAGAACAGTTTTATACCAGGAAGTAAGGAAGCATTCCAAGAGTGGTGGGGATGTATCAAAACAACATGGGGAAAATCTTGAGGCATTCGAGCATCAAAATAAGTAATGATAGTAACAGATTATAACAACTAATATAGAGGGAGTATTGCCTAAATCTTTCCAAAGACTTGAAAATTTATTTCCTGTATCAAATAATACATTAGGTTTCTGAGTACTTGGGCAGCAATATTTAGTTTAGGGTCTCCTAGAAAATGGTTTCTATGAAATGAACTTTGACATTATGATATTGCTGAGATTTTTTTAAAAAAAGAAATCTCTGAACCTTATGGCTATATATATGAAAGGATGCTGAAGATGTTGCTTACAATTAGACTTTTTATGAGGACCCAGGGGGAGAAATTTCTTTCAGATCTCTGGACTAGAAATAATCAATATTCTATTGAATAAAATAGAAATCTTTGAGTCTGTGATGGTATAAAGAAGTGAATGAATGAATGAACAAGTAAATGGGGGAGAAAGGAAAACACCCTGTGGTTGAATGCCAGCATAATGTAGACGGAATTATGGAATTAGAGAATCTGCATTTGGCACCATTATAGTAGTGACTGATTTAGGCAGGTATCATCAATGAATGTGAAAACACCAGGTGAAGGTTGACTAAGAACAGACTATTTGCATAGACTGAAAGTATCTCGTCAAACACACAAAAATGTATGTCAGTTAATTAGCACAAAGTATTTATAGTTAATTTACATTGGAAAAATCTGACGCATACCATCTAAACCAAGTGATTAAGGTTAGCATCTCCAATAGTGGGTCACGTCAATGTGTGCCTCTTTATCATAGGCACAGAGAAGAACACAGGTGGTACTCTTGCCAAACAATCACCTGAATTTAACACCAGGAAACATACACAGAGTGATATAGATAGAGACACAGATAACGATACAGATAGAGACAGATGTGTATACACATGTATATTTATCAAGATAGAGAATTAATGAATGAATGATATGACTAATGTAAAATGTTAGCAGTTAAGGAATCCAGGTGAAATCTATACCAGAATAGACTTAAAGATTTCTGTTTTATTCAGTGAGTTATAATATTTTATAATCATTTATTTCAATGCTCAAATTCTCCAAGATGTTTCCCGCTTCCTTCTAATATATGCCCACTACTCTTGGAAAACTTCCTTACTTTCTGGTATAAGACGTTCTTTTGAAATTATTTTAAAATAAAAAGTTTTTAAAAACTTAGTAAACTAGGATTAAGATTTTAATCCTCTTGTGAAAATTGAGAGGCACAGGAGTATTGAAAATACAAGTATTAGCCTAAATAGCCAACCCCAAGGTAACACCCACAGGCAGCCGCAAAATGGTGCCGTGGCAGGTGGAGCTTTGTGTGGGCTGAGTCGGTGTTACCCCATGAGCAGTGCTGCCAGTTACACCAAGCTCCACCCATCGCTGCACCGTTACAAGAGGTAAATACGTTTGAACGCGACATCCATTTCATTACCATTACAGTGTTTAATTGTAAACATTACAAGAAGGCAGGTTTAAGTTTAACAGAAAGTGAAACTTCCTAGATCTCTCCACAAAAAGAATGGGCAGCCATATTTGAAATAAGTCCTTTTGACTGGAGAGAAGCTACTCAGTTGGGTTATAAAAAGGATTCAGGATTGCAAGATGATTTGAGTCAGCTTGTTTCTAAGGTGGTGGTGGTGTTGTTTTTCTAACCCTGACTGTCTATTATCTAGTATAACAGGGATGTATAATAGCCCCCTCCTCCCAGTTTTAGGACAGTATTTGAATGTGACATCCTAACTTGAACTCCATAAAAAATAAATTAGGTAAAATAGTTGAAAAGGGGAAGAAAGGAGAAATGAAAAATGAACAATTGTTTTGAAAAGGCAGTTTTCATAGGATAAAGACTTGCCTAAACGATGAGGAGGCCCTTTTTTTTTTTTTCATTTTTCTAGTTCCACTTAGGATAGACCAAGATAATATATTAAATTACAAAAGAAATATTTTAGTTAAACATAGGGAACAGCTGTCTGACTATAAAACTAAGCAACATGGAAAAAATTCAAAAGAATGTTGTAGAATTTCCTTTTGGAGAGTTTTAAAAACTAAGGTTGACTCCCCATCACTTAGTGCCCGTCCCAACCTCACCATACTTGTCAATATTGTACCCATTTGATAGATCATCTCATACAATTAGCCATATGGATTATATATGAATATGAGACATGTATAACCTGTATGTTGAATGATTGAATATTTTTGAAAGTGCAGCTTTCGTTTTTAAAACCTTTGTCACCCAGGAATTTTAGATAAAGCCAATGTTTTTGGCTCTAAAATTGAGACTTTGAGCCGGGCACAGTGGCTCACACTTGTAATCCCAGCACTTTGGGAGGCTGAGGCAGGCAGATCACCTGAGGTCAGGATTTCGAGACCAGCCTGGCCAATGTGGGAAAATCGTGTCTCTACTAAAAGTACAAAAATTAACCTGGCGTGGTGGTGGGCACCTGTAATCTCAGCTACTTAGGAGGCTGAGGCAGGAGAATAGCTTGAACCCAGGAGGCAGAGGTTGCAGTGAGCTGAGATTGCACCATTGCACTCCAGCCTGGGAGACAAGAGCGAAACTCTGTCTCAAAAAATAATAATAAAATAAAACTGAGCCTTTGTAGCAATGGGTGGTTGTTTTAAGCCTTAATAAAGAAATGTGTTTTAATTCCAGATATTAACCAAAAGGCACCTAACATATATTGCTAAAACTACCCCCAATTCAGCAGGCATAGAGACATAAAACACTAAACTTAAGAGAACAAAATGGTAAATAGGACTTTATCAAACTTTAAACTTCTATTCATCAACACTGGGAAAAAATATTCACTAAATACATACATACACACACAAAAACACATACACACATGACAAAGTACTTGTATTGAGAAGATATTTTAAAAGTCAGTAACAAAAGATATTTAACAGATATTTAGTATCTATTAGATACTTAAAACAACATAAGTTTTTAAATGGGCAGAAGACTTGAACAGACTCTCCAAATATACAAAGTAAGCACATGAATAAGTGTTTATGCAAATGAAAGCCACAAAGAGATAGTACTACAGTATCACTAAAATAGCTAAAATTAACAAAACTGACAGTACCAAATGCTCGTGAAGATATGGAGCAACTGGAACTCTGATACACTGTGATGAGAGGGTAAAATGGCATAATATTTTAGAAAACTGAGAAGCAGTTTCTTATAGATGTACGTCTCTCCTGTAACCCAGGGATCCTATTCTTACTCAAAAGAAATGAAAGCATATGTCCACAAAAAGACTTGTACAAGAGTGTTCATAGCAGCTTTACTGGAAAAAGTCCAAAAGTGGAAACAACCCAAATGTCCATTAACAGGAGAACAGGTATTTTTAAATGATCATATATCATTAATGGAATACTACTCAGCAATAGAAAAGAATGAACTACTAATACAAACAACTGAATCTTCAGAAACACTGTGTTAAGCAAAAGAAGCCAGACACACACAAAAAATTATGTACTAAATGTATTATTCCATTTATGTGACATTCAGGAACAGAATAAATTATGGTGGTAAAAATTAGAACAGTGATTACTTACAGGAATTGACTGAAAGAGGATAAAACAGAACCTTCTGGGGTAATGAAAATGTCCTATATTTTGACTGGGGAGATGGCCATGTGGGTAGGTAAATTCATCAAAATTCATTCAATTGTACACCTAAAGATCTGTACATTTTGTTATATGGCAACGTTTAAAAAAAATACTCCGCCTCCAGTCTCCTTTTGAACTGTTTGAAGTAGTACAACTGATAGGCAGATTCTGCTAAAAAGCTAAAAATATAATTTTTCTCTAGAGTACAAACTTCTTTTTTTTTTTCCACCGTAAATGCCAGCCTCCCATCAGAGGCTGAACCACAGTGGAATCAACTTTCATCAGCCAGCCCCTCTGTGGCTCACTGAGCTTTGGATTCCAGGTCCCTTTCCCAGCACTTAGTCCCATTTTTAATTTTCAGGAAGTATTGTTCCAAAACTTGGCTCAGACTTATCCTCTCCTTGGATTCCTTTCTCCATTTGTTTTCTCGGTTTTGCTCACTTACTCTTTAACTTGCACCCCTCTTTTTCCAAGGTGGTGGATTAGGGGGTGTTAATGCTGGGGCAGTGTTAGGCACAGAACCTAGGAGTCATCTCCCTCACTCAGGGACCGCATCAATCATCAGTCACAGACATGACAGTTCATTCTTCCCTCCTGAACGCGCCTGCACAGATGGGTGTATCGCTCAAGTAGCCAAATGGATGTAGCTGTTGGGGGACAGGGCCTGAGGGGCAGCAGGGAGAGAAAAGAACAAAGAAAGAAAAAAGAATGGTTCTTTGTGGGGCAGCAAACTTTCTTCTGGTTCCCAGCCTGAATGTTTCTGATCTGGTTTTCTTCTTTTTGTGATGTTTGAACTTGTTTCCTCAGCTCAGATGCTGAACTCTTGTCCAAAAAACCTAAGGGCAGCATAGTGTGAGAGACTGTGGGAGGCAAGTCCAGCAATCCAGCAAAAAGAATTGCAGAACTGTGAAGATAAATGTGTGTCCGTATCAGGACTGCTCTGGAGAACGGGAAGAGAGGGGTTGGGGTGCTGAGACTGTGTGTGTGTGTGTGTGTGTGTGTGTGTGTGTGTGTGTGTGTGTGTGTGTGTGTGTGTGTGTGTGTCTTGACAAACTGATGAGAAACACTATCGAGTAGTTTTCTCCTCTCTGCTCTCACACACAGTCTGGCACTTTCTTCTTCTGTGACAGCTGCCATTAACTTTTTAATACGAAGACAAGGGTATCTTGCCAATTGGATGTTGAAATCTCTGGCAAGGAAAAGCTTGCTTTAAAAAAAAAAAGGAGGCAGGGAATATGGGGAAGGTTGGGCAGACATACCAAAGGTCCGGGGGAAGACAGGGTACTAAGTTGGACCTTACGATGCAGAATGGCTGCCTTGTTTCTGATAAAATCCCCTCAGATGAAGTTGGGAAAAGAAAGAGGAAATGGGGATGTGAGTATCAGGGAGATAAGGAACTCTTCTACATAGTTGAAATGACACAGATGTTAAGTATTATTTGCAATTCTCTCCTGATGGATGTGAGAACTCGTCATGGAGTTTTGGTGTATATGTGGGACCTTGTGCTAAATGTAGAATAATCTTGTTTGTGCAGAAAGAGAAAGAAAGAGAAAATATTAGGAGACCTCTGTAGACCAAAACATTATGATACAAAAGATTGTTCCAGTCATTTCCTTCCATAGCTTATCTCAGAGAAGGGGAGTTCTGGTGTTCGTGGCGCGCCTATCAGGTCTTCCCCTCACCTCTAAACTAGGGCAGCTCTTGATCCTTATTACTGGTACCTACCCCAAACTCACCAGGTCTAAATAAAACTGAACATAAAAACGTCCTATTGTGAATTCAGTTCTCATGTACCTTCAGCTTTGCAGCAAAGAATGCAAAAGCCTTTTTTTTTTTGAGACAGAGTTTCGCTGCGTTGCCCAGGCTGGAGTTCAGTGGAGCGATCTCAGCTCACTGCAACCTCCACCTCCCAAGTTCAAGCAATTCTCCTGCCCTCAGCCTCCCGAGTAGCTGGGACTACAGGTGTGCACCATGACGCCCAGCTAATTTTTGTATTTTCAGTAAGAGACAGGGTTTCACCGTGTTAGCCAGGGTGGTCTCGATCTCTTGACCTCATGATCTGCCCACCTCAGCCTCCCAAAGTGCTGGGATTACAGGCGTGAGCCACCGTGCATGGCCACAAAAGCCTTTTTTAATCTAGTTTTTATTAGCGTGGCCTCACACTGGACTCTTTAAAAGAGTCCTAAAATATGAATATGGAATATTTTATAAAAAGCTCAGCATTTATGGAGATCTTAGTGTATTTTAGCTGCCCTAATTGCCTTTTTCCTTTGTGTTGAACGTGTTCCCGTGGGAGAAGAAAGTTCACCCTCCTGAGTCCCTGAACTCCTGCAGGAAGAATTATTTACCATCCTGGAATTTTAATGAGTCTCGACAATTACTATAATCCAGGTCATTGAACGCGGGTCTGTCATCGCCAGTGTCATCTTCCAGAGATGATGCTCCCCCAACTAAGCTGAGAAGAAAATGAGTCCTTGTGAATGCCAAAGAGACATGAGTGTGACCTGCACCAGTGCTGCAAACCTAAAGCCAGTGGGACTAGAAACTGTGGAAATGACAGTCTTCCGGTCCGGTCAGAGCATCTGAAATAAATTGCCCACAGTTTTCTTCCAAACTTTTAAATTGTTTACAAAAGGTTTGGTGGTACCAATCTTACTGAGACGGCCTAGAAATACAAGTAACGTAAATTTCTTACAGAGTGTCTACAACGGTGCATGCCAGAGGCACTCAGCACACCTGAAGGATGTGAAGCTCCTGTAGGAACAGTAGCTGTGTACAACAGTAATCTCTAGACAACCAACGTAAATTTAAACAAAAAGGTGTGAGACCACACACCCTTCTTCCAGTGGGGCATAACTGCCCAGGTGTAAAATCAGACAGGAACCCTGAAATATGAACCATCTCCAGTTTGCAGACAGACATTGCTGCCATTCTCCACTTGACTCCCCTGTGCCCATGCCTGAAAGCCCCGCTTCCCCTAGAGAGTTGGGGGCAGTGCGGCCACAGCCTCTCTCCCCGCAGTACCACCTGGTCCCAAAAGTCCCAGCCCTCCACGGCAGCACTAGTGAGGCCTCCTTGCTATTGCTGCTGTTACTCCCTGAGCCTTCTGGAGAATCACCTGCATGGCCTGTGAGAATGTCCTGTTGCTGGGGCCACTGCCACAGTCGCGGGTTTTCTCCCAGGCCCCCTTCTGGTGCCAAGTAGGAAAGATGGGACCAGGCTAATTCTGTTGCCACTGAGACAAGTGAAGACATATCCTGATGTCTGGAGTTGGATCTCAGAAGGCGCCTTCCAGCGTATAAACTGTTATGAAATGGTGGTTAGGTCCTATGGCACTGCACACCAACAACACTGTATTACCTTGCTCCGGACACCGTAACAAAATACCACAGACCGCGTGGCTTAAGCAACGTAAATTGATTTCCTCACAGTTCTGGAGGCTGGAAGTCCGAGATCAAGGGGTCGGCAGGGTTGGTTTCTCCTGAGGCCCCCTCTCCTTGGTGTATACATGGCTGCCTGCTCGCTGTGTCCTCACATGGTCTGTCCTCTCTCCCTGTGCTCCCCAGTGTCTTTCTGTATGTCCAGATTTCCTCCTGTTATAAAGATACTGGTCATACTGGATTTGGAACCACCCTGCCTGCCTCATTTTAACTTAATCGCCTATTTAAAGGCCCTGTCTCCAAATGCAGTCACATCATTCTGAGGTTCTGGTGATTTAGGCTTCCACCTATGAATTTGGTGGGGACACAGCTCAGCCCACCACAGACATTATGGGTAAAATAGGCTCATGGCAACAACTTCCGAACCTAACTACTGCTTGGGTAATTGTTAAGGGTTTCAAAATAACTGACTGTCAAACAAGCTCTGGAAACTGCATTCCAAATAAACTGTGGGGCTCTGCCTGTTAAAAGGTAGGGGGTCCTGGCGAATCTGTTATGTCCAGTAATTACTGAATACTCCCTTAGGGGCCATTCAGGGTCTGCTGGTTACTTCAATAAAGAATGCTGTAAGAAAAGCACTGAGTCTCTGGCCCTTTCTAAAAGAGTTGTGTAAGAGACATAAAGCCATAAAATATGAAGTAGGTGCTTGTTTAGCAAGTGAATGACATCAGGAATTTTCCAGAGATAAGATTATGGTATTCTTCTACGCTGTATAAATGCTATCTTCCTGCTTTGTTCACCTCTTTTTATACAAAAGACCACCTAGGCACAAAAGGAAGTGCCCCTACCTAGCATAGGCTGAACGAGTGAAAGAGAGTCGTTAATTTTAACACTAAAGATAACAGATCTTGCTGTAAAGTGCAACGATGCTTAATAGCCCTAAAGATCAGGTTGTGATTGATGGGATTTCTCATGGTGTTCTTGTTAAAGATAAATAGTAGTTTTTAATGTTATCAGACTGGAAACATCTTACTCTTTTCTAACGTAAGCTCTAAAGCAAACTTCGGACACTAACATCTTATTGCCAACTTAACAGAAAAGTGTGATGGGATATTGGATAAGGCTCCGACCTGCGTGCCTGAAATTTCAGTGGTTCGGTTTGTTCCTTTGAATGAGGCATCTCTCTGAGGCACTGCCTTTCTAAGTGCAAGTTTTCTAGGAAGGGCAGCGTGTTGTCAGTTTCTCCTTAGAGTGCCCAGTGTATCTAGGATGATACAAACAGGAAGAGACTGGGAAAAGGAGGGTTCAAAAAAGGGAGGGACCCAATGGCCAGATTAAAAACCAGCTTAACCTCTTCATTGTATCCCAGGCCTGATGATTGAGCATCTTTATTCTTAGGATTCTCCAACTTTAGGCTACCTGATACATCTAGAGCAGCAGTCCCCAACGTTTTCGGCACCGGGGACTGGTTTCACGGAAGGCAGTGTTTCCACAGACGGGGAAGGGATGGTTTCAGGATAATTGAAGCATATTACATTTATTGTGCACTTTATTTCTGTTATTATTCCATTGTAATATATAATGAAATAATTATACAATTCACCATAATGTAGAATCCATGGGAGCCCAGAGCTTGTTTTCCTGCAACTAGACTGTCCCATTTGGGAGTGATGGGAGACAGTGATAGATTATCAGGCATTAGATTCTCATAAGGAGCACGCAGCCTAGATCCCTCGCGTGCGTGGTTCACCATAGGGTTTGCGCTCATATGAGAATCTAATGCCTCAGCTGATCTGACAAGAGACGGAACTCAGGCAGCAATGCACGCAATGGAGAGCGGCTGTAAATATAGATGAAGCTTTGCTTCCTGGCTAGCCCTTCACCTCCTGCTGTGTGGCCCAGTTCCTAACAGGGCCTGGACCAGCACACGGACCCAGTACTGGGAGTTGGAGACTCCCGATCTACAGTATGTGAGAAATCACATCAACCTTTTACAAGGATTGAGCCTAAATTTGAACCAAAAAATACTTACTTCTAAAAGTAAGTAAGCCACAGATAGATGTCAGAATACAACTAGCAAGAAGGTAAAGACTCATGGAAAAGATGGAGTAATGAGTTTTCTTAGCACTGTATGATACGACAGAGAAAAGCTGCAGGGGGAAGGCTTCACGAAAGCAAAAAACTCCAACTAGAAATAGCCTGCAGGGGCCAGGTGCAGTGACTCACGCCTGTAATCCCAGCACTTTGGGAGGCCAAGGTTGGTGGATCACTTGAGGTCAGGAGTTCGAGGTCAGGAGTTCAAGGTCAGCCTGGCCAACATGGTGAAACCCGTCTCTACTAAAAATACAAAAATTAGCCTGGCATCGTGTTGCACACCTGTAGTCCCAGCTACTTGGAAGGCTGAGGCAGGAGAATCGCTAGAACCTGGGAGGTGGAGGTTGCAGTGAGCTGAGATCATGCCACTGCACTCCAGCCTGGGCAACAGAGCAAGACCCCGTCAAAAAAGAAAGACAGAAAAAGAAAGAGAGAGGAAAGGAAAGGAGGAAGAAAGAGAGGAAAGAAAAGAAAGGAAAGAAAGAGCCTGCAGGCTCTCAGGGATCACTGTTCTACTGTTATTTTATAAGGCAAACCAGGGATGAGCTGTATTTAGCCACAGATTATTAAATCTGGAAAGAATTTAGAAATCATCTAATCTCCCCTTTATACACATAATGAAGCTGAGGACAGAGAGGCTCAAGATGGTAAAGCTAAGTGGCAGAGTTAGAACTAGACATTTCTTCCATTTCAGACCTTTTCCCACTACTTCCCTGTGCAACCTTGGGAAGAAAGTCCTCTTAGCCTGTCAGAGGCATCTCTGTCTGTAGCTGTTCTCCTTCACGAATGTTAACTCCTGCAGGATGCCGCAGGGACATTTGCCTTCTAGTGCAAGCAGAGTGTTTCAGGAATGCGTAACAGCAGATAGATACATGTCTGTGCTAGGTGTTGTGCACTAACCAAGCACTATGGATTTCTTGCCGGGAGAAAAAGGAAGAGTAGATAACTAAGAATATCTTACTAAGAGGCTCCTGCAGAGCCATGACTCCACGCAGCTCTCTTCTCCCTGTCCTGCTGGTGGGAGCCTTGAGCCCAGCTCTTGAGCACTGTCTGGTGTGGCACCCTGCAGGCTGCCAGCAGCTGTCATACGGGCATTGGGATCGTTGGAAAGTGCTGCAACATGGGAGTAGCTGGGGCAGCTGTTGATTGGGAGCAGCCTCCACGGGCTGTGTGCAGTGGGTGATTCCATGCCTTTGGCCTGTGTGGAGCTCACTCTCTCCCTTGGCTGCTTCGGAGGGGTGGGCCCACCACCCTCTCCAGCTGTTTTCTCAGAAAGAGAGGCAAAGAAGAAGGACCTGGCGGTCCTTCCAGAGTGATTGCTGTGGTGCGGGCTTCGCCTCCCCTCCGTGTGGGAATAAACTGTGTGAAGCCTTGTGGGGCCTGGAGCTCCGTGGCTTCACCCACACTTTCTGGGGGAACTGCACTCACAAGTATGGAGAGCCTTAAGCATTCGTTGAGCCAGACTGGACTGGAAACGTCCCGGGAGTCCCTCATTCTCACACCTCTTCACCTAAGTAAACACACAACAAAATTCTCTGAGCTTTAGGGGGCTGTGGGAATATTTTTCTTTCAACCCCAACCTTCCCCAAGAGCTTTCAAATCACATAAAGTACTGTTTTCCCTTTAGCAATCCAAAACTAGTAACATGCAACTCCAGGCCCCACCCCACCCCCATCCTCCTCAATGCCAGCCAAGTCAGACACAACTTGCCATGTCCCTGTGGTGTGCCATGAACTGGGCAGGTATGCCCCGGGGTCACTCAGAGCAGCCCACAGGACCCTAGAGCTCTGGCAGCCATGGAACCCCTTCCATGGCCCTTGTGAGTTACTGGGCCAGGAGTTTGTATCACATCAAAGGGTCATTTCGTCATCTCACCAGGGAGTCAGGAGATACCACCCAGAGAATGTATCAGATTTATACTAAAAAAAAGAAAATTCAGCAAGATCCATAGCTCTCTGTGGGCGCCATTCCAGTTTCTCCCTGTCACAGTGGCCCTAGAATCAGATACCACGCACTGGAAATAGCAGAGTGCAGCCCTGGACGTAGAGGGTGCATTGAGCACGTGCCACTGTGGCTGGGGGGAAACTTCCTTCTCTCTTCCCGCCTGGCCTGAGAGATTGCCTGGACGTGGATCAGGCTTTGTGCTGGTTTAGCACTTAAATCTCAACTGCAACAAAGCCTTGTTCTTACCACCCTGACAGTTTCAGCATTAGGTTTCTTATTAGTTGTTTGGGTTTGGGGTTTTTTTTTGTTTGTTTGTTTGTTTTCTTCATCTTCTCCCTTTTGACACTTTTCATTTCTAAGAGCCAAACCAAATACGCTAGGCGGACTAGCTAACCTGGCTGTGTCTGCGATTCCCAGAGCCCTGCTGCTGCTCTGATGGGTCCCTTTGGTAAGGAGGGAAATTTTTCTCCATTTTTATAATGACGAGCCCTTAATTTGAACGTCTCTGTTCACTTCAGTTAATAGATTTGTAAGAAGTAATGTGAGATATTACCAAATCAGCTTAGACAACCGGATTAAAAATCTGCCTCACTGGGAAATCTGCTTCTTTGTTTAGAATACTCCACACTTTCTCAAGCCTGCATCTGCAAATCTTTGGCCTGATAAAGACTTCCAGAGTCCATCCGTCCATCTCTTGCTTCAGGACTGTACTTCATCCAAGCATTCCACACAGAAGGGTAACTGGCTTGTTCTTTGAGTGGGATACCACGTCACAGTTCCTTTGGTGTTCCGGGGACATTTCTGTAGAAGAGGTGGTCCCCTGTTTTCTTAGTGCATAGAGGCTCATCAGACCAATGTAAATCTCCTGTTGAGTTTTATTTTTTTAATTCTCATTTTTGTCTCTTATAGTCATATTTTCTGTTCTCTTGCCAAACTCCCGTTCTATTCAGCTCCCTTCCCAGCTTGTTCAGAAAAGGTATAACACCCACATCAAGATAAAACCTGCTGAGCATGGTGGCACACACCCGTAGTCCCAGCTGCTCAGGAGGCTGAGGCAGGAGGATCGTTTAAGGCCAAGAGTTCAAGACCCACCTGAGCAACACAGCGAGACCCTTTCTCTAAAAAATTAGAGAGGTATAACTTTTCAGGAAAGAGGATAATCTGGAAAGTTGCTGTAGGCACAGACTATCACGTAGAAAAAACTGAAATTATCTCAGCTAGGGAAGAATGCTTTAGGCAGGAAGACAGCCAGAATTTTAGAAGTGTCTAGACATAAGTAAGTTAGAAATTAAGATATGAGTATGTTGGTGACATCTGCAAATACAAAATATAATCATCAGAAAGCAAACATTTGTTCTGGTTTTTGTCCAGATAACGGTTTAAAACTGAATTGTTGTATCTATTGTAGTGCGTGGTTCCAGCTCCTGCTATGCACGAGGAGGTTAATTTGGAGCGACAGGTGTTAGCAACACGTGTTTCTTGGTCCTGTAGATTGCCACTGACCCCAATTCATTTGTCCACCTTTGCTGGGGTTACTTGGTCTCTCAGTTGTTGACTTTCACAAAATAATGGTTGACTCTAACCTTGCAAAGAATAATAAACAACTGTGAGTGGTGACAGCTGGAAGAGGTCTGACAGCTAACAAGACCAGATTCCTTGTAAAGCTTTCCTCTCAGGTAGGGGAGACTTCCTCTTTTTCTCCATGGAGAGCTTGTGCACCTGGATGCAGTAGAGCCTGATCCTCTAACCACTGGCCAGGCGTGATAGATACATATTAAGTTTTCCTACAACAGATAGATCTATCAGTCTAACCTGTGTACCTGGCCCTGTACCTGTTGAGACCTCAGCTGTCTTACTTGTAAGGTTAGAGAATGGGACTAGTAGTTCTTGTAGCTCCCTTCCGGGCTGATGAGTCTAAATTTCAGAATTGGCCTGTTTTGGGTATAGCATTTGTAGGTCTCGTTGTTCCATTGTTGGGTATTTGCCTGAGCTGCAGGTCGGGGATAGGGGACAGGGTGGAAAACTAAACGATAATTTATGTTTTTATATAGATTCACTAGAAATCTTAACTGTTTTATTTCTTTTAGGGCTGGGGGCTGCCAGTGCAGTTGCAGAGTTTTCAGTGCCATAGCTGGGAAGCAGAGAAGCTCTTGATTTGTTTTTGTTTTGTTTTTAACCTTTGAAAATGAATGGTAGAAATATGTGATGACCTAACATTAAAAAATCTAGGCCAAGCACAGTGGCTCCCCACTATAATCCCAGCACTTTGGGAAGCCAAGGTGGGAGGATTGCTCGAGGCCAGGAGTTCAAGACCAGTCTAGGCAACATAGTGAGACCTCCTCTCTACAAAAAAATTTTAAAATTAGTGGGGTGTGCTGTCATGTCACTGTAGTCCCAGCCACTCGGGAAGCTGAGGTGAGAGAATCACTTGAGCCCAGGAGGTAGAGATTGCAGTGAGCCGTGATCACACCACTGCACTCCAGCCTGGGCAACAGAGTGCAACCCTGTCTCAAAAGAAAAAAAAAAAAAAAGAGAAGAGAAAAGGAAGGAAGGGAGAAAGGAAAGGAAAAAAGGAAGGAAGGGAAGGAGGGAGGGAGAAAGGAAGGAAGGAAGATAAATCTAGCTACCCTAAGGCATATGACTAGCATTCACTCAATAAATATTTAATGAACACTTATTACATGCCAGGCATAAAGTGTTGTTGATAATACAAGAAAGTAATTACATACTTGAGTTTCCCTCCCATCCAGGGAATCTCATCTTCTATCATGAGGGAAAGAAAGGAGGAAGTCCCTTTATATCACCACTTGAATCTGGAGGAGATGACTGTGAACTATCAAATTGTTAAGCAGTGGAATTTTGACTTTGGATAGACAGACCCGAATGGAGCCAAACTCTTGTTGTTTTTTGTTTGTTTTTCTGAGAAGGAGTCTCACTCTGTTGCCCAGGCTGGAGTGCAGTGGTGCGATCTCAGCTCACTGCAACCTCCGCCTCCTGGGTTCAAGCAGTTCTCCTGCCTCAGCTTCCTGAGTAGCTAGGATTACAGGCACGCACCACCATGCCCAGCTAATTTTTGTATTTTTTTAAGTAGAGACGGGGTTTCACCATGTTGATCAGGCTGGTCTTGAACTCCTGACCTCGTGATCCACCCACCTTGGCCTCCCAAAGTGCTGGGATTACAGGTGTGAGCCACTGCGCCTGGCCCAAACTCTCGTTTTTATTATGCCATTTTGTTCAAAGTTAGTTATGGGAGAGCAGTAACATCTTACTTACTTTTGGTCTAAGCAACAGCCTTTCCATCCTGTAAAAACAAATTCATACATTGCCTGGCAAAGGAGTTCATCACAAAGTAGGAAGGGGAGCTGGGTGTGATGGTGCGCACCCGTAGTCCCAGCTACTCAGCGGTCTAAGACAGGAAGATCACTTGAGCCCAGGAGTTCCAGGCTGCAGTGAGCTGTGATCTCGCCACCGCACTCCAGCCTGGGGGACAGAGTGAGACTCTATCTCAAAAAAAAAAAAAAAAAAGGACAGTGAGGGAGAAGGAGAAGTCCCCACAGCAGCCTCACAGCCATTACCACTTCCGGCCCACTTGCACAGTCTCTGCAAGTGCAGACTTGAAAGGAAAGAGGACTTTGGAGTTAACTTTAATGAGTGGGAAATAACCATAGGATAAATTCTTCAAGAGCAATTTTAGTTTTCCCTGGTACTAAGTGCTAAAGGGATTCTGTAGAGTCAAAAAGTGACCAGATGCCTGTAGAAAAATAGATGCCTGGGCAAAAAAGATTGAGGTTTAGAGGGATTGCAGAGGGTTAGAGGGATTCCAGATCCCTCTGACTGTGTAAGTTTTATGTCTTATTCAATAGATGCTCTTACGGCAAAATACATTTCCATTTATTCCAGTTGTGTGAAATTCCAAACTAGGAAGTTATTTTATGTCTTCGTATCTCCTAAGAAGCCTGCAGATTCAAGTTAGGGGCTTGTGGGCCAGACCTGGCCAGGACGAGCACCATTTCCACTTGATCTGTCAGCTCCAAAAGGCTCCGAACATCATGCCAGATTACAGCTCAGACCTCATGGCCTGTGACACATCCTGGGACTTAGCTGTTAGAACCTCAAGTTTAGATTCTTGTCTGCTTAAACCAAACTAGGCATTTCTGAATAATTTCCTGCCCTCCACCAAACCATCTGCAGAAAGGAATTAATCTGAGTCGCTGCCAACCACAGAGGAGTTCATTCACTGACCCCTCTTGTAACCGTCCCTTCTTTATACCCATCAATACTTGCTCCCTTTCACCTCATGCTTTGTGACTATGAATAGAGTTGTTTACCTTGAAATCAGGCCAAGTCCACAGAACTTTTAACTGTATTTTCTGTTTTACAAATTTATTTCACGGAGTTCTGGTAGCTCTCTCTAACATCTTTACTAGAGAGAAAATGTCGCTTCTGTTCTAAAATCATGACTTGTGCTGAGCGGTAAATGTTTGGGACAGTCTCCCTGAATCAAGCAGCCCACCCCTCAGCTCTGCTTGTCTTTCTCCATTCAGCCCCCTCGCATTCCTTATTCTTTGGACTGTCAGCTTGTTCTCTGGCAGTTATCCTAACACTCAAAGAGGGAAGGGGGCCTGAGTGGTTTTCCCTGTAGCCAGTCGTAAGCATGCTTTTGTCTGCCATGTGCTTGGAGAGCCTCATCTCTGAAATGTTCCCGCTCTGCTGAGCTTCCTCTGTCCGTTTCTTCCCTGCGCAGTGGTAGGGTGAGGCATTCTCCCCTTCCCTCTGCTGCATACGCTTCCAGCCTGTGTTGCTTTGAGCATTCAGATTGAGTTGCTCTTGCATTTGTGATTCTTGGCTCAAGTCCCTCTAGAAATCATATTACTATTCTGAGTTCAGGGAGGGCTGGAACAGCTACTAAGAACAGAACGCATTTTAATAACATTCAGCACACAAAAGCCAGAGAATTTCTGCCAGAGGCCACCTTCGTACCTATACTTGTCCCGTATTCCATCCCTTAAGAACTATACACAGTGGGGTGCTACACTGTATAGTTTATGTGCCCTGCTGTCTACCAAAGGGCCTGTATCATCAGATTGTTTTGGTTTGCACATGCTTCAAATTTGAACTTAAATAGCTCTTCAGAACATTATCGAGGCCTTTCCCCAGAATTAGTATCTATTCCTTTATTTCATTCACCATTTTCAGATTGTCTGCTACGTGCAGGCCTTTTGTTATGAGGCAATATTGGTATACAAAAAAGAATTCACCAAGGAGCTTGAAGAACAGTTGGGGAATTAAACATAAAACCAGCTATTGAAAGGGGACAAAATGAATACTGTAGCAGTTTACACTTCTAACCAGGGATGGCATTCCAGAGAAAAGGGGCTCAACCGTGAAGGATAAGAAAGATAGAGAAGAAAGATGTGTAGCAAGTGAGATTGTCCACATTCTAGAATGAGAGAAAAGGAAAAGCAAAGACAGGGAATGGCAGGTATGTACCAGGAGATGAAATTGGAGCAGTAGCTCCCATGCCAAAAAGCTTAGTCGTTTATTTTGTAGGAAGGAAATCATTTAAGATGTTGGAAGAGGAGGAGGGAACTGTTCCAGCCTATTTTAGAAAGATTACTCTTACACCAGGGTTGAAGTAGTTGTGAAGCTATTGCAAGATGGTAGAACATGAGAGCTTGAATTAGGATTGTTAACAAGGATATCGGAAATGAAAAAACTAGGCTAGATGTGGTGGCTCACACCTGTAATTTCAACATTATGGGAGGCTGAAGTGGGAGGATTGCTTAAGGCCAGGAATTGAAGAGCAGCCTGGGCAACATAGTGAGACTTCATCTCTTTAAAAAAAAAAAAAAAAAGGCTGGGCAAGGTGGCTCATGCCTGTAATCCCAGCACTTTGGGAGGCCGAGGTGGGCGGATCACACGGTCAGGACATTGAGACCATACTGGCTAACACAGTGAAACCCCGTCTCTACTAAAAATATTTTAAAAATTAGCCTGGGGCCACCTGTGGTCCCAGCTACTCAGGAGGCTGAGGCAAGAGAATGGCATGAACCCGGGAGGCAGAGATTGCAATGAGCTGAGATCACGCCACTACACTCCAGCCAGGGCGACAGAGCAAGCTCCATCTCAAAAAAAAAAAAAAACTTAGCCAGGCGTGGTGGCGCTCTCCTGTAGTCCTAGCTACTTGGGAAGCTGATGCAGGAGGATCACTTGAGGCCAGGAGTTAGAGGTTACAGTGAGCTGTGATCACTCCACTGAACTCCAGCCTGGGCAACAGAGCAAGACTCTCTTCAAAAGAAAAAAAAGAAAGAAAAAACTAAATTAGAAGAAACATGATCTGGAAAGAGCATTAATAGGAAACTCACAGAAGAAGTGGCCAATAAATATATATTTTTTAATGTTTTACCCCAGTTTTTGGCTTCACTACAGATGGGAAAACTACAAATGAAAACAGTGCTGTCATACTGGGAAGGTTGGGATTGGTTGGTTTGTTGGAGTCCCCAGTATGTTCAGAGAGTGGGAAAATGGCACCCTTATTTCTTGCTTATGGGCTGAATATCAGTACAGCTATTCTAGAATGGTCTGGTTACTTGTCAAAAGCTTTACACAGGTCTATACCCTTTGACTCGGGAATTTTAAGTAGAAAATCATAGACATGCAAAGATTTATGTATGGGAAAATATAATACATTAATATTTATAGTAATGAAAACGAGAACAAACTAAATGTCTATTGGAGTTAAATAAATTACAATATATTAATAAAATGGATTACAATGCAGCCCATTATAAATTATTTTAGAAGAATATTTTATCACATGAAAAGCTGTTTAATTATTGGGTGAAAAGAACAATTCAGTAAATAGTATGAACAGTATGATTTGATGTGTAAAGGGAACATTCACCAAGAGATGTTTATCAGGCACTGGAAAGATGTGAGTCTGAAACTCAGTAGAAAAAGAAGCTAGAGTTATAATTGTGTAGATCCACCTTCATAATGGTTACGTTTAGATGATGGGCATAGAAGAGTTATTATGCTAGTTATTATACATGTGATATTTTCTGTGATTAAAAAAAAATTTTAAAGAACACCTACCTCAAAAGAAATAAATTTGAAAGAAAGTGGATTAAATGTGTTAATCTCTAAAGCACTTAGAATAATACTTGGCCCATAATAAATGCCCAGTAACTTAGTTGCTGTTATTATCACCCTCCCCCCTTTTAAAGCTAAAGGTAAACACGTTTCGCTAAGCAGAGGATCTAAGAGAGAACAGTGGACAGTCTCCTTAGACCTCAGGAAACCCCTGCACGTGTGAGACTGAGCAGAAAGAAGAACAACACCAGGGCAGGGAAGAAATGTTGGGGCAGGCGGAGGAGAGCCAGAAACATGTGGGTGTTGGGGGCCTCTAGGGCAGACAGCCTAGCAGATGTTTTCAGGGTCAGATTGGATCGTACAGTTAGATAATCCTTGGGGGTCCTTGATGGGTTTTTTTCTGAAGTTTTGAAATTATAACTTGCATGCAGAAAAGTAAACAAATCCTATGTGTATAGCTGAATTACACACTCATATAGCAAATTCTTGGAACAAGCAGCAGAATGTTACCAGTGCCGAAGCCCCTTGTCATCCTCCTTCCAGTCACTCCTCATCCTCCAAGGATAACCTGACCTCAAACACCACAGATTAGTTCTGCCTGTTTTTAAACTTCCTATGCCTGGAATCATACCATACTCTATTGTGTCTGGATTCTGTCATTCAACATCATGTTTACGAATTGTATCTGTTTTGTTACACATATAGTTCATTCATTCTCATTGCTCTATGATATTCCATTGTATGAATGTGCCACAAATTGTTTATCGTCTATTTATCATTCAGTATGGACATTTGGGTTGTTCCCAGGTTTTAATACTCTTATCAGTGTCTTCAGGTGAATTTACATGTACCTACAAGTCCACTTGTTCAGCTTGGCATTCAACTTTAGTAGATACTGCCAGATGTTTTTCTAAAGTGGTTATGGCCATTTACACTCCCACCGGGAGTGTAGGAGAGGCCAAGTGGTTCCACGTCCTTGTCAGCACTTGATATTGTCTGTCTTTTTAAATTTTAGCCATTCTGGTGGTCATTTAGTGGTATCTCCTTGTGATTTTAACTTGTATTTTCCTGATGACTAATGAGTTATCCACCTTTTTATATGTCTGTTAACCATTTCAGTATACTCTTGTGGTCATTCAAGTGTCTTGCCTATTTTTCATTATTAACTGTTGTTACTGCTTTATAGGAGTTCTTTATATATTATGGATATGCATACATCAGATATGTATCTTCTCCTGTGGACTGCCCTTTCACTCTCTTAATGGTGTCTTTTAAGAGACAGAAATCCGGCCGGGCGCGGTGGCTTACGCCTGTAATCCCAGCACTTTGGGAGGCCGAGGCGGGCGGATCACGAGGTCAGGAGATCGAGACCATCCTGGCTAACACGGTGAAACCCCTTCTCTACTAAAAATACAAAAAATTAGCCGGGCGTGGTGGCGTGTGCCTGTAGTCCCAGCTACTCGGCTGAGGCAGGAGGATGGTATGAACCCGGGATGTGGAGCTTGCAGTGAGCCAAGATCGCGCCACTGCACTCCATCCTGAGCGACAGAGTGAGACTCTGTCTCAATAAAAAAAAAAAGAGAGAAAGAGAGAGACAGAAATCCTTAATTTTAATGTAGATCCAGTTTATCAATTTTTTCTTTTTGTGATTATTGCTTTTTGTGTTCTGTTTAAGAAATCTTTACATTCCCTAAAGATGGTCTCTTACATTTTCTTGTAAATGCTTTATTGGTTTACCCTTCACATTTATATATGTATTCATCATGAATTGATTTTTGTTAATGGCATGAGATAGAAATCCAAATGTGTTTTGCATATAGCCCCACCATTTATCAGAAAGACCATCTTTTCCCAATGCACAGTCAAGTGGCCATATACGTGTAGGGTTTTTCCGTGTTCTCTTTTCGTCCCATTGGTCTGTGTGTCTGCTCTCGTGCCAGTGCTATGTGTGTGCATTGCTGCCGCCTTGCAGTGACAGCCTTCTTCCAGAGAGGAGCATTTGTATAGCTTTGTTCTTGGCGGCCGTCTTGGCTGTTCTGGGCTCTCTGCATTTCCACTTACTCTTTGGAATCAGCTTGTCTATTCACATACACACCTGCCAGTTTTGATATGGCTTGCATCGACTGTATAGATTAGTTGAGGCAGAATTCACACCTTTACAGAAATGAGGCTTCCAATCCTTAATCATGTTTATTCCTCCATTTAAGACATTTTAACTTCTCCAAATATTTTATGGTTTCAATATAGAGGCTTCTGTAATCTTTCGAGAGGGCAATTTCAGTGAAATAGCAGAAACTAAATTCTCAGTTATTAAGGAGAGAACTCAGAAATGCAGGTAACACATGTAGACTATTCTTTTGAGAAATTTGGTTACAGGAAGAGAAAAGTTGCTACTAGCTTGTGAGATGCAGATTCCAAAAGTCTTTTCAGGACGGGCAGGATTCAGTGCCCTCAGAAGCCATAGTGAAAAACCAAGGGAGGGGTTGGAAACAGAGTTCACTGAAGGGACAGAGACATGGAGAGTTAGCTCAGGAGTGTGGGTGCTCCTGAGGCGTGTGGAACCCTGCTCGCCTGGAGAAGCCAGGTGGGGTCACTCTGAGGCAGGACGGATCCAGACTCCCCGGGTGCCCATGTAGTCAACAGCACGGAGCTGTCGTGAGCCGTGCCCCGTGCACTGAGAGCAGCAGCAAGCCCTGCTGCCCTCACGCCTGTCCTCATCCACACCTCTAAGCCCCTGGAATACAGCACATGTTATTTTAACAAAGCATGTTCCATTTTCTCTACCGAAGGTGTATACTTGTACATGTGTCATTCCAACAGTCCTTTCCTCCAGAGTATCTTAGTTAAAGTAAGGTTTGGTGGAAAGGGGCTTTTTTTTTTTTTAAAAAAAATAAAATATTGCAGTGCCCAGGAGGCTTGAGGAATATGTTGTAGTAGAAATGCTGTATATAGAGGAAACTAAGGTGCTGAGATACGAGACTTCGTGCTTAAGTTATAGAAAGGGCTGGCAGAATTCATGGGAGCAAACTTGTTTTGCAGTTTAGTGAAAATCGGTTTACTCTGGAAGTGTTTTTCGATGTTTTGTTATTGTTTGTTTTTAGATACAAGGTTTTCAGCACACACACAGAAGATGGCATCTGCACATCTAGGGAGCTGATTGGGTAAACTTCAGTGCTGCCCGTAATTATGGTGTTTCTAAGAAAGTAACCAAGAAGCCAGTATTTTTCACTGTAATAGTTTCAGTGGTGGGATTACTTGCCAGTATTAGAAAATGGAGAATGGGAAATGGAAAATCTCATTGGATTACTCCTCCTTACATTACTGGGTTTGGATTTGTAGTCTTAACAAGGCAATAAATGGAAGGGGAAAGAAGGAATCAATTCATTGTAACTAGAATGTAATGAGCACTTTCATTAAGTCACAATTTAATTTGTACTCTTTGGGAAATTCTTTTCTGGTTTTAAGCCTAAAGGGGCCGGCCTTGAAGAGGAGGTGAGGAAGATAAGCAGGTGTGGGAGGGGGTGTGGGTAGCGGGCAGGGGGTTGAAGAGAGCAAGAATATCTCGAGTAATACCTGTTAGGGGAAGTTTCAGACACTAAAATACATCTTTCCCAACTTATCCACAGAATCCATTGCATCCCAAAGCCATGGAAAAACTGCCTTTTTTCATGTGATGCTCATGGTAAAGAAATGCAGACGCCCCCAGACGTCCCCCTTACTCTGGGCGGTCTGTTGCAAGCTCCCCAGTGGATGCTGAAACTGTGGATGGTACTGAAGCCTATAGATGCTGTTTTCTTCTATACATATATACCTGAGATAAAGTCTAGTTTATAAATTAGGCACAGTAAGAGATTAATAATAAAATAGGACAGTTATAACAATACTCAGAACAGCATGCACTGTAAAACTTATGAATTGTTTATTTCTGGAATTTTCCATTTAATATTTCCAGATCGCAGTTGACTGACGGTAATTGAAACCGTGGAAAGGGAAACCATGGACAAGGGGGCGCCGCCGTATTTTAGTATAAGGAGGTACTAATCCATTTCAGGTTGTGTTTTCGCACCTGTGCTGTATAACACATTGATCTAAGTTTTTAGTTTGCTTTCTTCACATCGCCTCTCTTTCCTAAGCAATCTAAAAGTTTTAACAACACATGCCTGTACTCCTTTGACTTCAGAATGACTAAAGCTTTACAATCAAAGTCAACAAAATAAAAATCGCATTTTAAAAGTAATCACGGTTACACAAGAGAAGTTGATCCTTGAGATTCTTTCAAGCCAAGAAAAAATAGAATGGATCAAGCGCCAATGAAATCTGTCCCTGCTCAGCTGTGCCCACATGTAATACTGCTTTCAGATAAAATGTGAACCATGCCTAATCCCTGGAGAACAGAGAAGGGCCTACCAGATGGAAAGCAACTCCAGCGAGTGAAGGAACACTTCCTTCTCTAAACTTTTCGATTCTGTGATTCCCTCTATTTTTAAACACCTTTTCCCAGGCGTAGCACACATTAGACCCTGGAAAAAGCGTAGCCTTGTAGTCTGCCTCTGGTTTTTTTTTCTCCTTAATCTTATTCCACCATTTCTTGTTACACTTCCTCCTCCAGCGCTAAATCACTGTCCCCCTTCTTGTTTACACCCTCCTGGCATGTGTAGGTAACAATCACATTTCCCTGCCCTTTGTTTTTACTTAGTTCGGGTCTCCATGTTTAGTTTTTCTAATCCTGCCCATAAAATGATTCTTTCAGCTTCTTAGTCCTGCTGCCATTTTTCTTTGAACTTACTCCAGTTTGTCTCCATTTTTCTGGTAATGAGGTGTCTGAAACGGAACACAGTGCCCTTAGGTGTGGCCTCGCTGAAACTGTGTAATGGAATGGGGGTCTGCTGAGGAGTGATGCCCGTGTCTGGCCAGCCCGGGGGCCTTTGTCTCTCTTGAAGAGCTGGAATCGCTTCCATCAAGATCCGGCGATTCCTGTGCTCCAGAATTGCAGTGAGCAGCCCAGTGCCTTTCCTCCTTTGTGCCTCACCTCATACTGTGTTTCCATTTGAACTGACCATTTTCTGTCCCCTGCTGTCAAGAAAATACCCGCCCCCCCAACCCTGCCTTCCTTTCTGTCCAAACTACTGAAGGCAGTAGCATTTTATCTCTACCTATTTGTGGCAGTTACTACACAGTGTTTTGCATAGAGCACTCAGTCAATTTTTTGAAGAGTTTTTTTGTTTGTGTTTTTTTTGTTTGTTTGAGATGGAGTTTCGCTCTTGTCTCCCAGGCTGGAGTGCACTGGCGCGATCTCAGCTCACTGCAACACCCACCTCCTGGGTCCAAGTGATTCTCCTCCTCAGCCTCCTGAGTAGCTGGGATTACAGGCACCTGCCACCACGCCCGGCTAATTTTTTTGTATTTTTGATAGACGGGGTTTCACCATGTTGGGTAGGCTGGTCTCAAACTCCTGATCTCAAGTGATCCACCTGCCTTGGCCTCCCAAAGTTCTGGGATTACAGGCGTGAGCCACTGCGCCTGGCCAATTTTTTTATAGTTTTACTGCGATATAATTTACATACATACAACTCACCCATTGCAAGTACATAATTCAGTAGATTTAGCGTTCTCAGAGTTGTGCAGCCATCACCATAGTCAATTTTTGAACATTTTTGTCACCCCAAAGGGAGGCCCCCACCTATTAGTCACTGCCAATCACCCCATCCTACCCCAGTCCCAAGCAGCTGCTACTCCTACTTCCCAACTCTGGATTTGGCTACTCTGGAATTTCATCAAGAATGGAATCAGGCTGGGCATGGTGGCTCACGCCTGTAATCCCAGCACTTTGGGAGACCAAGGTGGGCAGATCGCTTGAGCCCAGGAGTTCGAGACCAGCCTGGGCAACATGGCAAAACCCCATCTCTACAAAAAAATACAAAAATTAGCCAGGTGTAGGGGCATGTGCATATAGTCCTAGCTACTTGGGAGGCTAAGGCAGGAGGATCACTTGAGTCTGGGAGGTGGAGGGTGCAGTGAGCTGAGATCCTGACACTGCACTCCAGCCTGAGCAACAGAATGAGACCCTGTCTCAAAAATAAAAAAAGAATAGAATCATACAAGACGTGGTCTGTTGAGACCGGCTTCTTTCATTTAACGTAATGTTTTTATATACTTTACATAGTGTAGCTTTACATAATGTCACGTGTCAGAACTTCGTTCCTTTTTATTGGCCAGTTGGTTAATACTTTTTGAGTGGATATTTTATACACTTCAATTTTTCCCTCCTTAAGGTCGTAGAGTATCAGAATTATGCCTGTAAAAGTATATACAGTTTTAAAAGGTATTTATGTTATATATTTTGGTATATTTCTTATTGCAAAATTGATGTTGCTTGTGCTATAAACAGTACAGAAGTATGTAAAGTAAAAGTAAAATCAAAACTCCTTCCATCCACTAAGAGCTTTTTTTTTTTTTTTTTTTGGAGAAGTCTTGCTCTGTCACCCAGGCTGGAGTGCAGTGGCGTGATCTCGCCTTACTGCAACCTCCGCCTCTGGGGTTCAAGCTTTTCTTGTGCCTTAGCCTCCCGAGTACCTGGGAACTACAGGCACTCACCACCACGTGTGACCGATTTTTTTTGTATTTTTAGTAGAGACGGGGTTTCACCATTTTGGCCAGGCTGGCCTCAAACTCCTGACCTCACGTGATCCGCCTGCCTCGGCCTCCCAAAGTGCTGGGATTATAGGCGTGAGCCGCTGCGCCCAGCTTCAATGAGGTCTTTAAAAAATCTTTATTCCAGCCGGGCGTGGTAGCTCACGCCTGTAATCCCAGCACTCTGGGAGGCTGAGGCGGGCGGATCACAAGGTCAGGAGATCAAGACCTTCCTGGCTAACATGGTGAAACCCCATCTCTACTAAAAATACAAAAAATTAGCCGAGCGTGGTAGCGGGCACCTGTAGTCCCAGCTACTCGGGAGGCTGAGTCAGGAGGATGGTGTGAACCTGGGATGTGGAGCTTGCAGTGAGCCGAGATCGCACCACTGCACTCCAGCCTGGTGACAGAGCGAGACTCTGTCTCAAAAAAAAAAAAAAATTCTTTGTTCCTACAAATTGCCTTAGTAAACATACTTGTACATACATTCTTCAGTTTCTTACTGGTGTTTCTGTTGAACATACTCTAAAAGTAGAATTATTTGGTCAAAGGACATATACAATTACATTTGGCTGATGAGAGCAAATTGCTCACCTCCCTACAATTGTCCCACAGGTCGCTGCTCTGCTGTTCCCACTTCCCATGCCCTAGCCAACTCTGTAGTTTATATTTCTTGTTCGTTTGTTTGTTTTGAGTTTTTCTTTTCCTTTTTTTTTTTTTTTTGAGATGGAGTCTTGCTCTGTTGCCCAGGCTGGAGTGCAGTGGCGTGATCTCGGCTCACTGTAAGCTCCGCCTCCCGGGCTCAAGCAATTCTCCTGCCTCAGCCTCCTGAGTAGCTGGGACTACAGGTGCACGCCACCATGCCCGGCTAATTTTTTTGTATTTTTTTTAGTAGAGATGGGGTTTCACCATGCTAGTCAGGCTGGTCTCGAACTCTTGACCTCGTGATGCGCCTGCCGCCTCAGCCTCCCAAAGTGCTGGGATTACAGGCGTGAGCCACCGTGCTGGGTCTTGTTTTTCTTTTTTTGAGACAGGGTCTCGCTGTGTTGCGCAGGCTAGAGTGCAGCAATACAGTCGCATAGCTCATTGCAGCCTCAACCTCCTGGGCTCAACAGTTCCTCCCACCTTAGCTTCCAGAGCGGCTAGAACTAGAGGCACGCACAACCACACCTGACTAATTTTTTTATTTTAATTTTTTGTAGAGATGGGGTCTCGCTGTGTTGCCCAGGCTGGTCTTGAACTCCTAGGCTCAAGTGATCTGCCTGTCTCAGCCTCCCAAAGTGCTGGGATTACAGGTGTGAGTCCCCAAACCTGGTCAAGTTTATATTTCTTTTTTTTTTTTTTTTTTTTTTTTTTGAGACAGAGTCTCACTTTGTCACCCAGGCTGGAATGCAGTGGCGTGATCTTAGCCCACTGCAACCTCCACCTCCTGGATTCAAGCAATTCTTCTGCCTCAGCCACCCAAGTAGCTGGGATTATAGGCGCCCGCCACCACGCCTGGCTAGTTTTTGTATTTTTAGTAGAGACAGAGTTTCACCATATTGGCCAGGCTGGTCTTGAACTCCTGACCTTGTGATCTGCCCACCTTGGCCTCCTAAAGTGCTGGGATTACAGGCGTGAGCCACTGCATCTGGCCATATTTAATTATTAGTGAAGTTGGGTATTATTTTTGTGTTTGTTAGCCATTTGTATTTCTTCTGTGAGTTTTTTGTTCATATTCTCTGCCTGTTTTTCTATTAGGTTAATAGGTTTTTAGGCTTATGGTACCACTTCATAATACAGTAATGTCAATCCTTTGTCTTTTTGTTTTGTGTTTATTATGTCTTTCAAGCCGTCATTTGTACTTTAATTAAATTTATAGCTCTTCTGTCTCTATACAGACATTTTAAATTTCTAAATAGTCCAACTTACCCTTTTATTCCTTTATGACTTCTGAATTTAAAAGCACTTACCCTCCTCTCCAAAATAAAGCTAAAAATACTTTTCTGTCTCCCATCCCAAGATTATAAAAAATATGCTCTTAAATTTACTTTCAGTGTTTTCACAGCATAGGTTTTAAATATACTTCTTTAACCAGTTTGGAATTTATGTTGCTGTATGGTATAAGCAAGAATACAACCATAAATGGGCCTAGTTGACCCCGTACAGTTCATTGACTTCATATGCTTCCTGGTCATATCCTAAATCCCAGTCATTTAATGGTATCAACTCAACACTCTTCTAATTATTGTACTTTTAAGGCATGTTTTGTTTGGTAAAGCAAGTCTTAACATCACTCTTCTTTCTTTAAAATATTTTCTTGACTCTTCTCTATATTTATACTTCAGGATAAATGTTAGAATCCATTATCAAATTCCAAAAAGAACCTTTAGGATTTGTTTGGAAATGTGTTATACACACAAATACACACATACGTAAAGCCTCAAGTAATGCATGATAAAATATATAGCAGTGGTTATCTCTAGATGATGGTAATATTCTAGGTGATTTTTTTCTTGTTTTTTTTTTCTTTATTTTCGAAAGTTTTCACAATATTTGTGAAGCACTTTTTATTTTATTTTATTTTTGAGATAGAGTCTTGCTCTGTCGCCCAGGCTGGAGTACAGTGGCACGATCTCGGCTCATTGCAACCTCCGCCTCCCAGGTTCATGCAGTTCTCCTGCCTCAGCCTCCTGAGTAGCTGGGACTACAGGCATGTGCCAGCATGCCCAGCTATTTTTTGTATTTTTAGTAGAGACGGGGTTTTGCTGTGTTGGCCAGGCTGGTTTTGAACTCCTGGCCTCAAGGGATCCGTCCACCTCAGCCTCCCAAAGTGCTGGGTTTACAGGCGTGAGCCACTGCACCCGGCTGTGAAATCACTCCCGGCTGTGAAGCACTTTTTAAATTGCAGAAAACTCCTGAAAAAAATGTTCTTAAACTAAGTTATATCCTTCAGTAACTTCATGATTATCTACTTAACATAACAGAAGCCCAATTAGAATAAAGACTATTTCATGGGAAATAAATAAGTGACTTGTAGAGACTGAAGAAGAGTTACCTGGCTCAGAATATAAACTAGAATTGTCTGGAATATTCCTGGGAAGGATCCAGCTGGAATCAAGCTACTGAAGCAACACCACCCCATAACCTTTTCTGTAGCTTGGTTGATGTCAGTTCTGCTGAGACTTTAGGGTTTGTAGCCTTTTCACTTAGCAGCATTCCTGGGTTGTTTTCTCTGCAGCTGTATTTACAAGGTACCCAGCCTCCTAGCTTTTCCCGTTGAAGAGATTCTTACTCATGTGACACAGCCAGAGTTTGGGGTGCACCAAGGCAGCATGATCTAAATCGGGCCCCTCAGTGTCCTGGTCTTTTAGTCAGCATTTAGCAGAAGGAAGATTGCTAGGTCTATTCTTAACTCTTTGATATATTTAAGAAGCACTGTGCTCATTCTTGACTCAGAGCATCTAGATTCTTTCTTTTCTTTTCTTTTTCTTGCCCTGTCTTATGGTGCCAAGCATCTAGATTTTTTTTTTTTTTTTTTTTTTTTGCCTGTTTTAAGATGGAATCTCAGCTGGGTGTGGTGGCTCACACCTGTAATCTCAACATTTTAGGAGGCCGAGGCAGGAGGATCACTTGAGGCCAGGAGTTCAAGACCAGCCTGGGCAACATAGTTAGACCGCACCTCTAAAAAAAAAAAAAAAAGAAAGAAAGAAAAAGAAAAGAGAAATACAAAAATTAGCCAGGCATGGTGGTACACATCTGTAATCCCAGCTACTTAAGAGGCTGCAGCAGGAAGATCACATGAGGTCAGGAGGTCGAGGCCACAGTGAGCCTGATCAAACCATTGCACTCCCCCCAGACAACAGAGGGGGACCCTGTCTCAAATTAATAGAAAGAGAGAGAGAGGAGAAGGGTAGGAGGCAAGGAGGGAGGGAGGGAGGAAGGAAGAAAAGAAGGAAAGAAAAGAAACAAGAAAGAGAGAGAGAGAAAGAAAGGAAAGAAAAGAAAGGAAAGAGAGAAAAAGGCCAGGCGCGGTGACTCAGGCCTGTAATCCCAACACTTTGGGAGGCCGAGGCGGGCGGATCACAAGGTCAGGAGATCTAGACCATTCTGGCTAACACGGTGAAGCCCTGTCTCTACTAAAAATATAAAAAATTAGCCGGGCATGGTAGCAGGCGCCTGTAGTCCCAGGTACTCGGAAGGCTGAGGCAGGAGAATGGCACGAACCTGGGAGGCGGAGGTTGCAGTGAGCTGAGATCACGCCACTGCACTCCAGCCTGGGTGACAGAGCGAGACTCACGTCTCAAAAAAAAAAAAAAAGAAAAGAAAAGAAAGATAGATAGATGGGGTCTCACTACCTTGCCCAGGCTGGACTCAAACTCCTGGGCTCAAGCGATTCCCCCACCCTCAGCCTCCCAAGTAGCTGGGATTACAGGCATGCACCACTGTACGCAGCTCCCTTTTTGCTTTTTAATCTGTATGCTCTTGCTGGGTGATCTTACCCATTTAGTAACAGAACACCTAATATTTGTCAAGCACTTTATATGACTATCTCATTAAATCCTTAAAACAGCCCTATAAGGTAGGGCACAGGAGCTCACGACTGTAAGCACTTTGGGAGGCCGAGGCAGAGGCAGGATTACTTGAGCCTGGGCGTTCAAGACAAGCATAGGCAATATAGACTCCCATCTCTCCAAAAAATTAAAATTTAAAACATTGGCCTGACATGGTTATTATTGCCTCATTTTACAGATGAGGAAACTGAGACTCAGACAAGTCAAGGTCAGATGAACTGATTGGCAGAACTGACCTTGAAACCCAGGCAGCCTAACTCCAGAGCCTATATTCTTAACTAGACTTTATATTCCATTTTTAATTTTCCTCCTTTCTTTCCTAAAACCTGCTGTCTCCTTCGTTCTTGGTCTTATTTGTCCAATATCCCCAGCTAGAATTGTCAGAAATGATTCTCCAGTTCTCCCTTTTAGTCCTGCCTTTTGAAGAGGCTCAGACCTGTGTGTTCCTTTCCACGTCCCTGACCCTCCCTTGCATCAGCCCTGCCTAACCCCCACCTGGGCTGGGAGCAGGAGCTGCCCTTGGTGGACTCTTCCTTCTGCTCAGTCTGAGAAAGTGGCGATGCTCATGTCACTGTACCATTTAAAACTGCGTGGACTCCTTTTTTGTGGTTGTGGTTTGGTTTCTAGGCAGATCACACTGGAACGCCCTCACTTCACGTGCTCCGTCTGGCCCTCGCGTGTGTTTTCAGCTCCATTTCCCGGCATTCTCCACCCACTCCCTGTGCCTTACATTCCTGCCATCCTGAGGCTTCCCTTTTCGCAAGATCTGGGCCAGGCCTGTCCCAGCCCCACGCATCAGCCTTTGTTCTTCTGCGCTCAGCCTCCTTTGTCTTTGGTCTCCCAGACGGACTCTAGTCAGCTCTGAAGATCCAGACCCCATGCCTCTTTAGTAGCATTTCCTCAGACTCCTCAGGGTGAGCAGACACTCTTAGGGCTGCCACAGCACATGCTCAAGCCTCAGCTGCGGCCTCACTCTGCTGGGTGGTCGTTTATCTGTTTACGTGCTTGTCTCCATTAACCTAAATGGGTCTTCAGGACAAGGACCAAATCCCTTCAGCTTTCAGCACCCAGCACAGAGTAGCGCTCAATAAATGTTGGTTAAAATGCTTGAAGGAATGTGAAAGAGGCTGTTAAAAACAACAGGAAGTTAGAAATATACTTACTTCTAAGCAAAGGGATTATCTTGTGTTTCTCAAAGTCATCTCTTCAGCTAAATGAGCAGGCCTCAGGTGGGTAGGCTCATGTACCGGATGAAAGCGATACACGGCAAATGGCGAAGTCCTTTAAATTCTGAGTTCCCTTAGGGCGAGGGTCGCTCCACAAGGTTAGGGTCCTCTCTGAGATCACCGTGCCCCTCTCTCCTGCTCTCATGCACGTTCGTGAGCCTGTGACTTGGTGGAGAGAACATTCTGTTTACAGTGAGAGGCCAGGGCTGAAGTCACAGCTCTGCAAAAATGACCAGCTTTCGGCCTAGAACCAGTGACTCACTTTTTGGGCCTCACTTTCATGAAGACGCATTTGATATTTGCTTTTACACTTTTCTTATGGTTAATTTTGATGCAGAGAGACTTCACATACAGAGTGTCTTTGTCATTTATTGATGAAAAATAATTCTTAGCTCAGTGCAAATGGGATTGTTGTATCTGAAATCCATCTCTCCTTTCCCTTTCAGCTTCAGGATGAGTTAGAGAAAGGTGAACGGGACAATGCAGAACTGCAGGAGTTTGCCAACGCCATTCTTCAGCAGATAGCAGACCATTGTCCCGACATCCTAGAGCAAGTGGTCAATGCCCTGGAAGAGTCCTCTTGACCCTGCTTTATGGGGAAGCCTGAGGTAGTCAACCCAGGAGCCAAGAAAGGAGAACTACGAGGAACAGGTGCCCAGAACCTTCTTGGCACCAAACACTACAAACTTCATCCCAACTTGCTCACTTGAAGAAGTGTGATTCCAGCACCGTTTCTACATCTGCCATCTTACTCTGCCTTTCTGCTTTGGATGTGGTCTCTACACTAACCTTCTTGATGTCCAGGGTAGATAAAAGGTCGAATCTCTCTGAAGAACTGCCACCTGGTCATCAGCAGTGGAGAACTGTGGGAGCTGGTGGCTCTGCCCTGACAGAGAGCCATGGAGCAGAGGAGCCTCTCACCTCCTGTCCTCTGACATGAGAATGAAACCAGGAATGGACTTGGAGTTCAACAGGCTGAGAGGATGCCTCCAATGGACCAGAGAGCTGAGTGTTGTAATATCACAATAGGTGCTTTCTCCTAAAAGGGTAAAAAAGAATCTCAAAAAGATTAGAAAAAGAGAAGGGGGGAAGGGAAGAGAAAATCGACTCTTCTTTTTACTGTCTCTTCTGCTTACTTTCCACATGAGATGCTTTGTACCGGGGAGCTGTGAGCAGGCCTCACGATGGCTTGGGAGCACTCGTTCTCCCAAGGTCTGAGTCTTCACCCAGCCCTGCGTGTCTGTCCCAGCCTTCCTCACTCTGTTCCTCGGCCAGTTAACAAGAAGATGGTGTGAGGTGTTCTCCACCAGTCTCTCCTGTTTGAGACTGTTGACGTTATCATACTGAGGTGTTAGATCAAATATCTCTAATTGAAGAACATGTGAGGTTGAAAGAGCACCAGCCAGGGCAACATAGCGCGACCCTGTCTCTACAAAAAATTAAAAAGAGAACATACAAAGTTGACATAAGAGACCCTGTTGTCCCCGCCTGCAGCTTTGCCCCAGTAACAGATGCCCGTTCCTCTTGGGCTGGTTTCCCCCGAACACCTCCAAGAGGCTGCCTGCCTTCCCAGCACCCGTGTCCTGAGCTCCTGCAGCCCAGTGGCTGCTGAAGTTGTGATCCCTCACTCACCCTGCTAGCTTTGCCCTTGACTCATCTTCTCTGAACCTCAGCCTCGTGCATTGCCTGGAACCTTCTTCTAGCATAAATGAAGGTTTTTCCTCCTACACACATTCCTTCCTCGGTTATTTCATTCAGAGAATATTTATGAAATGCCTACTGTGTGCAAGTCATCCATCCTTGAAAAGGCCACTTCTCAGTGAGGGAGAGATGTAGTGGATTCTGTGAGACATACCTGCTGGAGTTGAAGCAGTAAATAGCATGTCCTTCCCCTCCCCGATCTTAAGGTGTGTTTTCTAGAAAAGTTCCCTAATGGAATTCATGAGTTTGGGGGGGCTCAGTCACCCGCTTGCCTGTAGGATTCCATTTGATGATTCTGGATTTTTGCTGTTTGTTATTGCCCTTAGAGGGGCTCTGAGTATCTACTTGTGGGTGGCCATTTCCTGACATCTGCATGTACCTCGTGGAATTCAGCCAGCTTCATGTTGCAAATCAGAAAGCTGACCCCAAGACTGCAAATCAATGAAGGTATTGGCATTGTTAAGGACGTAGCGTAGACAACAGCAGTCGTAAATAATTAGGCAGGAACTTAACCCAAATACCACCAGAACCCAGCAGACACTCACATCTCCTGATAAGAGTTGCTGGACTCGATGTTTTCGTTTTGCATTTTCTCCTCTCCTTCCCCACTTACTCAGAGAATTTAAAGTCTGTAGAGTCAGCACAGCCCCATCAGTCCAGGAACTTCCCACCACCAGCCCTTGACTGTCCCATTAACTGACATGGTCAGATTTCCAGCTCCCCCTACTCCCTGCTGTGAAACAATCCCTCTCCCTGTGAGAGGAAACTGTGGAGCGTTTCTTATCGAAGGTTAAATGGACTCTGCTCATAAACCTCTTACTGAGATGCTTCCTGATAGCCAGGCTGGCCAGAGAGGGGTGCAGGGGTTAGATAGTAAGTGGTGGTCGTTTGTGGTCAGTTACCTCAATTCTGTTCATTGCAGTGCCCGTAAACCATGTAGAAAGCTCCCAGCACTGAAAGGCAGGAGTGTTAGCATCTCGCTTTATCCACCATAACGTAAAGAACTGGGGTGTGATAACAGCCTTCACGGGGCCACAGTGGAACCAAGACAGCAGGCGAGGCCATGCCTAAACAAGTGGTCTGGCACGGGCACTGGCCAGCTGCTCTCTCCAAGCAGGTGCCCCAGATCCCACCCACGTGGACTTTCTCATCAGGTGCAGCACCTGCCACTCTCAGCCACTGGGTGTGTGACTCTCCTCTTCATCTCAGCATTCTCCATCACTTACCCTCCAGAAAAACTGATGGAAGGAAGCCCTCTGTGACACTGCGTCTGAGAAGAAGAATTTCTGGGACAGATATCATCTGTCTGGTCTCTATGAACAGCAAGGAATCTTCTTGACCGTTCTTGGGCACTGGAGACTGGCTAAGAGTTCAATAATAAACATGGCCTGCCTTTGTGCTGTAGGGCAGAGTGGATGCAGTTTGTAGCTTTCAGAGTATCTCATTGAGTCTAGATCATTGAACCAACACTTAACCAAATGTCCCACTCCCATCACACTAGGACTTGTCATTCCATGCCCCTCTCCTAGCGGTCATGGTTTCATACGGTCATACAACTGCTACTGAAGTTATATAGCCTTGAAAACTCGTGCAGGTTGCCCTTAGTTTTCCCCAAACCCCTCCATCGGCAAGTCTAGTTGCCCTTTAGCACCTAAAGATCTGCACCCCAAATCAATGTCACCATAAAGAGGGCAAGAAGAAGAGTGGGTGTGATCCCAACGGGGTTTTGTAACCGAAGAAGCACAGTGTGAGCTTCTCATCTTTTCATATACCTCTAACCCCCGGTACTCATTGAATCATTGATGAGGTATCTTAATTGAGATTTGCAAGGACTTTGATACCATTTGAAATGGAAAAATTTTGAACGGGCTTTAACATGTTTAAGAAATATGGATGGGGCCGGCCACAGTGGCTCACACCTGTAATCCCAGAACTCTGGGAGGCTGAGGCAGGCGGATCACCTGAGATCAGGAGTTCGAGGCCAGCCTGGCCAAGATGGCAAAAACCTCGACTCTACTAAAAATACAAAATTAGCCAGGTGTGGTGGCGTACGCCTGTAATCCCAGCTACTCGGGAGGCAGGAGAATCGCTTGAGCCTGGGAGGCAGAGGCTGCGGTGAGCCGAGATCGTGTCACTGCACTCCAGCCTGGGTGACAGAGACTCCATTTAAAAATATATATATATATATATATATGGATGGGAATCACCAAATTCATCTCAGCTCTAACCTTTTAACCTTTGTCCTTGCACTTTACAATCTAAAGATCTACCTGTGGCTCTCAGACTTCCTCACACTTGGGTTTTAGAAATAACTTGTAAAGCAGACTGGACCCAAGGCCGCCTTCAGTGTCAAGAAGGGCATTGTGACTTGCCCCTCGAATTCTGTCCATTGAAGTCTGGTTTTCCATGAGGAACTTGCGGGCTCACCCACCCCTAGAGTGAGAGAAGAGGAAGGCGAAGTCATCACAGACACGGTCTTACCCACCTGCTGAACTAATCCCTCCACTATTGAGGGTCAGGGTTGTGAGGCAACCATCATGTGTCACCCCAAAATATAAATGTTTCTGAGCCGCCCATCCACTGGCATTTGGATTTGCTGCCAGAGTCCTGTTCCTCCCAGAACCATCCCTCCCTCCTGTTGACCATGTTACTTGAGTGTAGGCCCGGTGTCAAGACCCTCAGAGTCTTTGAGGAAAGAGCCAAGCAGAGAAGACCTCACTGCGTGGAGTGTGACACCACATGGCATTTCTCAAGCCCAGCGGACCCCGTGTCAGCAAATACCAGTAATTTAACATCTGCTCCTGGCCGCCTCTTCACCTGCCTGGGTTCGGAACTGAGGAGGAAGGTTGAGAAGAGACTGCAATGCAGCAGGTGCCCTCCGCAGAGTGAGGCCGCCCGTCCATCACTGCCAGCCCTGGGCTGCTCAGGAGGGGACGTGAACCACTCAAAGGAATGTCTTAAAGAGGATCTGGAGTTTCCCCCATGCAAATTAAGGAAGAATTAGGCAAGAAAAGACATACGTTACAGGGAAATCCTTCTGAACAAAATGGCTGTCTTCACCTACTCTTCAGCAAAAACCGTCTCCAGACTTTTTAGTGTCAAAAATGTAACCAACTGTCTCCTGATTTTTTCCAATGTGTTTGGCAAGTGCTGTGGCCCTGTTGTAGGTACTTCTCCTGACTCTTGGGGGAGAAGTGGTTTTAGGGATTGATTTGGGGGAGCGGGTTTTTGTCACATCCCACCTCCTCTCTTCTTTCTCTGCTTGTCGATATTGTCTGTGTGATTCAGAGAATTGGGGCACTTACATTGTGTCTGTTGTTGAGATTATTAAAAGATTAAAACGTAGTTGTAGAAATGAAAAATTAAAGAGCTGTGTTTTAAAAATGCAAACCAATATCTTGTTAATAAAGGAATTCAAGCTATGGGGCAGCCACACTCCCCTCCTCCCAGGCTGGCATAGGTGGCCCTGGGCTGGCGGCTTAGGAAGCGTGGAGCACACTTAGGGTAGTGCCTGCCTGGGCAAGAGACACCTGCCGAGCAAAAGGAACGAGAATCTGGGGCTCAGAGCCTCGCAGTTGTGCCAGGATTTTCCTATACATGTTCAGGACCTCTGGGTAGAGGTTTCACAGTTTGTGACCCCATAACCACCCTCACCCGACGTGGGTTCTAGCTCAGTGTGCCTAATACTGCATGGTAACCTGGGCTTGACCCTGAAGCCCCTGCCTGGCAGGCCACAGGACCTCTCCTGCCCACTTGGTGCTATCTCTTCCAGTGACCACCCAGCACGGGCGAGCACTGGCCAGCCTGGAGCCTGCAATCCAGGTGGAACAGACTGTCCTCCATGTCAGTTCCTTCTGGCTTCGGGCCCTCAATTCTTTCCCTTTGAGCTTCTTTAGACCCCAGATCTCCTAGGCCCAGGCTCTCTCTTGACCCCAGAGAAGCCACTTTCAGGAAAGGAAGTGAACCCTACTGAAGCCAGAGAATCCACCCCAGCCAAAGCAGGCCCTCTGGGTCCAGCCCCTCATTCCACACCACGCCAGTATTGCATCCATCTACTGCAGCTACACATCCTGAGGGCAGCACCACCCACTCTGGCCTGCTGGCCCATCGCAGGACTAGCCCGGGCACCTGCCGGGCACTGCAGGATATCCAGTGGGGCCTGTGACTGCTCCCTGATGCGTCAGAAGAGAAGTGTTGCACTTTAGTGGAGGAGCTGAGGAGCACCTGCCCCCTTGTAGCTTGAGTTCCTTTTGGTAACAGTAGCAGCCTCCATGGTGGTGTCTGGGATGCACATGCACCCGCTGCCTTCAGCTGTATGTGTGTGTTCCTGCTGGAGTTGTGTTACTGACAGGATAATGACATTACAAAGAAATTGTGTTATATTCAACTTTGCCTTGATAATTATTGTAAACACTTTGTTCATTTTTTCTTTTTTATTCACAAACTAAATCCACCAGGAAATTATAAAGTTATTTAAAAACCGTGCTGTGTCCTTCTTTGAGTGTCACCCAGCTGATCATCCAGGCAAGGTGTGTCCCCAAATGCTAGAAAAGATGGACAAGGCCTGCAGTGCCCAAGAGGCCAACTCCAATGGCAGGCAGCCCGAGGGCCAGGGGTCCCAGGATTTACGGTGGGTGTGAGAGTCACCACACAGCCCTGACGGGCATGGTGCCACATCCCCCAGCCCGCTGTGACCTCGGAGGAGTGAGCCTCCTTTCTCTTCCCGCCTGATCTCCGGGTTTGCAGCTTTTAAAGTCAATTCCCGGTTCCCTTTTTCCTTCTTTCTACCCTCAGCCCCGGGCCAGGTTATCCGTATCAGGTCTCACTGTTCCAGAGCTTAGAGTAGGTGCCCAGCGCTGAGGGATGGTGCTGCTGTTGTACAAAGGTGGAAGAGCCAGAAGGGCGGCCACCAAGGGAGGGCTTTGCCCAGGACTGGGACTCAAGCTTCAGCAGGGCGCGTTCTGATGCACTGACTCTGGGGCGTGCAGGCTGGGTCAACAGAAAGTGTGCGTGCCAAGAGTAAAAGCCGAGAAACCCCGTGCTTGGACGCGGCTGTCATTTCCAGCTTTGGGATTTGTCTTGGGCTTTATGCTCAATAAGAAATTATTCTGGGGAATTTCTTTTATGAGAATTACTTTTCTGCTTAGCCACACTTCTGTGTCTACCCGAGAAAGGAATCAAGCCAGCTTGCTGCATTCTTTCCCTCTCCCGTATAAATTCTGCCACACGCTGGGTGTTGGCTCTTGGGAATTGTAGCAAGAGAGTCCAAACTCGTTCTTCCCGGTCGGCCCTCCCAGTGCCCAGGTCCCACCCTGGCCTCGCTCTCTGTAGCCACAGCAGCTGTTGGGAAGCTCTGCCAGGGGAGGCGTGCCCGGGAGACAGGGCGCTGTGGACACGGCCGCAGGGCTGAGGTTGCTTGTACTTTCATCATATGAAGCAGGAACAATTTTACTAGCCGAGCATGTATTATTCTGCACAATATAAAATCACAACCACAAGCAAATGTGTCCACAGAAAGCTGTCAGATTACACTGGTCAGCTGTTTCCAAGGTTTCCCATTCATCTTTTTTACTATTTATTCACCCTGCATTCTACCAGTACCCAGTTGCAGGCAAGTGGACACCGACAATAGATTTAAAGAAAATATGTGAAAACTTTTAAGAATTCCATCCATTAATTTTTTTTTTTTTTGGAACTGAGAGAAGATAACTAGTACTTTATTTTTGAGGTGGAATATCTCAGGCTGGCTCAAAAATGATTAGGAGCTACTTAGGGACTGGGTGCTCTAGCTCAAACCTTTAATCCCAACACTTTGGCAGGCCAAGGTGGGAAGATCACTTGAGGCGAGGAGTTCGAGACCAGCCTGGACAACATAGTGAGACCTCTCTCGCTACAATAAATTAAAAATTTAGCAGGGCACGGTGGCATGTGCCTATAGTCCCAGCTGCTTTGGAGGCTGAGGCAAGAGGATGACTTGAGCCCAGGAGATGGAGGCTGCAGTGAGCTGCAGTGATCACACCACTGCACTCCAGCCTAGAGGTGCAGAGAGAAACCCGGTCTCAAAAAAAATAAATAGTTAGGCTCTGGGGCTGGGGGGAAGCTGGTGTGAGGTTTGTGAGCCTTCCCAGGTGTCCTGGAAAGGGCCCAGACTCGCAGACTGCAGCCCTGGGCTGCCGCTTGACCTCCCAGTCTCTTCTTCCCCTCTGAAAGAATGCCTCCTTCATCCCTGTCCCCAGCCTAGGTCATAAGGAAGGTGCCGTAGGATAATCTTTTTCCTTTTTGAAATTTTCTTTACAGAGCATAAATTGCTTTCTTAACATCTGTGATTCACTTAAAAATAATCAAGCATGTCTGTCGGGGAGGAGCGAGGGTGTGGAGACAAAAAGATGGGCCAGAGGTCGGTAATTATGAAGCTGGGGAACTGCGTGCATGGGGTTTGTAAGTCCATTCTCCTTATTCTTGTGTTTGAATTTTTCCTGAATCAGTTAAATATTCACATCCTTCAACTGTACTTGCCCATACAGGCCTCTTCCTCCGAAGATCCAAGCACTCTGCATTCACAAAGGGCCACTGTAGCGCTCCGTTCAGAATTTGTACTTCCCTGTGTTCTAGACTCCAGGCTACAAATAATAAAAGCTAGTGACATGTGGACCACCTGCCAGCTTCAGTTCTGAGCATTGCACAGGTTTGGTGTCGGTTCACCTTCACAGCAGTCCTACAAGGTGGGTACTGTTACCCCACTTTACAGGAGAGGCACAAAGTGGACGCACGACCTTCCCAGCGCCACACAGCATGTTAGTGGTGAGACTGGAATTCACACCCGACTCTGTCTCCAGAGTGTGTGTTCTTCAGCCCACTGCTGTGGCCACCTCCCGGGGAGGACAGTCTGCTGGGGACAGCTAAGCCCAGTGAAGTGCAGTGGGGCACGAGAGCAGGCAGTGCTCGTCACACAACTTCAACAGGTGGATTTTGCCGGAAAAGGGGGTGAAGGGAAGCCAAAAAGACAGATGAGCAAGACCAGGGAGGTAGGAAAGTACGAGGAGGGCACCTGGGACAGCAAGTGGCCAGTGTGGACAGAGGACGTGCGTACTGCGTGGCTTCAGAGCGATGAGGCGCGGCTGTGGCCGCAGTTGCAGCATGAAAGGGGATCCCCAGTGCCCTAGGAAGGAGGCCAGCTTGGGAGACACGATCTCACAGCCCCAGTGGTCCTGACCCCTCCCCAGCTGCAGACGAAGAAAAGCCTCCCCAGGGGCTGATATAAAAAAGCAAAGGAAACACCCCTGGGCACATGCATTCTGGAGCTGCCAGCCTGTGACCTAAGGGAGGCTCCCCAGGCCACGTGCAGAGAAGCTACATGAGGGGACTCTGCTTCCCTAAGGGAAGGAGGATGTTCTTATTGATACATCGAGAGACACATCTGGCTCTGTCACCCAGGCTGGAGTGTAGCGGTGCAATCATAGCTCACTGCAGCCTCGACCTCCTGGGCTCAAGTGATCCTCCTGCCTCAGCCTCCTGAGGAGCTGGGATAACAGGTGTGTGCCACCACGCCCAACTAATTTTTTAAACTCTTGTAGAGATGAGGTCTCGCTATGTTGCCCAGACCGGTCTTGAATCCTGAGCTCAGGCAATCTTCCCGCCTCAGCCTCCCTAAGTGCGGGGATATAGGTGTTAGCCAAAGCACCAGCTGACATGGGACATTGTTTTTACCGCATCCAGGCAGGTGGGCCCTTTAGAAAGGGCATCACTCAATCTTCAGTTACTCAACATGAGGTCTGTATTTTGCCTCCCTTCACCTGCTTTTCTGGCAGAGAAACTAGAAATGAAAGATTAAGTTGCCCTGAGTTATACAGCAACTTAACTGGACCTGGGTTCAGAATGGGTCCATTGCTGCCAAACCTTTCTCTGGCCCCAGACTCCCCGACAGCCTCAGAGGGGTTGAGGCATCAGGGCCACACTGTGGCTGGGGGTTTCAGAGGAAAGAGGAAAATAACATGCGTGGCTTGGTCACCGTTACGGTGGATGTGAGTCACGTCAGGATTTCAGGCTCCGTTTGGCTCTGGGCAGTTGATTTCCTGGGAATGAGGCGATGAAGCCCTATGAATGTTCTCTCCTCCAGGCCCTCGATGGGACAGGAATGAGGTTTGCAGGCTTGGTAGTGCCACTCCAGCCCTCCCTGTCCACAGGGACCATTCCTTTGCCGTGTCGTCTGGGGAAGAAGCCATCCCCTGCCATAGGCAATGGCTTACAGGGTGACCTGGGACATCCGTGCCTTCGGCTGGGTTCAGCCGTGAAGCACTCTTCTTCCCAACTCCTCCTGCTGCTCCCAGCGTGCGACATTCATCTTTCCCTTCCCAAGTTAACGCTCAGTTCTGTCTTGGCCACCTTGGCACCTTCCCGGCCCCTCGGTCCCAGTCTCCACAGCACTTGGTCGGCTCAGCCTTGCTTGTGCGAGTCAAGAACTTGAGCCGCACTGCTTTGAAGAGGGAGAGTCAGATGTGGGCAAAAAAAAAAGTGCATCGAATGTCTGAGAAACTTCCATAACAAAAAGCCATCTCTGGCATCTGAAAGAATTCACGCTCGAAAGATGGTTCCTGCTTGGTTTGTCTTGGGCTTAACACTTTTTTATTACTATGATTTTATTCTTCAGGGTTGTGGGAATCTGCATCTTGACTTGGACCTGGCCCGTGTGCAGGATGTAATGGGCCGATGTGCCTGGACTCCTCCCTCTGCATTTGTGCAGCGCTCCCGTGCCGGGAACACAACCCAGGAACGAGGACTTCCGTGAGACGGCGCCCCGGCCACCACCGCGCCTCCCGCAGCAGCCAGGCCCGGGCCTTCAGGTCAGCAGTAAACCCCAGGACACAGGCAGTGACCCTAGACGAGCAGGGCAGGTCCAGGTGACGGGAGGCGTGCCACGTTTCTCCATCCCGAAGTTCTTCTTGGTTTTTATCCTAAGTACTGATGTCAGGATGACCCGGCAGCTTTGAGGAGCCATCTGGCCCTTTAGGCAGGAAGCCAGTTGGCCTTCCTCATCCCACTGTCCTGCCTGGGCACTCCCATGGGGCTGGCTGCAGGGGATCGGGGGAGGCTGGCTGCAGGGGGACTGACCTTCTCAGGGGAGGCTGCCTCCGGTTTCACCGCTCCTCACCGAGCACAGCCTTTGTGGGGCCTACGGGGCAGTGGGGGACAGGATGCTTGTCCTGCAGAATGGCAAGGAATCAGCTCTCCATTTCAGGGCATAGTGGGGCCTGGATTGTGGGCCTTGAACATGAAGGCAGGTGGGCGAGGGACTAGGGGACCGCGTGAGGCCCGACGTGCACACGGCAGGGCCCGGCACCCATGGTTGCGTTCAGTCGGCCTTGGCCGGCTGGCTCCTGCTTGAAAACTTGCTGGGTGGTGCCTGCAGTAAGTCGGTGGCATTATTCCCAGGGGCTGTGAGGAAGCCCTCATATCGTTTGTCCTAAAGCCTAGGATCTTGGAAACAGAACCATCACCCTTATAGAGGTCATCCCCCTCTGACCAGACCCTATTCCAAGGCCATTTCCTGCGTCTAAAATCCTCCGTGGGTGTAGAAACCAGCTAGAGATGGGAGCACTGAGGCCTGCAATGGGAGCTGTCCTGGAGACGTGAGGGCGTTGCCGGCCTCTTCACGCTACCCCTGCTCCAAGACCCCTCCAGCCCTCACAGAGGCCTCTGGGCCTGCCCTCCTGAGAGGCCACTCCGGGCAGGGCTGTGGTGCCCACCCCATCCCCAAGAAGTCAGATACCAACAATCAGATTGTTTCTGCTCGAGGAGGGGAAAAAAGCCCAGGTGCCAATCCACCAGCCTCATCATCTGGGGCCGCGTCATCCTCCTGCAGGGATGGTCTCTTTTTATTTTTATTTTTATTTTTTTATTTTCTTTTTTATTTTTTATTTATTTTTAATCTTTTTTTTTTTTTTTTTGAGAGGGAGTCTTGTTCTGTCACCCAGGCTGGAGTGCAGTGGCACAACCTCAGCTCACTGCAACCTCCGCCTTCCGGGTTCAAGAGATTCTCCTGCTCCAGCCTCCCGAGTAGCTGGGATTACAGGTGCCTGCCGCCACGCCCAGCTAATTTTTTGTATTTTTAGTAGAGACGGGGTTTCACCATGTTGGTCAGGCTGATGTCGAGCTCCTGACTTCAGGTGATCCATCCGCTTCGGCCTCCCAAAGTGCTGGGATTACAGGCGTGAGCAACAGCACCTGGCTGGGATGTTCTCTTGAATGAGAGCTTTGTCTGCCCTGCCTGTCAGTCACTGTGACAAAGGGGACCCAGGCAGACTGGAGCCCAACATTGGATCCTTTGCCAGGATGTCACGTCATGGGGTTCAGGCCGCAGCATGCAAGCCATCCCTGGCTCCAGTATCTCTGAACTCTCCTACATGGACTAAATGTCACAAAAGCCCCTTGAAGAGTCCCCAGGCAGCCTCCGCGGTGAGAGAGCACTTAGATCTCCATTGCCTCCCACCCAAAACAGGAGCCTGCTTTCCTTCTCCTGTCCCCTCACTGACTGCAAGCCCCTTGAGGGCAGGGCATGTGTCTGTTCCTGCTTTTGGGTCCCCTGCAGACCCAGTCGAGCATGCCTGTGCACACGCTGACCTTGCCAAGTGATCGGCGCTGATCTGATGACTTGCAGGCTTCCCAGGGCTTCGTCTTCCAGGACCTTCTTTTCTGCAGCTGGCACAGTTCTAGCCCACGTCATTGGAGATGTGTCGGGCCTGGAAATATTAGCCTGGACATCCGTTATGACCCCAGCTTTCCCTGTGGGCGGGACAGGTCAGAGCAAGCCTGCGCGGTGGCTACCTGATGTCAAGGGGAATCCCATTTGCTGCCTCTGCGGAATTCCTTGTTTCCAGGCCAGGGTCCAGGACAGCGCAGGGTCTGCCGCAGCCTTAGCTGCCTCGGTGCCGGGCCTGACTGCATCGCCAGTGCAAGCAGCCGGGAGGGAGGGAAGCAGCTGTGTGAGGATCCGACCACGGCCTCCTCTCCTCTCCTCGCTCCCCTACGCTGAAATCTCCACACAGGTCCTCTGGTGCGCTTCGAACTTGTATTTCCTCCCAGGGGCACACAAGAGGCCTGATAAGTCTCCTTCTTTACTTCCAGGGAAACAGTACTGACTCTGGTGAGGAGGCAAACGCTCAGAATCTACTGCAGGTGTTAGTTCTGCAGAGGAGTCTTCCTGCTTAAGGGCTCATTTGATGTTCTGGAAATTTGCCAGGTACTGAAATACAGCCAGTCTTCCCAAAGATTCCTCCGCTCCTCTGAGTGCACGTGTGTGTGTGTGTGTGTGTGTGTACAGCCACACAACCTGACTCTGTGTTCACACACACGGGCCCTGGCCAAGTGTGAGGGTCTCCACGTGACGAAGGAAATGAGTAAACAACTTCAACATTGTTGTTTCCCTCTGAGGCTTGCAAAGAAGGTGTTAAGAGCACAAGATTTAAATCATAAACTTTATTAAAAGCCAAACAGCCCAATGTGCGATTCTTGCCAACTTGGACAGAGTCTTTGGGGTAATGCTACACTGAGCTAATCCAGAAGGAATCGAGTGGAGGAAGACGGCAGGGTGGAGGTGAGCCCACGCGTCCAGCCAGGAGAGGCAGAGGGAGGCACAGCCCCGACACAGCCACCCACCCCGTGGCCAGAGCAGGGTGGCGCAGGAGCTGGCAAGACCTCTAAGCTGTTCCTGCTTCTGCTCTCCTCACACTGTTTCCTTAGCAAATGGAGCCTCCTTCACGCCTAAAGGGCCCAGAGCAAGGCAGGGGAGGGAGGGCCGACCCCTGCAAGACTGAGAACTGGCCAGAATTGCCCACTTGCTAGACTAGCGAGAGAGCGAAGTCCCAGTGGGTCCCCCTGATGAAGGACACCCGTTCCTTACCCCCCACCCAGAGGCACCCTTCCTCCTCCAAACACAAGATGCTGCTCCAGCAGGGGCAGGGACCATGTCAGCCTCCCACAAGACACACACGGGAAAGCCCTGCTTGTGAGGGCGCCACACCCAGGGCAGGAATCAGAATGAAGACACGACTCCGCAGTGAGCACGGGGCTCGGGACAGGACGCAGCGTGGCAGACCAGCCAGAGAAGCTTTCACACTGCAAACAGCCGGCTCCACCTCCGCCCCGACTGGGCTCCACGACTCCCCGCAAGTGCCCTGCCACCTCAGGCACCTGCCCCCACGCCCACTCAGCGTCACCGCCTCGGCGGTTCATCTCCAGAAGGCTTGGAATTGATGACGTTTCTGCACCACGAGGGGCTTTTGCGATTCTGCGTCACTGAACTTGCATCTCATCCCCACGATCCGACATAAGCTTGCCAAGGACAGGACCTCGTGGCACCCGGGACAGGGACCACCCCATCCTACATGTGACAAAGCTGTCCCTCCGTGGAGCTGGCGTCTCTGATTTCCTTGGCCTGAGGGAGGCAGTGAAGATGAAGGAAGGAGGGAGGGCGCCCTGGTGGTGGGCGCAGCTCTGTGCTGGTCTTTCTCTGGCCACCTAGACTTCAGTGGCCAAATGGCTTCAGGAGACCCACTGGTCTTTCCTGTTTTGTTTTATTTATTTTACTTTTTATTTATTTATTTATTTTTGAGACAGAGTTTCGCTCTTGGTGCCCAGGCTGGAGTGCAATGGTGCCATCTCAGCTCACCGCAACCTCTGCCTCCCAGGTTCAAGCAATTCTCCTGCCTCAGCCTCCCAAGTAGCTGAGATTACAGCCATGCGCCACCACGCCCGGCTAATTTTTTGTATTTTTTTTTTTCAGCAGAATGGGGATGAGCCACCGCGCCCAGCCAGTCTTTCCTGTATTAACAAAAGTATTGGTAGTAGCATTAGGTGTTAAAAATTATCAGCACAGCTTGGGACTGGCCACAAAATTCTTCTAAATCTCCCCAGGATAATCTCATGAGAGCACGGATGCTTTGCCCAGAATCTCTGCAACCGAGGAAGGTCTGTGGCACGGGGTGGGCCCTGAGAGACTTCCCCTAAAAACTTTGGGTTCATTCCCCACCCGTGTGTGTATGTAGGTGTCTCTGTAGACAGTGATTAAAAATACTCCTGACTGGATATCATCATCTGCAAAACAGGCTTCTATTCAGTGAACTACCTCTTCCCGAGTTCCTCTTAATTCCTCTTCCTTAATAGCAAGAGACTCGAGACAGCTCACACAGGCTGGAGTGACTGCTTGTACTTGCATTTGACCCTGGCAGAATACGCCCCTTCCTCAGGTGGCAGCAAGGAAAGAAATGCTCCGCCTGCCCTCCCTCGGCACCCTGGCCCCCGTCACCCACACCCCCGTCACCCAAACCCGCCTCACCCGCACCCCCCTCACCCGCACCCGCCTCACCCGCACCCCCCTCACCCGCACCCCCGTCACCCAAACCCGCCCCGCCTCACCCGCACCTGGCTTACCTGCACCGCTCTCACCCGTTCCACCTCACCCGCACCCCCCTCACCCGCACCCCCGTCACCCAAACCCGCCCCGCCTCACCCGCACCCGCCTCACCTGCACCTGCCTCACCTGCATGACCTCGCCCGTGCCTGCCTGACCTGCACCCACCCTTGCCCGCTAATTGCCATTTGGGCTCCGAGGGATGCATCTCCAACCCCAAACCTGTCAGGCCCTTGCCCAGAGCTGCCCTTGTTTTCTTTCTCTTCTATTTTTTCCTATGCTTAAAAAGATCTCACCACAAAAATGTTTTCTTCTCTTCCTCCACTTGTAGCGACTGGGATCAGGAAACTGCAGGGTGGAAATTGTGGGGGCCTGTAGCCCAGAGTTCTCCTTATTCGGGTGCTGATCAGGACAGGTTTCAAGATTGGAAGGAATTTCTCCTGGGTCTCCAGGACACAAAAATCGCAGCTGTCTGCAGCTGGGCTGGGTTGGTGGCAGAGTTTCCTGACTCAAGCCCCATGATTTACGTTCTGTGTCCCTCACTAGCTTTTGTTGAGATGCCCTTTGAGGTTTGCTGGTGTGTGTTTGTCCCAGGTTTGCATCAGTCACTGCACTGTCAGGGACTCTAGTGACCAAACAATCCCGGGCCAGCCGGCCCCCACCTTGCCACCTCCCGCCACTCGCACCCGTGTGGACGTAGGCGGCCAGCACCGGCAGGCTGTGCCTGAGGTGCTGTGGTCTTCACCCAGCGCCTTCACACAGACGACTCCTCGCTCCATACCAAGCACCCCATAGATTTGTTTGTGTTTTTTCACAGTGGTCCTCTCTGAGTTTTAAAAATGGCAATTAGAAGGGAGTTATTTATATGAAAACCACGACAGGAGGTTATTCATATGAGAACATACAGTATCTTTGATCAACCAACACGCCCTCCCAGCTTCCGAGTTCTTAAAGTTCTAATGATGGGTCAGGGCTGAGCTTGCCCTTTCCATCCGTTACCACCTTCCATGCAAAGCTGAGTGAGAACATGGCTCACATCTGCTTTATCATCAGTACATCCCTGTGCTTAGGAGAGTGTCTGGAGCATTCTAGGTGTTCAATAAAAATGCTTTCCATAAATGAACATGAGGGAAGCTGAGGCCCGGAGCAGCGACGCCACTTACACAGAGTCAGGCAGCCCAGCAGTGGCCAGGCTGACTGAAGCCCAGGCCTCCCGCCCCCAAGCCAGAGCTCCTCCTCGCCACCTTCCGAGCATCTGCGGTGGCTTCTCTGGGTGTAGCTTGTGGTGCTCTTTCAAAGACCACCCCCAAATGATACGGTGGTTCCTTAAAAAAAAATCAAACAGCCTGGGCACAGTGGCTCATGCCTGTGATCCCAGCGCTTTAGGAGGCCGAGGTGTGCGGATCACCTGAGGTCGGGCGTCGTCTGAGACCAGCTTGACCAACATGAAGAAACCCCGTCTGTACTAAAACTACAAAATTAGCTGGGCATGGTGGTGCATGCCTGTAGTCCCAGCTATACAGGAGGCTGAGGCAGGAGAACTGCTTGAATCCGGGAGGTGAAGGTTGCGGTGAGCCGAGATTGTGCCATCGCACTCCAGCCTGGGCACCAAGAGCGAAACTCCATCTCAAAAAAAAAAAAAATCAAACATAGAATTACCCTGTGGTCCAGCAATCCCACTTCTGGGCACATATGCAGAATTATTGACAGCAGGGTCTCAGAGAGATCCTTACACCCCTGTCCATAGCAGCCTCATTCACAGCAGCCAGAAGGTGGAACAACCCAAGTGTCCAGCTACAGATGAATGGACTTGTGAATTACGGCTTAGACATACAAATGCTATTCCGTCTCCAGAGAGGGTTGAAGTTCCGACACACGCCACACAAAAATGAACCTCGAAGACATGCTGAGTGAAACAGGTCAGACACAAAAGGACAAATATTGTATGATCCCACTTAGACGAGCGACCTAGAACAGGCAAATTCACAGAGACGCAAAGGAGTCTTTCTGCCCATGTTCGCCTCGTCTAACCCCTGCCTGCAGGGTCTGGGGGAGGTCAGAACGGGCAGTTAGGGTTGAAAGTATACAGAGTTTCAATCTGGGAAGATGAAAGAGTTCTGAGATGAAGGGTGGTGATGGTTGCAAACAGTGTAAATGTGCTTGATGCCACTGACCTGTACAGTTAAAAATGGCTACAGTGATAACTTCCGTGTTGTGCAAATTTTCACAATAAAAACTTAATGAAAGGTAGCTAGAGACAGCAAGTGAGGGGAAGGGAGGAAGGGCGAGTTATTGGTTGAAGGGTAGAGTTTTTGTTAGGGATGACGGGCGAAGTTTTGGGTACAGACTGTGGTCATGTTTCCACAACATCGTGAATGAGTTTAGTGCCACAGCATTAAATGTATTCGTGGTGTACTTGTGTACTTATGAATGGCTAAGATGATAAATATTATGTACATTTTACCACAATAAAAAAGTAATGAATTCTGGCCAGGTACAGTGGCTCACCCCTGTAATCCCAGCACTTTGGGAGGCTGAGGCAGGCCGATCACTTGAGGTCAGGAATTCAAGACCAGCCTGGCCAACATGGCAAAACCCCGTCTCTACTAAAAATACAGCCAGGCGCGGTGGCACCTGCCTGTAATCTCAGCTATTTGGGAGACTGAGGCAGGAGAATCGCATGAACCCGGGAGGTGCGGGTTGCAGTGAGCCAAGATTGCACCACTGCACTCCAACCTGGGTTACAGCATCTCAAAAAAAAAAAAAAAAATTAATGAATTTTAAAAGCCAATTTGCTAGCCCAGCACCAAGGCCTCTCCCCCGACAGACCTCTGGCCCAGCACCCCTGGGCCTGCCAGCACTGGTACCCACCCTGGGCTGGGTTGAGGGTGGTGTCCCTGGGCTGTTGAGAGGCTCCTGGCCCCCATGGCCAGCCCAGCCCTTCCCGCAGTCCGGAGGCAGCACCTCCCCAGCCCTGCGGACCCAGGCTATCTAGCCAGTGTGTTGGATCCCTCTCGCCTAGTCAACAAGCATCTCTGAACATGTCTTCTGTTTTCTGAATGGGGAATAGGGCACAAGGAGGTTGAGTAAAGGACTTTTTATTCTATTTGTTTGATTTAGAGCACAAACCTCCTGAGAAACTCATTTTATATAAGAATAAAGAAAAGGCTGCTTTCTATTAAGGGTATGGCAGGAGGGCAGTGGGGGTCACCCCAACTTCCCTCTGATTGAAAAAATCTCCTCCGTGCATACATGCTCTCTACCTCATGAAGGCAGCCAGTCTTTTTTTTTTTTTTTCTTTTAAGACAGAGTCTTATTCTGTCACCCAGGCTGGAGTGCAGTGACACGATCCTACCTTGACCTCCTGGACTCAAGCAATCCTCTTGCCTCAGCCTCCCTAGTAGCTGAGATGACAAGCACATGCCACCACACATGGATAATTTGTTTTGTGTTTTTTGTAGAGATGGGGTTTCACCATGTTGCCCAGGCTGGTCTTAAACTCCTGGCCTCAAGTGACGCTCCTACCTTGACCTCCCAAAGTACTGGGATTATAGGCATGAGCCACCATGCCCAGCCCAGTTCTGTTTTTGAACAGATTTTTTATGTAAAAAAGTCTTCCTTAGAGACTCATGGATGATTGGAGCAGTAAAGGATCTTAGAAATAATCCTGTCCACTCTCTTCATTCTAAACACAAGGAGGCCTCAAAATATGTGGCCGTGTGTTCAAGGTCACATGGCCATGCATGGCAGCACCCGGACCCTGCTCCTCGGCCCCAAGCTCCCTCCAGTAGCACGCAAAAGATCTCGGAGCTGGGGCACCCTGGCCCCAGGTGACCTGGACACCCGCTAGCACGCTCCCCCTACAGCCAGCTCTTCCTCCTGCCTTCACCCTGACAATGTGCTCCCCTGCTCTGGGAAACTCCTTGTCTACAGGAAGTGGAGAGCGTGTCTTCCTAAGATTAACTCAAGAGCTGGGCAACTAAACACTGGTCATAGGTGGAGCCTGAATCCCATCCCACAGCCCGTTTCTACCTCAACAAGCATGAATCTGTTCTATCAGAAATAATAGCAAAGGTCAATACCATTTGCTCCAACTAGAACTGAATTCCCCATTGTGACCTCCTACAGAAACTGCATCTCACATTTTATTTAATAAGCTGATGTCATCTGGTGGAGACAGCAAAAGACTGTGCGATGCTTCAACTGATAACATCACTCAGATTCTAAAATTCCTCAACCACAAAGTGTAGACATGAGCCTTTGGGGATGGAGATCAGGATTCACTCAGTCCCCATTTTGGAGCCATAAACTATGTCTGCTGCCTTGTAAGTACCAAATCCAATGAATGCATCCAACAAAAATGCTCATATGCATTCAGCTTCATTCACAACCTCTGAAAATGGCTTGAGAAAAAGCCCAAGACTTGGAAATAACTTTCTTTTTTTTTTCTTTTGAGGTGGAGTTCCACTCCTGTTGCCCAGGCTGGAGTGCCATGGCACAATCTCCGCTCACTGCAACCTCTGCCTCCCAGGTTCAAGCAATTCTCCTGCCTTAGCCTCCCAAGGAAATAACTTTCAAAAGTAACTTATCAATCCAACTATAATGCATCTGAAATACTTTCTTTCTTTTTTTTTTTTTTTTTAGGCGGTGTTTCGCTCTTGTCGCCCAGGCTGGAGCGCAGTGGTGCGATCTCAGCTCACTGCAACCTCCCGCTCCCGGGTTCAAGAGATTCTCCTGCCTCAGCCTCCCTAGTAGCTGGGATTACAAGCATGCACCACCATGCCTGGCTAATTTTTGTAGAGTAGAGACGAGGTTTCACCATGTTGGCCAGGCTAGTCTCAAACTCCTGACTTCAAGTGATCTGCCCACCTCGGCCTCCCAGAGTGCTGGGAATATAGGCGTGAGTCACCGCGCTGGCCTGAAGCACTTTTGAATGAGCTATTATGTGACTGAAAAATAAGAAGAAATATTTACACATTGAATGTAACTTCACACAGGAAGAAACTGTCACTACACAGTTTTCCTGATAGTTTTGGTATCAATGTGGATGGCTGCCTGAGTGGAAGGGCTGCTACACGGGTATATGGCACTCGCCTGCTCAGCCTTACACACCCTCGCATCCCAATAGGTCGTTTTGTCAGAAAAGAAAATGACTCTAATTCGGAATTATTTATTTTTACTCAACCCGTATTGGGTCCTAGTATGTAATAACTCCTTTTCAAAGTATCTAGAAATACCTTAATAATTTCCCCCGGATTTTTTGCTGGAGATTAACATTAATAGTACGAAAAAAAGAGAAAACATGGCCAGGCACAGTGGCTCACGCCTGTAATCCCAGCACCTTGGGAGGCCGAGGCGGGCGGATCATGAGGTCAGGAGATCAAGACCATCCTGGCTAACATGGTGAAACCCCGTCTCTACTAAAAATGCAAAAAAAGTAGCCGGGCTTGGTGGCGGGCGCTTGTAGTCCCAGCTACTCGGGAGTCTGAGGCAGGAGAATAGCGTGAACCCGGGAGGCGGTGCTTGCAGTGAGCCGAGATTGCGCCACTGCACTCCAGCCTGGGCGACAGAGCGAGATTCCATCTCAAAAAAGAGAAAAGAGAAAACATTTGTTGGTATTTTAGCCCCTACAGCAAAGGTTGGCAATTTTTTTCTGTAAAGGACCAGAGAGAGAGTAAATATTTTAGTCAGGGCTGGATTCATAGGCAGTCACCCAGGACTCTGGGTTTAGGGGCCACACTTGGTTTAATCCTCAACTATTGCCATCACGGAATTCTTAATTTTTTTTTAAACAAGGGGCTCTACATTTGCATATTGTATCTCAAATTATGTGGCCAGTCTTGATTTTAGCATATGAAACCCATACGGCCTGCAATGCCGTTATCAGAGCGCTAAAGCAACATATAAAAGATTGCACATGTTGCAATAAAACTGTGCACACTGAAATTTGAATTTCATATAATTTTCACGTCATGAAATATTATTCTTAAAAAAATTTTTTTCCAACCACTTCAAAATGTAAGTCATTTTAGCTTGCAGCCTGTAGAAAAATACATACTGAGCGGGATTTGGATGGGGAGGCGTAGCTTGCCAACCCCTGCCTTAAAGAAACGTTTGGGGATACCGTAATTTTCCTCTTGTTGCAATTCTGCTTGGTGGCTCAGACCCCTGGGGACCTACCAAGCCTGCTCTGCACAGTTGATGCTAACGTGCTGCCCCACTGGGGCGCAGGAATGAGGTGTTAGCAGTAACCAAGAGTTGCGTGTGTCTACACTGTTGTGAGAGGAGGGAAATGTACCTGCGGCAGCACCTGTTCCTTTGACACCCTGGACCTGACCCACATGATCGCAGTAGAGACGGAAGTCCAGCCATTTACTCCCTTCCCATTCCTCTCTCACTACACAGAGTCACTGTGGTCTCCAAGGTTATGATCCTGGTTCTCCTCCTCCGCCTGAGCGGAGACTCAGCAGCAAGACACACGTGGCCAAGTCCTTCACCAGAGCCCCTTTGCATGGACCCCATGGTGCTTTCCTGGGGAATGAGGTTGGATGCCAGAAACCCAGCCCGACTCCTGTGCTCCAAGGCTCAAGAACACTCAGAACACCCCTCTGAAGACCCCCCTTGAGCAGATGCCCTCAAGGTCTAACCGGCTCAGGAGGGTCCCCAGAGCTCGGTGATGCTGGCTCAGAGAACCTGGGTAACGGAAAAGAGAGGTAGCTTTTCCCACTCACTGTCTCTGACACAAGCTCATTCTCCACAGTCATGTGAGTTTCCCAAACACCTTCCTCCCTCTGGCGTGTCTCTCTCAAGCCTCAGTCCAGTGAATGTGATTTATGAAAGGCCGTGAGGTCAGGCCCACTCATGGCAACAGCCCCAGCCCCTTCCCCGGCCTCTAACCCATTCGTCTTCAGTTACGCTTTCCATGCTCCTTCCTGATTTGCTCATCCCCAGAGATGGATGACCAGGGCTGTGCGCTCTGGTGTCTGAGTTCATTCCAGATGCAGGCTTGAAACTGAAGGAGCCAAGTCAACCCCCTAAGGAAGGTCATAATTGCTGAAGGAAATACTGAGGAGGGAGGTGGATGGATGCGCTATGGCTGAGAGATCGTGTGTCTTGGGTCCTTGGCAACTCAAACTTCTCCACAAAAGCAGAGAAGGAACAAGGAGAAAGTCAGTGGCAGCTGGACCCCAAGGCCACCAGCACCCCAGCAGTGACTGTGTCTAAAGCAAGGTCATCCACGTAGATGACTGCAGTGAGAATGGATACTCAGCTGCAGAGCGAGAATGAGCTCTCATTATTGGCGGCTGTTTTAAAATCATTTAACAGTCTGGGCTAAGGGCTGTTGAGAATATAAAACAGTGTGAGCCAAGGAACTTAGCATCTGGTTAGAAAGGTAAAACTAATTCATAAATACACATTGAATGCGAATAAAAGGCCATATGTGATAGGTTCATAATGAACTTATTTGACAAGCCTGTACTGAGTGCCTACTGTGTGCTAGAGACTTAAGTTCCTTTTTAAGATTGTTTTTACTTATTTTTAATTGACAAATAATAATTGTACATATTTATGGGGTGCAATGAGATATTTTGATCTATCTGTACATTATAGAAAGATTCAATCAATCTGAATAACACTCCCTCACCTCACTAACATCATTTTTTTGTGTGGTTAGAACATTAAGTATCTATTTTTAGCTATTTGAAATATACAATGCATTATTATTAACTGAGGTCACTGCAGAACGGTCACCAATACTTGTTCCTCCGGTCTAACTGAAACTTCGTATCCTTTCATCAACCTCTTCCCTTTCCCCATCCCTCCCCCTCATATTCCCAGCCCTGCGACTCTCTGTTTCTATGAGATCAATTCTTTAGATTCCATATGTAAGTGAGATGACACAGTATTGTCTTTCTGTCCCTGGCTTATTTCAGTTAGCATAATGCTCTGGTTCCATCCATGTTGTCACAAATGACAGAATTTCCTTCTTTTTAAAGGCTGAGTAGTACTCCATTGTGTATATACCACATTTTCTTTATCCAGTCATCCACTGATGGACACTTAGATTACTTCTATGTTTTGGCAATTGTGAATAATGCTGAAATGAATGTGGGAGTGCAGATATCTCTGCAACATATCAATTCCTCTGGATATATACCCAGAAATGGGATGGCTAGATCATATGGTAATTCTATTTTTATTTTTTTGAGGAACCTTCATACTGTTTTCCAGAATGGCTGTACTAACCTACATTCCCATCGACAGTGTACAAGGGTTCCCTTTTCTCCACAGCCTCACTAATAATTATCATTTGTCTTTTTGATAATAGCCATTCTCACAGGTGTGAGGTGATATCTCATTGTGTTTTCAATTTGCATTTCCCCGATGATTAGAGATGTTGAGCATGCACTCTGGGAGGCTGAGGCAGGCGGATCACTTGAGGTCAGGAGTTCAAAACTAGCCTGGCCAATATGGTGAAACCCTGTCGCTACTAAAAATATAAAAAAATTAGAACGGCATGGTGGTGCACACCTGTAATCCCCGCTGCTCAGGAGGCTGAGGCAGGAGAATGGCTTGAACCCAGGAGGTGAAGGTTTCAGTAAGCTGAGATCGCACCACTGCACTCCAGCCTGGGCGACGTAGTGAGACCCTGTCTCAAAAAAAAAAAAAAAGAAAAAGAAAAAAGAAAAGTAATGCCACCAGAGGATACTATATCTAGCAAAATTACCCTTCATAAATGAAAGATAAATAAAGTCTTTTTCAGACAAACAATAACTGAGGGAATTCATCACCACTAGGTCAACCTTACAAGAAATGCTCAAAGGAGCACTACACTAGGAAGCAAAGGACAACAGTTACCATCATGAAAACACATAAAAATATAAAACTCACCGGTAAACAAACACACAAATGAGAAAGAGAAAAGACTCAAGTGGTGGGTGTCACTGCAGAAAACCATCAACGATAAGGACAAACAATAAAAGAAAAAGGAACAAAGAACATATGAAACAACCAGAAAACAACTAACAATATGACAGGAACAAAACCTCACATATCAATAATAACCTTGAAGGTAAATACATTAAATTCTCTGCTTAAAGGTATAGATTGGCTGAATGGATTTTTTAAATGATCCAACTGTATGCTGCCTACAAAAAACACACTTTACCTGTAAAGACACATGAAGACTGCAAGTAAGGGGATGGAAAAAGATATCCTATGCAAATGGAAACCAAAAGCAAGCTGAAGTAGCTATACTTATATCAGATAAGACAGACATTAAGTCAAAAACAGTAAAAAAAAAAGGCAAAGAAAGTCATTATATAATGATAAAGGGATCAATCCAGCAAGAGGATATAACAATTCTAAATATATATGCATCTGACACTAGAGCACCCAGAGTCATAAAGCAAATATTACTAGATCTAATGAGAGAGATAGACTCCAATGCAATAATAGTGGGGGACTTTGATACCCCACTCTCAGCATTTGACAGATCATCTAGAGAGAAAATTTAAAAAGAAACATCAGATTTAAGCTGGACTTTTGGCTAAATAGACCTAAAGATATTTACAGAACATTTATGCAATAACTGCAGAATACACCTTCTTCTCATCAGTACGTGGAACATTTTCCAGAATAGACCATATGGCACACCACGCCTGTAATCCCAGCTACTTAGGAGGCTGAGGCAGGAAAATCGCTTGAACCCAGGAGGCAGAGGTTGCAGTGAGCCGAGACTGTGCCACTGCACTCCAGCCTGGGCGACAAGAGCGAGACTCTGTCTTAAAAAATAATAAAATAAAATAATAAAAAAATGGGCAAAGGATATGAATAGACATTTCTCAAAAGACATACAATGGCCAACAGGTATATGAAAAAATGCTCAATATCACCAACAATCAGGGAAATGTAAACCAAAACTACAAAGAGATATCATCTCACCCCAGTTAGAATGGCTATTATCAAAAAGTAAAAAAATAACAGATGCTAAGGAGGATGTGGAAAAAAAGCGAACTCTTAAACATTGCTGGAGGAAATGTAAATTAGTACAACCACTACGGAAAGTAGTATGGAGATTTCTCAAAAAACTAAAAATAGATTTACCATTCGATTCAGCAATGCCACTACTGGGTATTTATCCAAAGGAAAAGAAATCAGTATATCAAAGGGATACCTTCACTCACATGTTTATTGCAGCACTAGTCACAATAGCAAAGGTAAGGAAACAAGCTATATGTCCATTAACAGATGAATGAATTAAAAAATGTCATATATACACACGATGGAATACTATTTGGACATAAAAAGAGAATGAAATCGTGTCATTTGCAGCCATATGGATGGAACTGGAGGTCATTATGTTAAGTGAAATATGCCAGGTATAGAAAGATAAATAACGCATGTTTTCACTCATTTGCAGGAGCTAGCAAACTTGATCTCATGGACATACAGAGTAGAATTGATAGGTACCAGAGAATGGGCAGGGTGGGTCGGTGGAAGTGGAGATGAAGAGAGGTTGTTTAATAGGTACTAACATATAGTTAGATAGAAGAAATAAGGCCGGGCACGGTGGCTCACGCCTGTAATCCCAGGACTTTGAGAGGCCGATGTGGGTGGATCACCAGAGGTCAGGAGATCGAGACCATCCTGGCTAACACGGTGAAACCCCGTCTCTACTAAAACAAATACAAAAAATTAGCCGGGCGTGGTGGCGGGCGCCTGTAGTCCCAGCTACTTGGGAGGCTGAGGCAGGAGAATGGCGTGAACCCAGGAGGTGGAGCTTGCAGTGAGCCGAGATGGCGCCACTGCACTCCAGCCTGGGGGACAGAGCGAGACTCCGTCTCAAAAAAAAAAAAAAAAAGAGAAGAAATAAGTTCTCATGTTTGATGCAGAATAGGGTGACTAGCAACAATATTATATATATTTCGAAGTAGAAGAAAGGACTTGAAATGACACCAACACATAGAAATGATAAATACTCAAGGGGATAAATACCCCAAACACCCTGACTTGATCGTTACACATTCTGTCCATGTAACAAACACTCACATGTACTCCATAAACATATAAAATACTATGTATCTATAAAAGAAAAAATAGTTACCTAGATTTTTTGGCTAGAGAGTGACATAACAAAAGTGGCATTTAAGGAAGGACATAAACTATCAGAAGGCAGGGCTTTGTTGTGATTAGCTTGTGTGGATGATATCAAACAGAATAAACTGGAGATGAACCATTCAATCAATGATGACTGATCGAAATAAAGTGCACAGGCTCACTTCTGAGATGGTGGTAACTTTGGCAGACAACGCAAAACTTGTTTTTCTTTGACGTGACTACTTAGCTTCAAAAGTTCATATACACTTCGGCTCCCTAAAAGAGAGGAGGCTTTAGGGTCAGACAGACTTGGTTTGAAACACAATTATAACACTTGAGGCCTTGATCTCCTTGTCTGTAATATGGGATGCTGCATAACTTCACAGGGCTCTGAAGGAATCAAATGAGATGACCCATGCAGACTGCCTGGCCCATGTCCTGGACGTCCTGGACCTCCTGGCACAGGGCAAATTCTTCATAAGCTTACTTCCCTTCTCTTCCTTGTCTTGCAGAGTTGCAGTGGGTTTTATCCCAGTCTTTGTTGTTTCTGAAATGCTTATAGATTCACAGGAAGTTACAAAAATCATACAGAGTATCTTTCATCCAGTAACCTTTGGAGACTGGCTTTTCTCAGCATAATGCCCTTGAGATCCATCCAAATTGTTGCATGTATCAATAGTTTCTTTCTTTCTTTCTTTCTTTTTTGTGCTCAGTAGTATTCCATGATATGGATGTACCAGAGTTTGTTTAACCATTCACCCACTGAAGGACATCTGGGCTTTTTCCAATTTTCACTTATTACAAATAGAACTGCTATGAACTTTTAAGTATAGATTTTTGTGTAAGCATAAGTTGTCATTTCTCTGGGGTAAATGCCCACGTGTGCAATTAATGGATCATATAGTAAGTCTATGTTTAGAAACTGTTTTTTAAGAAACTGCCAAATTGTTTTCCTCAGTGGCTGAACCATTTTACATTTCCACTAGCAATATATGAAAGATACAGTTTCCTCACATCCTCGCCAGCATTTGGTGTTGTCACTATTTTTATTTGAGTTGTTCTAATAGATGTGTAATGATATCTCACTGTGATTTCAAATTTCCATTTCTCCAATGGTTAACAATGAATGTCCTTTTGTGTGCCTATTTGCAATCCATATATCCTCTTTAGTGAAATACCTGTTCATGTTTTTTGCCCATTTTCTAATGGTTTTTTTTTTTTTTTACTGTTGTGTCTTGAGAGTTCTTATTTTCTAGATATAAACTTTTGTCAGATATAGTTTGAAAACATTTTCTCCTAGTCTGTAACCCGTCTTTTCATCCTCTTAACAGGGCTTTTTTCTTTATCGATTTTTTTCCTTTTATGGATCATACTTTTGGTATTAAGTCTAAGAACTCTTTATTTAGCCCTGGGTCCTAAAGATTTTCCCCAGTTTTCTAAAAGTTTATAGTTTCATATTTTACATTTAAATCTATGATGCATTTTAAATTAATTTTTGTATAAAATGTGAGGTTTAGATTGAGATTCATATTTTTAATCTATGGATGTATAATTGCTTCAGCATCATTTGTTGAAAAGACAATTTTTCCTCCATTGATTTTCTTTTGCACCTTTGACAAAAATCAGTTGGGCATTATTTGTGTAGGCCTGTTTCTGGGTTTTCTATTCTGTTCCATTGACCTGTCTATCCTTCCCTAAGACTCTTTTTTTTTTTTTTTTTTTTTGAGACAGAGTCTTGCTCTCTTGCCCAGTCTAGAGTGCAGTGGTGTGACCTTGGCTCACTGCAGCCTCTGACTTCCAGTTTTAAGCAATTCTCCTGCCTCACCCTCCCAAGTAGCTGGGACTACAGGTGCATGCCACCATACCCAGCTAATTTTTTTTTTTTTTTTTTGTATTTTTAGTAGAGACAGGGTTTCACCATGTTGGCCAGGCTGGTATCGAACTCCTGCTCTCAAGTGATGCACCCACCTTTGCCTCCCAAATTTCCCAAATTGCTGGAATTACAGGTGTGAGCCACCACACCCAGCCTAAGACCACATTTTATTCTCCTAGATGAAATAAATTTCAATACAATATTTACCCTAGATTTCATTCTAGGCTGAGACTAAATACACAGAATTTCAACCTAAATTGAGTGATTTGGCAAAATTTCTAGAAACCTGGAAAAAGATGTGCTTTTTCCACAAAAATTGGTGGAACTATTTTCTCTTTTTTATTTTTATTTTTTGTGTTTGATAAAAGATACATAACATAAAATTAGCATGTTAGCAATTTTTAAGTGTATAATTCAGTGGCATTAAGTATACACATATTGTTGTGCAACCACCAGCTCCCAAATTTTTAATCATCCCCAACTGGAATTCTGTATCTATTAAACCATAACTCTCCATTCCCTTCTCCCCCAAGTCTTCGGCCACCACCATTCTACTTTCTGTATCTCTGAGTTTGACTACTCTGAGTACCTCATATAAGTAGAATTATGCAGTTTTTGTCCTTGGGTGTCTGACTACTTCACTTAGCATAATGTCTCAGGATCATCCATGTTGTGGCCTGTGGCAGAATTTCATTCCTTTTTAAGGCTGAATAATATTTCATTGTGTGGTTATACCACATTTTTGTTTATGCACTCATCCACTGATGGACACTTGGATTGTTTGGCCACTGTGAATAATGTTGTTATGGATGGCTGTACAAATATCTCTTTGAGTCCCTGCCCTATTCTTTGGGTGTATGCTCAGGAGTGGATCATTCTCTCTTATACAAGACTCTAGACTTGTTCAAACATCTGCTCCCTTCCCTTCTTTCGTCAAGACCCCAGGGGGGGTCTACAGGGGGACCCACTGGGCCACTAGGGGGAGCTCCCCACCCTGGGATTTGGTGGGGTCTCTGGCTTGTTTTGTGATCTCTAGCCTGGTGGAAGTAAAGGAAAACAGAGAAAAATGAAGGAAATGGCAGCCCCCACCCCCCAAGCCATTTCTTGTGGGTTTTTGTTCCGTGGAGTTCCAAGCACCACCTGGAAATTGCTTTATTAAAAGCAACACCTCTCTGGCCACAGGGGTGAGAAGGGGAGGTAAGAATCAAAGGATGGCCCTTTCCTCAGTTCTCAGTTTGGGGAAAATTGGTTTCCTGCCTCACTGTGAACTTGAACAGATTATATAAAAAGCACTTCATCTTATACATTTCTCTCAAGCTTTCCAGTGAAAGCATCCTCTTCCACTATTTATAGAATTAGGGCCAGCGTGGTAGATTTCCTGTCCTGAGTAATTGTAGGAATGTAGGCTCTGAAAAGTAGGAATAAAGAACCAATTCCCAGTTTGTGGTAGGTGGAGGCAGAATTTGGCCTAAACAGCAGCAAGGGTCTCCCGATTTCTCTCCCGATAGGCTTTTCTACAACTGGGTGTGAAGCCTGACCTGGACTCCTGCTAGTTGTGTGATTGTGCGAGGTAATTTGGCCTCTCTAAGCCTCAGTTTTCTCATCTGTGAAATGGGATAAGAGAGTCAACCTCATCGTGTTGCTGTAAGGATTAAACTCCTTAGTACACCATAACCTCTCAATTAGAATGGATTATTACTGTTGTTTTCCTGATGCTATCATAATTCTCCTGCAGAAGTTAGTCCTGGGTGGGAGCTGCTGTCCCTGCACGTAACTTCCTCACACCCCATGCCAGTACAGTATAGAAAAGCTACAGTGCAACTGACAAAGTGCCTACATGTAGTAACAATAGAAATATCCTAATCTGAAGCTTTTCCTGGGAGCTGGACTCCAGAGTCCGTGCTGCAGAGGCAGTGGTTTTAAAGCTGCATTGTGCTGGAGATGTTCCCTCCCATGACCCCGTCACCTCCACCTCCACCACAGCCACCATGCCTAGGATCACAGTGCAGGTGTCTACTGAGGGACAGCAGAAAGGGGGTGGCCAGGGCCTGGCTCAGGAGGAGCGAACACCTCCTTTCTCTTACCCAAGCCGGGAACAAGGACCAAAGAGAATCTACTTCCTTCCTTCCTTCTCTCTCAGCTGCCCTCTAGGGCAGAGAAGTGGTCAAATGGGGAGTCACAGAATCAGCCCCAGGTTAAGCAGTTCTTGTTGGTGGACCAGCCGAGTGATGAGGGGTTAGACAGGAAGGGATGCACACTGGGCTGCCCCCACCTTGTCCTGGGGCCGCCCCCTCCCTGGTTCTGGGGCTGCCTCCTGCATGTCCATGGGCTACCCCCTACCTGGTGTTGGGACTTCTGTTCCCAGCCCCAGGATCCAAGTTGATACCTGTGGATTCCGCGGCTCAAAACGTCCTTTGTTGCTACCGGGCAGTCAGCCACTCCTTGACCCCAGTGAGATGGAAGATAACGTCTCGGTGGGGTTTTGTAGGAAAAACCAGGTCTAGGCTGGGGGCGGGGTGTGAACAGGGGTGACGTTGCTCCTGGCGTGGGAGAAGACACACCCCTGCAGCACGGTGCACACCCAGCCCACCGTCTTGGCAGATGGCTTCTGGAGCCCAGGACTGGGTAGGGCAGAACTGCAGGCCCCTGGCAGTTTCGTGGGGCCCCGTGGTGAACCCTGCCTCACCAGGTGTGCTCGTCCCTGCCTCCCGTCCTCCGCCCTCTGGGAGCAGGGCTGAGATTCTACTACTCTTTGTTCCAAACAGTGGTGAGACTCCGCCGGGGCCCCTCCAGCCCTTGGCACTGGCTGGCAGACAACAGCCTGAGGCTCCTCCCAGGCAGAGGTGGGGTCCTCCCAGGGCTGCCCACCGGTCGTCCTCTTTCGCATCCTCTCAGGGCTCTCCATGTTCAAGTTCCCCCAGCTCCAGTCCTCCCTCTCCTATTTCTGGCAGCTCTTAAGACAGCTGCTCCCCAGAGAAGAGACTCCCCTTCCTCTCCCCGTCTTGTTCCAGCTGCCAACCTACATGATTCATTCCTCTCTCCCCACCGCATAAAAGGCACTCAGGCCATTGCTTGTGCCTAAGTAAATATTTATGTGCTCAGCATTTGTAGCGAGTGAGTGTCCTCTGTCTGTCTGGGTCGCTGTTGTCAGTCACCGTGGCAAGCAGGGCCATGCCAAGGGTTCTCTAAGTGCAAAGCAAGAAGGTTTTAAAGTACTGATTGTGGTCAGATTTATTCTGATCCTTTAATTGTTACAATGAAGGCATCTTTAAAACACACAATCAAAACCCCACCCATGGAGGAAGAATCCTGAGGACTGTGGATTGCTTGACATGGGCTTGGTTACCTGGACAGGGCCTTCCCTGGTCCACTCCTGGAGACCCTTGTCCCTGTAACTTACTGCAAACCCAGATGTACATTTAAATTAAAGAAGGCGCGTAGCTCCTGGCTGCCTGCCACCGGCTAGATGATGGGGGAGCCCTAAGCAGAGTCGCCCAAGGGAGTGGACTCTGGGCAGGCTGCTGCCAGGGTGGTGGGGTCTGAAGGTACTGGAAGGCTCTCAGGATCTCAGCAGCTTCCCCACCCACTCTGGGGCCCTGGGATGTCTCCTCCGTGCGATGCCCTGGTGCCTGAAATTCCGCCACTGCATTTTGTAGCTTTTGCTGTGGATCTTGTAGCTTTCTGTTTCCAGAAATTCCAGCTTAAAATGCACCACAAATGTCAGCCCAAGAATAAAACAGGCAGGTGGGGATACAGGTCATGTTATCAAGCTACAAGAAAGGCAAAAGGAAAATTAAAAGTGGGGGAAGAGGGCCTGGGCACAGTGGCTCACACCTGTAATCCCAACACTTTGGGAGGTTGAGGGCAGGCAGATCAGTTGAGGCCAAGAGTTCGAGACCAGCCTAGCCAACATGGTGAAACATGGTGAAACCCAGTCTCTACTAAAAACACAAAAAATTAGCCAGGTGTGGTGGTGCACATTTGTAATCCCAGCAGTTTGGGAGGCTGAGGCACGAGAATCACTTGAACCCAGGAGACAGAGGTTGCAGTGAGCCAAGATCATGCCACTGCACTCCAGCCTGGGCAACAGAGTGAGACCTTGCTTTAAAAAAAAAAAAAAAAAAAGCTGAGGGGAGGGGGACATTGGAGTATGCGTGTACAAGAGATCATCGATACTTTACAGGAGGACAAAGTGACTAGATGGTGCTTCTCTCTCCCAGGCTAGTTCCTTCTTGCCCTGTTCTCTCCTTATCTGTTACTCTCCTATCGACTCAGGTTTGGGGCACAAAAATCAGCACCTCCAATACCTTTCTAAGCCTATACAGACCCGTGGTATTTATCTGTTCATTCTTCTGTCAGAACACAAAGGCGTTCAAGGCTCATAATTTGAAACATGAAATGAAAAAAATCACTGGATATAATTTCCATCTCTTCGGTAAACACCTTTGTCTATATCATCCTCTTTATTTATTTATTACTTCTTTTTAGAGATAGAGTCTCGCTCTGTCACCTGGCTGCAGTGCAGTGGCACAATCATAGCTCACTGCAGCCTTCATCTCCCGGGCTCAAGTGATCCTCCTGCCTCAGCCTCCTAAGTAGCTGGCACTAAAAGCATGAGCCACCATGGCTGGCCCTCACCTTCTTTATTATGGCCAATGCACCTTGGAGAGGACTTCTAGGAATGGAGGAATGTTAGGGTCTAATTAGCATTAAGGCTGACTGCTTTTTTATTATTATTATTTTATTTTTAAATGGAGTCTCACTCTGTCGCCAGGCTGGAGTGCAGTGGCGCAATCTCAGCTCACTGCAACCTCTGCCTCCTGGGTTCAAGCGATTCTCCTGCCTCAGCCTCCGGAGTAGCTGGGACTACAGGCGTGCACCGCCAAGCCCGGCTAATTTTTTTGTTGTATTTTTAGTAGAGATGAAGTTTCACCATGTTGGTGAGGATGGTCTCGATCTCTTGACCCCATGATCCACCCACCTTGGCCTCCCAAAGTGCTGGGATTACAGGCATGAGTCACCAAGCCTGGCAGTGACTGCTGTTTTCTATGAACCATTTCGTTGACCAGCATACTTAGGAACCTCAACAATTAACAAAGGATGCTGATGTTAGTTATGTATTAGGACCCAGATGCTTGTACAGTTGTCTCTGGGTACCCCCTGGGGGATTGGTTCCAGGACCCTCATGATATCAAAATCTATCAAAATCTATGAATGCTCAAGTCTCTAATATAAAATGGGATAGTATTTGCATATAACCTACACACATCCTCCCAAATACTTTAAATCATCTCTAGATTACTTATAATACCCAATACAATGTAAATGTGATACAAGTAGTTGTTACACTGTATTGCTTTTTGTTTATATTATTTTTTGTTGTTGCATTATTATTTTTTATTTCTTAAAAACATTTTCAGGCTGGGTGCAGTGGCTCACGCCTATAATCCTAGCACTTTGGGAAGCCGAGGCAGGTGGATCACTTGAGCTCAGGAGTTCACGACCAGCCTGGTCAACATGGTGAAATCCCATCTCTACTAATAAAATACAAAAATTAGGCTGGGCGTGGTGGCTCACGCCTGTAATCCCAGCACTTTGGGAGGCCAAGGCGGGCAGGTTGCCTCAGCTCAGGAGTTAGAGACCAGCCTGGGCAACACAGTGAAACCCCATCTCTGCTGAAAATACAAAAAATTAGTCGGGCGTTGTGGTGTGTGCTTGTAGTCCCAGCTACTTGGGAGGCTGAGGCGGGAGAATTGCTTGAACCCGGGAGGCGGAGGTTGCGCCAAGATTGCAGTCCAGCCTGCGCAACAGAGTGAGACTCTGTCTCAAAAAAAAAAATACAAAAAACAAAACAAAACAAAATGAAAATTAGCTGGTTGTGGTGGCGCACACCTGTGATCCTAGCTACTCAGGAGGCTGAGGCAAGAGAATCACTTGAACCCAAGAGGTGGAGGCTGCAGTGAGCAAAGATTGTGCCACTGCACTCCAGCCTGGGCAACAGAGCGAGATTGTGTCTCAAAAAAATAAATTAAAAAAATAAAAATATTGTCAATCTGAGGTTGGTTGACTCTGTGAACGTGGGACCAACAAATAGGGAGGGCCAATTGTTTAAATACATAGAGTGAAAAATATCAGAGAGAAAGGAAGAGTGCCAGGCTAAATGCTTTAAGCTTAACATTTGAATATTTAAAAACTTCAATTGTTAAACAATTGTCCATTACAATGATGCATTTTCACTTATTACTGTTTGTCTCTGGTGATACAATCATTTTTTTCTGAAGCCAAACAAGTGCTTCAGATAAGACATTCTAGCAAAGATCACAGCTCATAGGGTGGAATTCAATAGTTTATAAATGCTTTTTTTTTTTCAAGACAAGAGTTTCACTCTTGTTGCCCAGGCTGGAGTGCAATGGTGCTATCTCGGCTCACCACAACCTCTGCCTCCCAGTTCAAGTGATTCTCCTGCCTCAGCCTCTCGAGTAGCTGGAATTACAGGCATGCGCCACCACGCCCGGCTAATTTTGTATTTTTAGTAGAGACGGGGTTTCTCCATGTTGGTCAGGCTGGTCTCGAACTCCTGACCTCAGGTGATCCACCCGCCTCGGCCTCTCAAAGTGCTGGGATTACAGGCGTGAGCCACAGCGCCTGGCCTATAAATGCTTTTGATAATAATCGTGGGTCAGGAGACAAACCATTACTTCCTTGAGATGTCTGGATTACCTGTGGGTTTCCTTTATCATCCTTGTTAGTACCATTTAGCAAAAGCTAACATGATGGCGGAACCCAGGACCCAGTCTCAGCTCAGGGTGAGCACACCTGGTCCCTGGCAAGGCCAAGCAGGAAGAAGCCAGGATGGCGGAAGACCTCAAAGACTCCAGTTCTCGCCCGCCCCTCTGCCGCCCTCCACTGCAATGCGGTCCCAGGGAACTGAAGTGATGTGTTTCCTGGGCCTGGGGCAGGGGATGCCACGGCTCTTCTGGGCTACCCTGTACCTGTCAGCAAGCCTCTCTCCTCCCGCAAGCTCACTGGACGCTGGGCCTTTGGGATCCCTGGCTGAGTTCAGGATCAGAATGACCTGTGGAGCCTTAGAAGTCACAGACCAGAGGCACAGCCTTGGAAACTGGACTGTAAACATTCTTTCCCAGGAGCTTCCGATAAACCAGGGACTCAACCCTCAGTGCACTAGGAAGCCCCTCCAGGAGCTGTCTGTGAGTGAACAACTTTGAGACACCCTCTGGTCACCTGGCACAGGTGTGCCTCCCACCCTGGGCAGCCACGTGGGAGGGGTCAGCCTCCCCTGACAGCTGGAGAGGCCACTTTAGTGTCCTTGTGGGAGCTTGTGGCCATCCTTTCTCCCTTTCCTGGCTGGCCTCTCCTTCGGTATCTGCATTTTCTGTCATCCTAACAGTCTCTGGAGAGGAAGGAAGAAGGGGCTGCTCCCGCTCTGGAATGCCAGCCCCCTGCTGAGTTCCTGCCGCCCTCTCTTCCTTGCTCCCAGCCCCCTCTACCAACAGGAACAGCCAATGCTCCTGGCTTTGCCTCTCTCTGCCTTTGTGCGTGTCTTACTGTGGCTCTCTTATTGTGGAGCACACATCACTCGACCCGAGGGCCCCCTGCTGCACCCTCCAGTCTGCCCTCTCCTCTTCCTAAACTTGTGGGCCCTGTCTACACAGGTTGCTCACTCCGCCATCTCTCTCGCCTTGCCCTCTGGCCTTCCTATTTATCAGCTCACTTTTTGAAACTGCACCTCCAGCCACCCTGACCTCTAACGCTCCTTACATTCCCTGTTTCTTGCCGTCAACACTTGAATGCCCCCTTGACCTTAAAAGTAAGTGTCTTGGTGTCAGATTCACTGTCTTCCTCTCAAACCTCCATCTTTCTCCATTTCCCCTTTGACTCCATCATAGGTTTGTTTACTCTTGGGGAGTATTTAGACCCATGCTCTTTACAGGTGAGGATCCAAGAAGGGGAGTGACCTTCCCCGGGGGAAACCAGCTCCTTAGTAAGAGAGAGGGAAGGAGAAGCTCGGCCACCACGCTTAGTCCTGATGGCCTTGAGCCGCCAGGGGCTCTGGCACCAGAGGCATGTGGCCTGGGCATCTGATGTTCGTTTCGTTTCCATTTGCTTGTGTCCTGGCCCCACTATAAGAACAAAGCTCCTTGAGGGCAGGCACCCTGTCTCCGTTTCCTCTGAAATGTCCCTCAGTATAGAAAGCATTAAAGGGCTTCAGTCAAAGTTGAGATGAGGGAAAAAGGAGGCATATGGGGATGTTAGAGTCTCCAAAGGGAAAATGGTATTTCTTGTCAATCATAACTCCAAAGAGGGCCTTGTTTTTTGGTCAAGCATTTGAGTAGTTCATTGACAGGATCACATTCATTAGTTTTTCCCATTTGCTCGCCATTCTTTTGTTTGTTTGCTTGTTTTTAAGAGATGGGGGGGGGTCTCACTTTGTTGCCCAGGCTGGTCTCGAACTCGTGGCCTCAAACAATCCTCCCACCTCAGTTGCTCAAAGTGCTGGGATTACAGGCGTGAGCCACCGCACCCGGCCCCCATTTTCTCTTTATGGGACCTTGACAAGTGGTACTGATGAAATGATGAAACTCTTCCCATTGCAATTGGCTAGAGTCTCCAGATTTTGCCAGTTTTTAGTGACACCTTCAACTGCTTCATTCTAGGTATTAGTAAAGCAGTAATTCATTAAAGGGACAATTTAGGATTCTGTCTTCTCTTGGGAGGAGTTCAAGGATAGAGCATCCCATTAGAGTGGACAACAGAAAATGAGGTCACGTCTATTCAATCATAATAATGCAATTATTAATACTGATTGAACATATACTACGTGTAATAAATAGTACTGGATTCCTTTTTTCTGTCTGTTTTAGACAGGGTCTCACTCTATCGCCCAGGCTGCTGGAGTGCAGTGGTGTATAATCACGGCTCACTGCAGCCTCGACCTCCCGAGCTCAAGTGACCCGCTTGCCTCACCCTCCTGAGCAGCTGGGACTACAGGTGCATGCCAAAACGCCCACCTAATTTTTGTGTTTTTTGTAGAGTCAGGGTTTTGCCATGTTGCCCAGGTTGTTCTGGAACTCCTGAGGTCAAGTAATCCGCCCGCCTCAGCCTCCCAAAGTGCTGGGATTACCGGCGTGAACCACCATGCCCAGCCAGTACTTGGATTCTTTATGTGTGTTCTTCGACTTCTCACATTGCCATAGGTAGGTGATCTTACCACCGCTACCTTTTAGATGAGAAAACTGAGGCTTAGAGAGAGGAGTGTCTTGCTCAAGATCACACAGGTGTTGAGTCGGAAGTTCACCTGTGAGGACTGACCTGGCGCCCTGCTCAGCAACCATGCTGTCTTCTCCCTGGAGGGGCACTAACTTCTCTTTTGGGGAGAGGTGGTTAGAGGAGAGCCTTCTAAGGGAGATGAGTAAGGCTGTCATCATTCAGATGAATCTTCATTAAGATAAAACTAGAGGGCCACTGTATTTGTCCGTTTTCACACTGCTGATAAAGACATACCTGAGCCTGGGCAATTTACAAAAGAAAGAGGTTTAATTGGACTGACGCTTCCACATGGCTAGGGAGGCCTCACTGTCATGGCAGAAGGCGCAGAGGAGCAAAGTCACATATTTCGTGGTCGGCAGCAGGCAAAAAGAGAGCTTGTGCAGAAAAACTTCCCCTTATAATAACCATCAGATCTCATGGGACTTACTGTCAGGAGAACAGCACCGGAAGGACCTGCCCCCATGATTTAATCACCTCCCACCGGGTCCCTCCCACAACACGTGCGAATTCAAGACGAAATTTGGTTGGGACACAGCCAAACCATATCAGCCACTCACAGTGGTGCACACTTGTAATCCCAGCACTTTGGGAGGTCGAAGTGAGAGAATCGCTTGAGCTCAGGGGTTTGAGACCAGCCTGGGAAACATGGCAAAACCCTGTCTCTGCAAAAAATATGAACATTAGCCAGCTATGGTGGCGTGTGCCTGTAGTCCCAGCTACTCAGGAGGCTGAGGTGGGAGGATTGCTTGAGCATGGGAGGTTGAGGCTGCAGTGAGCCATGATCATGCCACTGCACTCCAGCCTGGGCGACAGAGTAAGACTCTGTCTCAAAAAAAAAAAAAAAAGAAAAGCAGTTTATAAACTGGTAAGCTCTATGCACATGTGAGGTGTTAAGAACGGTCTTCAGCTTTTATAAAAATTCCTTTATGCTGCTGACATCCTGGTATGAACTTTTTCCTCTACAGGTCCACTGCAGAGCCAGATTAGAACTCAAGATAGCAGCTTCCTTCTTACCAACCCTGCTGCCTTCAGCACTTAGAAATCCCCCGATCCAGCTGTCCCCAATTGTCTTGGCTATTGTGAGTCTGTGGCGGTAACCTATGGATAGTGTCTGGATATTTGGGTCAGAGTCTACCAGTTTTTAAAAAGCCCTCTTTCTTAGCAAAACCGGGACTTCTATGTTACGTCCAGACAACGAGCAGAAACTGAGCACTGAACAACACAGTACCACGGGCAGTGGAGTCAAGTGCCTGTGAAATAACTGTCGGAATAAAAGGTTATTATTAGCTCTGCCTCTCGCTCTTGTTCTGGGCTTTGAAGGCTCATCAGTTCCCCCAAGAAGTTTTCTGTGCGTCCTTTTTTTTTTTTTTTTTTTTTTTTTGAGACAGAGTCTGGCTCTGTCGCCCAGGCTGGAGTGCAGTGGCCCGATCTCGGCTCACTGCAACCTCCGCCTCTCGGGTTCACACCATTTTCCCGCCTCAGCCTCCCGAGTAGCTGGGACTACAGGTGCCTACCACCACGCCCGGCTAATTTTTTATATTTTTTAGTAGAGATGGGGTTTCACCGTGTTAGCCAGGATGGTCTCAATCTCCTGACCTCGTGATCCGCCCACCTCAGCCTCCCAAAGTGCTGGGATTACAGGCGTGAGCCACCGCGCCTGGCCTTCTATGCATCTTAAAGAATACCTTTGAAAGGCGCCAGAGAAGCAGACTGGGATGGAGTAGAGGGTTGCCCTGCAACAGGGGTACTTTCCTCCTGCACCCAGAAGCGGCTGGACAGCAGTGTTCCTGAAGCTCCTCCCCCTGGCACTGGGGGTGGTGAAACGGAGCAGTCCACCGAAGAGCATGCCTGAGGACCAGCACTCAGCCCTAGATGCACCTGGCAGGAAAGCCACTGAGATCCCAGCCACGCAGGAGTCTCAGCCTCCTCTCTGACTAGTTCTGATAGGGTTTTCGTTAGACTTTCTGGCTGGGAAGGGACCTCTGAGTGTGGATGGGGGCCTGCGAGGGCATGACCAGGAGCGGGGAGCAGTGTCCTCAATAAAAAGAGCAGTGATCATTACACATTTGCATAGGGCCAAATATTTTCTTTTCCTTCTTTTCTCTTTTTTCTTCTATTTCCTTCCTTACTTTCTTGTGTCCTTTCTTTTTAATCACAAATGCCAAACTGGAATATGCCTTGTTTGGCAGAGAAGGCAAGAGACCCCACCCAACAGTCACAGACAAAACATGGGTGAGATTTGTCTGCATTCCCATCAGTGCCTGCCTTCAGAGCTGGAGGTAGCTGCCCCAGCAGTCCAGTGACTCAAGCTATGGGGTGCTTACCACTTCCCTTGGGGAATCTGGCCCACGTCTCTGCTGTCTCCTCATTCAAACGTTTTCCCAGCTACTCAGCCACAAGCTCCTTTCCCGCGGGCACTGCAGCTTCCCTCCCTGTGCCACAAGTTTTGACTCATCTTGGACAGAGATGGTGGGGGTAGGGGACTTACAGAGCATTCAGCTGGGGTTGCTGTCGTCTGTCACTTGCTCTCATCCTAGACTGTCAGCTCGGGGCCAAGCAAAGTCATCCCTTGTTGCTTCTTCTAGGCTTCAAATTAGAGGTCGGCCTCTCCACACCTCATTCTTCAGACTGTAAACTTCCTGAAGGTGGGAACTGGTCTCATTCATCTCTGGGTGTTTAGGGCTCAACAAATGAAGCGAATCTTCAGTTTCTCCCATGTTGCATTCTGGAGTAATCAGGGTCTGGGGGACAAGACTTTCCCTTGACCTCCCACGAAGACCCTAACTCCATGGCCGGGCACAGTGGCTCACGCCTGTAATCCCAGCACTTTGGGAGGCCGAGGCAGGTGAATCGCTTGAGGTCAGGAGTTCGAGATCAGCCTGGCCAACATGGTGAAACCCCATCTCTACTATGATGGCGCACACCTGTAATCCCAGCTGCTTGGGAGGTTGAGGCAGGAGAATCACTTGAACCCGGGAGAAGGAGGTTACAGTGAGCCGAGATTGTGCCACCGCACTCCGGCCTGGTCAACAAGAGCAAAACTCTGTCTCAAAAAAAAAAAAAAGAAAAAAAAAGAAAAAAAAAAAAAAGACCCTAACACTAGAACTGATGTTTTATTCTGAGGAAGAGAGAAACTGAGCCTGCTTGAAATTTGGCAAAGTGGATTCAAAGCTTTTTTGCTTGCTTTAGGCCAACTCTTCTCATACCATCTGTCCCCAAGATAAAGCCTTGAACTAGCTTCCCTCCAGCAGCAGGCAGGCTCCCCACAACAATTATAGGCCATGCATTTATGGTTGCTGGACCCGGTCTCATAAACCCCATTCATTCACTCCGAGGTGAGAAAAGTCACAGTGCACCTGAGGTGAGAAAAGTCATGGTGCACCTCCGGCCCAAGCCAGCACAGTTCCAAGGAAGCCTTGCCCTCTAATTAGTGGGGTATTTGCTACAACAGCTCTTACCCTCCTATTGTAAAATCCAGAGGACAATAGCTCCTTATTGCCTGGCCAGTGTGGTGGGTTCCTGGTCCCATCCATTCCCTGACCCTCCCTGCTGCCCCTTCCCCCACTGAAAGGGGGAGGCTGTCACCTTGTTTGGTTACTAATTTTAAAAAGGCAAAGCCTTTGATTATTACTATTGTATTTTCCCTCCCCTCACTGTACTGCATTCGAAGGCAATTTCTTTACCAGGGCGACCTTCCTCAGGGAAGAGACTGGGTTTTTCAGAATGTAAAAGCAAAGGGGCTGGAGGGCAGGCCTGGGATCCTGCTGGCTGCTCTCGGTTGGTCCCTGTTACCTGGGTCTGGAGCAGGGACCAGCAGCTCCTGCCTCCACTGGGACCTTAGCTCACCCACTTCACCTCCTTGGACACCCTCTTGGGCAGCTCACCCAGAGGTGCTATGAGGTTACCTACAAAAGGACATGGGACTTCCAGAAAAGCATTTAAACCTGGATCTGAACCAAGGCCGAGCCCTGGACTCTAGTGACCTTCTCAAGCTAGCCCCTTCAGTGACTATGGGTTGGTCGTCAGACTTTTCTGTGCCTCATTTTCTCCATAAAACATCAGGAGAATTATTTAGTCCTATATCCATGACAAAAGTATTGAGAGAACACATTTGCTCCTTGAAACCTTTCTGCCTCATTTTTCCCAAACCCAGGGATCTTTCTGAGCTGGGCTCTGTAGGGAGGGCCCAGGCCTGCGAGGGGGATGACCTAGGTTTGCAAAGCGGCAAAGTAGTTCCCGGGTCACTCTACTTCTTTGGGGGATTCAAAGGAGGACGCGTAGCAAGAAAGCGGAGGACATAACTCTCTTCCCCTCTCAGAGCCTCTGGCCCCGCAGACGCCGAGGTGGGCGCTCGTGCCAGGATCGCGGGGCGCGGGTACGGGCTCCTTGGGCGCCCCGAGGGGGCTGCTGGCCGGGGTAAGACCCGCGGTTTCTTCGGAGGATCGGGTCAAGTTCCGGGAGAAGGAGGCAGCAGGCGTGCGGGGCCGGGGGAAGGGGGCCGGGCGGCGGAGACTCCCTGTCCGCACCCCCGCGGCGAGGCCCCCCGGGCCGCTCTGCTTAGGGGCCGAGGGAACCGGGCGGGAGGCAGGTGCGGAGGTCACGGTCCCAGCGCCTGGGAGGAGCCCTCGGGAGGGTGTCGCGGCCCGGCTGGTGGGCAGGAGCGAGCCGGGGCCGGCGCGGCTGCTGGGGGGCGGGGAGCAGGCGCGGGAGGCGGGGCGGAGGCGGCGGCGCCCCCGGGATCCACTCGCCCAGCGCCGGCCCCTGCACTCCGAGCCGCGGCCGCCACCCGCCCCGCAGCCAACTTGGGCCGAAACTTCCCCGGGTCCCGCGCTCCGGAGCAGGGCGCGCAGCCCGGCGAGACCGACGGCGGCCTCCCGAGCCCGCGCCTCGGGCCCAGGGCCTCCCTCCGGATCGGCCGCAGGCTCCGCACCCCCGACCGTCCCCGCCCGCCGAGTTCGGGGGTCCCCGGCGCGGAGCAGGGAGCCCTCCGGGCGGCAGGAGGGCGCGCAGACTCCGAGCGCCGGGGCTGCCTGGCCGGGCTCCGGTGGACACCTCGGAGGCTGCCCCAGCATCTGGGGGGCCCGAGACGCCTCGGCGGGACCCCGGGAGCCGAGCACGCCCGCCCGCGCCGCCAGCCCCGCGCCCCGGCCGCGGATGAAGAGTCGGAGGCGGCGGCCCGAGCGGCCCGCGCGCTGAGAGGAGCGGGCAGGGTCTGCCCCGGGCCCCGCCGGCCGCGCCTCACCCACCGACCCAGCGCAGCCGGGCGCAGGAAGAGCCGGGCCGGGCCGAGCGGCGCCCGGAGCCCGCGGGCCTGACAAGCGGCGGGACATGCAGGTAAGCGCCGGCCCTCGCCCCCGGGGACGGCCCCGCCGCTGCCCCGGCTGCCGAACCTCGCGCGGCTCCTCCGCCTTCCCGGCCCCGCGGCCGCGCTGGGTCTCCGCCGGGTGGGTCTGCGCGCCGCGGGCGTCGGGTCGGGGAGGGCCGGGGTGGGCCGCGGCGGCGGCGGCGGCGGCGGGGTCAGGTGGGGGGAAGGGAGTCGCCCCGGGCCGGGGCGGCGAACAAAGCTGGGGACCGCCGGGCCCTCGGCGCGGGCAGGTGGGCTCCGGGGTCGGCGGCGCAGGCGGGGCCCGGCACTGCCCGCGGCTGTCCGAGGAGGGGCGGCCTCTGAGCTTCGCGCTCACTCTCCCGGGTTTGGTCGGGCCCAGCCTGGACCCTCCGCCGAGGTCTGCGCCGGCATCGAGCAGCCCCGCTCGGGGACCACATCTGGGTTACTTTACCCGCCGGACGCGGGTGGGTGCCTGCGTTTCTGCCTGGACCGCGCAGGTAGAGCCCGAGCGCCGCTCAGCTTTGTGTTTCTCCGGTTGCTCCAGCGCTCCACGTCCCCGCCGTGGGAGAGGCGGGACGTGACCTCCTCCTTCACTTTCTTGGAGCCTCGGTGGACGTGTAGCCCGCGCTCCTGTCGGAGCCAAACCCCCGGATATTTGCTGCAGATCGTTGGGAGAGGCAATTCGGTTTGCGGGGAGCCTGCCTGGCTCTGTTTTACAGGGAGGGAAACTGAGGTGGCTCCGGCCCTGGGTTGGTTACTCAGCTGAAGGGGTGTGTGTGTCGGGTGTTCCTCTCCACTTTACCCGGGCCCTTCTTCACTGCTTTTGCCACCTGGCCACGTTGGCAACAGCTTCCAGTTGCTACTCCCCTGGGCAGAGGTTCAGCCTGGTACCTGGAGGGGAAAAGCTAGGGATCATGGAATCAACCCCCCAAACTGCTCCAGGGGCCCCGGAATGTGCCCAGTCACCAGAGCTGCGATGGGACGTCTGTGCCCATGCCGTCAGTGTGGAGCCGAAAACCCTGGCTCGGCAGGGCAGGGTCAGCTGCTAGCCAGCCACCAGCACTCATCCAGGCACACGGGGGGAAGCCTAGGGAGCCCCCTCCTGTGGCTGGCCCCTAAGGCAACAGAGAGCCCAGGCAGCAGCGGGCACGCCCTCAGAAAGCCTAAGGACCCTTTCCTGCACCCAGCCTCTCCTGCCATCCGATTAACCGGCAGAATTCACTTACGCAAAGGCAAGACTCCCCATCTCAGGCACAGACGAGTGGATGCCAGACCTGCAGCTTGCACACCCACCCCTGCCTAGGCTCACACACACAGGTCCTGGCAAACACACCGACCTATTAGAGGTGGAAGACTGAGGGGTGGTTTTCCTCCATCTCAAAATAGTGTCTGTTCTCGCTTTGACACACAAGATTTGTGGTTATAAATAGCAAGAAGGAGGAGGTGTGTCTCCTTGGAAGGATGGCAGTGCTGAAAGAGACCTCTTAGGCACCCTTGTGAGAGGAGTGATGGAGCTGGCGTCTTCATGGTGATGACAAGTCCAGCAGTCCAAGGGAAGGGTCACAATTAAAACCAGGGCTTTTTACTAACAGATGCAGGTGGTGCGGACAACAGGGCAGGACGTGAAGGGAGTAAAGGAACCTAAAGCGACAATGGATGGGTCAATACCCAAAGGCAGTCAGGAGAGACATCTCCCCTTCCCTTTCTTTCTCTTCTTAAAGACAGTCAGGCCAAGGGCGTGCGACGCTCTGTGGGATCTGCCTGCCAGGGGAGCAGGAGCCAGGCTCGGAGGAGCTGGCTGGTCTTTTTCCACCCATGGATTTCATACTTTCCCAGGCTCTGATATCTTATGTATTTGAATATGAATAGGTGATTGAGAGTGTGTGTCTGTGTGTTTCTCCAAGGTATCTGAAACCGGTCCCCTCTTTAGTTCATTTGGTGATTGTAATATCACCAGGGGTTTCTTATTGACTTGAAACTACCCTTTTCTAAAATTTTTTCTGTCCAAAAAGCATAAGTTAAAGGGATATTGCCAAAATTGCTGGGAGCCATATGCTGCGAAAAGAAAAAATCTGGAATTCTTCTTCCCTTGTGTATTTCACCCTCTGACTCTAGGGGCAGCTGAAAGATTTTTTGTTTGCTCTTCTTCAAGATCAAGAAAGGCAGAGGACTAGGCTGGTCTGTTCTAATTTTTAATTCTAGGATGGTTCTGCTGGTTTCTGGATTGCCGCAGCCTGGCTTCTCTAGCATGGAGGGAAGTTTTTACATGTGGTGATAGTCCTTGTCTCCTCTGAAATAGAAACCAGTCAGTCCACAAAAGCTCTCGTGTCGGCGAGAGCTTTTTCTCTCTGGCTCCTTTTCAAACCGCCTGCCATCTATCTCCTTAATCTTCTAACCAGGTCTTCAGAGCCCATCTTTGCTCCAGCGCTAGTCCTGGATGCAGTCCTCAGAGTGTGTGGTCGTGGTGGTAGTTACTGGTTGTTGGGTAACTCCATCAGGTCTCTGAAGACACACAACAGCAGTAGATGTAAAAGCCCCCTGGGCAATGAGAGCATGTGGGAGCTCCACTTACGGGCAGCCTTGGCTGGTTTCTGTTGAGCGTCTTCACCGTATCTACGAGTCCAGAAACATCCAGCAGAGGGATTGTGCATCGATATTGCCATCAAGATGAAAAGACATGCTCATTTTAAATCTGAGCCACCCTTTAAAGTAAAACTAACCTTCTGTCCATCTCTGGGGCGCAGCCTGTGTGCTCCCCCAAGCAGCATGCTGGAGGAACCCTGAAAACGGATCCGCTGTTTGGTACAGTTCTGGCTGGACTTCTGGACTGTTCCCTTCAGCGAGAAATGCCCCAACTCTGGAGAGCAGGTGACTGCACAGCCCCTACCAGGCCCTCTCCACCCCTGGCCCGGCTCTGTTTACCTGGCTAAATTTAAACCTCCGCCCCCTCCATCCCAGTTTGACCCACTGGCTTGCGGTCTCGCCACTGGGCTGGCTGCTGCGGCAGCATTTCCTGACTTCTTCGCCCCTGTGGTTGCAGTGTGGTCTCTTTGTGCTGCATGAGTCCTCTTCTAGACTTTCTAAAGTTGGTCTCTCTCCCCGCTGCTTCTCCACCCATGTGGCTTTCTTCCCGTCTCTTTCCTCCTGGGTGAGTTGGAACCTGGTTCGGTACTGGGGGAAGATGCTCTCCCCTAACCCTTCCAGATACTGTGCACGGAGATCACAGGAAGCCTAGACTCAAGCTGTCACTTAAGGTCCTCAGGGGGCTGTGCTGACTGTCATCATTACCCAGCCTGGCTGCCAGGCTCTCGGATCCCCTTTGAGTAAGCACGTAGGGTGCTGGCAGCAGTGCAGCCCTTAAAGGGACAGGGACATTCTCTAAGGTCTTTGGCACCCCAAACCTCCAACTCCCCTAAGAAGCCAACCCACCTGGATGTCCTGTTCTTTGCATCACTGTCTTTTCTTGAGGTTTTGCTGGGGAGGGTGTTTGAGTGGGTTGGGGTGCACACGGTAGCTTCTCTCTGGGTCTCAGTAATATTTTCTTTTCTTTCTTTCTTTTTTTTTAACAGGGTCTTTCTCTGCTGCTCAGGCTAGAGTGCAGTGGTATGATAATGGCTCACTGCAGCCTCGACCTCCTGGGCTCAAGTGATCCTCTCACCTCAGTCTCCCCAGTGGCTGGGACTGTAGGAGCCATGCACCACCATGCCTGGCTAATTTTTTTTTTTAATTTTTTGTATAAATTGGGTTTCACTATGTTGCCCAGGCTGGTCTTGAATTCCTGGGCTTAAGTGATTCTCCTGCCTCAGCCTCCCAAAGTGCTGGGATTATAGACATGAGCCACCTTGCCCAGCCTTGCTTGTCTTTTCTATAAAGTGAGAGCAATGGGTTAGTTGGTCCCAGGGACCCCTTCCAGCTCTAACATCCTGTCACTCTGAACAGCTCGAGCTCTTTCAGGTTTGGGAATCCCTCTGCTGTGGACAGGCCTGGGGTGTCCCTACCAGAGGGGTGGGGGGTGCTCTGGGCCTGCTGCTTTCACAGAGTTACTGTTTCACCAGCCGTGGTCTCAGAGGCAGGGTTTGTGGTCAAGCTGGAGGCTCAGGTTGTGCTCCTGGCTTTGGGCTTGGGCCTGCCAGGGGCCTCTGTGGTTCGCTGGCATCTGGGAGATTATGACAAGCCTCTGTCTCCAGCTTTGGGTGACTTTGGGGCTGGTGCCTGGGTTCTAGGGGGAGGCACCCCAACCTTTCTTAAAGGGGTATACAGTCTCCTCTGTAGCCTCCTAGAGCCCCAGAAATGCTAACTCCTAAAAGGTTACTCCTGTCTAATTTATACAGTGGATTTACTGAGGCCTGGGAAACGATAGCTGGCCTTGGCTTAGAAAAGGCAGTGAACTCAAAAGTTCTTGGTTTACACACTTTAGCCCCCAAAAGTCACTTTAGAGTTATCTGCAAATGATTAATTGTTGGATTTGCTCTGAGTCCTGTTGGGGAAGCAAAAACTATAACATAAAAATATAATGTTATGAAAAATCTAAAGTAACAAAGCTTTTCTGAGGCCAGCTCGTGGCCGTCCTGTTTGCTGCTCTCAGGCTGGCTCCTCTTAGAGAGGCCGAGCCCAGAACCGAAGCTGCGCAGCCGCAGAGCAGCCCTGAGCTCCTGGGCTCTTGCTGGTGTCGTGCCTGCACTGGTGACACTTCCTGAACTTAACCAGTGGATGGACATGGGCAAGAGGCCAGTGGCCCCGCACCCATTTTTCTTACCGGTGAATATCCCCCAGATGACAGGAGGCTTGTCTTGCTCTGGGAGGTTGGGGCAAAGTTGAGTGCCTGTCATAGACTCCTCCCTAAGGTTATAGATTTCACCTGTATTTGTTGAGAAGTTTCTCCTGAGAAATTTTGAGTAAAGAATTACTGAATTTTCTTAGAAATCTTGTTTGGGGGTATGAGACCTGCAATCAAAGCAATTAAACTTTTAAAGAGATTGTGTATATAAATTGAGAACTAGAATATCACCCTTGGGAGCGGGGGCTGGTGAGTGAGGGAAGAGGGGGCATTTTCAGTTGCAGTGACAGGGTATATGCTGGGACGAGGAGGGCTTTTGAGGCAGACTTCTGGGTGCAAACCCCAGCACAGCTGCGTCACCTGAGGTAGGGCAGGTTACCTGACTTCTCTGTGTCTCTGTTTTCTTACTTGTGTACTGGAAACCGTAACTTTATACCTATCTCTATGTGGTATGTGGTGGTTAGGACTAGTGTACATAAAGCATCTGGACCATGCCTGGAGCCTTGTGGGGCTCTAGACGCGACAGCTTTTGTGGTGATATTGATGCGGGCTGGCTGGCAGGGCCGCTAGAACCCCTTGGCACCTGCCCTGGACTTGCTCTGCCTTGAAAGATGGAGGCGGCTTTATGTGGGACACTAGCACCACTGACTGCTTGTGTCAGCATGCCTTGCCCTTCCCCAGGGAAATGCATCTCACGGACACTGACTGTGTCCCATCAGGCATAAGAGTCATTTTGATCATTACGTGACAGGAAGAGAGGTTTGTGGAAGGACTGGGAGAGCACAGATGCTCAGGGTGGGCTGCCATGAAAGGGAAGGAAGAGGGAGGCAGGTCGATGGGAGAGGAGAGCTCAAAGCTGATGTGGTCCTGCGCAGTTGAGAATCTGGCGAGTCCCTGGCTGAAAAGGAGGGGGTCCTGCTGACCCCATCTCAGAGGCATCCGTCGTTTTAACTAAGCAAATGCTGATATGTTCCCTGGATTTGGAAGTCACCCAAAATCTTAACTTGTTGCATTTTGTTATTCTTAAAAAGGTAACCTCTGTGAAGTCATATCTAAAATCAGCTTTAGGCTGGGCAAGGTGGCTCACGCCTGTAATCCCAGCACTTTGGGAGGCCGAGGATCATTTGAGGTCAGGAGTTCGAGACCAGTCTGACCAAAGCTCATCCTAAGCTCGGGTGATCCTCCTGCTTCAGCCTCGTGAGTAGCTGAGACTACAGGCACGCACGACCGTGTCTGACTAATTTTTAAATTTTTTGTAGAGATAGGGTCTCATTATGTTGTCCAGGCTGGTCTTGAACTCCACTTCAAGTGATCCTCCCATCTTGGCCTCTCAAAGCTCTGGGATTGCAGGTGTGAGCCACCACTCCTGGCCCATTGCCTCCCCTTTGCTGTACGACCTTCCCTTGGCTTCCAGAGCATCTCACTCTTCCAGTTTCCCTTCTTGCTCATCGGCAGCAGCTCACCTGATTATCTCTTTGGACCTCTTGTCTTCTCTATGTACAGTTACACGCTGCATAAAGATGTTTTGGTTAATGATGGACTGCATAGACCACAGTGGTTGCATAAGATATTTCACTGTGCCTTTTCTATGTTTAGATTTGTTTAGATACACAAATACTTACCAGTGTGTTCCAGCTGCCTAGAGTATTCAGTAGAGTCACATGCTGTGCAGGTTTGCAGCCCAGGAGCAATCAGCTAGAGCATCTCACTTGGGTGTATAGTAGGCTCTACCATCTAGGTTTGTGTAAGTTCACTCTGTGACATTCACACAGTAATGAGATTGCCTAATGACATGTTTCTCAGGATGTATCCCTGTTGTTAGGCGACGTGTGACTGTACTATACACTCTGATGGTTGTAAGTACTGTCTCTACCCTTAGGAACCTCATGTTTTTGTGTCTTGCCTGCTCCTCTCTCTTGAACTCCAGACCGGTGTTGCTGAAGCAGCACCTCCTCTACAGAATTACATGCCTCTGAGCTCGTCCCTGCCTTCCCACAGCCCTCTCCATCTCATCCTCGTTGTTGCTCATGCTGTAAACCCTGGAGTCAGTCTTGACTTTTCCCTTCTCTCCCTTCTGACATCGAATCCATCAGTGATTCTTGCCAAATCCAAATTCAGAACATTCTCAGCACCCTGGTGACTTCTCACCTCCTCTACCCTTCTCATCCTGGCTCATTAGGAGGCACCTCCTAATTGGTCTTTCTGAGTTAGGTAGGGCAGCAATCCTGTGTGATATGTCAGATCTTGTCACTTTTCTCTTCAAAACCTTCCAGTGGCCTTCCATCTCATGCAGGAGAAAGCCAAGTTCTCACACTGGCTTGCAAGCCCTTGGTGGGCAGCCCCCCTTACCTCTGCGACCTCACCCTAGCGAGGACTTCTGTGACTTTCCTATATAGATCATAACCCTTTCACCATTCTCTAGCCCTCTTCTCTGCTTTATTTCTCTCTGTTATACCCATGGAACATACAGGTATTTTATATTTCCCTTATTGGTCCTCTGTCTGCTTCCCCTTGCTAAAACAGAAACACCACAAGGGCAGGGGTTGTTGTCTGTTTTGTCCACTGTTGTATCTTAAAGAGTACATGGGACAGTGCCTGACACGCAGTGGGTGTTCAGTGAACATTTGCTGAAGGACTTAAGTGGATGAAAGACAGCGGTTTCACCTGTTGGCAGGGAAGAGTGTTAACAGTGGGAACAGGCTGAGCATGGTGGCTCATTCCTGTAATCTCAGTGCTTTGGGAGGGATGGCTTGAGGCCAGGAGTTCGAGGCCAGCCTAAGCAACATAACAAGACACCCATCTCTACAAAAAATTTTAAAAAGTATCTGGGTGTGGTGGTGCACACCTGTAGTCCCAGCTACTTGGGAGGCTGAGGTGGGAGCATCACTTGACCCTGGGAGGTTGAGGCTGCAGTGAGCTATGACTGTGCTGCTGCACTCCAGCCTGGGTGACAGAGGGAGACCTTGTCTGAAAACAAGCAAACAAAATCGTAGGTTCTTCCTCTGCTCCGTTGCTCCCTCCCCATCTTGGCCTCCTTTGCCATACCACAGAGGTGGGGCAGCTGGCGAGAACATGTGGCCCTGGGATATGCCTGTTTTATCAGAACTGATGAAAGTATAACATGTTCACTGAAAAACATTGACTTTTTTTCATTTTTTAATTCATTCATATTTTCATTGAAAATATGAAGAAAATAATGATTTTGAGTTATCATTGGTAGGATTTTGGTGCATTCCTTTTCGGTTTTTTCTGCCTGTGTGTACAAGCACACATGTATTTACAGGCTCAGGTGTGTGTTTCCACACATGCGCGTCTCCTCCGGACAGGTGGTGACACCTTGAGGGCCAGCACCGTGCCTGTTCTCCTCCTCTCCAGCTCCTCTCTTGAGCCTGGCGTGGATCGGGTGCACACAGTGGTAGATCACAGGGATGGCTGGACAAGTGCGTGATCTGTTTCCTGGTGAGCACCTGGAGTCCATGCAGAGCCAGTCCCTGTGATTTCTTTGCCTTTTTGGTTCATGAGCTGCTGGGTAAGGGCAATGTCTTCACCACTTTTGTTTCCTTAAGGTTGTTCAAGAGTCATGTTTCTCAGCCCCGACACCATGGATATTTTGGACCCAATAATTCTTTGTTGAAGAGGGCTGCTCCGTGTATTGTAGGATGTCTGAGAACACACCTGGCCCCTACCCACACGATGCCAGTAGCACCCCACTCCGAAGGATGACAAGCAAAAATGTCTCTGGACATTGCCAAATGTCCCGTGGGGAGAGCGGGAGGGAGCAGAGTCACCCTGGGAGACGACCGCTGTTCCAAAATGCCTCTGGTTTTTTCCTGACAGTCTTCCCTTGTTTTTGTTTCTCCTAAATCCTGTGGATTTATTATCCGTTTTACATCCTATTTCCATGCTACTGCCGAGGGCAGGCCGTTGGGGAGCTGATGTGAATTATGGCAGCAGCTTTCTCACTAGCTGTTTGTCCCTGGGCCCACCCTCACAAGGCCATCTCCCCCGCTGCTCCCAGGTGGACCATGCTGCTACCCTCTTCACCCATGAACGGCCACCCTGCTGATTAAACAGGTCCTCAAGTTGAACGAGGTGTCCTGTAGCAGAAGAGGTTTTGGTATTTACTGTGTAGTTGGGGTATCAGCCTTCCTTGGCTAGTCTGGCGGTGATTTTCAAGCTTTTACAAGTCTTTGCAAGCCCATGCTTTCCGTCCTGTCCGGTGGAAAGCGCATGGCCTTGAGGCTCAGGGGGACTTCGGTTTAAACTAACTCAGCTGTTCAAGCCTAATTGGCTTGCCTTGCCCATTTAGGTTTTCTGAACTCCAGTTTCTTCACTGTTTAAACAGAGATAATAATGCCCAACTCCTAAGGTCATTTTTGAGAATGAAATGTGATAATTTTGTGAATTAGGGCAATGCCTAACATGTATCATGTACTTAGTCAATGTTAGGTCCCTCTTTAACACTTCATTGAAAAAAAGTAAAAGTGTCAAGAAATTGACCCCTAGATTCTGAAATACCTTGTCAGAATTTAGGCAGAAGATCTGAGTGTTTTATAATTTGGTTTATTTTGATGATTGAGGAGACAAAGGAGACCTGAGAATTCACTTCCATGACAGCTGCTTTTACCGAAGGCCTGTTGAGAGGTCTGCAGCTCCAGGCTCTTGGACTTTTCCTGGACAGTCCTCCCAACCAAGAGGTGGGTTCCTGGATGGCAGGAGTGATGTCCTCCTTGTCTGGGCTCCTCTCTCCTCACTGATAATCCCACCACTCGGCGTTGCTGCTGCTCAGCCATATTGACAAGTTAATGAGCTAGTGACTTCTAAACAGGTTATCCTTCCCGGTTCAAGAAATCCAGCCATAATTACCATGTTTCATCGATATTAAGATGCATTTCAACATATCTGAGGTCAGAATGCATCTCAGAATCAATGTTGTATGACAGTTCGATGACAAGTACTTTTCTTTCTTAGTGGTACAAAATAATGGTGCATTCTAGAATCAGTAGCATCTTAGGTTTGGTGAAATAAGGTAATTGATCACTGTTTACTCAGGGGACCTGTTGTCATTTCCTGGTGCCTACCTTGGTGTTCATTTGGAAATGCACTTTTGTATTTTGCCAAACAGAATATTTGTTTCCTGTCACCTTCAAGTTGAACATCTATTAACCATGTTAAAATTGAGAGAGGAAATTCTAGGCAAAAACTGGACGTCCCATGGACCCTGGACCCTGATACTTGAGCCTGCTGGGCTGCTCGTGGCCACCTGGGAATCAGCAGTCCAGGATTTCTGCCCTTGCATTACTGAGAATCGTGAGCAAATGTGCTCATCACTGCCAGTCTCCCTCTTCTCATTGGTAAATGGAGTCACAGTGTAACCCCTTCCTATCTCATAGAACTGCTAGGGTCAAGCGACATGGCGTGTAGGGAAGTGCTTTATAACCAATGTTAAGAACAACAAAGTGCTCTTCCTACCTGATACGCAGAAGGGAACTGTGACCCAAAGACTTGTTTAAATTCACTGACAAAACACAGCTCCAGGTGACTCAGTGTTGATTCATACCTGGCACTTGTCTTATTTGTCTATTTCTAGGAGAGAGACTTTGAAATTATAGAAGCTTGTCTGGTGAGATGAAATAGTATCCCAAAGCATCAAAAAGAAGTTACATCCTATAAGTAGAATGCAAGCTTTTTTTTTCTTTTTTCATTTTATGCTTTCCTGTTTCACTGCCTTGGCACTGGAAAATATCGGGTAAAATGTTGTTAAGATTAACACAAATATATTTATCATGAAGAGTAAGTCTAATCTCTTATGTACAGTGTTTTAAAAAAATCAAGTTCTGGCCAGGCGCAGTGTTTCACGCCTATAATCCCAGCACTTTGGGAGGCCGAGGTGGGCGGATCAGGAGGTCAGGAGATCGAGACCATTCTGGCTAACATGGTGAAACCCCATCTCTACTAAAAATACAAAATTAGCTGGGCGTGGTAGCGCGCGCCTGTAGTCCCAGCTACTCCTGAGGCTGAGGCAGGAGAATCGCTGAAACCCGGGAGGCAGAGGTTGCAGTGAGCCAAGATCGCGCCACTGCACTCCGGCCTAGCGACAGAGCGAGACTCTGTCTCAAAAAAAAAAAAAAAAATTAAGTTCTGCAGTGCAACAGGTGCTGGCTCAACCCTCGCCCCAAAACCTCATGGCAGTGTGACCAGCACACACAGGTGACCTTGAAGCAAGTCAGCCAAACTTTCTTGACCCCAGTTTCCTCACCTGCTAAAATCTTAAAAAGCTGTTGTGAGGATGACATGAAATGAATAGAAAGCACTTACGTGATAAATGCATGCAGAGCCTTGCACTTAGAAAGCACCAGAAAATGTTGGCTCTAATTATGCTTCTGAACAACCACAAAACGCGCTATTGTGCAATTGCCAGTGACTGGTTCTGCTGACAGAATGAAAAGCTTGGTTGTGTCTGGGAGGAAGGAATGAAGTGGTGGTATTTTCATACTTAATGCTGGCGTTAATAAGCTACACACACATGTCAATTTAACAGTAGTCTGACCTAAATAATATTGCATTTTCGACACATACAGCATGTTATACACTAACCAAATCAAGAATCCTGGTCGAAACCTTACCAAACAGCTTTAAAATATTTCCTTTCAAATGAGATTCTTGAAGTTCACTGTTACCCACTCCATGTGCTGAAGTCTTAAGCAGCATCCTGCTTTTATGCTTAAAAGCCTAGGAGACATGGCCGGGCATGGTGGCTCACACTTGCAATCCTAGCACTTTGAGAGGCCAAGGTGGGTGGATCACCTGGGGTCAGGAGTTTGAGACCAGCCCGGCCAACATAGTGAAACCCTGTCTCTACTAAAAATACAAAAATTAGCCTAGCCAGGCATGGTGGCGGGTGCCTGTAATCCCAGCTACTTGGGAGGCTGAGGCAGGAGAATCATTTGAACCCAGGAGGTGGAGGTTGCAGTGAGCAGAGATCGCACCATTGCACTCCAGCCTGGACGACAGAGCAAGAGTATGTCTCAAAAAAAAAAAAAAAAAAAAGCCTAGGAGACCTGCCCTCAAAAAATATGCTGTGGGGAGATGGTGTCCTGCTGATCTCTCTCATTCAATATGGCATACAGACTTCTGAGAAGTTACCATGAACCTACTTTCACAGTTGAGGGCTAGGGAAAGTCTTATAGTGTGAAATTCATTAGCCTCATGCGCTGTGTGAAATTCATTAGCTTCACACACTCTGCCCTCTCTGTATTTCTTTCTTCACTCCCCACCCTGTGTTGCCACAGCTGAATGGTGGAGGTACTATTGACTTTTTCTTCTTCATCAACTTTATTGAAGTATAACTTACATACAATAAAATTCGCACGTTGTACGTGTACAGGTCAATAAATGTGGATGAATATACACACCCATGCAACACCACCCCAATCAAGATACTTCTGCTTTTGCAGAAATCTCCTTGTCTCCCTTCCCTGTAGCCACACCCCACCACCACCCCAACTCAGGCACCCACTGACCTGATTTGTGTCATTCGAGATCACTTTAGTCTGTTCTAGAATTTCACACGAATAGATTTATACGAGAATTATGGTTTATTTTTCAGCTTTTTGGTATTTGGCTTCTTTTGCTCAGCATAATATCTGTGGGATTTATCTAGGTTGTTGCAGGTATCAGTAGTTCATTCTTTTTTTTTTTTTTTTTTTTTGAGACAGGATCTTGCTCTGTCACCCAGGCCATAGTGCATTGGTGCAGTCATGGCTCACTGCAGCCTCAACACTCTGGACCTCAAGCGATCCTCTGCTCTCAGCCTTCTGAGCAGCTGGGACTATAGGTATACGCCACCATGCCTGGCTAATTTTTATTTCTTTATTATTATTATTATTATTATTATTATTTTGAGACGGAGTCTCGCTCTGTCGCCCAGGCTGGAGTGCAGTGGCACGATCTTGGCTCACGCAAGCTCCACCTCCTGGGTTCACACCATTCTCCTGCCTCAGCCTCCTGAGTAGCTGGGACTATAGGTGCCCGCCACCACACCCGGCTAATTTTTTGTATTTTTAGTAGAGACGGGTATTAGTAGTATTTTCACCATGTTAGCCAGGATGGTCTCAATCTCCTGACCTCGTGATCCACCTGCCTCGGCCTCCCAAAGTGCTGGGATTACAGGCGTGAGCCACTGGGCCCGGCCTCCTGGCTAATTTTTAAAAATTTTGTAGAGAGAGCATCTCGCTATGTTGCCCAGGCTGGTCTCAAACTCCTGGCCTCAAGCGATCCTCCTGCCTCAGCCCCCCAAAGTGTGAGCCACCGCTCCCAGCCTAGAGAATTATTGAGTACCTTTCACTTAGTTTTTTCTTATGCTAACATTTTACATAACCGTAGTACAATGATCAACAACAGGAAATTAACATTGTTACAGTATCGTTAATTAATTACAGACCTTCATCCAATTTCATCAGTTTTTCCCTAATGTCTTTTACTGGCCCCAAATTCAATCCAGTATCTCACATTAAATTTAATCATCATGTCTTCTTAATCTCCTCCAGTGTGTGACAATGCCTTAGTGTTACTTTTGTCTTTTATTACCTTGACTGTTTTTTTTTTTTTTTTTCAAGACAGAGTCTCCCTCTGTCGCCCAGGCAGAAGTGCAGTGGCGTGATCTTGGCTCACTGCAACCTCCGCCTCCCGGATTCAAGCGATTCTCCTGCCTCAGCCTCCCGAGTAGCTGGGACTACAGGTGTGTGCCACCACACCCAGCTAATTTTTGTTATTTTTAGTAGAGACAGGGTTTCACCATGTTGGCCAGGCTGGCCTTGAGCTCCTGACCTCAGGTGATCTACCGTGCCCAGCCGACATTTTCGAAGATACATTTATAAGATGTTCCTCCCTCAATTTGGGCTTGTCTGATGTTTTCTCATGATTAGAATGTAGTTATACAGTTCTGGCAGGAATATCACACGAGTGGATATTGTATCCTTCTCAGTGCATCGTATCAAGGAGTGCGTGATGTTGAGATTACTGGCGATATTAACTTGTGATCATTTAATGTAATTTTTGATATGGTTTTGTCTACCGTGTGGCTGTTTGATTTCCATTCATGCCCCTCCCCAACACACCTTTTTTATGGTGGTGGTTCCGGGGCTAACTACGTGCATCCTTAACTTTCAGCGTTTATTTAGAATCAACAGTGCACCTTTTCCCAGGCCACACGTCACGGATGTAATAAACTTAGTATATTCCGTTTACCTACCCCCACTTAGCTGATTGTCATATTTTAAAAGATATGTCTGACAATCTGCCAAATGCTTACTTTTGCTTTAGTCTGTTGTCTCTTAGTAAATTATGAAAGGACTGGAAAGTATTTTATATTTACCTGCTTATTCGCCATTTCAGGTGCTTGTTATTCTCTTCTGTGGATCCAAGTTTCCAGCCTGATGGGGATTCTATATGTAGCATTTCTCGTAGTGCACATCTGCTGATAACTAATTATCTCAACTTTCATTTATCTGAGAACGTCTTTATTTCATACTTGTTTTTGAAAGCCATTTTTGCAGGATATAAACTTTCTTTTTTCTTTCAGCACTTTAAAAGTGTTATTTCAAAACTCTAGTTTTTGGGGCTGGGCACGGTGGCTCATGCCTGTAATCCCAGCACTTTGGGAAGCTGAGGTGGGTGGCTCACGTGAGCCCAGGAGTTTGAGATCAGCCTGGGTAACATGGTGAAATCTCATCTCTATTTAAAAAAAAAAAAAAAAATTAGGCTGGGCACAGTGGCTCACGCCTGTAATCCCAGCACTTTGGGAGGCCAAGGTGGGTGGATCACGAGGTCAAGAGATCGAGACCATCCTGGCCAACATGGTGAAACCCTGTCTCTACTAAAAATACAAAAATTAGCCAGGTATGGTGGTGGGCACCTGTAGTCCCAGCTACTCGGGAGGCTGAGGCAGGAGAATCTCTTGAACCCTGGAGGCAGAGGTTGCCGTGAGCCAAGATCGCGCCACTGCACTCCAGCCTGGCGACAGAGCAAGACTCCATCTCAAAAAAAAAAAAAAAAAAAAAAATTAGCCAGGCATGGTGGTGCACACCTGTGGCCCCAGCTACTCAGGAAGCTGAGGTGGGAGGATCACTTCAGCCCAGGGAAGTTGAGGCTGCAGTGAGCCCAGATCGCACTACTCCACTCCAGCCCGGATGACAGAGTGAGACCTTGTCTCAAAAACAGAAACAAAACCCCAAAGCCTCTGCTTTTTAATAAGTCAACTGTCTTCTTTTAAATCATCATTCTCTGTTCACAATGTGTCGTTCCTCTCCACTTCTGCTTTCAAGATTTTATTTTGTTTTATGTATTTATTTTTGAGACGGAGTCTGTCTCTGTCATCCAGGCTGGAGTGCAGTGGCACCATCTCGACTCACTGCAAGCTCCGCCTCCCAGGTTCACGCCATCCTCCTGCCTCAGCCTCCCAAGTAGCTGGGACTACAGGCGCCCGCCACCACGCCCGGCTAATTTTTTTGTATTTTTAGTAGAGACGGGGTTTCACCATGTTTGCCAGGATGGTCTCGACCTCTTGACCTCGTGATCCGCCCGCCTCGGCCTCCCAAAGTGCTGGGATTACAGGCGTGAGCCACCACACCTGACCTCAAGATTTTATATTTATTTTTCAGCAGTTTGACTATGATGTGCCTGGGGTTGGGTTTTTTTTCTGTGTGTGTGTATACTTCTTGGAGTTTGGTGAGCTTCTTAGATCTGTAAGTTAGTGGTTTTCATTAAATTTGGTAAAATTTTTGCCATTATTTATTCAAAAATTTTTTCTAACTCATTCCCATTCTCTCATCCTGATGCTTCAATTCTACTTATATTAGACTGTCACTCAGGTTCCCAAAATTTTGTTAATTTTTCTTTAATACATTTTTCCTTCTGTTATTCAGATTCAATTTCAATTTCTGTTGATATCTCAAGGTTCACTGACACTTTCTTCTATCATCTCCAATTTCCTGTTAAGATAATCCAGTGAATATTTCATTTAGTTGTCATGCTTATTAGTTCTTGAATTTTCATTTGGTTCTTTTATAGTTTACAGTTCTCTGCTGAAATTCCCTATTTATTCCTATAATAAGACCATATTTTTATAAAATTCTTTGAATATATTTTCCTATTTAAATATATTTCTGATAGCTGCCTTAAGTCTTTTTCAGCTAAGTTCAACATCTCGGCCATGTCAAGTCATGTATCTTTTGACTATTTTTTCTCAACATTTTCCTGTTTATTTATTTATTTGGTCTAGGGAATTTTTTTTTTTTTTTTTTTTTTGACAGGGTCTTGCTCTGTCACCCAAGCCAGAGAGCACTGGTGCAATCATAGCTCACTGCAACCTCAATCTCCCAGGCTCATGTGATCCTCCCACCTCAACCTCCCAAGCAGCTGGGACTTCAGGCATGCACCACCATGCCTGGCTAATTTTTGTTTTTTTAAATAGAGACAAGGTTGCCCAGGCTGGTCTCAAACCCCTGAGCTCAAGAGATCCTATCACCTTGGCCTCCCAAAGTGCTGGAATTGTAGGTGTGAGCCACCACACCCTGCTGGTCTAGTGATTTTTGATTAAATATTATACAATGTGTTATATTTTTTAAACTCTGGGTTTTATTATTATTCCTTGAAATGTGTTGATTCCTGTTTTGGCAGACAGTTCAACTACGGGCTGATCACTTCATGCCAGTGTAGGCTTGGTTGGACACTTTGTTTGTGTGGCCCTGTAGAAAGCACAAACTTTAGGCCGGGTGCGGTGGCTCATGCCTGTAATCCCAGCACTTTGGGAGGCCGAGGCGGGTGATCACCAGGTCAGGAGATCGAGACCATCCTGGCTAACACGGTGAAACCCCGTCTCTACTAAAAATACAAAACATTAGCTGGGCGTGGTGGTGGGTGACTGTAGTCCCAGCTATTCGGGAGGCTGAGGCAGGAGAATGGCATGAACCCGGGAGGCGGAGCTTGCAGTGAGCCGAGATAGCGCCACTGCACTCCAGCCTGGGCAACAAAGAGAGACTCCATCTCAAAAAAAAACAAAAAAACAAAACAAAAAAATGAAAACTTTAACTTGATGGGACTCAACATCTAACTCCACCTTTCCTGTAGATCTTGTTAGGGCTTGGTTTTAGCGTGTATTCGATTGGGTCTAGATGATGCCTTGCTCTAGGCCATGGTCCTTGCTCTTTCGGCATATCTCAGCTGGATTCCAGGGGTGTTAACTGCTACTTACTTTTAAAAATATGTCACAGTTTTATTGAGATGTACTTCACATACCACAGAATTTACCCATTTAAAGTGTACAAGTGGATGGTTTTTACTGTATTACAAAGTTGTGTAGCCATCAACATAATCAATTTTAGAACATTTTCATCCTCCCCAAAAGAAACTCATACCCATTAACGTCACTCCCCATTTCTCTCCAACTCCCTTACCGCAATCTACTTTCCATCTCTATGGATTTGCTTGTTCTGGACAATCCATAAAGGTTGAACCATATAATATGTGGTCTTTGTGACTTGCTTCCTTCACTTAGTATAATGTTTACAAGGCTCATCCATGTCGTATCATAGCATGTATTAGTACTTCATTTGTTTTTGTGGCCAAATAATATTTATTGAATAGAGATTTTACCTTTTATTATATTTTTTGAGATGGAGTCTCCCTTTGCCACCCAGGCTGGAGTGCAGTGGCACAATCACTGCAACCTCCGCCTCCCAGGGCCAAGGGATTCTCCTGCCTCAGCCTCCTGAGTAGCTGGGATTACAGGCATGCACTACCACGCCCGGCTAATTCTTGTATTTTTAGTAGAGACGGGGTTTCACCATGTTGGCCAGGCTGGTCTCAAACTCCTGACCTCAGGTGATCCCCCTGCCTCGGCCTCCCAAAGTGCTGGGATTACAGGCATGAGCCACTGCGCCCGGCCTTCATCTTTTTATCAGTTGACGGACATTAAGGTTTTTTCTACTTTTTGGCTATCATGAATAATGTTGCAATCAACATTTGTGTATATGTTTATATGTGGAAGTGGAAATATGTTTTCATTTATTTTTGGCAAATAGGAATGGAATTGTTGGGTCATATGGTAACTCTATGTTTAATGTTTTGAGGAAATAGCCAACTGTTTTTCTAAGTGGCTGTACCATTTTACAGTTCCACACAAGCAGTGTATGAGGGTTCCAATTTCTTCACATCCTTGGCAACACTTGTTATTATCTGTTTTATTGTAGCCTCCCTAAAGGGTATTGCTGTGCACTGAATTGTGTTCCCTCTACATTCATATGCTGAAACTCTAACCCCCATGTGATAGTATCTGGAGATGGAGCCTTTGAGAGGTAATTAGGGTTAGATGAGGTCATGAAGGTGGGGCCCCCATGATGGGATTAGTGCCCTGTGAGGACACTGTGAGAAGCCAGGAAGAGGGCCCTTACCAGAAGCTGATCATTCTGGCAGCATGATAACAGACTGCCAATCTCTAGAACTGTAGGTAAACATTTTGTTATGGCAGCCTAAGCAGATAGGAAATGTATTTCATTATGGTCTTCATTTGCATTTCCCTGATGGCTAATAATGTTGAACATCTTTTCATGTGCTTATTGGCCATTTGAATATTTTCTTTGGAGAAATACGTATTCAGATCCTTTGCCCGCTTAAAAAATTAGGTTTTATTCTTGAGTTGTAAGGGTTCTTAGTATATTGTAGGTTATCAGATACACGATTCACAAATAGTTGTTCCCATTTTGTGGGTTACTTACTTTTGGGTACCTTGCTTGCTCCACTGAAGACGAAAGTTTGCAACATGTTAGGTAGCTAATACAGATCTCTGAGGCAGCCTGCATTAGTTATTTGTGGAGGAAGTAACCTGAATATCTTTAGACAATCTCGTCAAGCCGTGATAAATTGACAAAATGTAAGTATTCATATATGTGGCATATTTAATGTTGTTTCCTTATATAATAAGTAGAAAATACAGACTGGGCACGGTGGCTCACGTCTGTAATCCCAGCACTTTGGGAGGCTGAGGCGGGCGGATCATGAGGTCAAGAGATCAAGACCATCCTGGCTATGGTGAAACCTCGTCTCTACTAAAAATACAAAAAATTAGCCGGGCGTGGTGGCAGGTGCCTGTAGTCCCAGCTACTTGGGAGGCTGAGGCAGGAGAATGGCATGAACCCAGGAGGTGGAGCTTGCAGTGAGCTGAGATCTCTCCACTGCACTCCAGCCTGGGCAACAAAGCGAAACTCCATCTCAAAAAAAAAAAAGGTAGAAAATACTATAAATCATCACTAACTGATATCACTGGGGTTTCAGGAGCTCACAAACCTGAGGACTTTCCTTTGGGACAGATGACTTGTGTATCAAAGCCCCGTCTGACAATTGGCTTGTTGAATCTGAGCACTGGCTAAGTGAGACACCTACTGGTTAGACTTCAGGGATTTTAGGGATATTCAAATTCCATGATAATTTGAGTTTATGCCCATAGTATCGTTTCACAATTTTAGAAGTTTAGGGGGAAGTGAAAGTCCTCCAAAAATAAAAGCAAACTTTTTGGAATGGAAGGAAATATTTATCATTATACGTTGTGACAGCTCTGCTGTCCTCCCAAAATACTGCATGGTGTGTGTCTTTTAAGGAAATGTGATTAGCAAGACCCCATCTCCACAAGAAAGTTAAAAAAAAAATTAACCGGGTGCAGTGGCTCACACATGTAATTCCAGCACTTTCAGAGGCTGAGGCAGGAGGATGGCTTGAAGCCAGGAGGTCAAGGCTGCAGGGAGCTATGACTGTGCCACTGCACTCCAGCCTACGTGACAGAGCAAGACCATCTTATAAATAAATAGAGAAGAATGGAAATTAATTTAGTTTTGTATTTCATGATACCTCATAAAATAATTGGAGCTAATCAGGAATAATACAAACTTCTAATTGAACATTACTATTTTGTTAAACACCATGAAATGCATTTCTAGGAGTCACATGTCAACGGCACGCCTGTTGAGGGCTCCCTCTCCATGCATGGCTGCTCTTTTTTTTTTTTTTTGAGACGGATTCTCGCCCTGTCACCCAGGCTGGAGTGCAGTGGCGCGATCTTGGCTCACTGCAACCTCTGCCTCCCAGATTCAAGGAATTCTCCTGCCTCAGCCTCCCAAGTAGCTGGGACTACAGGCGCACACCACCACGCCCAGCTAATTTTTTGTATTTTTAGTAGAGACGGGGTTTCATCTTGTTAGCCAGGATGGTCTTGATCTCCTGACCTCGTGATCCGCCCGACTCGGCCTCCCAAAGTGCTGGGATTACAGGCATGAGCCACTGCACTTGGCCCTGGCTGCCCTTTCAATCAGCCAGCAACCTTGGAGTCTATGGGAAGAATTTTGCAAGAGCAGGTAATAAGATGATAATGCCTTGTGTGTGTGCATGACTCGAGCAAATCGCTTTCTCCTGCCATTTGCCCGCTGGCGTGGTGGTAAGAATGCTTTGAGCTTGGTTTTAAGATGAGGTAGACAGGTCCTGACTTGAGGAGATGTGGATTTGAGATCCAGTGGTCTGACCTGAGGCTCACACTTGGCTTTTGTGAGTAGCAGTTTCTTTGGGGGCTAATGTGTGCTCTGCCGTCTCACTGAGGCGCTGTGAGGATCAAACGAAGGGATACGCCTGAGAGTGTCTTGAACGCTGCACCCATTCCCACAAACCTGAAGCGTCACGGACATGCTGCTAGGTTTATTTTCCACCAGGTCGCCCGCCCTGACTGCCCCTACTGGGACGGGCAGCTGGAGAAGCCGGAGGCCTGAGAGAAGGACAAGGGAGTGTCCCACTTCGGGACGTTCGCAAGGTCTCCAAACGGATGGGCTGTGTGGCCCCAGCTTGTTTCTGTCCAGTGCTGTTGACTGAGCATTCTGCCTCACATGCAGCTTCCACTGGATGGCTTCTGTGGCCTCAGGAGCTCTATGAATCCCGTGTTCTTAACTTGCTGTCATTTCAGAACTGCAGGGGCTTGTCAGTGTTTCGGCATGGTGGATCCATCTAATCCTCACGGAGTTTCTCCTTGGCTGTGTCCCTGGGGACAGATTTTCTGTCAGCCACCCTGTATTAAACATACATACAGACCTCAGGTTCAGGATGGAGGAGGGTACGTGAGGTGAAGTGAATTAAACGAATTCCTGTGGAGAGCTGTTTGCCCTCCGACGTACTCTGCACTTTCTTCAGAGGCGATCTTTCTTCAGAGGAGAAAGAAAAGCCCTTTTTAGGACAGATAACTGGGCAATGTGGCTCACGCCCATGCCACAGCTTCGTGTGTAAGATTGAGCTTGTACTGTGTTTGGTTGTTACAGCAGAAGTCAAATCGGTCTCCTGAAATGCAGCTGGTGCCGCTCAGCAATGCATCGCCTTGGCAGGGTCCTGCGGCAACGGTGCTTACCTGTTATAGTTGTGACCACAAACCAGTAAATTCTCCAGTCTCCCTCACAGAGACCCTGAACACTGCGGTGGAGAGGAGACTCGGGTGTCCGACATTGGATCTGAGCCTCTGCCGTCCGCCCTCTGTCCTCTGGTGCACCTTGCTTTAAGCATCCTTGTGGTTAACTCCTTGGCGGTCACACCGATGTGGTTTTACCGTGAGGGTGTTCATGCCTGGGGGGCTGAAGACTCATGTCCTTCTGTTCATGTGGGTGCTGCAGAGCTGGCTGGGGCACCACGGGTGGGGATGTGAGGAGGCCGTGCAGCCCAGGGGTGGCTCGCGAGTTGAAGGCTTCCCAGGTGTGCTTGCTGCTAGCAATGAGGGGCCACCCACTGGGGTGACTGTTAAGCCACCTCTATCCAGGGTACTGCAGTCATTCTTCTTTCCACTTCCTTTTACCTTTTTCTCACTATCCTCTTCAATGTGGCAGGCACAAAGTTAGCTACTAAAAATGCAAAAGGTGCCGTAAGAAGAAGGGCGCTTTTGGTAGAGAGGATTTAATCCAAGAAAGATTTTCTTACTCTTTATTCTGTGGCAAGATTCTAAAACATGACTGAGGCACAGTCTTTGCCTTTCAGGAGTTTATATGCTAAGAGGAAAGTTTAAAATTACACACAGTATTATAATACAAGGCAGAACCATTTTGGAACTCTAAGACCCTGGGAAAGTTGCTGAACTTCTCTGAGTTTCAACTTCCTCATCCTTAAAGGGGCCATGAAAATTCACCTCAAAGCATTATTATGAAGTTGCTTAAGATGGAATAAGAATGTTTTTCTTTCAACTGATGTGTATCGTCTTTTCAGATGGCCACTATGTTATTGGGACATAAGTACTTATTGTTTGTATTTCACTGCTTAATAAATGAGACTACTAGGTATTTCTTTTGGCCTAGAGACTATGTGAAAGTTACCACAATGCTAAAGACAACATGAACCAAGTTCATTGACTCTAAGATGCCTTTAGTCTATACTTTACTTTTATTTTCTATATCACGAAGAAAGAATAACAGTGCCAATTCCCTATAAATTAATGCCTTTAAGACAGTACTTTCAAACATGTGAGTTAGCCATGCCAGCCTCTCCTGCTCTGCACTTTCTTTCGTCTGTGCTGGAGGACTTGTCCATTTCTCTTGCCTCCAGACATATTGTTTGGCCTGTGATATGGTTTGGCTCTGCGTCCCCACCCATATCTCACACTGAATTGTAATTCCCAATGTTGGAGGTAGGACCTGGTGGGAGGTGATTAGATCAATAGGGGTGGTTTCTAATGGTTTAGCACCAACCCCCTAGTGCTATCTCCTGATAGAGTTCTCACAAGATCTGATTGTTTGAAAGTGCGTGTCACCTCTCCACCCCCTCTCCTGCTTGCCATGTGAAGATGTGCTCGCTTCCCCTTTGCCTTCTGCCATGATTGTAAGTTTCCTGAGGCCTTCCCAGAAGCATAAGCCTGTACAGCCTGCAGAACTGTGAGCCAGTTAAACCTCTTTTCTTTATAAATTACCCAGTCTCAGCTGGGCATGGTGGCTCACGCCTGTAATCCCAGCACTTTGAGAGGCCGAGGTGGGCAGATCACGAGGTCAGGAGATTGAGACCATCCTGGCTAACATGGTGAAACCCCATCTCTACTAAAAATACAAAAAATTAGCCAGGCATGGTGTGGGTGCCTGTAGTCCCAGCTACTCGGGAGGCTGAGGCAGGAGAATGGCGTGAACCCAGGAGGCGGAGCTTGCAGTGAGCGGAGATCACACCACTGCATCCAGCCTGGGTGACACAGCAAGACTCCGTCTCAAAAAAAAATAATAAAAATTTAAAAATAAATAAATAAATAAATTACCCAGTCTCAGGTGTATCTTTATACCAGTGTGAGAACAGACTAATACAGAAAATTGGTACCAGGAATGGGGTATTGCTATAAAGATACCTGAAAATGTGGAAGCAACTTTGGAACTGGGTAATGGGGTAACAGGTAGAGGCTGGAATAGTTTGGAGGGCTCAGAAGAAGATAGGAAGGTGAGGGAAAGTTTGGAACTTCCTAGAGACTTGTTGAATGGTTGTGACCAAAATGCTGATAGTGATATGGACAGTGAGGTCCAGGCTGAGGTGGTCTCAGATGGAGATTAGGAATTAATTGGGCACTGGAGTAAAGGTCACTCTTGCTATGCTTTAGCAAAGAGACTGGCAGCATTGTGCCCCTTCTCTGGGGATCTGCGGAACTTTGAACTTGAGAGAGATGATTTAGGGTATCTGGCAGAAGAAATTTCTAAGCAGCGAAGCATTCAAGATGTGACCTGGCTTCTACCAGCATATGCTCTTATTCATGAGCAAAGACATTATCTGAAACTGGAGCTTAAATTTAAAAGGGAAGCAGGCCAGGCGCAGTGGTTCACACCTGTAATCCCAGCACTTTGGTAGGCTGAGGCGGGTGGATCACTTGAGGTCAGGAGTTTGAGACCAGCTGGCCAATATGGTGAAACCCTGTCTCTACCAAAAATACAAAAAGTTAGCCAGGCCTGGTGGTGCATGACTATAATTCCAGCTACTTGGGAGGCTGAGGCACAATAACTGCTTGAACCCAGGAGGCAGAGGTTCCAGTGAGCCAAGATCACACCATTGCACTCCAGCCTGGGTGACAGAGTGAGACTCTGTCTCAAAAAAAAAAAAAAAAGGAAAGCATAGCATAAAAGTTTGGAAAATTTGCAGCCTACCCAGCGGCAGAAATTTGCATAAGTAAAGAGGAGCCAAATGTTAATAGTCAAGACAATGGGGAAAATGGCTCTAAGGCATTTCAGAGTCCTTTGTGGCAGCCCCTCCCATCACAGACCTGCAGGCCTATGAGGAAAAAAATGGCTTCACGGACCAGACCCAGGGCCTTGCTGCTCTGTGCAGCCTGAGGACACAGCGCCCTGCATTGTGGCTGCTCCAGCTCCAGCTGTGGCTCAAAGGGCCCCAGATATGTCTCAGGCTGCTGCTCCAGAGGGTGCAAGCCACAAGCCTTGGCAGCTTCTATGTGGTGTTAGGCCTGCAGGTGTGGAAAGGGCAAGAGTTGAGGCTTGGGAGTCTCAGCTTAGATTTCAGAGGATGTATGGAAACACCTGGATGTCCAGGCAGAAGTCTGCTGCAGGGGCAGTGCCCTCATGGAGAACCTCTACTGAGGCAGTGTGGTTGGAAAATGTGGGGTTGGAGACCCCACACAGAGTCCCCACTGGGTACTGCCTAGTAGAGCTCTGAGGGGAGGGCCACCATCCTCCAGACCCCAGAATGGTAGATCCATTGACAGCTTGTGCTGTGTGCCTGGAAAAGCTGCAGGTACTCAACACCAGCCCATGAAGGCAGCCATGGGGGCTATACCCTGCAGAGTGTTACAAGGGTAGAGCTGCCCAAGGCCTTGGGAGCCCACTGCTTGCATCAGTGTGGCCTGGATGTGAGACATGGAGTCAAAGGAGATTATTTTGGAGCTTTAAGATTTAACGACTTACCTACTGGGTTTCAGACTTCCGTGGGGCCTTTAGCCGCTTTGTTTTGGCCAGTTTCTCCCTTTTGGAATGGGAGCATTTACCCAATGCCTGTACCCCCATTGTATCTTGGAAGTAACTAACTTGCTTTTGATTTTACAGGCTCATAGGTGAAAGGGACTTGCCTTGTCTTGGTTGAGACTCTGGACTTGCACTTTTGAGTTAATGCTGGAATGACTTTGGGGGACTGTTAGGAAGGCATGATTGCGTTTTAGAATGTGAAAATGACGTGAGATTTGGGAGGGGCCAGGGACAGAATTATATGGTTTGGCTCTGTGTCCCCACCAAAATCTCACATTGAATAGTAATTCCCAATGTTGGAGGTGGTTCCTGGTGTGAGGTGATTGGATCAATGAGGGTGGTTTCTCATGGTTTAGCACCATCCCCCTAGTGCTGTCTTGTGATAGAGTTCTCTTGAGATCTGGTTATTTGAAAGTGTGTAGCACCTTCCTCTTCCCCCACTCTCCTGCTGGCCATGTGAAGATGAGCCTTCTTCCTCTTCACCTTCTGCCATGATTGTAGGCTTCCTGAGGCCTTCCCAGAAGCAGAAGCCTGGGCAGCCCGCAGAACCACGAGCCACAGCCTGTGATAAGCAGATCTTGGTGAGAGGTAACCAGGCTTCTCTACCCGTGGGTATCCTCCTTTCTTATGTCTCAAGAAGCTTTTTGTTGCTGATTTGAAGTGAAATAATGGAATTTTGGTTACTTCTTCAATCAAAACATTTGATTCACTAATGTAAAATGTAGATTCATGCCTTTCTGTGTACAGTTGAAACTGTGTTTCAATGCTGAATCGTGCTGTCATCTTTTTGGTGACACGGCAATTAAACTCAGCATGTATATACCACCAAAGCACATTACTCAGTTGGAGTGACAAGAACAGGACAACTAGGATGAAGTTCTGCCATTTGGAGACTGTAACAACTGTGTCATGACTGTGGTTTGGCTGCCAGCATTGAGATTCCTATTTGGATTTTGGAGTCATTAGCTGGGATGAGATGTGTGCTTGTGTCATCTTGAATGCCCACTTTAGCTGACTGGTGGTGGCCTCCCAGGACCATACACTTCGTTTGAGAGGATTGTGAGACCATCCATGGGAAAGAGCTCCATTGCCTCATCACTCATGTCCTCCAGTTGGTCTCCAGGTGAGGAAGAGGTGGGGCATGTGTGTGAGGATGAGGATTTGCCCTCCCAGCCTTAGAGAACATTCAGAAGGCCACTGTAATTGGGGTCAGGGCGGTGCAGAGTGTCACGGATGTAAAAGATAATTGCAGAGGAAGATGTAAGACTTGTCACTGAATTAGACGTGGGAGGTGACTGTGGCTTTGAGTCTGGCTGACTGGCAGCACATAGCTGTAGCAGTTGTGTAAATAACTAAGTTAGGGGCTGGATGGAGGGGAGGGTGGATGGAGCCACTTTTGGACCTGCTGACTTTGAGGTGGCTAGTCTGTCCAAGCAGTTATAAATGTGGCACTGGAACTTCTTTCAAGAAGTTTGACAAAGAATAGAAATTGGGCAGTAATTGGAGGGAGCAGCAGTGTCAAAGGAAACATGGAGGCAGGTTGGCAAGGGCCTAAGATGTGCGAGAGAGGAGGGTGATTCATGGGGCAAGATCCCAGCAGCTGCAAGAGGGGAAGGGATTGAGAGTAAGGTGACAGAGTTAGCCTGGAATTACTCATGCTGTGTGGGTAGATGACAGGTAGCCAGCCCCTTGCTCTTCGTGTAGGCTGAGGTGCTCATTAGCCCTTCCATTCTCCGTCCTTTTCACCCCCCAGTTGTCTGGTCCCTCTCTCCTTGCATCTGAGTGTGCTTTCCTGCTAGGCCATCCTGGCTTGCACATCGTGCTCTGCCATGGTTCCTCCTCTCCATTCCAGTGTCCCCCAAGGGAACGGTTTCCTCTGCCATGAAGCAGAGGCCATTCTCCTTATGGCCTCCTGATCCCTGTCTCAGCCTTTCTCGGTGCCCAAAGAATTTCTGTGAAGCTGTCTCATGCTTTCCAAACTTTCCTAACTTAACTAGATCCTTGTCTTCTTCCAATCAGAATCTTTCAACCAGTCTGCCTTCCTCTCAGGCCTTTTCTTTCTCCTGCTTTCTGTGTTCTTCTCCCACTCGTGGCCCTCCGGCCCCCTGTGGACCCTTCGTCATCATCACATCCCTTCGTAAAGTCATGCCCATTTCCAGTTTTGAGGACTTCTCGGAATAAATGTTAGTATATCTAAAACTCAATTATGTTTTGGTTACTCACGTTCCAGCCCAGTGACTTATACTCAAGCCATAAAGCAGTGGATTTTAATGGCTGAAAGGTCAGCTGGAAATCATCTAATCCAGCGCTTCCCAACATCTGTTCTTCCTGAGAGGTTAATAGGCACTTGGAGGAAAAAAAGGTTGTGTGATCAAGTAAGTTTGAGAAATGCTGGTTTCCACCAAATTAAACACATTTTTTTAAAACCACAGAGCTTTAATGTGTTCATATGCCGTGTGACTCCCTCAGGAGCAGGAGGGAGTGTATCCCATGCTTATTTGTGGAACCCTTCGTCAGAGCGCACCATCCATGTGTCCTCTGCCACGTTTAGTGGACGAGCACACTCGCACACCCTGAGCGTCTGACGTCAGTCACTGAGGTTGCTCATCTTAGATAGGCTCTGGGGACTGTTTTGTAGCTCCAACAGGAGCCATTGTGACAGTGCCAGTTGCTGTGATGTTTGTGAATCTTTAACCATGCGTTTAGCAAAAGTTTTGTTGGCTCTGCTGTGAACTGGTGCCAAGGGAAAACTGCTCTGAACTTTCCCAAATGAAAAATAAGAATTAGACAGGCAATCCGATGAGACCATAGCCAGTGACACGCCTTTTACTAAGGAACATTGAGCAGCACACTGTGGCCCCAGGAGGAAGCTGGACTCTCACTCCTGAGCCGGGAGTTCCAAGCCCTTCCGATTCAATTCCATTTCCCACATCTCTCCTGGATGAGCCCAGCATCACGGCCGGTCAGAGCCGCCTGCTGTTTTCCTGAGCATGACGTCCGAAGAGCCACACTTGTGGTCCTTGTGATGCCTTGCTGCTGTTGGCAGTGCCCTTTTGCAGCTACAAGCCTGGGGGACGACCACATTTACTCAAGATTCACACCTCCCAACCTCTCCAAGCAGGCTGCTTTCTCCTCAGAGCTCCCAAAGACACCTCTACACAAAAATTCTGATATAAAACCTAGTGCGTTCCTTTAACTGTTTGGTTTTAGTTTGTCCCCCTCAGCGGACCCCCATCTTTGAGGGCAGAAACCCCCTTCCATACACCACTGTGCCCGTGGCCCTGCCCTCATGAAGGGCTCGGCCCGGAGCAGGTGTGGGCAAATTTTGTTCAATGAATGAGTCCTCCCTGGTGAGGCTGACTGGCCAGCAGATGCTGCAGGAGAGCTCCCCACGTGGGAGGTTCGTGGAAGCCTTTCAGAGACAAATGGCATTTGAGAAGGACTTGGAGGAAACCCCTGAACTGGCAAGCGAGAGAGGGAAAAACCCTTCCAGGTGAAGGTCGAGTGGAAAGGTAGATAGAGGTGTGGCAGGGAATAAAGGAACAGAGATGGTGGGAGAGATTCCATCCTGGGCAGAGCAGAGAAGCCAGGTGGGGCAGAGGAGCGAAGGAGACCCGCGATCGGGCAGAAGAAAGGGTGGAAGGAAGGTCTTGAAGGAGAAGTGCCAGGAGGTGGACAGGGCCATGCAGCTGCAGGGGCACAGTTCCCATACGACCTCCAGCTGCCCAGTGGTTTTCTGGCAGTCCCTTAGCCAGATGTTTGTATAGTACCCAGGCCAGGTGCTGCCTGGCTCTCAAACATTTGAATAACTGAAACCATCTCAGAGGAGGTTGTATTTTTAGCCAGGGGCTGTGGTAGGCAATAGTTCCAGTCGTCCTGGCTACTAGAGTGGCAGGGAGGCTCTGGTGGCTGAGTAGGCGTTGGATTCTCATTCTGACTTGCCTCTGACAGGCTGAGATGCTGGGAAAGCCCCTCGACCCTTCCAGATCACCTGCCTGAGTGGCGGGGGGGCAGGGGTTGCAGTCTGAGTTTGGTCTCTTTCTGAGGGGGCAATGGTAGAAGTTTCCCTTATGTGGCAGTGGGAGGGAAGGGGCCGGTTGGGAGAATCCTTATTTCTCCTTGATGATGGGCATTGGTTCTTAACCCACTGGAACAATTTATCAGCTTCGTTGATCCCTAATGGTTCAGGGTAAAACCTGCTACACAAGGTCACAGTCCAAAAAGGACCCATGTCTTTTTTTTTTTTTTTTTTTTTTTTTTTTGAGACGGAGTCTCTCTCTTGTCACCCGGGCTGGAATGCAGTGGTGCGATCTCAGCTCACTGCAACCTCCGCCTCCCTGGTTCAAGCGATTCTCCTGCTTCAGCCTCCTGAGTAGCTGGGATTACAGGCACCTACCATCATGCCTGGCTAAGTTTTGTATTTTTACTAGATATGGGGTTTCACCATGCTGGCCAGGCTGGTCTTGAACTTCTGACCTCAGGTGATCCACCCGCCTCGGCCTCCCAAAGTGCTGGGATTACAGGCATGAGCCACCACACCCGGCCTCATATGTCTTTTGACCCCTGGGGTGCTGCTGGCTATCAAACTGGGCAGTCAAATGTGGGATGCATTCCTTTCGATGCGGCCTCGTATCTGCTCATTCACTGAGCAGAAGAAGCTTTATGCTCCAACAGGGACTCACGGACAAAGACCAGTTTTTTCAATTATCAGATAGGTTCACAAACATTATTGTTTTTTAAAAATTCATGGTAAAATGTACTTAACAAAATTTTCCATTTCAGCCACTTTTAAGTGTACAGTTCTGTGGCATTGGGCACATTCACACTGCTGTGTAATCATCACCACGTCCATCTCCAAAACTTTTCCATCTTCCCCAGCTGAAATTCTGTTCAGAATTAACACTATTGTTTAATTAACATAAAACAATAACTTCCCATCCTTCCTGCCTTCCAGCCCCTGACAACCACTTCTTTCTGTCTACTTCTACTTTCCTGCGTATGTATGTATGTATTTATTTTTGAGACAGGGTCTTGCTCTGTTACCCAAGTTGGAGAGCAGTGGTGCAACCACAGCTCACTGCAGGCTCAAACTTCTGGTATTAAGCAGTCCTCCCACCTCAGCCTCCTAAGTAGCTGGGACTACAGGTGTGTGCCACCACACTCTGCTAATTTTTTAGTTTTTATTTTTTGTATAGACAGGGTCTCACCGTGTTGACCAGGCTGGTCTCAAACTCCTGGGCTCAAGTGATCCTCCCACCTCAGCCTCCCGAAGTGCTGGATTACAGGCGCGAGCCACCACATCGGGACCTACTTTCTATCTATGAATTTGTCTATTCTAAATACCTCTTAGAAGTGGAATTATAAAATACGTCCTTTTGTGTCTGGCTTATTTTGCTTAGCATCTATGTTTCATCCATGGATGAAACTTCTTTTTTTTTGAGACGGAATCTCACTCTGTCGCCCAGGCTGGAGTCCAGTGGCGCAATCTCGGCTCACTGCAAGCTCTGCTTCCCGGGTTCACGTCATTCTCCTGCCTCAGCCTCCCAAGTAGCTGGGACTACAGGCGCCTGCCCCCACGCCTGGCTAATTTTTTGTATTTTTAGTAGAGACGGGGTTTCACCGTGTTAGTCAGGATGGTCTCTATCTCCTGACCTTGTGATCTGCCCGCCTCAGCCTCCCAAAGTGCTGGGATTACAGGCGTGAGCCACCTCGCCTGGCCCATGGATGAAACTTAGCAATATTTCATCCATATCGTAGCATGCATCAGAATTTCCTTCCTTTTTTAAGGCTGAATAATATTCCATTGTATGTGTATACAACATGTTGTTTATTTATCCCCCAATAGAATATTACTTTTTTATTTTTTAACTTCAATTTTTATTTGTAGTTGACAAATAACAATTGTAAATTTACAGGGTACAATGTGATGTTTCGATATATGTATACCTTGTGGAATGATTATATCAAGCTGACACATCTATCACCTCACATACTTATCCTTTTTTGTAGTGAGTGCATTTAAAATCTATTCTTTTAGCAATTTTGAGATGTATAATACACTATTATTAACTGTGGTTGCCATGCTGGGTAATAGATCTTGAAGAATTATTCCTCCTGTCTAACTGGAACTTTCTACCCTTTGGTCAACATCTCTGCATTCCCCACCCCTCACCCCCAGTATCTGGTAACCACCATTCTACACTGTAATTCTATAAGTTTGACTTTTTAAGATACCACACATAAGTGATATTATATGGTATTTATCTCTCTTGCCTGGCTTATTTCACTCAGCATAGTATCCTCCAGGTTCATTCATGTTGTCAGAAATGACAGGATTTCCTCCTTTTTAAAGGCTGTTAGTAATCCATTGTATATATGCCACATTTTCTTTATCCATTCATCCATTGATGGACACTTAGGTTGATTCCATATCTTGGTTATTATGAATAATGCTGAAATGAACATGGGAGTGCAGATACCTAGTCAACATACTGATTCCAATGATTTTGGATCTATATCCATAAGTGGGATTGCTAGATCATATGGTAATTCCATTTTTAGGCTTTAAAAAATGTATGAACAACAGAAATTCATTTTTCAGTTCTGGAGGCTGGGAAGTTCAAAAGACAGGCACCAGCAGGTTTGGCCTCTGGTGACGGCTTGTTCTCCACTTCCAAGATGGTGCCTTCTTGCTGTGTCCTCACATGGCAGAAGGGGTGGAAGAGGGAAGGAGCAAGAGCACTCCTCTCAGCCATTCTTATAAGGGGCTGAATCACTTCCCAAAAGGCCCTACCTCTTAGTACTATCACCTTGGGGGTTAAGCTCCAACATATTAATTTGGGGGGTATAGACATACATTCAGACCATAGCATTCCAGCCGTGGCCCCCTTAAACTCATGTCCTTCTTACACACAAAATACATTCGTTCTTCATTCTATCTCAGTAGCCTTAAGAGTTTTTTTTGTTTGTTTTTGACGAAGTTTCGCTCTTGTTGCCCAGGCTGGAGTGCAATGGTGCAATCTGAGCTCACCTCAACCTCCACCTCCCAGGTTCAACCGATTCTCCCTCCTCAGCCTCCCGAGTAGCTGGGATTACAGGCATGCGCCACCACGCCTGGCTAATTTTGTATTTTTAGTAGAGATGGGGTTTCTCCATGTTGGTCAGACTGGTCTCAAACTCCCAACCTCAGGTGATCCGCCCACCTCGGCCTCCCAAAGTGCTGGGATTACAGTCATGAGCCACCACGCCTGGCCTTTTTTTTTTTTTTTTTTTTTTTTGAGACGGAGTTTTGCTCTTGTTGCCCAGGCTGGAGTGCAATGGTGTTATCTCAGCTCACTGCAAACTCCGCCTCCTGGCTTCAAGCAATTCTCCTGGCTCAGCCTCCCAAGCGGGGATTATGCATGTGCCACCACGCCCGGCTAATTTTGTATATTTAGTAGAGACGGGGTTTCTCCAGGTTGGTCAGGCTGGTTTCAAACTCCCGACCTCAGGTGATCTGCTCGCCTCAGCCTCCCAAAGTGCCGGGATTACAGGCATGAGCCACTACGCCCGGCCTGAGCCACCACGCCCCTCCAAGAGTCTTAACTTCTTCCAGCACCAACTCAAAAGTCCAAAAACCAGAATCTCATCTAAACCAGACACAGATGAGACTCAAAGGTTTGTTTCATCCTGAGGCAAACTGCTCTCCAGCTGTGAACCCATGAAATCAAACAAGTTAATGTGCTTCCAGAATACAATGGTGGGACATGTATAGGATAGATGTTCCCATTCCAAAAGGGAGAAATAAGAAGAAAGGGGTTGCAAGTAAGTCCAAAACCCAACAAGAAAAACAACAAGTCTTGAGATTAATCTTTGCTTGATGCTGATCTTGTGAACACAGTGGGGGCAGAGTATTTTTAGTTTTGGGGGAACCTCCATATTATTGATTTCTAAAGTTTCTTTAGCTAAGGTCTTCAGCATATTTTTTAAGTACCTGATAATGTCTCTGTCTTCCCTATTAAACAGTAAGCTCCTTGATGAGTTTATTCACCTTTGTGCCTCTAGCTCAGTGCCAGGTGGTCAATAATGTGTGTTAAATAAATAAATGGCTGGTGCTCTGATTTGAATATTTGCCCAAGAATCAGAACCCAGCTCGTCACTGGAACCTGATCTTCTACCTAAAACCAAGTCACGAATTTTTACTTCTCTGCCCCCCCCCCCGACTTTTTTTTTTGAGACGGAGTCTTGCTCTGTCACCCAGGCTAGAGTGCAGTGGCACGTTCTTGGCTCACTGCAAGCTCTGCCTCCCGGGTTCACGCCATTCTCCTGCCTCAGCCTCCAGAGTAGCTGGGACTACAGGCGCCCGCCACCGCGCCTGGCTAATTTTTTGTATTTTTAGTAGAGACAGGGTTTCACCGTGTTAGCCATGATGGTCTTGATCTCCTGACCTTGCGATCCACCCGCCTCGGCCTCCCAAAGTGCTGGGATTACAGGCGTGAGCCACCGCGCCCGGCCGAGCCTTTTTATTAGGGACATAATATTCACTCCTAGATTGTTTGCCTGATCCCACAGTCTTTGAGCTCCTCAGGCTGAGATTGCTATTGAAACACTCAGGATTAAAATACTAACATCTTCATCTTTTCCTCCAGAATCTTTCTTGAATTTACGAAATTCAAAAGCTGCTCCATTGGAAACCATTCAGGAATTGTCATGGGTTTAGGTTAAAAACAAAACAAAACAAAACAACACAGCAGTTGTGCCATGGAAAGCTGATCACTTGAAACAGGTCTTCCTTTTCTGTTTTCTTGTAGCCGGCTCCTCCTCCCTGAAGCCTCCACTCCTGTCTTCTCTGATGCCGGACTTGTGTCTTTCCTCTACTTTTTCTCCGTCCTTTTCTGAAACCCTAAATTACAGTATGTCTGCCTGTAGTGTTCTTTTCTTTTTTCTATATAATGTTTAACTGCATCTAATCTATTGTCTCTATATGGATGATTTCCAAAACTTAATCTCTGGCTCCCAAGCTTCACGGCTGTGCTCCAGCTGCCTCTGGATCTCTCTCTCTGGAGAGGTTCAACGTGCCTGAGACTGGGACTGCATTTCCTCCACATCTCAGCATTCTCCCTGGGAACCCATTTTTACTCCTTCTCCCCAGCCTCCCATTCGTTACTCACAAGTGTTTATTGAGCTCTTGCTGTGTGCTAGGCACCACTCTAGCTGCTTAATTAGCTGGCTAACCCAACAATTCAAAAATCAGCTGCCAAGCCTATAATATGCAGTCTTTAATGGCTCTCCTTTTGCGTCTACTTTATGTATGGTTTCCCAGAGCTGCGGGAACAAAGTACCCCCAAGCTGGGGAGCTTCAAACAACAGAAATTTACTTTCTCACAGTTCTGGAGGCCCAAAGTCCAAGATCAAGGTGTTGGCAGGATTGGTTCCTTCTGAGGCTGTGAAGAGAAGCTGCTCCAGGCCTCTCTCCCCACATCTGGTGATTTGCTGGCCGTCTTTGGCATTCCTAGACTGCAGAACATCACTCAGTCCCCAGCCTTCATGGGGCCTTCTCTCTCTGTCTTCGCACTGTCTTCAGAAAGACAGTGCATGTCTGTGTCTGTGTTCAGGTATCCCCTAAGGTCATTTTCAGAGGAACTGGAAGTTAGGACATCAACATATCATTTTGGGGAGACACAGTTGAACCTGTAACACCCAGTTATCTCTCCTTTACTTTCAGATGTCTGTCTTTTCTGGGCACAGTTAGTCCTCTGGGCTGCTTTTGCCCTGCACTTTTTTTTTTTCCCCAAGACGGAGTTTCGCTCTTATCACCCAGGCTGGAGTACAGTGGGGTGATCTTGGCTCACTGCAACCTCCGCCTCCCGGGTTTAAGTAATTCTCCTGCCTCAGCCTCCAGAGTAGCTAGGATTACAGGCGGGCACCACCACACACAGCGGATTTTTGTATTTTTAGTAGAGACAGTGTTTCACCATGTTGGCCAGGCTGGGCTTGAACTCCTGACCTCATGATCTGCCTGCCTCGGCCTCCCAAAGTGCTGGGATTAAAGGCGTGAGCCACCGTGCCCAGCCTGCCCTGCACTTCTTTTAGCACCATTAGCTTCTGTCACTGTCTGGGTGTCTGTAGCCGTGCTAGGTCAGCCAGAACTATGTCTTTATCTTTCCACCCTCAGGGCCTAGAATAGTACATATTTCACACTGCCAGGCATTCCTGAATGCCTGGATGGACGGACATTTAAATGAATGAATGGATGGGCGGATGGATGGATGGAATAACTAAGGGAGTTTGTCTTGATTTACCTTGCCAACCTTAGGTCCCATCATTCCCATTCAAGCAGTCTGTCCTCCACCAAATGTTTGGCTTCAGTTCTCCATACTCTTCCCTTTCTCTCTCCCCTCAAGTTCAGGTTCCAGCCCTCATCCAAGGCCCAGCTCAAGTTCCGCTTCAGTGCTGCTGCCTCCCCTGAGATGTTTGCCTTTTCCTAACTCTCACAATGTTGTATTGGTGCCTTTTCTGTGGCACTCTTTGCTTCGGCTTTGGATTATAGTAATTTATCCCAGAACTCTTTCGTTAAAAGGGATCTGACATATGGACTAAGACCAAAATATCTGTGTTGGATCACTTGGGGACATTTTTAAAATTACTACAGATCCCTGAACCCCAGACTTAGAGATTCCGATGAGCGAGTCTGGGGTGGGTCCCTGGAGTATGTACTTTTAAAAGCTTCCCCAGGCAATTGTGATACTCAGCCACGTTTGGGAACCATTAACCCAGTCCAACCTCCTCATTTTACTTACGGGGAAACTGAGGTCCAAAATTGTTAAATTATTTCCCCAAGATCACTTAATTAGTGGCAGAGGCATCCAATTATGTGGTTATGGTTGTCCTAGCTTTTTAATCAGATTTAAGCAGTTCAGAAGCAGTGCCTGTACTTTGCTCATCTTTGTGACCTGTGTAAGTACCACCTGTGCACCTCAGTCAGGACAGGCCATTCACAGTAAGTGCCACTATTAGTGACACAATAGGTGGCTACACTGCACGCTCCAAGGAGACAGATGCCAGGTCTGTTCCCACTAACGTTTATTTCTAGCACCTCACACAGTGCCTGACATGTAGTAAGGTGCTTAATTAATATTGATCAAATGAACAAAGCATCTGCTATACGCCAGGCACTATAGTAGAAGCTTTACATACATCATCTCATTTCGTGTATTCCAACTACAACCCTGTGAAGAAGGCTTTCATATTCTCATTTTAAAGACGACGAAACAGGGCCGGGCACGGTCACACCTGTAATCCCAGCACTTTGGCAGGCCAAGGCGGGTGGATCACCTGAGGTCAGGAGTTCGAGACCAGCCTGGCCAACATGGTGAAACCCCATCTCTCCTAAAAATAGAAAAATTAGCCAGGCGCGGTAGCATGCACCTGTAATTCCAGCTAGTCAGGAGGCTGAGGCAGGAGAATTGCTTGAACCTGGTAGGTGCAGGTTGCAGTGAGCCGAGATTACGCCACTGCACTCCAGCCTAGGCGACAGAGTGAGACTCTGTCTCAAAAAAATATAAATAAATAAATAAAGATGAGGAAACAGGACCAGAGGCTAGGTCGTCTGCTCTATGTCACGCAGGAAACAATCAGCATAACTGAGCTCTAAAGCCCATTGCTCTTTCTACAGTGCTGCTGGATGGCCATGCTCCACCCTCCGTGCTCTTCAGAAAGCTGGGGGTCACTCCAAAACAATATATGGGGAGAGGTATTCAAAAGCCCCAAATGTTTAGAAGCCTCAGTTTTGTTCTCAGCTCTAACGTAGCCTTGCTGCTCCATGAGGTAATATAAAAGGTAGTTCTACGGCAACTTGTATTGTGTATGTTCTAGAACATTCAGTACTCCTACCACTTGCATGCTTATATGTGTATGACTCGATACTATCAAAAGCTTTACAAGTATTTCATCCTCTTTCCCTTGTGTGTGTGTGTGTGTGTGTGTGTGTGTTTAATGCTATTAAAATTCTTCTCCCTTTGTAGGGCAGCAGTGCCAGGACTAGGGCAAACAGAGTTCAAAGAGTGTCCCGGCATGAACTATTCTAATACCAGGTTTCAGATATGAGCTAATGGCTGAGAAACAGGAGTCAGGGATGTGAGTTGGCCCCACACACCTAGTCCCCTGCCCAGACCACTTGCACAGTGAGTGGGTTCTTTTGTACCAGAGGCATCGCGTGCCAGGGACCCAGCCTCTAAAAATGACAGGGTTCTGACTCCACTGTCAGGCATGAGAGGGAGACCGAAGTCGCCACATCCCAGAGACTGAGTTTCAGCTTCGCCATCCGAAATGTTTCTGTTTTTTTCTTTCCAATTTGATGTTTTCCTTGGATGCTGGCCTTGAGTTTATACTCCATGTAGACAGTTTCCTCGTTCCTCGTGGCCTCCTTTTCATTGCTGTTGCTTCCTCAATCGGTCCTTAGTGAAACGCCAATCTCAGTGGTGTGGGAACGAGTATGAGAGACCTCGCTCTAGGTGCTCGCACGGAACTTCCAGCCCCACAAGCTGACGCCCCGCCGTGTCCTCCGTGGCTGCCTCCACCTGCCCCTGCAGCTTTCAAATATGTCTGTCATTTCTTTCAAATTCTCACTTATCTTCCCTTCTTTTTTTAAATTAAAAAAAAATGTTTCAGAGGCAGGGTCTTGCTGTGTTGCCAGGCTGGAGTGCAGTGGGACCATCGTGGCTCACTGCAGCCTTAAACTCCGGGGCTCAAGCGATCCCCCTCCTCAGCATCACAAGTAGCTGGGACCACAGGCGTGCACCATCATGCCTATTTCATTCGTTTAAATTGCCTTGAACAGAATTACATTAATAAGGGCTCTGATCTCATAAATAACCCAAGATTCCTTGGTGTTGAGGCTGGAATCACAGAGCCACCTCCTAGAAAGGCCCATCGAAGCCTTGGGGGAGCCTCAGAACTGCAGGCTTAGGGCGGCTGATGGTTCTTTTTCTCCTGTCTGTGCCAGGGTAGCAAACTGCATATCACAGCAGATTACTTGGAAGATAACTAAATGAGATATAGGGATGAACTCCTTGGGATGCTGGGATATCAGTGTTGGATTTCATAATATGCAACCACTTTTATGGTGAGGGATTTGGAAGCCAACTGCTGTTGGAATTATTGAAGGTGCCAACATGAGGCCAATATACGCAATATAGGCAAAACCTATTTATAGTAAAGTCCCAAACACCATCCAAATTCTTTTGCAGTATAATACTAAACGGTTGCTGATTAAATCTTACTGAAGTCTGTAGACCATAAGCTGGGTTTGAACTTTTTTAAAAAATAAATTTTCACTGTAGCAATACGTTTAATGGAATCTGATCTATATTACTTCTGCCAAGAAGGAATTCAAAATTACCAATTGGAGTTAATGTGGTACAAAGAACTAGAAACCTCTCATTCTCAGGAAATGGACAGGGCAGGGGGAGTCCTTAATGAAAACACTGTGTCAGTAATTTTTGTGGCTTAAGATCGCCACGTGTAGTTCCATGGGTTCAGAATAGATCCTCAGAGACGGGGGTTATAGTAGAAAGAGCAAAGGATTAAGCATCAGGAACCAGATTTACCCCTAGTCCCGTAACCCTGGGTAATTTACCTGCCTTCTTTGTGTTCCCATTTCCTCACCTATAGGAATGGAGGGATTGCGCAGGGTGCAGTGGCTCGTGCCTGTAACCCCAGCACTGCTGGGGGACCAAGGTGGGAAGATTGCTTGAGGCCAGAAGTTCAAGGCTGCAGTGAGTTATGATAGTGCCCCTGCACTCCAGCATGGGTGACAGGGCAACACCTTGTTTAAAAACATAAAAATAGGCCAGGCACGGTGGCTCATGCCTGTAATCCCAGCACTTTGGGAGGCCAAGGTGGGTGGATCACCTGAGGTCAGGAGTTGGAGACCAGCTTGGCCAACAGGGCGAAACCCTGTCTCTACTAAAAATACAAAAATTAGCCGGATGGGGTGGCGTGTGCCTATAATCCCAGCTACTCAGGATGCTGAGGCACGAGAATCACTTGAACCCAGAAGGTGGAGGTTGCAGTGAGCGGGGATCGTGCCACTGCACTCCAGCCTGGGTGACAAGAGTCAAATTCCGTCTCAAAAATAAATAAATAAATAATACAAACAAACAAAAAACAATAAAAATTGAGGAATTGGGCTAGATAAGTGGTTTTCGAGACAGAACTTTGAGACAGTTCTTACTTAGGGGCCAGTGGAGATCTCTTCTCCTACCCAATTTTCAACTACATAAATGTTATTTGTTTTGCTTCAACATATGATTTTAGTGGAAAAATAGAGTTCTCCTTCTTTAAAAACATTTTTTTGAAAAAACCACTGGACTAGCTAATTCCTACTCCTGAACCTTTGTGATTCAATATAAGGTCTACCCATCAAATTGTTTAGACTCCTGGATGATACTCATGTTTTTAGGAAGGGTTCCTACACCCAAAGCCCAGGTCAGCCAGTTTCTGCGTGTAGGCAAGTTACTGCGTTAGGACTCTTGTACTAGTGTACAATCTAGAAGTTGCATTGGGGCAGCAGGGAGAGAATTCTTATCAGTGAGTGTTTAGCCTCGTTGTACACAGCAGTTACCAGAACAATTAAGAGAGACAAAAGTTCTCCAACACCTTGATCATCTCTGGTAGACAGCTTTGGAAGACACACATACCGTCTACTTCTTCGGACTTCCTAAGCTGTGGAATAGGGATTCAGTGTCTGTGGTATGAAATGGGGTCTGAGAATTTTATCCCATCAAACTGACAGGGTAATTTTGAGATGGGGCAACAGGAATTGTAATACTGGGGCAATATTTGCTTGTCATCAGTTTGACATCTTCTTGACATGTGCTCTTTTTGACCCCAGTGATTCTTCCTTGATCCCCATGTAAGGTGTCCCATTCCCCCATCCACACTGACTCACCACCAGGAATTGTCGTGTGTTCTGAAGAGGCTCAGCCAGTTTCATTTGCCTTCTGTTCAGCTTCCCTCCATCTCTTATCCCCAGTCCTCTGTAAATCCTTACTCCTTCATAAAGTATTCCCTGATTCATGGAAGTGACATGATCCGGTTTAGTTTACAAAACCAGGAAATTATTCCTCTGGACCAGAGAGAGAGAGAGAGAGAGAGAGAACAAGAAACAACAACAAAAAACCCAAATGGAATCTATAAAGGGAAGACAGGTATATTCTACATTGTTCCCATTAAAATGGAAACCCCGTGGGGAGAGGAAATGCACCTGTGGAATGTAGAGTGGATCTCTTTCACATATGGGCACTCAGTAAACATTATTAATGAATGATAATGATTTGTCAGTGATTGAAATTGTTTCAGGGCAGGAACAGGGAATGAAATACGGAGACATTCCTCTATCTCATGGGGAAACTGCTAGGCAGGTCATCCAGATGTATTTTCTTTGGGGAGTTGTGAATTCCTTGTGTGTCCAGCTATCACTATGTAATGATATTTTACGTTCTCAGTAATACGTATCATCATTATATATATCATCATTTTATATGTATATATATAATACCCCTGTACATAGATATATGTACACACGTATATATTTATATGTATAAAATTAAAGTGTGGATCTTCTAGTTTCCTGTCGAAGAAGCTTGCAAATTGCAATTCCATCCTAGCAAGTAAAAAGCTGAACAGACTGAAAAACCAAGTCTCCTTGGATCCATAAAGGAAGCGAGGTCTCAGAGCAAACCACTGTCCCCAGAACTGGAGAAACCGGCAGGAGAATGCAGCTTCACAAGGTACCGGAGCAGAAGCCCTGGGCAGCAGCCTCTGCCCGAGCAGTGACAGGCAGGGAAACCTGAGCTGTCATCACCAGAGTGCCGGAGGCGCAGAGCGGGCAAGTCTGGAAGTTAAAGATCCACGGGAACCATGTCGTTGTCCCCTCTCCCTCACCTTCTGGAGCTTCCCCGAGTTCTCACAGTGAATAATGGAGAAAAATCCCCTCGTGCCTCCTGCAGTGGGAAGAAGAAAAAGGACCATTTTGAAAGAGGCTGCCGCACTCTGTTCTTCCTAACGAGGTCGCCTCCCCTAACCCCACCGCGGCTTTATCAGCGCCTAACTGACCTGGGGGAAGGGAAACTCCCACGCCAGCCCACTCTAGCCATCTCCCGGCTCACTTAAGGTGGGGGCGGGAGGGAGGACGGACACGCATTTGTGAATGTTCAGCTAAGGGGTGCAAGCTCACCAAAACTCTGAGGCCTGATTGTAGACTATAGAGTAGACCTTCCCACCGCACGCTCACGGCCTCTTTACAGCAGTTGCCTTTACCCAGTCAGAGCCGCTATCAAGAAAAAGATATAAGACATACTAAAGGGCAAATAGGGCCTGGCACGGTGGCTGACGCCTGTAATCCCAGCACTTTGGGAGGTCGAAGCGGGCGGATCACCTGAGGTCAGGAGTTCGAGACCAGCCTGGCCAATATGGCAAAACCCCATCTCTACTAAAAATAAAAATTAAAAAAAAAGGAAAAGAAAGAAAAGAAAAATTAGCTGGGCTTGGTGGCAAGCACCTGTAATCCCAGCTACTCAGGAGGCTGAGGCAAGAGAACCGCTTCAACCGGGAGGCAGAGGTTGCGGTGAGCCAAGATCGCGCCACTGCACTGCAGCCTGGGCGAGAGAGTGGTACTCTGTCTCAAAAATAATAATAATAATAAAATGAAATAAGAATCAAATAACACATGTTGAAGGGACAGAGCAAGCTTCACAACCAGACTCAGAGACAGTAGGGATGCTGGAATTACCAGGCGGGAAATTGAAAGCAGCTCTGATTAATGTGAGGGGCTGTAATGGATAAAGTAGGCAGCATGCAGGAACAGGTGCGCAATGAAAGCAGGGAGATGGGAATCTAAGAAAAAACCAAATGAAGTGGCAGAGAGCAAAGCACAGTGACGGAAATGAAGAATGCCGCTGATGGGCTTTGATGGATTTGTGGACTGGACACAGCTGAGGAGAGGATCTCTGAGCATAAGGTTATCTCAATAGAAACCTCCACATGTGAAAAGGGAAGAGAAAACCCACCCACACACACACACGCACACACGCGTGCACACGCACACACATGCACACACACACAGAACAGAATATCCAAGAACTGTGGGACATCTACAAAAGGTGTAGCATGTGTAATGGGAATACCAGGAGGAGAAGAAAGAAGAAATATTTGAAATGGTAATGACAGATTTCTCCAAATTAATGTCAGACACTAAACCACAGATCCAGGAATCTCAGAGAATCAGGACAAATGCCAGAAAAACTACACCTGGGCATATCATTTTCAAACTGCAGAAAATCAAAGATAAAGAAAAAGTCCTGGAAGGGGCCAGAGTGAAAAAAACACATTACCTGTAGAGGAGCAAAGGGAAGCAATGCACCTGACTTATCCTCAGAAACCAGGTGAGCAAGGAGAGAGTGGAGTGAGATGTGAGGGTGGAGAGAGAAAACCCACCAGCCTAGAACTCTGAACCCTGCACAATTATCCTTTAAAAGTAAAGGAGAATAAAGACTTTTTCAGACAAACAAAACTTAAGGGAATTCGTTGCCAGTAGATCTGCCTTGCAAGAAATGTTACAAGAAATTCTTTAGAGAGAAAGAAAATGTTATAGGTCAGAAACTTAGATCTACATAAAGAAAGAGGGCAGAGAAGGAATAAGTGAAAGCAAAATAGTAACTTATTTTTCTTATTCTTAATCTAACAGATAACTGTTCAAAGTAATAACAACAATGTATTCAATTACGTACCCTTAGATATATACTTATGTATAAGGGAAATGAGTGACAATATTACAAGGGATGGGGGGGAGGAATTAGGATTATGGTGTTATTATAAGAAACTCATACTACCTGTGAAACCCCCCTCTACTAAAAATACAAAAATTAGCCTGGCGTGGTGGCGGGCGCCTGTAATCCCAGCTACTCGCGAGGCTGAGGCAAGAGAATCACTTGAACCCAGGAGGTGGAGGTTGCAGTGAGCCGAGATCACGCCATTGCCCTCCAGCCTGGGTGACAGAGACTCCATCTCAAAAAACAAAAAAAGATTGTCATAGTGGGTCAAAAAATAAGACCCAGCTCTGTGTTGTCTACAAAAAACCCACTTCAGATATAAATTGTGCTTCTGTGAGGTCACTTTAGGCTGACCAGCAAAAGGCACAGTCCTGAGACATGGAGAATAACCCAGAATAATTATCTTTAATAATATAAGCATAATTATAATCTCACAAGTATTTTCATAGGATTGAGATATAAAGAATATATTGAAGCTTTTACAGAACAAAAAGGAAAAGCTGGTGCACCTTTATCTCTGTACATGCAAATTTATATAATCAATGCTTGTTTTGCTTCTCTTTTTTCTCCTTTTCATTTTCCTTTCCAGGTTGAGGAAAGGTAGTGGTTGTTTGTGAAGTGGTCATTTATTTTATCCACGTAATTTCTGATGTTTTCTAATTCTCCCTCTCTCTCTCCCTCTCCTTCCCATTCCCTCTCCTTTTCACCAGGCTTCTCCTCTTCCTTCTTCCCTCTTCAACCCCACGCTCTCATATGCTAAATAAGAAACCACTTCGTTCTTTTTTTTTTTGTCTGAGACGGAGTCTCGCTCTGTCACCCAGGCTGGAGTGCAGTGGTGCAATCTCGGCTCACTGCAAGCTCCGCTTCCCGGGTTCACGCCATTCTCCTGCCTCAGCCTCCTGAGTAGCTGGGATTACAGGCGCCCGCCACCATGCCCGGCTAATTTTTTGTGTTTTTAGTAGAGATGGGGTTTCACCGTGTTAGTCAGGATGGTCTCGATCTCCTGACCTTGTGATCCGCCCGCCTCGGCCTCCCAAAGTGCTGGGATTACAGGCGTGAGCCACCGCTCCCGGCACCACTTGGTTCTTTACAGCTGTTGAGCATAGCTCACCCTCGAAGTTTGTTTAATGCTCATTTTATGCTGTCCCACAGAAAAGACTATTGCCAAAGAGCAGAGCCACTTTTGTTGAAGGCTGTGCCACTCACCCAGAGTCCCCTGTGCAAAGGAAGGGAGGCTCACACAGAGCCAAGGGAGGGCAGGGCGCACCACATGCCCACTGCAGAGCCAACCACATGCCCACTGCAGAGCCAGCATCCCCCTCGAGAGCTGCACTCCTGCCCTCAGGCCCACTGAGCTCCTTTGGCAAGGAAGCTTTTCAGACAAGAAGGAGGCTTTTAAGAGGTTCAGATTCTTCCTAAGAGAACGTTTTGCTGTTGTTGCATGTAAGAGGGGTTTTTCCCCTCTGGTCTAAACTCCGCCCAGCTTTGTCTAGTGCGGTGTCCTGTCCACACTAGAGCTGTTGTCCTAGTTTGTGTTCCTCCAGAAGCCCACCCTGAAGCAGTGACTCAAAGGCCAGTAGATTACTTGTGACATGAGGAGCTACTGATCAGAGAGTGGGAAAGTGAGACAAGGAAGGGAAGACAGCCAGTCAAGAGTGGGTTATCACACCGGTGATGGCGGTGGCCATTGGAGCCAAACCTGCCGGGGTACAACATGTGTCCTTATACAACGGCTCCTGCCTGTCCCTGGTTGAGGGCTGTCACAGGGAGCACTCATCTCTGGCATCTCCTTCCTACCAGGGTGGGCAAGAGGGCTCCGCAAAAAAAATGCAGGAGCTGGTGGTCAGAAGGTGGGGTCTCGTGCCTGAAGGGCGAAGGTGGGAAACGTGGGTGGGCATGGCTGTGTGCTCTGCCTGGAATACCTGCCTGCTGAGCTGACGCTGATTTCACGCCGTGGGGTTCCCTGTAGGCTCTCCTGGGTCTGATGGTGAGTAGAATGTCTAGCATTTTGTCTGGTTTTGCAAGTGAAAAAAGTGAGGCAGGGGAAGGGCAGTCAAGTTAAGGACTAAGTGAGCAAAGCAGAACGGAACCCAAGTGTCTCGATCACTTTTGCCCATCTTAGTCAGAGCATACACTGAATGGTCAGTGAATGAATCTTTGATGACGTGACCGTCGAGACCAAGCGGTAGTAATTCTCCTCGGCCTCTCTGGATCTTTTCCCTTTGGTGGTCCTCCCAGGTGGTGTGATGGGAGGAGCAGTGATGGTGTGGACCAAGCTGCCTAGTGTCGCCATGTAATGCAGCTCCATCTACCCTTGTCTGCTGCTCCTGCAGATGAGCGGTTGCTGCAGGGCAGTGGTAGGTTAAATAGGCCATTATTGTCCATAGTCCTTTCTCTGTGTGGCGTGTGTTTATCACTAATAATCGGTCATTGCTATGACTGCCTGATTGCATGGTCCTTCAGCCACTATTTTAGAATCTTGTATATATCTTATACTTTATACATATACTCATGTATCAAAAGCATGCTATCGCATGGCAGTAGGTGTAAAACAGTTTCTTTTTTCTGGTGGGTTTTTTTTTTGTTTTGTTTTGTTTTTTTGAGACAGAGTTTTCGCTCTTGTTGGCCAGGCTGGAGTGCAATGGCATGATCTCGGCTCACTGCAACCTCTGCCTCCCAGGTTCAAGCGATTCTCCTGCCTCAGCCTCTCGAGTGGCTGGGATTACAGGCATGCGCCACCACACCCGGCTAATTTTGTATTTTTAGTAGAGACGGGGTTTCTCCATGTTGGTCAGGCTGGCCTCGAACTCCTGACCTCAGGTGATCCGCCTGCCTCAGCCTCCCAAAGTGCTGGGATTACAGGAGTGAGCCACCGCGCCCGGCCAGTGTAAAACACTACTTTCTTAGTTAGCAGAGCTTAAGCAACACAGCTCCTCAGTTTCATAAACAGAGATAGTGCTTTTGAAAAAGAGACTTGAAATATCCAAATCATACATGTTTTTTATTTGACTTTAAAATGATTACCTTGGGACAGGGACACAGCAGTTATCAAAGAGCGACTTTTTAACAGATGCTGGGGTTTTCACAGATTTCCCACCAGCAAGGTTACTGCAAGATTGTCCCCATCCCATTTGAAGTCACTACTAATAGCTCAGTCTGTCTTCCTCAAGTAAGAATCAGCTAAGCCTAATGTACTGAGTGTATCAACTCCAGATCTTCCCATCTCCTTGTTCCTCAAATATTGATTGAACACCTGCTCTATACCCAGCACTTTCCTGGGTGCAGGGAGTACCAGAATGAAGACAGTTCTGTGCTCTAGTCGCTGGAGACCTCACCACCCATAGCCTGTTATTTCTATGAAGTGTTAAGTTCCTTAACTACAAATTCCCACCAAGGGAATTAGGAGGCTTCACCACCAAGGATGGGGAGGGATGACTGAAACTATGAGAAACAAGAGAAGTGGCAGTCACGTTTACGTGGGGGAGTCAGGAAAGGCTTTGGGGGCAGTGAAAAAAAAAGTAGGATTTACATGCAGATAGGCAAGGATAGAGCATTTTAGGTGACAGTATGACAATCCATGCAAGCTAGTGTTGACAGAGGGAACTTTTTAAATAACTTTATGAGGTATAATTTATGTACAACAAACTGCCCTCAAAGTGCACGATATGGTGCGTTTTGACAGATGCATACCCCCGTGAAATCAGCACCACAGTCACAATACAGAACACTTCTTGGCTCCCAAGAGTTTCCTACTGTACATTTGCAACTGGATGCAGGGTATGTTTTAGTGCAAATAATGTGCCCCTTTCCACACAAGAACATTTTGATTTCGCTTTTCTTGTTACCAAGTAAGATGCACCAGGCACCCTGATCTTTAGGTCTGAGTCCATATGCTAGTAGACCCAGGTCCGGGGGGCCCGCCCCATTCCCAGAGAGGCCGTGGTCTATCATTGGAGAAACCGTGACTGCAGAGGTTCAGTCCTGACGCACATACAGGTCGGGGAAGGGGGGGCAGTGGAGAGGAAGGCAGGGCCAGGTTATCGAGGATCCCGGACAGCGTGCAGCAGAATTTAGATTTTAACCTATTGGCAAGAAGGAGCCCACTGGAGATTGTGACCGGGAAGTGATCGAATCAGATTTGTACATTAGAAAAATCACTCCTGCGACCTGGGTCAGAATGGTCAAAATGAGAAGTGATGAGGACTGACTTAGGGCAGTGGCGGTGGAGGGGGGATGGAGAGGAAATAATGCGGTCAGAATCCAGAAGGCGGAATCAACAGAGCTGGGACAATCCTTTGGGCACAGGATGTAATAAGAGAGAGAAGTGTTATTCATAACTTCCAGGCTGATTGTGTGGTCAGCCAGGCAGTGCCTTTTATGGAGGCTGTAAATCTGGGTAGGTAGAGTGATTTAGGAGGAAATATGTTTAATTTTGGGCTCCTATGTCTGTGGGATACACTAGTAAGAGATGTCTAATAGTTGGGTCTGTGGGTCCAGGGGTCTGGGCTGAATATTTGAGGGTCTTTAGCATTTGAGTGACACTTCACCTAAGAAAACTGACTCAGAGCCTTCCAGAGTGCAAGGCGCTGTGCTAGAAATGCAGAGGTAAACGCCAGTACTGTCTGGGAGGCATTCTCTGACCCCTAGGCCAGGTCAGGGCCTCCTGATTTGGGTTACGTTAGTATCTGGTGTTACGTTTTTTGTCTGTCTTCTCCACAATACTGTAAGCTTTGTTAGGCTGGAACCAAGGTCTGTTCTTTGCTGTATCCTCAGCCCCTATCACAGGACAGGGTGCCTCGTAGAAGCTCAGCACATACGTTCAACCTTGTCAGCTGAATGCCACCCCAGCCACGCACGACTAGGGGGTCCTTCTAGGGACAGCAGTGATGTAAAGAGGATATAACATTGCGGGGCCAGAAGTGCCGATACCGGAGGCTCAGGCAGCTGAGGGGCACAGAGGTAGCGATGGGAGGCTGCACAGTGTTCATTCAAGCCAGGACTTAAAGGGTGAGGAAGAGTTCTCCAGTCAAACAGAGAGGGAAGAACATTCTATGTCCATGGGTACAACATACATAAGTGCACAGAAGAGTGAAATGAGGCTGGGCGTGGTGGCTCACACCTGTAATCCCAACACTTTGGGAGGCCAAGGCGGGCGGATCACCTGAGGTCAAGAGTTTGAGACCAGCCTGACCAACATGGAGTAACCTTGTCTCTACTACAAATACACAATTAGCTGGGCGTGGTGGCGCATGCCTGTAATCCCAGCTACTCAGGAAGCTGAGGCAGGAGAATCGCTTGAACCTGGGAGGTGGAGGTTTTGGTGAGCTGAGATCGCACCATTGCACTCCAGCCTGGGCAACAAGAGCGAAACTCCGTCTCAAAAAAAAGAAAAAAAAAAGAGTGAAATGGTTGTGTGTGACCAGAATAAGAGGCTGCGATTCAGGAGGGTGAGAACTGGCAGGAGATGTAGCTTGGGGTGTAATTGGGACCACTGTAATGGGGTTAGGACTTTGTTCATTATGAAACAGGAAGTGAGTGGAGACTTTGAAACAAGATAGTCCTACGATCCTATGACATTTTTAGGATGAAATCTCTGGGGATAGAATACAGAAATGATGAAACCTGCCCCCTGAAAAATGCAGTTTTGGCCAACGCCCCAGTGATTCTCCTGTGGGTCATCCAGAGAGGTTTCCTGGAGGAACAGCCATGTGGGTGGAGGCTGGGGTGAGGGGAGGCTGGGGTGGGGGAGGCTGGTGCCAGCGGTGTGGATGGAGGCTGGGGTGGGGGAGGCTGGTGGCAGCAATGTGGATGGAAGCTGGGGTGGGGGAGGCTGGCGGCAGCAATGTGGATGGAAGCTGGGGTGAGAGGAGGCTGGTGGCAGCCGTGTGGATGGAGGCTGGGGTGGGGGAGGCTGGCGGCAGCGGTGTGGGTGGAGGCTGGGGTGAGGGGAGGCTGGCGGCAGCAGCGGTGTGGGTGGAGGCTGGGGTGGGGGAGGCTGGTGGCAGCGGTGTGGGTGGAGGCTGGGGTGGGGGAGGCTGGTGGCAGCAGCGGTGTGGGTGGAGGCTGGGGTGAGGGGAGGCTGGTGGCAGCAGCGGTGTGGGTGGAGGCTGGAGTGGGGGAGGCTGGTGGCAGCAGTGTGGATGGAGGCTGGGGTGAGGGGAGGCTGGTGGCAGCAATGTGGGTGGAGGCTGGGGTGAGGGGAGGCTGGTGGCAGCAGTGTGGATGGAGGCTGGGGTGGGGGAGGCTGGTGGCAGCGGTGTGGGTGGAGGCTGGGGTGAGGGGAGGCTGGCGGCAGCAGCGGTGTGGGTGGAGGCTGGGGTGGGGGAGGCTGGTGGCAGCGGTGTGGGTGGAGGCTGGGGTGGGGGAGGCTGGTGGCAGCGCTGTGGATGGAGGCTGGGGTGAGGAGGCTGGGGTGAGGGGAGGCTGGTGGCAGCACTGGATGGAGGCTGGGGTGAGGGAAGCTGGTGGCAGCGGTGTGGGTGGAGGCTAGGGTGGCGGCAGTGGAGGCACCTCGGGAGGCAGGGACAAGGGTAGCGACTGAGTGCTGGTAAAGGCCACCCTGCTAAGTAGCCAGAAAGTTTGCAGAACCTTCTTTTGAGGGATCTGAAGTTCAAGTTCTCAAATGCCCCAGATCCTTAGTGTTCAAGAACCTCAGGAAGCTTCGCAGTCCTGCCTCGTGCCTGCTTGAACAGCTGGATGTGGGCAGGAGGCTGTGGGAGCTGTGGGAGCGGGCCATGCCAGCAGAATCCCGCCTTCCTCTGGGGACTTACTCTTGTCACAGCCCCTGGTGTCCTGAGGGTCATTTCAGTGTCATGTGAGCATTACTGTGGCTATTGGAAAGGATTTGGTACGAGTTTATTTGAGAAGTTAGGAGCTTTTTTTTTTTTTTTAAATTGTCTTTGATAAATTTAGTAGAATATTTTGAAAGTACTTTTTGGACAGTAATGAATGAACAAATTGCTCCTAAACTAGAAGGAGGGATCTAAACACATCATCTAAGTACAACAGTAGGTCGGAAAAATATCTCTGCTTGTCTTTTATTTGCCCTTTAAAGTCTGTGCAAACAAATGTGAACAGCCTCAGGACTCTAAGAATAATATTTTTCTATGGATGTGTATGGACAGATAAACAAAACCCCAAGGGAGAAAAAACTTCTATTTAAATAAAAATAAAGATCCCCTACAGCTCCATCCTCCTTTGCTCACTGGGTTTGCTGTATTTCATTTTGAGATAAAAGTAGTTTGGATGATTAACAGTTGAACAAAAAGAAAGAATTTATGTCTGTCTAAATCTATCTCTATCAATGTAATCTATCTTATTTCTCTAATCTTATCTATCTGTCTTATCTATCGACCTATCTGTCCATCTGGTTTTGAATATTCCGTATTCCAGCCATAAGTAGTAGATCTTTTGCATCCCTGGGGTTAATGGTTCCTTGAGCAGACACTGACACTGTGCCGCTCGGGATCCTGTGGGGAAAACACCCTCTTCCTCACTGGTCAGTGATATCCTGTGCTCACAGCTCTACTCCCCCTCGGAATCTCCTGTCTGGAGCCCCTGTAGGACTCCGGGATCCTCCGAATCGGCCCTCTCCAGCTCCAAGCACACTGGGATCCTTGCCGCAGGAGGTTGCTGTTGGCTTCTGCCCATGCTGTGGTCGGGAGCTGCAGCCGACAGGCGTGGGAGCTTAGGAAGGCACCTGGTGGTTTCTCGGTAGGAAAATAGTGTGGCGTGTGTGCGATCGTGTTTGAGGAAGCGTCATGAGAGGGTCACTGTCTCTGTGGTAGTGTCCTTAGGGAACCGTCTTTGCCTGGATCCTGGGGTCAGGTTTGGCATGAACTCTGAACTTCCTCCCTCCGCAGGATCTTCAGTAGAAAGCTCCTGTCCTGAGGAAATGCTCAGAGGCACTTCTCTTGCCGAGGAAGCCTGCCTGCATGTGTTTTTGTCCTCATGGAGATGCACATGACAAATTGTGTGCAATGCCTCAGCACAGCCCAACAGGTTTTTTCTGTTTACACTTAACTAGCCTTGGACAGCGGGAGGAAACCTTAAATATTTCCTTTTCTTCTCACAAACGCTTTATCTAATAAAACAAAATTACTGCAGATGAAGCAGGGAGTGATTCAAATCGTCATTTAAATCAAGGACCTGATTTGGTTTGGCCTCCCTGGGGGACTTTTTAGCTTGTGCTATGCTGATAACGTCTCTACAGACTAAACCGACCAGAGCAGAAGGCAGGGTGGCAGTGCCCGTGGTGGGGTGGACAGCGTGGGGGCGGGCAGTGTCAGTCACTGAGTGCTGGGTTGGCCCCTCACTCCTCCATATTTCTGTACCAGTAAAATAGGTTGAAACTGACATCGAGGGCAGCTTCCAGAAGGTGGGGAGAGACCACGAGGGCAGTAATGCAGAGGCTGTCACCCTCTGGAGCTACTGCTCGGAGCCTGAGAAGGAATTCAGTCTTGGATACATGTTAACCTCAGTTCCCGCTCCTTATCTGGACTGGCTGGCTCCCTTCTGCGCCAAGAATCTGAAGCCCAGCTCTGTAAAGCAGCAATTCCCAACTATTTTCCCCCTAAAATACACGAGACGCACTCCCATGGGGCCTATCTAGATTGCAGGCTGCGGCACAGATAAATCAGGCTGTGGCTTGGGCGCAGTTCCCAGTAAAACCCCACTTCTTTCTCTCCCACTCAAGAAAGCAGACCTCCATACGCGTAAGTGGGAGATGGTGCTCTGTCGCCCCAGCCCCTGGCGGGGGACTCGGCCTGTAAAAGCGGCCAAATAAATATTTACTAAGTGAAAGATAGCCCTGAATCCACACTAATTTGTATTTTTTTAAAGTCATTCATAAACTTTAGCATTTTAACTATTAGTTAGTAATTAATCCCAATAAACCGGCAGGATTTTGTGATTGTGAAACTGCTGCAATGCGTTGGTCAGCAGGAATATTTGTTAGCATTTTTATGGGCTCTTAAAGTCGTCTTAGCTGTGTTACTGATAAAGCCAGCCACAGGCTTTATCAGTCCTGCCGTTGGCTGTCAGCGCTGCCTGGATAAACTCCTCATCCTTCCCGGGAAGAAACTTCTAGCAATGCTTAAGCAGGAGGCCAGGGAAGAGAGAATCTTGATACTGCCTGCTCACCATAGGCCCTTTGGGGGCCTGCCCTGTGTGGACAAATGCTTCATTTCATGATCGTATACAAATCGAGAGCAAGAGTCTCCTAGCGGCGCTGAGCGTGGGGCACTTGCCACCTCACTGCTGTTGGAACTCTGGAGTTGGGGCCAAAGGATGTAGCCCCTCCTCGGGGGAGGGCAGTGGGGTTAGGTGAAGATTCAAGAGCTCCTCTTTGCCTTGTCATCTAGTTGTCCTATTCTGGGGGAATTTTAAATAAGGATTTAAAAAAAAGGACTTATGTATTATTTTAAAGAGCAGCCTTGAATAGGCAGGCATATTTTAGTAAAAATAATTTTTTAACCCTGCGGTGTGGAGACTGCCAGTCAAATACAGTGATGGTCATTATCACTCACCTGCCCCTGCCCCCAGCCTGGAGGAAACAGAGTGCAGAGTTAGAATGCTTCTGGAGCATTCATGGCTGCCGGGAGATGCCCGAGAGGGCGTTGAGGGCAGGGCAGGGTGAGCAGGGAGCTAGCTCACCGTAGGAGTGCAGAGACCATCCCAAGCAGGGTCTGCAGATGCTGACTTCAGGTGACCAGGCATGGAGATGGCAGGTGAAACAGGTAAGTATGCCCCAAAAATGATGGGAAAGAGTGAACTGGGATCACTTAGAAATCGGAAGCAATACAACAAAGGCTAAACATATTTGAGTAGGAGTTCAGGGTAGACACGCTCTTGGATATCAAGAGCTTAAACAGAGGAGCTAACAAAAACACTGCAGAGAAGCTCCATCGCCTCCTGTAGTTACCCCACCTAGTGTGGCTGGGAGAAGCTGACACTTCTTTTCTCCATGGATTCAGGGGCATTTCCCACCTATTTTAGGTATGCCAGTTTGACACAATGAACTTTAGACGTAACATTTCATAACTGCGATATAATTTCCTTCTGTTTTTGGGCCTTGAACAAAATTTTCTTTAACGGGAAAGCACACATTTTATACTGAATTCTAATTATGTTCATCTTGTTTTTTGAATTATTTAGCTACCTCTAATAGAGAGTCTGAAAGATGATTACATTCCACAGTACTAACATTTTCAATGGCCCTGAAAGACCTGAGATGCATTGCTGCTACTATTTTATCAAAGTATTGTTTCTAAAATGCTGTTTTACTCTTCTAGTAGGAAGAGTGACTTTTAAAACAATGGATATTGGCTGGGCGTGGTGGCTCACACCTGTATTTCCAGCACTTTGGGAGGCCGAGGTGGGTGGATCACCTGAGATCAGGAATTTGAGACCAGTCTGGTCAACATGGTGAAACCCCATATCTACTAAAAATACAAAAATTAGCCAGGCATGATGACAGGCGCCTGTAATTCCAGCCACTTGGGAGGCTGAGGCAGGAGAACACTTGAACCTGAAGGCAGAGGTTGCAGTGAGCCGAGATCGCGCCACTGCACTCCAGCCTGGGTGACAGAGCAAGACGCCGTCTCTAAAATAAAATAAAACAATGGATAGTTTGTCCAACATGGTATGTTAAAAGCGCAGAGAAGCTGAAGAATGACGATGAAGACTAAAATAACGATGATAAGCAAAGAACGAAGCAGGCATCTGTGCAGTGATTCAGGAGGGGTGTCCATGAGGGGCGGCTTCGGAGCAGCTCTCCCTGTAACTTATCTCACGGTTCCCTCCTCATTTAAAGAGTGAGACCACTGTGGGCTTTGCTTTAGAATATGCCACTGTGTGCTTTGTTGCTCATGACTATCCCTTCAGCTTTCTAGAGGTGCTCGTCTTCATGTAAAGTCGGGTGAAGCTTTTTCACTCCTGGAGAAAAGCTGTTACAACATTTTTGGGACAAGGAGCAGGTGTGCCTCAGCGAGCCTGTCATTATCTGGGGAGGGGGCTCCAGATAACACACTTCTACTTGCTTTCTTTAGGGAAACGACATGGTCTCCTCCTGTAACACTCCCCAAAAGAAGTATGCAAGCCGACATAAAATACGAATATGATCTTTGCATTAAGTATTAAATATAATACCTTCAATGTAGTATTTGTGCTTCTCTCTATCCAGTTCTCAGTTGTTTAGGGATCTTCTGAGGGCAAACCAAAAATGTCAGTAAAGCAAAAATATATCAATAAGGCATCATACTGACGAAAACAAAACCAGAGGTTTTAAAAAATAATCTGGGCCGGGCGCGGTAGCTCACGCCTATAATCCCAGCACTTTGGGAGGCTAAAGTGGGTGGATCACCTGAGGTCAGGAGTTCAAGACCAGCCATGGTCAACATGGTGAAACCCCATCTCTACTAAAACACAAAAATTAGCCAGGCATGATGGCGCGCACCTGTAATCCCAGCTACTCGAGAGGCTGAGGTGGGAGAATCGCCTGAGGGGAGGGGAGGTTGCAGCATTGCACTCCAGTCTCGGTGACAGGGTGAGACTCCATTTCAAAAAAAAAAAATAATAATGTAGTTATCAATTTTTTGTTTTTGACCAAAAGTATTTCAGGAACTTTGAAGAAAGGACCTGAAAATTATTACTCAGGCTGGTATTTAGTTTGCTGACTTTTAACTCTCAGAGCTGAACAGTCTAATCCTTGATCATTCCAGAGTGAGTTTAGGAATTTGTAGTCATTTCCTTTTTACTGGGTATTTGCATACATCACTAACCAGCTGGGATTAGAATGAGCAGTCTCTCGATGCTGAAATGGAATGATGAGAACTCAGGGCCAGCCTGAAATGTTCATCCTCATCGATTAATCCTTAATGAACACTCATGCATAGATGACATCAAAGAAGGTCCTTTGCAATGTACAGGGAAGACAAACCAGCTTCCATAGTGTACATTCTTAAAGGAAGGTTCCAGTAGACCGATACACATAGTTAACATTTTGTATTTTTATCCATGTTTTGCCCCAAGATTAAACATTAGGAGTAACCTGGACATTTGCTCAGTGTCGAGGGAAGGGTCAGTGCGTATAACGAGGAAGAAGGCTATCTGGCAGGGTTGGGAACGTGACCTCTTGCCCTCCAAAGCCTGGGATGCTGAAGTGAATGCCTCCAATCTTGCGGTGTATGGACACAGAGCGAACGCTGCCCTCTGAATACAGACCAGAGGTTAGAGGTTAATGAATGGGTGCTCTCTCCACACTCAGGATCCCGTTCAATAGCGGTTTTATAAATAAGGGCTTAAATGGGGTCAGAAAAGGACCTGCATATTGCTTCCAAACTCTCTACATCTTTTTGAAGCAATGGTGTTCACAGATGACATCCTGACATCCTTCTACCTGGGAAGAGAGAGATGAAGCTCTTGTGCTTGGAGAACTGGACGGCTACTCCTGGCTCAGTGTGTCTAAAAACAGGACCAAATGGAAAACAAAGTCGGGCGGGGGGGGGAGGTCCTTGCTGCCCCCTATTCTTCTCTAGTAATCCCTTAAAAAATAATTGCGAACCCAAACCTCTGGCCTCCAGCACATTTTCCACTTGATTAGAGGCCTTTGTGAGGTGGGGAAAGGGACCTGCAGACTTGGATATTGTGCTGGGGCCTGAAATGTCCAGCTGGGATTTTTTCCCATCAAAAGGGGATTTTAGTAAAACCATTATCAGGGGCTTAGAGGAGAAAAGCTGTTGAGCTGCAAGTGAGGGGGCAGATTAGCATTAGCGGGCTTGCTTCTGGCCCCAGTGGAGGAGCGGGAAGGTGTTTGCAGCCACTTGCACACAAGTTCCTTAGTTTCTCTGCAAGTTCCTGGCAGGTGCAGAGGTAGGAATGAATACAGGAGTGGGAACTAACAGGCTTGAAAAATGGCACAGGGAGGCTTTATCTCTGAAGCATCAAGTGGAAGGCAGTCCAAATCAGGAAGGACTGCAAGGTGGTGTTGATACCTGCTTCAGTGTGTAGACGGCCATGGGACTGGCCTCATTGCTGTTATGTGTGGCCACGTCGCCTGGAATCCCCACCCGCAACACTCGACCCCTCTCGACAGTCTCCATAGACGGCGACAGGAAATTCAGAAACTGGGAAATGGCCATGCTGGAGTCCTTTAACGGGCGAATGGACACCTGTAGGGTGGGGGGTGGGTGTGCTGGCAGCAGCTAAGAGAGTACAGAGGAAGGTCAGGAAAGCAGCAGCAGTGGCTGTCAGCCTGCAAATCAGTGTCCGGGCTGTGTGGATTTGCAGACTGAGCCACGGGAACCTCCTGGGGAGAGGGTTTGGGGAAGGTCCCCTACAAGAGAAATGTGCATCGTCTTGGGATTACTGGAGCCCTCAGCTATACCTTCCTCTGCAAAATGGAGCACAGAAACTGGAGTCACGTGGTTTGGATGGAGACTGTTGAAGCCAATAGAGTAATTGCTGCCTGAAGGGCCCATGTGAGGAATGTTGGAGCCGGCCTGCCCCGGAAATGCTTTTTCCTATGTGTCCTCTGTACACTGTTGCTCTAGCTTCCCGGCAGAAATGGGGTGTGGATGAAAACAACGTTGGTCCTGACGGCTGTGAGCACAGAACTAGAGTGACAGCCACATGCCTCCCGTGGGACATTTTCAGGCTTGCAGTGCTGCCACCTCAGAGGTCTCAGTCACACCAACATCCTCACGCCAGCCCGGTGGCCACGTTCGCAAGAGATGTGTCTAGAGTCAAATTCAAACAACCACAGAAAGAGGGCCTACCTTCTTGAAAATGAAGCCCAGGGCCGGGCCTGGTGACTCCCGTGTGTAATCCCAGCACTTTGGGAGGCCGAGGCGGGCAGATCACCTGAGGTCAGGAGTTCAAGACCTGCCTGGCCAACATGGCAAAACCCTGTCTCTACTAAAAAATACAAAAATTAGCCGGGCATGGTGGCATGTGCCTGTAGTCCCAACTACTCAGGAGGCTGAGGCAGGAGCATTGCTTGAACCCGGGGAGCAGAAGTTGCAATGAGTTGAGATTGCACCACTGCATTCCAGCCTGAGCAACAGAGTGACTCTGTCGAAAGAAAAGGAAGGAAGGAAAGAAGGAAAAGAAAGAAAGAAAAGAAAGGAAGAAAAGGAAGAAAGGAAGAAAGAGAGAAAGAGAAAGAAAGAAAGAAAGAAAAAAAGAAAGAAAGAAAAAGAAAAGAAAAAGAAAGAAAACGGAGTCCAGGAAAGCTGTTCTTGGAGGCTATGAATCAAGGAGCAGCCCTCCCAGTTCTTCCGAGGAGCAGCTTTAGGAACTGCTGGTCCTCAGCGTTCACACATTCCCCTTACTCAGTTCTCATTCTGGCTCCTCAGCCAGCCCCGTTTTCTTCTTCTTGGCTTTGTGCAGGGTGATACATGTTTGCTTTTCTTTCCTTTACAACCTGTATTCTCTGTTTGGGGTGTCTTCCCTGAATCTGTATTCTTTCACTGTAGTCACTAAGAATGGCATATTTCAGCTATTACTTTCCAAAAGTTGCCCAGGGAGATGTTCTGCTTTCATAAGACCTTCATGGATGGTGCCAGGAATGTAATTTGCCTCATGCACAGGCCCCAAGTCCCTGAAACTTTTCCTTTTTTATTTATTCTCTAACCAAAAATGACGTCTGTATTACAGAGCTTATAAGCTGTGGCTCCTCTAGCCAATACAGCTTGGTAGAAGCATCTGCAGGGGATAACTGCCTCCACCTTTTTTCCCACTTCTACACCTGCCCTTCCCACTCACAGTTTGATTCCCCGAGGCCAGGCTGTTGAGTACCAGGAGGGCAAGACCCGAAGGCCTCTCCTGCCCTCAGCCTCTCTCTTCTTGTGCCATTCTACGGAATCTGGCTACATTGGCTCAGAAGTTATTTTTGTAAGTTCTGCTACCTTGTCCTAATGTCAGTTTTCTGTAGGAGGAATTTAGGTCACACAAGCAACTTTACTTCTTCGTCAGGGCTGTTATTATTTTCATCTTCATAGACTCTTATATTTTATGAAGATGTCTTCATCTGGGCAATAAAGATACTCCTTTTAATAAAAATTTAAAAAAATTAAAAAAAGATACTCCTAAAATTTTAAAATGGTTTTTCCTGAAAGGCTCTCTAGAATTTGTCCTCACAGATATACTTTTGATTTTTCTTTTGTAATAAAAAAAAACTAGCTCTTTTTCTTGCTGTTTAAATTGATAGCTCCATGTATGACTAAAATTTTTCCCATTTTCTCCCTCCCAAACTCCCCAGATATGGCAATCTAAGAAGGATTTGTATGAAGTGCCCTTTAAGAAGAATTAGAAGTTTAAAGAGAAAAAAAAAAAAAGCACTAGAAGTTGATGTTTGATTCTCTTAGCTCCAAAAGCAGAGAGCTGCAAAATAACACCTGGCTCTGGGGAGTAACCTCACTGATATTTTAAAATTCAATTTCATCTTTTCCAGGAAGTGAAATTCCTCATTTGTCAACTCTTACGCCTGGAGGAAATACTTTGCGGGTGCGGGTGAAAGAGAAAGGACCAGAGGGAATTTGTTAGATGGGAGGAGGTTGTGGTTCCCCGTGGGAAATAGCTTCCAACTCACAGACAATGCTGCCACCTACTGACAAGACCAAGACATGGGACGTGAGACTTCATGGATTTCTCCACTTTCTATCTTCCACAGTGGAGGACATTTAGTTTTGCATTAACCATACTTTATTGTACTACCTTATATTGGACCCTAAAATCATTTTCATAAACTTGGGGTAAAGAAAAACACAAGGTCGGACTCCTAGCTTTAATACCTCCAGGACAGGTGTGGATATGATTCACAGCTGCTTCATAATGGGGAAGGTAAATTGTGTGTAAGAGGGTTTTTTGTTGTTTTTTAAAGGGCTGGGGAGGCTGAAGCAACAGTCCAGAAGGAGACAATAACAGTTTTCCAGCCCTATCTTTCAATAATGTGTAGTGCTTGATTTTTACCTCTTAACCCACATATGAGCATTTTTATTTCTAAAGAAAGCAGTTATAGGCTCCTGCAATCTCAGCACTTTGGGAGGCCGAGATGGGAGGATCACTTGAGCCCAGGAGTTGGAGACCAGCCTAGGCAGCATAGCGAGACCCTGTCTCTACAAAAAAAAAATAATAATAGTAATCATGGGTGGCACATGCCTGTGGTCCCAGCTACTCGGGAGGCTGAGGTGGGAGGATTGCTTGAGCTCAGGAAGTCGAGGCTGCAGTGAGCTATGATCACACCGCTGCACTTCAGTCTGGGTGACAGAGCGAGACCCCAACTCTAAAAATAAAGCAGTGATGAAGCTGTTTGCTGCTAAATCCTGTGTCATACGTTACTGAGTTTCTGCAGTTCCCCTTGTGATTCCACTGAAAATTAGACCCTTCTGTGTAGGGAAGAGAGAGGCCAGCTGCCTTCCTGGGGGTCATGCTGTTCTGATTGTTGACATCTGACCCTGAGCATAATGGCAGGGCATCTGTCTCAAGTGCACAGACGTCAGCTAGGGCTGGAAGAGCCAGTCCTCTATCTACTCCAGGCTCTGGAAACTTGAAGACCTTTTCTGCTTCCTACAACCGTCAGCTGTCAGCTGGATGAAGTTCAGGGGGCCACAGAACTTAACCATCCTGCTTTTACAGATTCCTGAAAACTGGCTAAATTGTGCATTTGAAGTAAATTAGGAAAGGTAGAAATTGTCACTTTCATCTTGTCATTTTCGTGTTGTTTGCTTAAGACACACGTACTGGCCATCTTTTTGTTGTTGTTGTTCGCAGCAGCGGAGTTTTGGGCAATGAAGTTAAGGTTTAAATTACTGAAAGCAGAAATGCTTGTCTTCCATCTGAGAACATGAAGCATTTATTTGAGGGGCATTTGCGGGCTTAACTGTTACAGTTTCTCCCTTACTTTACTCATGTGTCCAATTTTAGCCTCAGTGATTTTTCTAGAGATTCTGAGAAATAGCAGGACTACTTTTTTTGGCTCCTCCCTGTTTAGTGACTACGTCTCAAAAAGCCTTGCCTTGGGCTAGAAAAAGGTAGCAGATGTGTGGCCGGGCGCGGTGGCTCATGCCTGTCATCCCAGCACTTTGAGCCCAGGAGTCCGAGATTGCACTTTGGAAGGCCGAGGCGGGCAGATCACAAGGTCAGGAGATCGAGACCATCCTGGCTAACACGTGAAACCCCATCTCTACTAAAAATACAAAAAATTAGCCGGGCGTGGTGGCGGGCACCTGTAGTCCCAGCTACTCGGGAGGCTGAGCCAGGAGAATGGCGTGAACCTGGGAGGCAGAGCTTGCAGTGAGCCAAGATCGTGCCACTGCACTCCAGCCTGGGCGACAGAGCAAGACTCCGTCTCAAAAAAAAAAAAAAAAAAAAAAAAGTAGCAGACGTATATGTAAATAATGTTAGTTTGAGGTCAAGATTTCCTAAGGAGAAATATTATAAGCCTTGGTAGGAAATATTTCCTCATATCCTTTTTAGATGAGAAAAACAATGTTTTCCAAGCCATAGTAATTCCACATTAATATTTATGAAAAATTAATGTGGTCTCAACTGTTTTCCCACAGTCCAGTTCCAGTGTCTCAGATCCATGATGTAAGGAGTAATTGTTGACACCCCACTGTGTGGTAGGTCTGATCCTTCTGGAGTGTGGATTACATAAATGGGGGAGTAATAAATATAAGAAGGTGCCTAGTATTAACAAATTAGACCCTTTTACTCTTTCTGGACAAGTGGGATTTGTAACTAAAACATCTGTGAAGTCAAGCCTTTTTACCCTTGAATGAAGAGAAAATAGCTAGAGTTTTTGCAACTTGATTCTACTTTATAAAAGGATTGTATGGCAGGTATTTATAGCATGTGAAATATGTGTGAGTTCCTAGCTTTGAAGCTCTCATGAGCATGTACTTCCAGCATTAGTATTCTGCATTACTGTGTGCAACAAAGCAGTGTTTTGGAAACTGGCTCAAATCCTCTTAGAGCAACAGGCAACAGATTTGACAGTTAGCTACTTCAGTACCTTATAGACCATTTAACAACATGTACTAGTTTTTTGGTTTCCTGAATAACCCTATATAATGCTTGCAAACATGTCTAAGTTTGCATAAGGTAGTGCATATTAAATAGTAATAACTTTTAGCATTTGGGTTTTTGTTTTTTTTTTACTCCTAATGAAAATAATATGCTTTGGTGTGGCACCTTTTAAGAAACTTTTTTTTAAGGCTGAGGTAGAAAGATCCCTTGAGCCCAGGAGTCCGAGATTGTAGTGAGCTCTGATCATGCCACTGCACTCCAGCCTGGGCAACTGAGCGAGACTCTGTCTCAAAAAAAAAGACAAAAAATAATAATTTTTTTAAGAGATGGGGTTTTGCTGTGTCGCCCAGGCTGGTCTTGAACTCGTGTGTCCAAGTGATCCTCCCACCTCAGCCTAGTGAGTAGCTGGGACTACAGATGTGTGCCGTGCCTGGCTTGGTGCAGCACATCTCTGAAGAGAGACAGGGTGGTGCTTTGCAGTGCCCCTGTGAGCCGCCTCCGTGCTGGTCACCTTCTGCATTGGTCATTAAGTCTAGAGCAGCCCAGGTTCTGACACTAGGTTCTCCTCTAATTACCTAGGCAAAATCTTTTCCACTTTGTTAAGCATCTTTTCCCATTTATAAAATTAAATGTACCACATCTGCCAGATTTGGGAAAACAAAAATGTTGAGACAGAGAAACCGAACACTGTGTTATGACTGAGTTCTTCCACAGATCACACTCACATTCCTGACCTGGTCTCACTTGGGTTTCTCTGCTGCGCCACGGCTGCACACCCAGTTCTCTTCTTTGTAATTGAGACTCATTTGTTTCCACTATCACAAATGCAAGTATCCTTGTAAGTTTTTTATAAGGATATAAAGCATTTGTTCCTTAAACAACTACAGTGGCCGGGCGTGGTGGCTCATGCCTGTAATCCCAGCACTTTGGGAGGCCGAGGCGGGCGGATCACTTGAGGTCGGGAGTTTGAGACCAGCCTGACCAACATGGAGAAACCCCGTCTCTACCAAAGACAGAAAATTAGCCGGGCGTGGTGGCGCACGCCTGTAATCCCAGCTACTCAGGAGACTGGGGCAGGAGAATCACTTGAACCTGGGAGGCGGAGGTTGCAGGGAGCCAAGATCATGCCATTGCACTGCAGCCTGGACAACAAGAGTGAAACTCCGTCTCCGTCTCAAAAAAAAAAAAAAAATTGAAGTAGAAGAGTAATGAAATAATAGAAACTTAAGTCTTCTTTTTAAAGAAAATATGTGCACTTTCCTGGGTTAACAAATAGCAGGCAGAGGAATTCCACTTTGATTGTTTTACTGGGAGTGGGGGTTTAACATACCCCACTCTGGTGCTGCTCAGTTAAGATCTCAAGCTTACTTTCTTTTGCACCTCAACTGGAGGGCTTGGCTTTACATACGACCAAATATTCTGGGTTGGTAAAGGCAACTCCACCAGGCAAAATCAGAGCAATCCCTGGAAAAGAGGAAAAAACTGAAACTGATCATTTGTGGACATTTAAATTTACCAATTGTCTAGAAATTCCATACGAGAGCTGAGAATATATGCTCTTGTTCCAACTGTGCACTTACCTTTGATACTTCATTAAGTAAATTATTACTATTTGGCACTGATCTAAATATGCATGTCCCATCTGTTTTACAACTTTTTAAAAAATTTAACATGCTGCCTAACAGTTAACCAAGTACATTGACAGAAATGAGGTAAGTATGTGACCCAAGTCTGAGCTTAGGTTTGAATGCAGCTTTCTAATTTCTAATCCTGTGCTTTACTCATGATCCACATTATTTCATCAAAAAGCCTCACCCCTCTGACTCCTCAGGGGTTCATAATGGCACAAAATTTAGGTCTTGCCCTCTACTAAAGGGATGGAATTAACTTTTAAAGGGGGTGATGTTTGATGCAGGGAAGAGAAAGAGAACAGAGAGAGGGGACCACTAGATGACTTACTATAGTCCCTCCCTTTCTACCGCAGAACACAGCAGAGATCAGAGGCCAGGGCTTTCCCTTTCATAGAACTGGGAAGAGACAGTTGTCAGAAGCTGCATGAGGTCTTGGTTTTGTTTTACAAATCTGATCTTTTAATCAAGAGGTTCTTATTCTTTAGAAACACAGTGGTCCCTGGGGGCCACTACCCTTTCCCTTTGAAAACTTGAATTCGAATTCTCTAAGTCAAAAGTGAAAGGTTTTGTTTGTATTCTAAGACCAGCACCTATCTAGTAACCACTTCAGGAAAGCAGCAGGATGTGGGAGCTAGGCCATGCTTTAATTTACATATCATATGTCCTTATGTAAGAGAAAGTTCATACCTTTCAAAAGAAAAAGGAACGTTTGCTTTTTTACATCTTTGTTGTTCATCTGACTCATGAAAGAACATGATCGGTTCGAGTTTATTTTTAGGATATACTGGTACTGGCTTTTAGTTTTAGTAAATGTTAAGTTGGACAAGTTAGGGGCCTAGCTTGGGAGCTGCAGAAATTGGCTGAGCCCCACAGGTGATTTATAGATAATCTTTTCAGTAAGAACATTGAAGGGCTACACACACTGACACTTAGAAAAAGAAGGGAAATGAAGCTGTTCCTTGACTACTACCCAGTTTCTGTTGAGGTTTATTACTTCTAGATGATAAGGTTTACACGAAGTTTACATTGTTTTTTCAGTTCTCAAGTTTCAGCAAATACCTGAACCAAGTTTTTTTCTGTTATTCTAAGAACTGCCCTGGAGTGCCTTTTAACTTTTGTACCACCACGCAAAGTGTACTATCAACTCATGTCCTTTAGCTCTTCTATTCTTCAGTGCATTTCTCCCATTCCTGTAGGTATGGCGGGGATCAACTTCTCATACCACCAAGAGTCACCCCTATTCCCTTTGAAGTACTGCCCTGTGGCATAAGCTTGTTCATACGGTGTTCAAACAGCTACCGTTCACTTCTATGAGGGTCACCTTACTGGAAACCAAGGTATGACGAGTAACTAAATCTCATCAAGCAGAAGGGAGCCGGACTTTAGAAATGGAGCCTGGGCCAGGCAGAGTGGCTCATGCCTGTAATCCCAGGACTTTGGGAGGCTGAGGTGGGCAGATCGCTTGAGCCCAGGAGTTTGAGACCAGCCTGGGCAACATGGTGAAACCCTGTTTCTACAAAAAAAAAAATACAAAAAAAAAAAAATAGCCAGCCATGGTTGTGTGCGCCTGTAGTCTCAGCTACTCAGGAGGCTAGGTGGGAGGATCACTTGAACCTGGGAAGTCAAGGCTGCAGTGGGTTGTGATTGTACCACTGCACTCCCGCCTAGGCAACAGATCAAGACCTTGTCTCAAAAAAAAAAAAAAAAAAAAAAGGCAGACAGGAAGGCAGGAAGACAGGAAGGAAGGAAGGGAGGGAGGGAGGGAGGGAAATGGAGAAATGGAGCCTAGGTTTGAATCCTGGCTCCCTCGCTTACTGGTTGGGTAACTTACGGCAGGAATTATGACTTCTCTGGAAAACAGGGATAATACCTGTTTCAGCAGGTTGCTTTGAAGATTAAAACTTACAAGTACCTTGTAAAACACACATAGGTTCTCAACACATTAATTGCTTTCCATCCAAAAAGGTCGAGAGATGAGCAGTTGACCTTCACTAACCACTCTAGGTGGTTTATCATCTTTCCCAGAGAAGCTCCGGCTATACTAAGTCTGCCTCATTCAGGATAAGGATATAGCTAGACCCGTGGCCGTAACTTTCAAACATCAATTTGCCGACCTTTAGTCAAGCGTATATTTAACATTTAACGTAAAAAGGAGACAAAACAGAAGAACGTGCTTCACGTTACAGGTGGTAGGAATATTTTGCGTATTAAAATGAAGAATGTGAATACAGAGCCTGAGACTTGGGTGCTCAAATTTTTATCAATTGAATCTGTACAGCCATGCAGTCTCTTGGAAGAAAAACAGACTAAGAACCCACTGCCGTGTAACCTTCAGGAGTTGTGTCAAATGCTGGATTAGAAAGCTGACCCTAATTCAGAGTCCCTACTTCTTAATAGGCTTCACACATTTTTTTTTTCCAGGCATTAAGCACTGTAACCTAAGTGGGAAGAAAGAGATCCACACCTTCCCCAAAGAAACAGAAGATGGATCTAGTGTCAGGCTCAATTAGACCCAATTGTGATGACTCTCCAAAAAGGAACAATGCGGCTTTTGTGATATGCTCAGGCAGAAAGCTTGGACATTTTACAAAACAATCTTATCCCAAGAGAAACCTGGGTTCCAGCCCTCTTCCTGGAAAGAGGGGTTGATCCAGGAAAGTTTTATACTACTCTTACCAGCTCTTGCTGAGATCAGTATTTTTTTTAACAAACTCAGAAACAACCAAGGTGAAACCAGGAATACGAACCACTCCCCTGCTGGAGCACTCACACCCGTAGGTCTCCACAGCCAAACCACAGGGTGTCAGATTATTTTGTTACTGTCTACCAAAGGGAACTCTTGCTGGAATTTTGGTATTTCATTAATCTGCCCCGATTTCAGTCTAAAAACCCTTGACAGAGTGGATCCAGCGGCCAGCCTCGGCTATTGGAAGTGCTAAAATGCAAATGTGCAAAATCCTGGCCAAGCTCCCCATCCCCCAGGAAAGTGCTTCCTTACAGCCGGGCCTGGAGGGGAATGTGAAAAAGAGGGCTTGAGCTGCCCTCCTCCTCTCCACGCGGACCCTCGCTCACGCTGGGAGATTCAGTGCGCATGACTGAGCCGGCAAGCACGCAGGGACAGCAGGGACAGCGCTCTTTTCACTTTTCTGAACAACGGCTTCAGTCCTTCCACCTTCACATCCTCCCCACACCCACTCTCAGGGTAAAAAAAAATCCATCTTTCTTGCCCACGTCGTGATCCACTTTTCAACATCACCTCTAGATCTCATTTTCACCCAAAGAAAAACTGGCCACTCGGGGAAACTCTGACTTACATACAAATCTGGTTTTTTAAAAAAGTTTCATTTTGTTCAATTTCTTTAAATGTCCACGTTGTTGAAAGTTTAAAGCCAAAAATTATATAAATCTCCAGTCTAATCACATTTCTAGAAACAAAACATGTCAGTAGTAAACCTTATACAGAATAAAACTTTACCCATGAGCTGACTCACCCCCACATAGGATGCACCAAACTCCACCTTGCGTCCTCTTAGAGTATACAAACAACACCTCCTACCTTGGCATGTACCCAAGCACACAATGCCTTAAAAATAATTCGCAGATACAAGGCTGTTGTTTTTTTTTTCAAAAACATACTTCATATTTCCTCTTTTATTATATAAATATCAGTTTAACCTTTTACTGTAAGAATATAAACGTTTTAAGAGGATCTGTTATTATTTATACAAATTCACAAACAGTACAATTAATTGATAAAGGTCTCTGGGTTTCTTTAACTCCATGGTCTTGCATGTTGCTGTGGAGGGTTCTAAAGAAATAACAACAAAAATCCAACGAAAATATACATCCTACTCAGAAGTGATTTCTTTAAAGCCGCAAGTCCCAACCCCCACCAAAGGAAAGAAAGTCATCTATTCCTCCATTTAGAAACGGAATTTTTTAAAACCCACAAACTCCCATTTTGTTAATAGAACAGAGATAAGATATGAGCTTCATCACAGCCCCAGGGGCTCTGCAGGCCAGCTCTGCTCCTGTTTCCCACAGGAAGCCGCACTGTGTGACCTTTTTGGGGGGAAACTTGGAAGAGGGTGAGGGTAGGGCAGAATTTGCATATATAATCATCATTTTCAAGACACAATCTGCATCTCAAACAAAAACAACGGTTCAACTCTCATTGCTCCCACTTATTTGTGCTATAAATTAAGATTTAGAAATAGGTCCTCAAATCCCAATGAACAAGGAGAAAAAGGAAATTATAGCCAGAATGTGGAAGTGGGGCACACTGGACGGATGGAGGCTGGGAAGAAGCCAACACAAAAAGACGGACAAACCCAAGGGCATCTTTCCAGTCTAGGCACAAACATGTTTCAGTCTCAAAATATCTCTCTTGTAGAATTCCAGGGCTTCAGAAAAAAAGTAAACTAAAACGAGGTAGCCAGACATATATATGTATATATATATATATAATTTATATATATATAATATATAGAATATATTCAGCAGAAAAAAGGACCATGATTTCAAATTTTTTCCAAAAAAAAATTTTTAAACAGGAAAGAAGATTAAGAAAATGAAATGAGCATGAATAGCAGAGTGCTGTAAGAGGAGGAGTGATGAGAAGAGACTGGGATTAGTTACAAAGTGGAAGAAGGGTGAAAAGGCCTTTGTAGCTGGGTTTGCTTTTTATACATTTCAAAATAAAAACCAGATCACAGTATTCAAATGAAAGCTGAAGTGAAGGCAGACATTTTCCTCAACTCCCCAGGGTTGAAAAGACCAGTCACTCCCCACCCCCATTTCCAGTCACAGCAGTGGGGATACAGTAGCTGAATCAGTCCTCCACCCCCTGCAGGGGAGTGGGTGGGTAAGCAGCAGAGTCCATCTCTCCATCCGCGGGGAAAAGGAGCTGGGAGTAGGGTAGGGTAGGAACCCCAGCTGCAAAGAGAATGGGCTGGAAGCCGGGAGGGGGCTGGAGGAGGGAGGAGGAAACGAGCCTGAGGCTTCTGTCATAGCCCCATCTCATCCGCTGCAATGATCTGTGCGTAAGTGTGCGTGTGAGTGTGTGGGGGCGGTGGTAATGGGAGGATGAACAGGGCGGGACAAGGGGAGCTGGTGCTGCCGCCCTCACCTGACCTTCTCACTGTCCGTCATCTGCCAGAGTCCCAGGTTGAGTACCTTGAGGCAGGGCAGCTGCGTGATGCGCTCCAGGCCGCGCTTGGTGATTCGGGTGCAGCCGTACAGGTCTATGCCGGTGAGTTGGCTCAGGTGCTCAGCGATCAGCTCCAGGCCCTTGTCCGTGATGCGCACACACTGTCCAATGTTGAGCGTGCGCAGCCCGTGCATCTGCCGCACCATGCGGTTGATGCCATCATCACTGATGTGGCAGGAGCAGAGGGAGAGAGACTTGAGGCCATCCAGCCCCTGGGCTATGTAAGCCAGACTCTGGTCTCCCACCTTGTCACAGAACGAAACATCCAGCCCCGAAAGGCGCAGGCTGCCCATGGCCAGATGCATGATGCCGGTGTCACTGATGTTGTCACAGGAGCGCAGGTTGAGGCTGCGCAGGCTGCCCATGTGCGACAGGTGCAGGAGGCCAGCGTCCGAGATGCCCCCACAGAAGCTGAGGTTGAGGAGCCTCAGGCCCGTCAGCCCTCGAGAGATGTGCTTTAGAGAAAGATCTGTGAGCTTCTGGCAGTCCTGTAGCGTGAGCTGCTCCAGGCCCAGGCAGCCCTCCGCCGCGCTGCGCGTCATGCCGGCCAGGTGCCCGATGCCCACATCCGAAAGGTGGCGGCAGCTGCGGAGGTTAAGGCTCTTGAGGCGCTGCAGACCCCAGGCGATGAGCAGAAGGCCGGTGTTGGTGATGTTGCTGCAACCTCCCAGCTCCAGCACCTCCAGGCCCTTGAGGTACTGGGCTATGCGGCCCAGGCTGCTGTCAGTGATCTGCTTGCAGAGGCTCAGGTTGAGAGCGCGCAGGGAGCCGATCTCCTGCACAAACGCGTGGCCCAGCCCGTTGTCGGTGAGGTTGTAGCAGCCGCTGAGGTTGAGGCTCTCGATGTTGGCCATGCCCTGGATCACGTAGCTGAGGCTGCGGCGGAGGCTCAGGATCTGCACCCGGCGGATGCCCCGGGCCTGCAGGCTGGGGAACAGCGACGGGTTGGCCCGGCGCAGGTGCAGCTTGGCCTCCACCCCCCGCCACACCGACTTGTGGTAGGCGGCGTCCCGCCAGGCGGTGCACACCTGCGCCGCGCGCCCCTTGTCCCGGACGTCCAGGTAGCCGAAGATCATGGCCAGCAGCTCCGGGAACAGGCATGAGATGTGGGTCTCCATCTTCCTCCTCCCCCCTCCGCGGCGCTGGGGGGAGGAGGCGCGGGCCCCGCCGCTCCGGCCTCGGGCAGGCGACGAGAGCGCTTCTCCCCAGCCGCCGCCGCCGCCGCCGCCTCGGGCCCAACGGCCGGCCCCTCCCCGCCTTCCGGCTCCGGCCGCCGCCGCCGCTCCTCCTCCTGGTCCGTCCGTCCTTCCTTCCTGCCGGCTGCGCCTCCGGCCCGGCCCTCCCCCGCCCCGGGCTCCGCACGGCGCTCACATCCCGGGCGGGGAAGGCGCCTCGCTCTCGCTCCCGGAGGCCGGCCGCCGCCGCCGCCGCCTCGGCTCTACCCACGCCGCGCCCGGGCCGCGCCGCTCCGCCCGCGCCGCCGCGCCCACGCCCCCTGCCGCATCCTCCGCCTCCTGCCGCCGCCGCTGCTCCGCGGGCCGGCGGGCGGCGAGGGGGCCCCGGGGGCCGGGCGCACGGGCTCCGGGCGCGGAGGAGGCTTCCTGCTGCCTTTGTCTCTCGCCCGCTTTTCAAACCTCCCAGCCCCGGGCCGCCCGCACTCCGCCGCCCAGGCGGGGGGACCAGGAGGCCAATCCCGGCCGGCGGCGTGCGTTCCTTCTCCCCCGCCGTCCGCGGCCACTTGGGAGCTGCCGGCCCCCGCACCAAGGACGCCGCGGCCGTCCGGCCGGAGCGCGGCTCGGCGCAGACCCCGGGCGAGCAGGCGGGCCGTGCGTTTGGTAGCGCCCGGGCCGGCCCCGGCTCCGCCGCCCTGCAGCGCGTCCCCTCCGCCGCTCCCGCTCCCCCGCGCCCGCGCAATGGTACGGGCCTGCGCTGCCGGAACTGTGGAGCCGTTGCCCTGGAAACCGAGTTCGGCCTGGTCCCGTGGCCCCTGATTTTTAACCCTGTGGGCGCCATGGGGGAGCGGCAGCTGTCAGCAGAGCGCCTCCCCACCCGGCTTCTTTTCACCCCGTAGCCCGTTATTGAGCCGTTCCCTCTCTGGGCCACGCCCCAGCCCCGTTCCTTCTTTTTCTTTGCTGCTGAAGTCTGCGCAGCCCCTTCACACAGTTTACCCCTACAATTCGTTACCCTTATTTCACACCCCTCTCCCTTGATTATCCCTGCGAGAGCCTCCTCCTATAGCAGTGCTCAATAATCGTCACCCCAACTCTCCTTTTCTTACTGTCCCTAATGCCCCTTAACGCCTCATTATCACACCCCCTGCTCCCCCGGTTGGGGCTGTTTACTACGACTCCTTTCTCTCCGGTCTTGTGTCTTAAATTGGAGAGAAACTCGGCTGTACTCATCTGAAACCATGACCCCCTCCAGTCGGTGTTCTAGAAATTTCTAGAATTATCCATGACTACTTCCTTCTAGCATCTTCTGATGGTTTCCAGACACGCTGTGTGTGTTTCCCTCGGTACTTGATACATCAAAACTTCCCTCTACTTCTGAACGCTGCTGCGCCACCAATGCCCTCAGCCCGCTTTGCTTACAGGGGAACAGCCTTCCCCTAAGCCTTGTTTTAGGAGCTTTCTCTTTGTCATCAGCCTTAGACTATCAGTTGTATGGCTCAGTTGTACTGACAGTCAATATATTCGTATATGCTGAATCCAATTTACTTTTTGATTAAAATGGAATGACAGTTGAACTTGGTTTAAGACAATCCAGTCCTGTCTGTTGGTTTATTAACTGTTTTATGGAAGCAGGGCACAATTCCATTCTAGGATGTAGCCCCTGGGTCCTAAATGTCCGTACTAAGGATAGAATTTCAGAAGTTTCATTTTAACTGCCCCCAAACCAAGAATTTTTGGATCAGAGAAAATGATCCTCTGTATTTTAATTTATGGATCCACACAACTAGATACAAGACAAGCGGATTTATCAGAAAGGGAAAATGGTTTCATTGATTCTCTGAGGACCTGAACAAGATTTGGAAGGGGTTCCATATTCAGTGTAGGAGAGTAAATTTTGCCCAAGCAACCACTATTAGACCAAATACATACAGATTCAGTAATAGGCATAATACACCTTTTACACCCCTACCACTCCTCTTTCCTAAATCAGGAAATGCAGAAGCAAAAATTCTCGCCAGCTTGTTACCTCACCCACATTACACGCAGTGTAAAGCCCATAGATTTTTATAACCTTCTTGAAAAAATAGACTGTACTGTTAGTCATCCAGTACATCCAGATGTACGGTGGCACTAAGTGTCACGATTCTGGGGTATGCCTGGGCTTCACTCTTCTCCTGGGGGTTATCTAGGCTTTTATTCTTCTCAGTCACTTCTGCCTAAACGTTTACCTTAAATTCTGCGTGAAAGTCACTTTTTGATTGTTCTGTGCACCTAGATGTGTTTGGGTTGATGTCAAGGCCTTAATCCAAAGCACCTTAGTGTAACTTAATCCTGCTTAATAAAAAACAAAGTACCCCACACATTTAGGGGGAATTTTAGACAAGGGGCCTGACCAGCCTCGGACTAAGAAGGAGCCTAATGGTTTTCCTTCTCTAGAAAGGCCCTTGTTCTCAAATCTGAAGAGTCATTCAGAGGTGTCTGGAAGCACTTTCTCTAGAAGTTGGCCATCTGGTCCTCGTTCTAGCAACAGTTTTTCTTGAATTCTAGAATCTTATTAACACAAAGCCTTTTATTTAAGGCACTCAAGTATATATTATAAGGATTTTCAGCAATATGACTATTTTCACCTTCAATAATAGGAAAATATAGCATCAAGAAGCATCACAGAAAAAGCATTCCCGGGGAAAAGGAACTAGGGCGTAGAATGAGCCCTATGCAGAATCTGCACACCTGGTGACTTTATGCTACTGAGGAAACGACTCTCCTTTCTAGGTCTCGGTTTCCTTGTGTAACACCAGGGTGATTTGACTAGGTAATCTTCAGGGACCTTTCCAGTACGAACACTCTGTGAGGCCAAGGGCCTAGCATACTGTCTCCTTAGCCCATGGAACAATTATACATTGTTCCTAATGCAGGCTCCAGATATTAAGAATAACTTCGAGTACAATAACTTCCTGGGAGCTTTGGTTTATGCTCAGACTTAGGACACAAAAATATATGAAGAGTATGTATAGACAGGAGACTCTGATTGTCTGGCAAAGATGTATACCAATGTAGAAAATCCTGTGGCTTGCTCTTCATATTTTTAAAACTGGTTGAGATTTTTGTATATGATTTAACAAGTTGCAACCATAAGTTTTTTTAACTAGCCTATTTAAAAGCAGAAATGATAGCCTTGTGTAGGGAGTCTCTCCAAAGCCTTACAAAGAATTTTTTTTTTTAATTCTAGATTTTTCAGATGGAATGTGCTTTTCACCTGGGTAGGGTGGGAAAATTGAGAGGCCCAACCCAAAGGTCAGGCTTACCTAAGAATTCATACTTTCTCCTTCAGAAGGGGAAGACCTGGCAGGAAAGATCAGAAGAGCTCTGTAGCTTTTAACTCCTCATTCAAGTATATATATATATATCTCCAAAAATAGTGGCCCAGAGTCTAGTTTATGGGTTGGGTCAGAGGAGTTAAAATAGGCTGGGCAAAGTGGCTCATGCCTCTAATCCCAGCATTTTGGGAGGCCGAGGCGGGATGATCACTTGAGGCCAGGAGTTCGAGACCAGCCTGGCCAACATGGTGAAACCCCGTCTCTACTAAAAAAAATACGAAAATATTAACCGGGCATGGCAGCACATGCCTGTAATCCCAGCTACTCGGGAGGCTGAGGCATGAGAATCGCATGAACCCAGGAGACAGAGGTTGCAGTGAGCTGGTACTGTGCCACTGCACTCCAGCCTGGGCGACAGAGCAAGAGACCTTGTCAAAAAAAAAAAAAAGTTAAAATATTTTGTGTCTATTTTCCTTGAACTCTAGTGTATCTATGGCACAATGCCTGCTATGTAGTAGACATTTTGTCAATGTTGTTGAACTGAAGTGAATGAGATGGATAATATAAATAATAATCTCTTTATGAAAGACTTCATACATATCGAAACTTCTTCGAGAGTTCTGGGCAGCCATTAGTAATCTGAGGTTTATAATAAAATGCTGCCTTTCCAACTTCAAGGTTTCTTGAGAGTAACATTCATTCTGTTGCTCAGTATTTCTAAGTAGGAGAGCATCTCTCTCTTGACACTTCTTCGTGACAGAATATTAAAGATAAGAGAGGGTGAGGATTTGATTCACTGATTGCAAATAAAAGATTTAAGCAGAAACAACAACCAAAAAAAGCCCGATTTAAAAATGGGCAAAGGGTTTAAATAGACATTTCTCCAAAGAAGATACACAGGTGATCCACAGCACATGAAGAGAGGCTCAACATCATTAGTCATTAGGGAAATGCAAATGGAAGCCACAGTAAGATACCACCTCATATCAATAAGGATAGCTACTGTTAATAAAACAGAAAATAACAAGTATAGGTGAGGATCTGGAGAAAGTAGAATCCTGGTGCACTGTGGGTGAGAATGTAAAGTTGTGGGCCAGGCACAGTGGCTCACACCTGTAATTCCAGCGCTTTGGGAGACTGAAGCGGGAGGATTGCTTGAGCCCAGGAGTTCAAGATCAGCCTGGGCAACATAGCAAGACCCCATCTCTAATATAAAAAATTGTGCAGCTGCTATGGAAAATGGTATGGCCATTTCTCAAAAAATTAAAAATAGAGCTACCGTATGATTCAGCAATTCTGTTTCTAGGTATGTACCTAAAAGAATTGAAAGCAGGGGATCGAAGAGCTATTTGTACATCCATGTTCATAGTAATGATATTCGTAATACCAAAAGTTAGAAGCAACCCGAATGTCCATTGACAAATGAATGGATAAAGAAATCGTGGTATATACTCACAAGGGAATATTATTCAGCCTTGAAAAGGAAGGAGATTCTGACACAGAGTAAGGCATGGATGAACCTTAAGGACACTGTGCTAAGTTAGTAAGCCAGTCACAAAAGGACAACTACTGTACAATTCCACTTATATGAGGTATCTAGAGTAGTCAGAATTATAGAAACAGAAAAAATAATCATTGCTAGGGGCTGGGGAGAGGGCTGATGTGGAATGGGGAGTTGTTTAATGGGTATAGAGTTTCAGTTTTACAAGATGGAAAAGTTCTGAAAATTGGTTGCACAATATTGTGAATATACCTAACACTTCTGAGCTACGCACTTAAAGATGGACCAGGTGCGGTGGCTCACGCCTGTAATCCCAGCGCTCTGGGAAGCTGAGGCGAGCAGATCACCTGAGGTCAGGAGTTGGAGACCAACCTGACCAACATGGAGAAACCTCGTCTCTACTAAAAATACAAAATTAGTTGGGCGTGGTGACTCACGCCTGTAATCCCAGTGCTTTGGGAGGCTGAGGCAGGCAGATCCCCTGAGGTCAGGAGTTTGAGGCCAGCCTGACCAACATGGAGAAACCTCGTCTCTACTAAAAATACAAAATTAGCCGGGCGTGGTGGCACATGCCTGTAATCCCAGCTACTCGGGAGGCTGAGGCAGGAGAATCACTTAAACCCGGGAGGTGGAGGTTGCGGTGAGCCAAGATCGTGCCATTGCATTGCAGCCTGGGCAATAAGAGCAAAACTTCGTCTGAAAAAACCAAAACCAAACAAACAAAAAAAGGTTAAGATGACAAATTTTATGTTATGTGTACTTTACAATTAAAAATTTTTAAAAGATTTTAGCAGGACAAACATTTTGAAATAAAGATAGAAAAAAAGAGAGAAAAATAGGTGAAAAGTATTCTCACATCAACAGATTGCCAGGAACCCCCTGAGATATTTGAGATGTTCCCCCAAATTATTAGCTTGCTGTATCTTGTAAATGTAGGCTTAGGATCATCTTTATCCACTACCGTAAAAATAAGGGCTTGTGATCTGGGTAGCCAGAGCCTTCCCGTGAGGGTGAATGTGTGCTATATTGTCCACACTGGGAAACCCACGGAGGTGAAAGGGGGTGCTGTGCTATTACTATTCACGCCCGATGGATGGTCACACCCTTTTACTCTTGAAATCGGGTTGCCATTTGTAATTTGTTGCTTGCAACTTTTGAGTGTTAACTATAATAGGTGTTTTTGTAGTTTCAGGCACCCAACCAAAGAATTAGAAATACGGTAATAGAATAATCTCAGATATCAGGTATTGTTTGTTCAATGTTGACAAACACCTTAGGTTCTTGTTACAAAACAGGTAGATAGAACAACTCTAGGAAAATAAAGTGTGTTGTAAATGTAGCCATTTCCAGGTCACCGAACACTTAGAAAGACGGGTTTTCAAGTTATTCAATCATTCAGGCTGGGCAGGGTGGCTGTAATCCCAGCACTCTGGGAGGCCAGGGTGGGAGGATTGCTTGATCCCAAGAGTTTGAGACCAGCCTAGGCAACATAGCAAGGTCCCATCTCTACAAGAAATAAAAATAAAAATAATTAGCCAGGCGTGATGGCATGCACCTGTAGTCCCAGCTAGTCAGGAGGCTGAGGCAAGCGGGAAGACCGCTGGGCCAGGAGGTCAAGGCTGCAGTGAACTGTGCTTGCCCCGCTGCACTCCAGCTTGGGTGACAGAGCCAGACCATCTCTCAAGAAAAAAAATTCAGGAAAATATTAATACAAATTATATACAGTGAACTGTGCTTGCCCCCCTGCACTCCAGCTTGGGTGACAGAGCCAGACCATCTCTCAAGAAAAAAAATTCAGGAAAATATTAATACAAATTATATACATTGCTCTGTGCTATGAAATAAACAAAGATGTAGAAGATTACGTTTTTGCCTTTAAGAACTTGGGATCCAGCAGGTGAGCTAGAAAATACCTGTGACAGTGACAGTATTTGTTAGTGTTATAAGTGCCAGCAGAGTGATAGAAATAAAGTTCTCAGTTTGGAGGATCCATAGTGAAACCTAGAATTTGAATAGGTGTTGATGGGAAGAATATCACTACATTATAGTGGAAATTTTTTTAGAGAATAGGCTGAAGATTTATATTGTTTAGAAAAAAATAAGAACATTACAATAGCAACCATGTATTGTCATACATTGTTATGGATCTTCCATATTGAGGCATCAGTTAATCTAAAAAATCTAAAAAATCACTTCCCTAAAGAATTCTTGGCTTTTATTTTTCCCAAGAATAAGAGATCTGGCTAGGCACGGTGGATCATTCCTGTAATCCCAGCATTTGGGGAGGCTGAGGTGGGAGGATCACTTGAGCCCAAGAGTTCGAGATCAGCCTGGGCAACACAGGGAGACCCTATCCCTACAAAATTAAATTTAAAAAATTAGCCAGACACAGTGGTGCGCACCTGTAGTCCCAGCTATTCACGAGGCTGAGGTAGGAGGATAGTTTGAGCCCAGGAGGTCGAGGCTGCAGTGAGCCGTGATCACACCAGTGCACTCCAGCCTGGGTAACAGAGAGAGAGAGGAGAGAGAGAAAAAAGAGAAACCTTTATTTTAACTCTTATGTATCTGGAATTGGAAATTCAGTATCTAAATTCAGAAAATTTTAATTCATGGTCTGGACTTTGCAACTGTTTTTACAACCGAGATTGCCTCAAAAAAAAAAATTTGTTTTAGTCAGCTCTCTCCTCATTTGCCCCATTCTTCTCTCTAACAATAGAACCAGACAAGGATGGAAAAAGAGGGAAGTTCAGGGTGTCCTGCCTGTGGCGTCCACGTGTGACTCTCCCCTACATGCCCGTGCTTTCTGTTCCCATTTCCCGTGAGCTGCGTTCACACCACACTTGGAGTCTGAAGCTGTGTGTTTGAATCCTTGCCCTCCCACTGTAGTCTGTTGCATGACCTATGGCACAGTCACTCAATTCTTTGAGCTTCAATTTCCTCATCTATAAAACGAAAGTGATTGTCGTTCACGGAGCTGTGGTGAGATGCGTTAAGAAAACATCCACGAGAAAGGAAGGGCCTAGTGCATGCCCGGCACATAGTAGGGACCTAGTAAATGCTGTTTTTGTTTTTTTCTTTTATAAAGATGCACTTTGAAAAAGAAAAAAAAAAAAACCCTTACAGATGTGCCTCAGAATTATACAGATGTACATTTACTGACAGTGACACTTTTTTAAAACTGTACTTCCTGTTTTAAAGAAATGTGCAGGTTCGAAGCTGGGCGCAGTGGCTCATGCCTGTAATCCCAGCACTTTGGCAGGTCGAGGCAGGCGAATCACAAGGTCAGGAATTCGAGACCAGCCTGGCTAACTTGGTGAAACCCCGTCTCTACTAAAAATACAAAAAATTAGCCAGGGCGTAGTGGTGGGTGCCTGTAATCTCAGCTACTCGGGAGGCTGAGGCAGGAGAATAGCTTGAACCTGGGATGTGGAGGTTGCAGTGAGCGAGATCACTCCACTGCACTCCAGCCTGGGTGACAGAGCGAGACTCTCTCAAAAAGAAAAAGAAATGTACAGGTTCAAGGACTGGAAACATAACAAAAGTGTAGGCGCATAAGAGAATGATCTTTCAGGTAGAGCCAGCCATCTGCTTGCATCTTACCTTCTCCTCTGTAAGTCAGGAAGGGTAGCATGTTCCATTCATGCGCAAAGAAATAGTCCAGAACTCCTCTTCTGCCAGACATCCATCCGTCCTGTGGCCTTGGACCTATGGTTTCGCTACCAACTCTTACTCTTTCTTTTTTTTGAGACAGAGTCTCACCTTGTCGCCCAGGCTGGAGTGCAGTGGCATGATCTCGGCTCACGGCAACCTCCTCCTCCCGGGTTCAAGCGATTCTCCTGCCTCAGCCTCCCGAGTAGCTGGGATTACAGGCACCTGCCACCACGCCTGGCTGACTTTTGTATTATTAGTAGAGATGGGGGTTTCACTATGTTGACCGGGCTGGTCTTGAACTCCTGACCTCAGGTGACCCACCCGTCTCAGCCTCCCAAAGTGCTGGGATTATAGGCGTGAGTCATTACGCCTGGCCCAACTGTTACTCTTTCTTTTGCTTAGCGTGGTGATTCTGAAGCTTGACTAGGCATCAGAATAAACTCGAGGGCTTCCTGATGCAGGACATCTGGGGAGAGGCCTGAGAATTTGCGTTTCTCACATTGCTGTCAGCATCACCTGGGAACTGGGGATCACAGAACTGAGAATCACTGGTAGAACCTCCTAGTACCCACCTTTCTTTTTTTCCTTCTTTAAAACTTTTGTTAAATTATACTTCTTAAAAGCTCTCTCTTTTTTGGCAAAATTAAAATCGTGTAGGACAAAACTGTAGTCCCCCGCCCCCCTCCATCTTCTGTCTTTTAGATCATAAGCTCCTCTGATACAAAGGTTGAAATTTTCTCCAGTGGTATGGTGAAAAGAACTTAGGCTTTACAGTCAGATGAATTCTAGGGTAAAATCTTGACTCTGTCACTTATTAGCTCTATGACTTTGGACAAGTTATTTAAACACTAAGAGCCTCAATTGTCTCATCTATGAAATGGAACTAGTGATTTCCAAATCTTGGGAGTTTTGTGAGGGTTGGCTGGGGTAATGTGTGTAACCTCCTACTGCGGTGACAGACCGTAATGAGAACAGCCTAATGTTTACAGAGCGTTGATTGAGCAGTAGGCCTTCTTCTAAGGTCTTTACATTTATGAACTTCCCTAATTGTGACAGCAGCTCATTTTAGAGCCTATGAAGAGGGTTCTTTACTATCTCCATTTTACAGATGAGGAAAGTACAGCCCAGAGAAGGGACTGGCTCAAGACCAAACAGCTGGCCGAACTGGAATTTGAATTCTGTGATCTGGATCTAGAGCCCACATCCCAGCCACCATGCTTTGCTGTGTTAACAGTGTAAGTTTAGCAGTCCGCCTTGCTAGGATGCAGTTACTCTATGATGCCACGTAAAGAGAGGTCCATGACACAGACAGATAAATGCCACATGTTCTCACTCATGTGTGGGAGCTAAAAACAACTGAGCTCATAGAAACAGAAGTAGGGGTGAGGCACTGTGGCTCACGTCTGTAATCCCAGCACTTTGGGAAGCCAAGGCGGGTGGATCACTTGAGGTCAGGAGTTCGAGACCAGCCTGGGCAACATGTGGAGACCCCCATCTCTACAAAAATACAAAAATTAGCCTGGCATTGTGGTGCGCACCAGGGATCCCAGCTACTCTGGAGGCTAAGATGGGAGGATTGCTTGAGCCCAGGAGGTCGAGGCTGCAGTGAGGTATGATCACACCACTGCACTCTAGCCTGGGTAACAGAGGGAGACCCTGTCTGAAAGAAAGAGGCTGGGAAGTGCAGCAGGGAGGGGAGGACAGGAGTAGGTTGGTTAATGGATGTAAAATTACAGCTAGACAGGAGGAATAAGTTCTAGTGTTCTAAAGCACCGTAGGGCGAATATAGTTAACAATTTATTTTATTTGTTCAAAAAGCTAGAAGAGAGGATTTTCAGTGTTCCCAACAGAAAGAAATGGTTTTCGAGGTGGTGGATATGCTGATTACACTGATTGGATCCATTACACATAGCATACATCGATAGAAATAGCACTCTGTGCTCTATAAATGTGTACAATTTTTACATGTCGACTGAAAATAAAAGGAAAAAAAGATGTGCAAATATGTTTTGAGATCTTTAAAGCGCCATGTAAATGTGTGGTATGTTTTGCTTGTTAGGAGTACTGCTGTCCCATTGTGTATTTGAACAACTCCTCATAAAGTACCTTTGGCTTGGGAAAAAAAAACAGTTAACAGTGAGTGTGATATTGACCATACTGTGAGCGGGACCTGGTCACGGTGAGGCGTGGTGATCATGGAAGACACTCGAAGGCTCTGGTTGGTTTGCTAGCCAAAATAGGTTAGTGTGTGTTTGAGGGGGGGTGTGTGTGTGTGTGAGAGTGTGTGTGGGTGTGTGTGTGAGAGAGTGTGTGTGGGGTGAGTGTGTGTGAGAGTGTGTGGGGTGAGTGTGTGTGGGGGTGTGTGAGTGGGGTGAGTGTGTGTGAGTGTGTGAGAGTGTGTGTGGGTGTGCGTGTGAGTGTGTGGGGTGAGTGTGTGTGAGAGTGTGTGTGAGAGTGTGTGAGTGTGTGGGGAAGGGTGTGTGTGAGTGTGTGTGAGAGAGTGTGTGGGGAAGGGTGTGTGAGAGTGTGTGGGGAAGGGTGTGTGTGAGAGTGTGTGGGGAAGGGTGTGTGTGTGAGAGTGTGTGGGGGAGGGTGTGTGTGTGAGTGAGTGTATGTGAGACAGTGTGTGTGTGGGGTGAGTGTGTGGGGGGGTGAGAGAGTGAGTGTGTGTGTGAGAGAGTGTGTGTGTGAGACTGTGTGGGGTGAGAGTGTGTGGGGGGAGGGTGTGTGTGGGAGAGAGTGTGGGGGAGGGTGTGTGTGTGTGTGAGTGAGTGTATGTGAGAGACAGAGTGTGTGTGTGTGTGCGCCTGTGTGAGTGTGTGTACTGCAGGGTAGATATCCTGATATCTGTTTCATGCCTTCAGGCCCACAGCTGGCTGTGGCCTCGTGGGACCAGGAATGTGTTTGTGTGTAATTATGTCACCCTCTAGCGGTGACTTCCCTACTAGCCCTTTATCCTTGAAAAGCCCACTCGGGTGTCGGTGACCTCTCTTCCCAGTGAGAGCCCGGGAGCAGAACTTCGGGGAGATTTTGGCATGGAGGGACAGTGCTGGGAAAAGCGGGGTGTGGCCGGGCATGAAGAGAGTGCCAGGGCCCGGGAAGAGTGAAAAGTACAACTAGGACTCATGATGAGTGCACCCTGCCGAGCAGAAGGGGAAGCAGGAGCAGGCCAGGCACAGCGTCTGGAGAGGAGAGAAGAGAAGACGCTCTCAAGGGGAGGCTCTTGCGTGTCCATTTTTGTCAAGTGCCATTTTATGTTTGTGGGGTGGGATGATTACCGCAGCTAGAGCTCTTTCCAGAATGTCAGTACTGAGGGCCGAAGTGGGCGTGGAGAAGCAATATTTTAAAGCAGTTTCAATTCTGTTTTCCAAGGGAAGTAGGCACAGGTTTAGAGGCGGCCTAGAGCTGCCTAAATTCCAAACGTTCACCACCGTGGAGTGGACTGCTGACTTGGCTGCTTCTGCCTAGCCTGGGGCTGTGTTCCCTCTGCCAGTAAAGGTCATTTTATCAGGATCCTCGGAGGCTTTCGCGTGTTGATAAATATTTCAGAAGACAAGGGGGACTCAAGATCAGTCTTACTCAGAGCGGATTTGGAACTCCGCGTTCGGCGGGACGCTGCCGCCCGAGGCCTGAGTGAGCCACAGGGCGAAGGGTGCTCCCTTTTTGAAAAGGTGCTGGCGCCAGGTCAGGCTTTGCTGGAAAGTCCTATCTGGCTGAGTCAGAGCATTTACATTTCTTACATAATGTCAGACCCAGAGGAGCTTTAGGGATCAGCCCAGCTACAGAGTTCACAGCCAGGTCCCCTTTTCTGCCAAGAGGATAGGGTTAAAGGTTTAAAAAAAACAAGCAGAGTCTCAAGGGGCAGAAAAGCAAAGGCTCAGCCTTGCCAGCATTAACTCTTCACACCCCAGAAAAGATGGTTCTGAGATAAAACCACACCTTTATGTCACATGATGCCACTGCCTTCCTGAATCCAGTCATTCCTAAAGAGGTCAGTAACACCAAGCACTGACCTTCCGCCTTGTGTGCAGGAAATTAAAGAGGCATGAAAACCCTGTCCACATTTTCTCTAAAGTTGGAACAGCTTGCCTGGGGCTTCAGACTGAGCTTCAATCTCAAGCTTCAGTGAGATTCTTTGTTGTTTATTTTTTATTTTTAAACTATTTGGCCAGGCGCGGTGGCTCACGCCTGTAATCCCAGCACTTTGGGAGGCCGAGGTAGGCAGATCACTTGAGGTCAGGAGTTCGAGATCAGCCTGGCCAACATGGTGAAACCCCATCTCTACTAAACATACAAAAATTAGCCAGTGTGATGGTGTACGCCTGTAATCCCACCTGCTCAGGAGGCTGAAGCAGGAGAATCGCATGAACCTGGGAGGTGGAGGTTGCAGTCAGCTGAGATCGAGCAACTGCACTCCAGCCTGGGCGACAGAGCAAGACTCCGTCTCAAAATAAACAAACAAACTAACAAACTAACTAACTTACTATTGAAGGCCAAAGAGTTCCAGTAACTAACATAAGAAATCAGTGGCTACTGTTGTAACCATCAAGAATTCTTTAATGGGCCGGGTGCAGTGGCTCACGCCTGTAATCCCAACACTTTGGGAGGCCAAGGCAGGTGGATTACGAGGTGAGGAGTTCGGGATCAGCCTGGCCAACATGGTGAAACCCTGTCTCTACTAAAAATACAAAAATTATCTGGGTGTGGTGGAGCACACCTGTAATCCTAGCTACTCAGGAGGCTGAGGCAGAATTGCTTGAACTGGGGAGGCGGAGGTTGCAGTGAACTGAGATCACGCAACTGCACTCCAGCCTGGGTGACAGAGCAAGACTCTGTCTCAGAAAAAAAAAGAAAGAAAGAAAAAAAAAGAATTCCTTAATTTCCTTAATTTAACTGGTTCAGGGAACCTAAATGAGAGTTGTCACATAATAGCAAATCTTAGTAACCAGATGACACTCAAAGCAGGTGTAAATATTTAACAAAAGTACTGTGTAGACATTTAATGACAATGGTTGCTTTTTGTTTGCCTGCTTTTTGTTTACAAATGAAAATAAAGCAGAGAATGAGAAGTCACTTTTTCAGGGTCACGGGAACAATTCAGGTTGAACGCATCTCTCCTCCGACATGCCGAGTGTCTTTGAGTCTCCTCACCCAGGCGCACACTCAGGATTGCAGTCATCTGCTATTGTTGCCTTTATTTATTTTGAGACGGAGTCTCGCTCTTGTCACCCAGGCTGGAGTGCAGTGACGCGATCTTGGCTCACTGCAACCTCCACCTCCCGGGTTCAAGGGATTCTCCTGCCTCAGCCTCCCGAATAGCTGGGACTACAGGCATGTACCACCACACTCAGCTAATTTCTTTTTTTTGTATTTTTAGTAGAGACGGGGTTTCACCATGTTGGCCAGGCTGGTCTTGAACTCCTGACTTCAGGTGATCCACCCGTCTCGGCCTCCCAAAGTGCTGGGATTACAGGTAGGAGCCACTGCACCTGGCCTATTGTTGCCTTTTTACTTGATATTTCAATAAATTTGTGAGCAATTGGAATGGTAAGAAATTCGCTGCAGTACATAAAAGTTTGATCACTTAGACTGCTGTGTGATTAGGGTTGCTCAGTGATCTTCCGGCAATAAAGGGAGGAAAAGGAGAAATTTCAAATGGAGTGATGATGGATGTCCTCAGGCATGTCAATGGCTGCTGAAGGGCTATGGGAAAATGGAAAACACAATCTTTGGGATCCCTCTTTCAGCCGTTTTCCTGCTTTTATATCTATAAACTTTAAAAAGTAGGGCATACTTTAAACAATAGTATACTAAGAAATTGTCACCGCTGGCAGAGCTAAAATTGAATCAGCTTGCCTTGTGATTAAATCAGAAACGTGTCTTAGTCTGTAAAGCTTCACTACAGGAAATGCCCAGGAGCTGCTAATAAAGTTTAATACACATTTGCTTCCTTAATGCTATATTAACATCCTGACCATCACAACTTTCATTGTAAACCTATTGCTTATTAAAAACACCCTGTAAGATGTCACAAACTGACAGAAAGTTGGGGCTACTACATGAATTAATATGCTAACTAGTATTTTTCAGTGTTATATAGTATAAGATAGTAAGTGCTTGAAATATGAGCATTTTGAAATCCTTGGCCAGCATAATCCCATGGGTAACACTGAATTATCCATGGCTGTGGGAGAGAGCAGGTGGTTCACTTCCAACCATGGGTTGTGTTCCAAACTAAGGGTTTTTGTTTCTTTTGTTTTTTTCTTTTAAAGAAAATCAAGTTTATTTTTGAAACTGTTCATTTTAATTCTAAGACAAAGCTAGAAAAAGAAGAATGGAAGATCTGGAAAAAAAGCATTGTCAACTGTCACTGTCCTACCATGGGAAAGAAATGTCTTACAAACGGAAAAAAAAGTTGGAGAGAACGAGAAGTTTCTGGTGTTATGTAAGAGGAAGCGCCCAGATTACATATAAAAGTCAACTGCTTCACGCCCTGTTACTAAATATTAGGGATGCAAAATACGTGGTGGCAGTAAGTCAGAGCCTGGTTTCCTAAATATTTCTTACATGTTAGGGATCCTGAGAGATCCCTAAACAAGTAGAAAATTCTTTTTTTTTTCTTTTTGAGACAGGGTCTCACTCTGTTGCCTAGGCTGAAGTGCAATGGCATAATCATGGCTCACTGCAGCCTCAACCTCCTGGGCTCCTGGGCTCCTGGGCTCCTGGGCTCCTGGGGTGATCCTCCCACCTCAGCCTCCCGAGTAGTTCTGCTACAGCCAGCCACCACGCCTGGCTAATTTTGTATTTTTAGTAGAGACGGGGTTTCTCCATGTTGGTCAGGCTGGTCTCGAACTCCTGACCTCAAGTGAGCCACCCGCCTCGGCCTCCCAAAGTGCTGGGATTACAGGTGTGAGACACTGAGCCCGGCCAACAAGTGGAAAATACTATCCTGAATGAGTGTGTGTTGCCTGCTGGGAGAATATTTCCTAGTGTTTCCTAGATCCTTGTTAGTTGACTTCCCACCCACAAACCCCCAGAAGGAGTAAACTGTCTCTAAATATCAGAATAAACAACAACAATAAAACAACTTTTATATTTTCATTTCTTTTTCTTTTTGTTTTGTTTTGTTTTGTTTTGTTTTGTTTTTTGAGACAGGGTCTCACTCTGTTGCTCAGGCTGGAGTGCAGTGGTGTAATCATGGCTCACTGCAGCCTTGAACTGCTGGTCTCCAGCAATTCTCCTGCCCCAGCCTACCAAGCAGTTGGGAGTACAGGCATGCGCCACCACACCCAGCTAATTTTAAAATTTTTTGTAGAGACAGGGTGTCCCTATATTGCCCAGGCTGGTCTCTAACTCCTGGTCTCAAGTGATCCACCTGCCTCAGCCTCCCAAAATGCTGGGATTTCCGGCGTGGACCACAGTGCCCAGCTAAAACAACTTTTAAAAGGTATATTAGAGATCCAACTAGATTCTACTCTTGCATTTATCTGCAGCATATCAATTTGGTTTGCCCATGGTTAGGTGGATCTCGGTCTGGGTCTTAGTTTCATGGGTCTATGCATATGTGGAAACTCATCAAGCTGTATATTTAAGACTTGTGCGTTTTACTCTGTGTGTTTTGTTTCCATTTTTAAAAGTTTTTATTTATTTATTTTTTAAGTCAGAAGGGGTTTAATGGGTCAAGAAAAGTTTACTTCTGTGCACACAAATTATCTCAAGGTCTGTTTGTTCAAACAGGGTAACCAAACAGGGACCGATTCTACAGTGGCTGCTGCCCAGAGTTTTACACAGATGGGAGCATGGCCGTACCCCTGAACGCTCCAACCTTCTCTTGCCTGTGATTACCACTCCTTCCCTGGCCTTTTCTGGCCTGGCTGCTTTCACTGCTGAAGTAGGGCAAGGATTTTGTTTCTCTTCATTACCCTTCACCTTGCCAGGCCTCTGTTCATCCCATCCCTCGGCCCCTAGTACAAAGTATGCAGTTAGCACTCCATAAATACTGACTTTAATTTTGATTATTTTTCTCTGGTTAATATGTGTTGGGGGCCGGGTGCGGTGGCTCATGCCTGTAATCTCAAAACTTTGGGAGGCCAAGGTGAGAAGATCACTTGAGCCCAGGAGTTCAAAACCAGCTTGGGCAATTCAGTGAGACCTAATCTCTTATTTTTTTTTTCAAAATAATTAAAAATAAATATGTGTTGGGGTGGGCAGTGAGTGCGGGAAAGAAGGGGGAAAGGGAGATTGTTTCTAATGTACAGACGGGGAGACGTCTGGGGCTGCGTAGGAGCTGGGGTGAAGAGCACAAGGCATTCTGGGTTTGCCTCTGTATTTGATAATGTTTTCTTAATGTTGGAAAAATGCAATAGTTTTATCATTTGCCACATACCTTCCCATGCTGTTCCCTACTGAACCAAATCAGGTCATATTATACTGGCTATGTTATACTGCGCTGTTTTCCATTGACTTTTTGGTTATTGATATTGGCTTTTAGTGTTGGGTGTGTGGTTTCTTTTCACACAAACATGAATACGTTGTACCACTGAGATTTTCCTAGGGGTTCAGTCATTGTGAGTTGGAGACGGTCATTGGGATGCATTTTTACATTCCTGTTCTCACTTTCTTTTTTTTTTTTTTTTTTTGAGACAGAGTCTCGCTCTGTCGCCCAGGCTGGAGTGCAGTGGTGTGATCTCGGCTCACTGCAAGCTCCGCCTCCCGGGTTCATGCTGTTCTCCTGCCTCAGCCTCCCGAGTAGCTGGGACTACAGGCACCAGCCACCATGCCCAGCTAATTTTTTGTATTTTTAGTAGAGATGGGGTTTCATTGTGTTAGCCAGGATGATCTTGATCTCCTGACCTTGTGATCCGCCTGCCTCAGCCTCCCAAAGTGCTGGGATTACAGGCATGAGCCACCATGCCTGGCTCCTGTTCTCACTTTCATCTGTGGGTGCCACCCAGAGCATAGGCTTTCTATGGAACAGTGAATGTGCTTACATATGAGTAGAAGAAGCGAGGTTTTTCTTATGCAGCCCGGGAGACAAGGAAACCGCTGTGATGCCGTGTGCCAATAGCATGCATTTATTTGTGGTGTATCAGAGCCTCATATCCAGCCATCCCAGACAGTAACGTCCACAAGGATGAGGCCCTTTTGCAGGAGACAGATAACACACCTCCCTTATTCCTGCTTCAGCAGTTGAGATCTGCTGGAGACCCTTACTCATGTTTCCTGGACTTGAACTTTAGGACATTGGCCACTGGGCATTTTTTGCAGAGGGTACTCATTAGAATTTCTCTTTCTGTCAGTTTTTTAGCCTATTTTTTAAGCTAAATTTCTAAATGCTTTTGAAACCAACAGTGTTGTTTTATTTTGCTGATAGAACCCAGATGCGAGGAGGGAGTTTTTTTTTTTTTCCTTCCATCATTTGAATCATTGCACAAGCACCGTATCACCTAGAAACAGAGGGTGATTTCAGGACAGTGCTGTGGCCACAAAGCATGGTTAGGTTCGGAAAAGCAGCAGGGAAAAAAAAATGCCTTCTGATTCAACACTTCCGTTCTATGTGATTTAAGCACATATCTAGTTACAAGGTTTCTTTGGCAAAAACAATTTTTTGCACTGGAGTTAGCCAGGCAAAGCCAGCGTCCCCCTGGCCAGTTGAGTTTGAGGACCATCTGCCTCACACATCATTAGCAGCATTGTTTGTTTAGGGCCCTTCTGTAGAACCTTTATTCATGGAGAAGTAGAAGAAAACTCAAACAGCTCAGCTGGATTTCCAGGTCCTGCGTGGAATTTGTAACCCCTTTGACTTCTCAACTGAGAAAATTGGATGCGGCTGTCACAGAAAGAGAATAAATACGGAACTCCACAATGCTATGCTTGCAGCCACTTTTATTCCATTGAATTTCACACATAATGAAAGGCAGGCATACTCTGAGAGGCACGGAGCTGAACCAGTGCTGGGAGTCCTGCAATTCCAAGTAGGTTGAGCTGGTGACAATTCTGGGCAAAATACTTTAGTCCTCTTTAGTTGGCCGCTGGCTAAAGCATGCGGGCAGTGATACGGCTCCTGTTATCCTACTGCGAGTGTTCTGCTTTTAGAACTAAGAAAACGGTGAAAGAGGAAAGACAAGTGATTAGTGAACACCTAAAAAATGTATGCCCTCACGAATGATCAACGAAAGGCAGTTTAAAATTTGATAGCATTTTTTCCCTATTGTGAGAAAGAATTTTTTAAAATGATAATATCCAAACATCTTAATTAGCTTTTGTCATTTAAAGCTAAAACTCAGTTTAGTGTTTTATTAGACTTGACTTTCATGAAAGGTTGGGAATTCTAAAAATAACTTATTTTGAAAGAGTAATGAATGGCCCAACAAACTTAATGGTCCAGTTCAAGCTATTGGTTGACTGGTCAATAGATGACAGAGAAGTTAGGACTGGAAAAGACGTTAGGGCTTATGTGGCTCTGCCCTGTCATTTTCTTTTCTTTTCTTTTCTTTTTTTTTTTTGAGACGGAGTCTCGCTCTGTCTCCCAGGCTGGAGTGCAGTGGCGCAATCTCGGCTCACTGCAAGCTCCGCTTCCCAGGTTCATGACATTCTCCTGCCTCAGCCTCCCAAGTAGCTAGGACTATAGGTGCCCGCCACCACACCCGGCTAATTTTTTTTGTATTTTTAGTAGAGGTGGAGTTTCACCGTGTTCACCAGGATGGATGCCCCATCATTTTCTAACTGAGAAAGCTGGGACCTGGAGACGTTGTGTGACTTGTCTAGGGTCACACAGTTGTACGGAGGCTGGAATTGCATTAGTAAAACATGATGAGTTCTTATTTAGATCTTGCTCTCAGCAAATAGCTTCATATAGGATTAAACTTTTTGTTTTCAATACCTCAAGGATGTTGAGCTTCCCTGTCTTTCCAGACAGACAGGATGTCCGAGACCTCAAATCAGGCACTGTTGCCTCATTTATTCTTTGTCCTTAGATGAACGAGTGGCTGGATACCTCTACATCTTTAGAAAAAAATTTTTTGAGATACAGTCTTACTCTGCCACCCAGGCTGGAGTGCAGCTGCATGATCGTAGCTCACTGCAACCTCCAACTCCTGGGCCAAGCGATCCTCCCACCTCAGCCTCCTGAGTAGCTGGGACTGCAGGTGTGCACCACCATGCCCAGCTAATGTTTTTATTTTTGTAGAGATACGGGTCTCACTATGTTCCCCAGGCTGGTCTGGAACTCCTGGGCTCAAGTGATCCTCCCACCTCAGCCTCCCAAACTGCTGGGATTGCAGGCGTGAGCCACCACATCCAGCCTAGATCTGTTTAATGGGGATAATAATCCTGGCACAACTGATGTCCCTTTGATAATCTTGAAACCCCTTGAGCAACTACAAATAAAAATAAGGCATGTACAGTCTAAAAGGGGGATAAAACGTATATAGGTAAGTCTAATACAAAACAGAATAAGTGTTGTAAGAGGTTGTGTTAGTTAAGGTCTTGAGGTTCCTGTAACAAACAAATCTCCCAAATGTAAATTGGCTCTAGAATCATAGAAATTTATTTCTAGCCCCTGTAAAAGCCAAAATAGATGTTCATTCTTATCAGGCAGGTCTCCCTCTGGTAATTTTGGGGCTTGGGCTTCTTCTGATTTATCACTCTACCTTTGGCCTGGTTTTGAAGGCCACCATGCTTGTCTGCATCAAGCTGAAAGAAGAAAAGCGAGCTTGGAGGTCTCCTGGTTGGAGATTTTTAGAGGCCAGGCCTGGGAGCTGCAGACATCACTTCTTCTAGCATACCTTTAGATAGCACCCAGTCACATGACCACCTCTTGGTGCAGTGGATGCTGGGTAATGTAGTCCAGCGGCGTGCAATTTTAGTGACCATCAAGTGATCTCTGCTGCAATGGGCTTTGAGGGCCCAAAGGAGAAGGACATCATATGAGAGTGAAGTAACTTATTGGACAAATACACACGTGCCCAGGAGGGTGGAAATAATTAGTAATTATTTCTACTATTAACCGTGATTTTGTCTTAATTTTAATAAGAGGGTTATATATCTCTTACATATTACAGATAATCTTCAGGAATCTTAGGAATTCCTAAATTTATCCTAATATTTAGGAATTCCTAAATTCCTGAAAATAAGGTGGGATATGTGTCTCAACTTGTTTGTATTTTCAGGAGTGGTGACTCTTTCTGATCCATGGCCTGTGCTTACAAGATAGCCGGATCCCGTGGAGATCACACCTGCTCCAGCTGTCTCGTGCAGCTTGGGAGGTGACCACAGAAACAGTGGGCCCTCCCCAAAGCCACATGCGGATAGACTATAGTCAGGACTCGTCATCTCCGTTCAGCAGTGACCAGAGGCCAGCGGCCCGAGGCCTGTGCTGGTGGTTTGTTCCAGCTGCGGACATTTGTCATCCCTTGGCTGCATAAGGCACAGACCACACCTCCTTGTCTCCTTTCCACTCAGGCTGACAGTGCTCTCCTTCTGCCCCTTGTAGTGTTTCTACTGAATCAGACCTCCCAGCTGGGCTCCCACCTTCCAGATGCTTACCCTCCACACTCCATCCATCATTACTGGAGCAAACGATTACCAGAGCTTTTCTAAATCCACATCTGATGGTGCCTCTCCCCTGTTCAGATGCCTCGGATGTCTCCTGCAGATGACAAGAGACGCCCAAACTCCTTATAAGGGGGCCCCAATAGGAAGGTTCTGCTTCACGAAGAATTAATGACTTTTGTTTGTCTTTAGATTTTGGCTTTGGTTCTCTCTCTCTCTCTGTCTCTCTTTCTCTCCCCCTTCCCTTTTCTGTTTTCTGAAGTTGAATTTTGGACTTGAAACTACGTGTCATGCGTTTTTCAGGCCTCTGTGCCTTTGCTCCTTGGGTGGGTCTCATTCTCCCATCTCCAGCTGTGAGAATCCTGTGTGTCCTCTTAGGGACACGTTCAAATACCATCACCCCCAGAAAGCATCCCCACCATTGGAACAACATAGTCTTTCTCAGGTGTTTGGATAGTAATTGATACCTCCATTATAACGTATTGCCCTGCTAAATATTATAATCACATATGTTTGCCTCACCTCTACAAGATTCCAGTTATTCAACTAAGAGTTCCTGTTACTCAACTTTGAGTAAGACCTAATAGATGCTCAATAATATTAGTTGACTTGAATTAAGAGTCACAGAAAAAATTCCATTTCAATTACTTTTTGGCATTTTCACTGGGTCTGAACTTTTTCGTTTACTCTGAGTAGCAAATTTAAAATAGCAAACAATTTGGTTCTGATCATGGGAAATTGCTCTCAAGGTCATTGCAGAATGGCTGCTTTTCCTAAAGATTACCTGCAATGATGGAAGTATAGGTTGTCATTGGAATAGAAAATGGTTGTCTCCGTGGCTGGTAGGTGGGGTCTTGCTCCTGGGCGGTAGGTTAGAGTTTGCTACCCTTACCTTGAGTGCCATGGTACTTTGCAAGTGACTCTGTTAAAGCTCCTACTGCACCACGTTTAAACAATGGATTTCAAATGGAACTTTCGGTTTTGTACAAGTGATGATTTGTGTTCTTGCCTGGCTTCCACTCTAGACCAGCACTATGAGACAGTCCATAAGCTCTCTGTGATCATGGAAACGTTCTATAATCCGTGCTGTCCAAAACAATAGCCACTAGCCACTTGTAGTTACTGAGCCCTTGAAACGTGGCTTCTGCAATGGAGGAACTGAACATTTAATTTAAATTCATTTTTAATTTAAATAGCCACGTGTGGTCAGTGGCTACCATCTTGGGCAGTGATATTGAGTTCCTAGGAGAGTAGCATTTTATTAATTGATTGGAATATCCTATACAGTACTGTGTATTGAGTAAACCTACAGTAAGCATGTGTTAAATGATGAACAGTTAACATTTATTGAGTGCCTGCTGAATGCTAGGTGCTTCCCAGAGGCTGTCCTTGTGTTACCTTCATTTTCTGCAGAGCCCCGTGCTGGGGCAGCATAGACAGCAAGCTTGACCCCCATCATTGCAGCCTTCACCAAGAAAACAGGCAGCCGAGGGAGCAATTTAGCAAGAGGGTCAGGAGTTCCGTGAAAAGAAGCCTGGCAGAGCCATAAAAGAAACTAAAGAATTTTGGTGGTGAACCAAAAGCCTCTGTAACCTGCCCAGGCCTGAATTTGGTGATCATGCTTTTGCCTGAGGCAGCCACAGAAGTTATTTAATTCTCAAAACTAGGGCCTGTGAGACCCACAAACCTGGTCTGAGGTTTGCTAGCAGGGACTCTAGTTTTGGCAAAGGGAATGTGAACTGCTTAGCATTGGAGGGGAAGACAGGAGAGCTGACCACCTTGGCTCTGAATGTTCTCATCGGTGAGGAAGGAACTGGTGCTGTGCCTGAGTGGGCATGAACTTGTTTTGCCTGTGGTTTTCTTTAGAAAGCTGCTTGGTTCCTCTTCTCTCAAAGGATTTGGAAGGTCTTCCCCACACAATCAAAGGAGCAGTTTGAGACACAGGGGCGACAGCTGGAGACAGCATTGGAGGGACCCACATTACTTAGAGCTACTGGTTTCCCCCCAGATAAAAACCCAGGTGTCGTTTCTACATGAGCAGTGAGTGACGAGGAGAATTTGCTTGCAGCCTCTCCGCTACGCTCTGCCTTTAGAGTCCCTCTAGCCATGGCCCCTGTGTTGCCGCTTGCCCCTGGGTACCTGACTGATGAAGACAGGCTCTGGGGCTCGCCGTTGAAGGTGCTGTGGACCCAGGGGTGTTGTCCTTCCGCTGTTGCGTTCATTGCAACATTCATCTCCTGCCTGTTTACAAAAATGAAGCAATTATCCTATTCTTCCAAATGGAAATTGCTAATTTTTGAAGCAGAAGGTTGACAGCTTCAGTAAGATCTCAAGAGAGCGAGAAGACTGGAATCAGGTGAGGCCATAACTTCTTATCTAAACTTAGTTTCTGGGGTGGAATTACAGAATTGCTTAGAAAAAGAGTCAATATAACTACTTTCAGAAAACACCACCTGTGAAAATCCAGATTTATAAATGGTGACTATGCATTTAGTACAATGATTATCATATATGTAATATATAAAATATATATATAATAGGTATATTGAGGTCCCTTTAAAGAACAGCATGATGGGCTGGCTCATGCCTATAATCCTAGCAGTTTGGGAGGCTGAGGCAGGTGGATTGCTTGAGCCCAGGAGTTCAAGACTAGTCTGGGCAACATGGTGAAACTCTACAAAAAAATACAAAAATTAGCTGGGCATTGTGGCATGTGCCTGTAGTCTCAGCTACTCAGGATGCTTAGGTAGGAGGGTCACCTGACCCCAGAGAGATCAGAGCTACAGTGAGCCATGATCACACCACTGCAGTCCAGCCTGAGCAACACAGTGAGACCCTATCTCAAAAAAAAAAAAAAAAAAGAAAAGAAAAGAAAAAGAAAAAAGAACTGCATGGCAAATTTGAAAGTCTTTTGGAACATGACTTGTGAATGCTCCAAACATTCCAAAATGAATGAGTGAAGTAGCCAGGAGAAAGACAGCAGAGAGCAGTGGGGATTTGGGAAAGTTAGAGAACCTGTGTGCCACCCACCAAGACATTCATATTCCAAAGATTTGTAAACATTGTGTTAGTCAAAGACACTTGGGCTGGGCGCAGTGGCTCATGCTTGTAATCGCAGCACTTTGGGAAGCCTAGGAGGGAGGATTGCTTGAGGCCGGGAGTTCAAGACCAGCCTGGACAATATAGGGAGACCCCCATCTCCACAAAAGAATTTAAAAACTTAACCAGACACAGTGGCTTACACCTGTAGTCCCAGCTACTCAGGAGGCTGAGGTGGGAGGATCGCTTGAGCCCAGGAGTTCGAGGCTGCAGTGAGCTGTGATCATGCCACCGTACTCCAGCCTGGGTGACAGTGAGACGATGTCTCCAAAAAAGAAAAGACAGCTAGCTGACTGCCAGTTGGTGATCCTGGTTTTAAAAGCTGCATGGTTTCCCCACGTCCTTTAAAAATACGCTGCATTTTGCAAACACAGTAGTACTTCTACTTGGTAGCACAAGACACATTTTTATTCTAATTAGCGCATGGCATCGGGAGAGGTTATAGAGGTTATCCACCTGCCCTTGGTGGTGATCTAGAAGTCCATTTGTTTACTTCATTCACTCTAAGTAGACAGGAATTTGCAGAAAACAGTAGCAATTGCACAAATAAATGTTTTTCCCCTATAGTACAATACCCCAGAACTCTAGAGCTGGTGAAAATAGATTACTTGCAAGACAAGAGCATCTAAACACCCCTCAATCCTCCAGCCCTTGAAAACAAAGTCCACAGCCTTGTTCTCTTGAAACGATTCCTAAACCACACTGACCTGTGACCTATACACTTCTGCCTTCTTTTCTAGAGCATATTTTAAAACTATTTTATTAGTATTCAGGAGAAGGGAACTTCCTCTTTCTTATCATCTGCACAGAATAAGACTTCCAGTGGACTTTTGCTTGATACCTGGGGAGAAAATTGTGCTTTTCCAAGTAAGATGAGTCATCTGAGATCTGCCATTTCTGGGAATTGTACAGGGACCCAGAGTCTTAGGGATCTGCTCTGCCTACTTTGTGGAATTTATTCTCACAGTGCATGAGTTGGTCACTTTCACACTGCTCCAGGCACCAGGAGTTGGAAGCTGGAAGCTCTGTTCTCTGGAACATCAGGCATTAGATTTTAGTGTGAAGGCCTCAGGATTTGTTTCTGCGCCCCTGCCACCCTGCACTGTGATTGGGTCTGTTTTGCTATATACTTCCCAAATTGTGTACATTATCACTGGGAATGGCACACACATTTCTGGGGAAGGGTAGTTTAGCATTTTTCTTAAGGGCCAGAATTTAAATCTCATCACTCCTACCAAGCCCCCAGCCCCTCACCACCCCTAAGACATTTCTTCTCCTGCAAGCCAGAGAAACAATGAGAAAAGACACAGAATATTTGGGAGACGAGGCTTCCCAAAGGACTGCTGCAATCATGGTGGAGCTGGTACAACCCTCTCCCCGCCCAATTTTTTATTTTCATTTCTACCGACTGTAGATTATGCATACACACAAGCAGATCACACAAAGGAATACTATGCCTCAGGGCCAGGAGGATTCTGAGCAAAGCTTGGAAGGAAGAACTAGAGAGAAACCTAGAGACAGAGACCCTTGGGAGAAATAATTAAGGCTGGCAGGGAAAGGCTGTGTTAATTGAGCTGAGAAGAAGGATGAGCATCCGGGGATTCTCGTAAGAGGTGGTGGAATTTGCAGATAAAGTCATTGGTACATTATTGGATTCATCTTTGGTTACTACTTTTTAAAAATGTTTTTTGGGGAAGAATGCTATCTAGAAAAAAATTCATGCAAGAGAAACAGATAGCTACAGAACTAAATAGTAATAACTGACCAAAAAAAAAAAGTGAGACAGAGGGTGATTTTGCCATATCCTCATTTCCTGGACTGAGCAAGAGAGGAAGCGAAATGCTGAGTCGGCTCCTGGCGTAGTGGCTGCCATTCATGTGCCGTTGATCCAGGCCTGGCACTGCGAGAGCAATACCCATTGGTTTGCACAGAACTCCCTCCCACCAGCCCCACCTGCCCTCAAATAGTGATCCCACGTGGTTGTCTCTGTACCTAAATTTCCCAACATGTTTCTTTTTGAGTATGAGGATCTTCTTTTTTAAGTCAAAAAATAAAAATAAAAAATGTCACATGCCCCATGAGACCATAATTGTACTTTCCGCCAAGAAAATATAATATATAAAGACCTTCAAGCCATTAGGTATTAATAAGACTTTTTTATTTTTAAATATTTTTGTTGTCTAATATAATGCAGAAAATTGCATACAGCATAATACATGCACAACTTAATAAACTGCTGTAGTGTGAACTGCCACATATCCATCACCAGGTTGGAAAATAGAACATTGCTGGTATCCTAGGAACTTCCTCGAGCCCCTTCCTCATCACAGCCCCCTCCCTTGGAAACCACTCCCTGATGTCATCATTTCCTTGCTTGCTTTTCTTTATGGCTTAACCACCAATGTGTGGGTCCCCAAACAAGATAGTTTTGCTATGAATGGAACCATGGTTCATATACTTTCTTGTGACTTGCTTCTTCTCAATATTATGTTCAGAAGATCCATGCCTGTGGTTGCATGTAACTTGTAGTTTGTTTTCCTTCCTGCATAATAATTCTTTGTTGTAATATATCACAGTTAATTGTTTTGTCCATTCTATTGTTGATGGATATTGTTGCTTCTGGTCTGAGGCTATCAAGAGTGCTGCTATTCTTTTTTTGTTGTTTTTTTTTTTGACATGGAGTCTCAGTTTGTCACACAGGCTGGAGTGCCGTGGCGCGATCTTGGCTTACTGCAACCTCTGCCTCTTGGGTTCAAGTGATTCTCCTGCCTCAGGCTCCCAAGTAGCTGGGACTACAGGCACCCGCCACCACACCCAGCTAGTTTTTTTTTAGACGGAGTCTCGCTCTGTGGCCAGGCTGGAGTGCAATGGCACGACCTTGGCTCAGTGCAACCTCCATCTCCCGGGTTCAAGCGATTCTCCTGCCTCAGCCTCCCAAGTAGCTGGGACTACAGGCATGCGCCACCACCCCTGGCTAATTTTTCTATTATTAGTAGAGACAGGTTTCACCATGTTGGCCAGGATAGTCTTGATCTCTTGACCTCGTAATCTGCCCGCCTCAGCCTCCCAAAGTGCTGGGATTACAGGTGTGAGCCACCGGGCCTGGCCGGTCAAGAATGTTGCTATTCTTGACAAATTTCCTGATGTACAGACATCTCTAGTGGGGTGGAATTAACTGCATCATCAGAAACACTTTTTAAAAATGTAACAGCTTTCCTGAGATATAATTTACATACCATACAGTTCACCCATTTAAAGTATACAGTTCAGGCCAGGCGTGGTGGTGCTCACACCTGTAATCCCAGCACTTTGGGAGGCTGAGGTGGGCGGATCACATGAGGTCAGGAGTTTGAGACCAGCCTGGCCAACGTGGTGAAACCCTGTCTCTACTAAAAATACAAAATTAGCCGGGTGTGGTGGTGGGTGCCTGTAATCCCAGCTATTTGGGAGGCTGAGGCAGGAGAACCACTTGAACCCGGGAGGCGGAGGTTTCAATGAGCCAAGATCACACCACTGTACTCCAGCCTGGGCGACAAGAGCGAAACTCTGTCTCAAAAATATATAAATACATAAATAATAAGATAAAATACATATGTGTTACTTGAAGGCCTTAGTGTATTAATTCATTACTTATTTCCATGGATGGCTTAAATTACAGTGGTTCTCAAATTTTCATAGGCATCGGAATCACTTGCAGGGCTTGTTAAGACACATTGCTAGGCCCCATCCACAGAGCTTCAGATTTAGTAGGTCTTGCTGGGGCTTAAGAATTTGTTTTTCTGCCGAGCGCGATGGCTCACGCCGGTAATCCTAGCACTTTGGGAGGCCGAAGCGGGCGGATTATCTGAGCTCAGGAGTTTGAGACCAGCCTGGGCAACACGGTGAAACCCTATCTTTACTAAAATACAAAAAATAGCTGGGTGTGGCGGCCTGCACCTGTAGTCCCAGCTACTTGGGAGGCTGAGGCAGGAGAATCACTTGAACCTGGGAGGCGGAGGTTGCAGTGAGCCGAGATCCAGCCACTGCACTCCAGCCTGGGCGACAGAGCAAGATTCCATCTAAAAAAAAAAAAAAAAAGATTTTGTATTTCTAACACATTTCCAAATGATGCAGATACAGTGGACCACACTTTGAGAAAACTGGTTGCTGGCTGTTACTTTCTTTCTTTTTTCTTTTTTTTTTTGAGATTGAGTTTTGCTCTTATTGCCCAGGCTAGAGTGCAGTGGTGTGATCTCAACTCACTGCAACCTCAGCCTCCCAGGTTCAAGTGATTCTCCTGCCTCAGCCTTCCTGAGTAGCTAGGATTACAGGCATGCGCCACCACACCCGGCTAATTTTGTATTTTTAGTAGAGACGGGGGTTTCTCCATGTTGGTCAGGCTGGTCTCGAACTCCCGACCTCAGATGATCCGCCCGCCTCGACCTCCCAAAGTGCTGGCATTACAGGTGTGAGCCACCGCGCCCCGCCCTGTTATTTTGAAAGTTAGAGAACTGCCATGGGGAAATTCATTTATTCTTTCAAGAGATAAGAATGGGACATAAGATATTGCAATTTGTTAGAGAAAAAGAGGTCAATTAGCAGGCTCTTGTAGTAGCTCATAGTATGACAATAGGAATGTTGAGTAGGGAACATATTCAAAAAACACTATAGAGATACAATCAAGAGACCTTGGCAATTGATTTGACGTGGAAGGCAAAGAAGAGGGAGGAGTCACAAAGGATACCAAGATTTCAGGCCTGGATCCAGGAAGAGAATTGGAAGAAAGAGAACATGCATGATTGAAATGAAGGTGTGTAATCAATCAGCATTTTAACTTCTATATTTGGCTCTCTAGGAAGATTCACTCATCAAAGGACAGTATCCAGGGTGACTGGTCCCCTATGTCTTTTACCCCATTCCTGCAGTGTTGCCCCCAGAAACTGGAAGCATGTCATGATGGGAGTTTTCCTGGGTAATTGATGCTGAATTATCAATGGGAATACCAAATCAGATTTTTTAAAAAGTTAATTTAACATTTATTATTTTTAGAGACCTCTGTCATCCAGGCTGGAGTGCAGTGGTACAATCATAGCTCACTGCAGCCTTGACCTCCTGTGATCCTCCCGCTTTAGCCTCCTGAGTAGCTAGGATTACAGACATGTGCCACCATGTCCATCTTTTTTTTTTTTTTTTTTTTTTTGGTAGAGATGAGGCCTCACTATGTCGGCCAGGCTGGTCTCAAACTCCTGGCCTCGAGTGATCCTCCCATCCCGGCCTCCCAAAGTGCTGGGATTATAGATGTGAGCCACCATGCCTGGCCCCATATTAGATTTTGGAGGGACTACATAAATTTCACGAACAAGCAATTCTGAAAACATTGGAAATTATTGAAGTCCTCCTTCATTGCACTATCTCTCCTCTTCTTCGAAAAGCACCTTGAAATTTTCTCTTTGACCAAACCACATCTTCATGTGAAATCCTTTCTTCTGTTTTCCTCCTGTTAAAAGCCCTCATATTCTTCAAGGCCCTACTCAAATCCCACATCCTGAGTACAGCTGCTCCCTTAGGCTCTTCTGACACTTCTTTTTTTTTTTTTTTTTTTGAGACGGAGTCTCACTCTGTCGCTCAGGCTGGAGTGCAGTGGTGTGATCTCAGCTCACTGCAAGCTCCACTTCCCGGGTTCACGCCATTCTCCTGCCTCAGCCTCCTGGGTAGCTGGGACTACAGGCGCCTGCCACCACGCCCGGCGAATTTTTTGTATTTTTAGTAGATGACACTTCTTATAGTATACTTTTCTGGGCAGGTTTTCTGTTTTCCCCAGCTAGACCAATGCACCTTGGGGCACTCCCCAAGGTCTTACACATTTTTACATTGTCTTATTAAGCAGTGCCAGCCTTTACGCTTAGAAGCTGAATGTTACTTATGTCTTTGAGGAAAAGACAGAGAGTTATGTCTGTGACCAGGAATCTCCAAAATCTCAATTAGCAGTGGATTCTCAGATAAGGGGAGGTACAGTCAAGCAGCTTCCTCACAGCAAATGGACCAAGTTGTATGGAAGTCGAAGGGACTCTCCTTGTCTTCATGAGAGGCTGGCCTTCGTGGCCTGCTTCCTCTTTCCCTGAGAACCAGAGGATGGCTTTTCTTTTCTTTCAGTCAACAAATATTTTTCTAGCACCTCCCACATACCCCTGTGTACTATCCTATCCACTGGGGAGAAAATGGTAAATAAGACCGTTTCCAGAGCATATGAGGGACAGAAACAAAAGCACAACAGATGAGCATGCCACACTATTCCATGTCACATTAAATGCTGCGGCTAAAACATGTGAGAAGCTAGAAATAGAATGATGCTGCTGGGGGCCTTCTTTGGCGGAGATGGTTAGAGAAGGCCTCTTGGAAGGTGTGGCCATGACAAAGGAGCTTGCTCTGCACAGAGAGAGGAGAAACCATTCCCAGAAGTCAGCAAGGCATAGCAGGGAGAAACAGGATGGGTTTGGGTAAGGAGGTATAAGGAGTTTGGGGTTCTAAAGCACAGCATGAAATCCTAAAGAGGATGGAAAGGTTGGCGGGGCCAGATTCTGGAAGGCGTCATGTAATGGGATGAGGAGTTATGACTCATCCTTTAGGAGATAGGAAACCTTTGAAGGGTTTTTTGTGTTTCGTTTTTTTTTTTTTGAGACGGAGTCTCGCTCTTTAGCCCAGGCTGGACTGCAGTGGCACAATGTCGGCTCACTGCAAGCTCCGCCTCCCGAGTTCACGCCATTCTCCTGCCTCAGCCTCCCGAGTAGCTGGGACTACAGGCGCCCACCACCACACCTGGCTAATTTTTTGTATTTTTAGTAGAGACGAGGTTTCACCGTGTTAGCCAGGATGGTCTCGATCTCCTGACCTCGTGATCCGCCTGCCTCAGCCTCCCAAAGTGCTGGGATTACAGGCGTGAGCCACCGCGCCCGGCCTCTTTGAAGGGTTTTAAGCAAAGAAGTCACATGGTCAAATCTAAGCTTTGAACAGAGCTCCTCGATCGCTGTATCTACTGAAAGGCAAGACAGTTTTGTGCTATCGAAGTAAGAGCCTTTCTTGCTGAGGACATAGTTTCTTGGTGAGTTTCACTGTTAAGGCCAATCTGAAATGTCCCTCCACGTTCTCTCCAAACGGTATGTTTCTTCACGTGCACTCTGCACCTCACCTCTGCGTCTTCCACGAGCCCCTCACACCAAACCAGGATCCACCCTTCCAGACCCATAGCTCTTGACCTGGTTTGTCTTTTCCATCCCAAAGTAAAACTAAGTACCAACTCTTTAAAACTATTATATTTTAATTCCTCCAGCTTTAAGCAGCCTGGCCTGTTCTCAACCCACATATCATTTTGGCTAGGGGAGAAGTCTAGCTCTTTCCGCCCACAAGGCTGTGTGTGTATCTAAGTGTGTGTATTAATACTAGTAACTCTGCATGTTTTGTAAACCTTGCTTTTTGTGATATCTCCTGTATATCAGAATGTTGTTTTCTGACTTTCACACTATTCGCAGCCTTAGTAACAGGGCAAAGGTGCAACGAAGAAAAGAGGCCGGGTGCGGCGGCTCACGCCTGTAATCCCAGCACTTTGGGAGGCCGAGGCAGGTGGATCACCTGAGGTCAGGAGTTCAAGACCAGCCTGGCCAACATGGTGAAACCCATCTCTGCTAAAAATGCAAAAATTAGCCAGTCGTGGTGGCAGTCGCCTGTAATCCCAGCTACTCGGGAGGCTGAGGCACAAGCATCACTTGAATCCGGGAGGCGGAGGTTGCAGTGAGCTGAGATCATGCCACTTGCCTGGGCAACAAAGTGAGACTCTGTCTCAAAAAAAAAAAAAAAAAAAGAGAAAGCAGAGAAGGTGTTATGATCTAGTGACAGGGAGGACCTGTATTTGGGGAAGAGTAGAAAGATCTGGATTCCAAGCCAGGGTCAACCATTCAATTGCTGTATGAACAATTACTTAATTTTAGTTTCCCTATTTTCAAAGTGAGAACAATAATGGCATATGCCACAAATGTTGGTAGAGATTAAATGAGAAAAATAGATGTGAAACATTTAGTGCAGTGCACTAGGAGGTGCTCAATAAATGTTGATTAATACTAGCTATTGTCACTGGTTATCAATCAAAAGACATTTGTTACTGCTGAGTAAAACCATACTGGGCACAAAGGGGCTCGCAGAGAAAGTAGAAAAGGTAAGTTTGAACCTTTAGGAAGCATTTGATCTACTAGAGAAGTAAGAAGTATATACTTCACCTGAGAAACAGCCCAAGGCAGCATAAGTGGGGTAGGGAGGTGCAGACCAGATACATGGATTCATAAAGGCCGAAGAGGTGTCAGGGAATGAGATTCTCATGGGGTGGGGTTAATCAAGCACAGTTTTATGGAGGGAGTGAATCTTGAGCATGGACGTGAAAGTAGTTTAAGATCTGGATTGCTGCAGAACAGAGGAGAATGCTTCCTTGGGAAGAGGATCAGAATTCTTGGGGGAAAAGTGGGGTTTGTTCTAGGAGTAGAAGGAGATTGGAAAAGGAGACTTCATGTTGGGAAATTCAGGAAAACAATGAGAGGTAAGATGAGGCCACATTGGAAATAAAGAACTGGGAACCACTATACGTTTTCAAACAGGGGAATATTATGATGTAAAATTAGTGTTTTAGGGAAAACTGGTATTGTGTCTGTGTGCACTTGTGAGTGAGACCACGAAGAACTACTGTGGTGTTCAGATGCCAGAAGGGTGAGTACTCACCTGGAAATTGGGAAGGAAATGAGTGAACCTGATGTACGTTTTAGGAGGTATTTGTCTATTGTTCTGAGGTCCATAAACAGTCTTTCTCTACAGTAAGAGAAATGAGTGGCCAAAGGGAGAGAAGCCACAGGACTCCAGCTAGCAAGGCCTGCTCCTCCTCCACCTGCCCCTCCCCTGTCCCATGGAAATCATCCAGTCTGAGGCCCCCCCTTCAACAGCAATGCAGCCAGCAGTTCACAAAGGGAAGCATTTCCTTTCCAAAGACTGCTAAGATGGTTTACCCTGTTATGCCAGGAATGTTAACAAAATTGCAAATGTACTTTTATTCTTTTGTTTTTTCTCTTTTTTTTGAGACGGAGTCTCACTTTGTCACACAGGCTGGAGTGCAGTGGTGCAATCTCGGCTCACTGCAAGCTCCACTTCCCAGGTTCAAGCGATTCTCCTGCCTCAGCCTCCCAAGTATCTGGAATTACAGGCACGCATCGCCACGCCCAGCTAATTTTTGTATTTTTAGTAGAGATGGGTGTTGCCATGTTGGCCAGGCTGGTCTCAAACTCCTGACCTCAAGTGATCCACCTGCCTCGGCCTCCCAAAGCGCTAGGATTACAGGCGTGAGCCACCACACCCTGCCTGTTTTTTTTTCTCTCTCTTTTTTTTTTTTTTTTTTTGAGGCAGGGTCTCAATCTGTCACCCACGCTGAAGTGCAATAGCACAATCACGACTCACTACAGCCTTGAACTCCTGGGCTCAAGCGATCCTCTGGCCTCAGCCTCCCAGGCACCACCATGCTCGGCTAACTTTAAATTTTTTGTAGAGACAGGGTCTCACTGTGTTGCATAGGCTGGTCTTGAACTCCTGGGCTCAAGCAAGCCTCCCACCTCAGCCTCTCAAAGTGCTGGGATTATAGGTGTGAGCTACTGCACCTGGCCACAAGTGTATTTTTATTTTTTATTTTTTGAGACAGAGTTTCACTCTTGTTGCCCAGGCTGGAGTGCAATGGCGCAGTCTCGGCTCACTGCAACCTCCACCTCCCGAGTTCAAGCAATTCTTCTGCCTCAGCCTCCCGAGTAGCTGGGATTACAGGTATATGCCACCATGCCTGGCTAATTTTGTATTTTTAGTAGAGACAGGGTTTCTCCATGTTGATCAGGCTGGTCTCAAACTCCTGACCTCGGGTAATCCGCCTGCCTCGGCCTCGCAAAGTGCTGGGATTACAGGCGTGAGCCACTACTCCAGGTCAAGTGTATTTTTTTTTTTTTCAGATGGAGTCTCACTCTGCACTCCAGTCTCACTGCACTCCAGTCGCCCAGGCTGGAGTGCAGTGGCGCGATCTTGACCCACTGCACGCTCCGCCTCCCAGGTTCACGCCATTCTCCTGCCTCAGCCTCCTGAGTAGCTGGGACTACAGGCGCCCGCCACCACACTGGGCTAATTTTTTTGTATTTTCAGTAGAGACGGGGTTTCACCGTGTTAGCCAGGATGGTCTCGATCTCCTGACCTCATGATCTGCCCGCCTTGGCCTCCCACAGTGCTGGGATTACAGGCGTGAGCCACTGCGCCCGGCCGCCAAATGTATTTTTAAATTACACATTCTATAGCTCCCCACTGGGTGACCAAGTAAGAGTGCTTTTCTTTTCTTTCAGTCAACAAATATTTTTCTAGCACCTCCCACATACCCTTGTGTACTATCCTATCCACTGGGGAGAAAAATGGTAAATAAGACCATTTCCAGAGGATATGAGGGAAAGAAACAAAACCACAACAGATGAGCATGCCACACTATTCCATGGCACATTAAATGCTGCGGCTAAAACATGCAAGAAGCTAAAAGTAGAATAATGATGATGGGGGCCTTCTCTGGGAGGGATGGTCAGGGAAGGCGTCTTGGAAGGTGTGACCTCAGTGACAAAGGAGGCCTGCTCAGCACCCTTGAAGAGGCCCCCACCTAGGCTCGTGGCTATTTCTGGATAGGTTTCTGGATGTGACGGTGCCTGTCTGAGGAGAGGGGCAGATGTGGGAGGTGGCTCCATTTCCTGCAGGAGTCTTGAGATGCTTGAGTCCCTGGGTGCTGGGGAAGTCAGTTCTAGACATCAGTGGGTTTGTGTGAATGGCTAATGACCTGAAATCAACCCCTCATCCTGTGGGGCAGAGATTTTGTTTCAGGCACTGCTCTGAAGTATGGTGGAAAGCACAGAGTTGCTTGGGGTCTCAGCTTTACCTGTCCCGGTCTCTCTTTTTGGTCTCTTAACTCTAGGCTGGATGGACGTGGCCCCTTAAGGGAATGAAAGTGAGTGACTGAGTCCTAGCAGAAAAAGGAGGAGATCTTGGAGTCCCTGTCTTCCAACACGCACCTCTTTGGTTGTGACGGTGAAGTGGGACAGTGCCATCTCAGCAGGGACCTTGGATGTGCCCTAGAGAGGGTCTTGGAGGTGTAGCATCGTTACATCCCCTCCCACCATCCTGCCTACACAGTGGTTTTGGGGGCACAGATATTTCAGAGAGTAGCCTTCCCAAGAACCCTACATCAAGTATACTACCACCCCTTCCCATTCTTGATTCTGGTCCCCTCTTTATTTTCCTCATAGTATTCACTGGACCTAACTTATGATGTATTTGTTTGCCATGTCTCTGGCACTTAGAGCAGTAACTGGCACATATTAGGCACCCAGGGTGTAATTCATTTGATTAATGAATGTATTGAATGGCTGAATGGATGAATGAAGAGGAGGAACAGAGCAGATGTCTGACCAGCTCATTCTGGCTTCTGGAAGGATCCTGATTGGGAATTTTGCATCTTTCCCTCCCCACAGCCTCCTAGTCACTACTACTAAAGAATAGAGACCCTGATTCCCACTTTTTTTTTTTTTGAGATGGAGTCTTGCTCTGTCACCCGGCTGGAGTGCAGTAGTGCGATCTTGGCTCACTGCAACCTCCACCTCCCAGGTTCAAGCGATTCTCCTGCCTCAGCCTCCCAAGTAGCTGCGACTGCAGGCATGTGCCACCACATCTGGCTAATTTTTATACTTTTTTATTACAGGTGAGCTTTCACCATGTTGGCCAGGCTGGTCTCGAACTCCTGACCTCAGGTGATCTGCCCACCTTGGCCTCCCAAAGAGCCCCGCATTCTTAACTACTGTGTTTGGTGTGTTTGAATTGACACTTGCCTCTTAGGAAGGGGAATCTTTTTAGACCCTGGGGAAATCTATAGTTATTGCAAAGGCCTTTTCCTGCCTGTTGGGCATTTACCAGATCTTTCTTCCTACACAAGGAGAGCCTCCCCTGGTTGAATCCTGCTATAAATCTCACTGGTGACCCACAAACAGGGGTCCCAATGTGACCTGCTCATTAACACAAAACCGTCAGTCCCCATACAGCTTCCTGCCTTCCCAGTCGGGTTGAGGCAAGAAATTTCCATTCTGCCCATGCTGATGAAACCAGTCGCCAGCATTTACCTTTCTAAGGGGTCCTTTCTCCTCCCACCCCAGCCCACCCCAGCACAAGAATGTAAGAGAGGGCAAACAGCTGCCTGGCTTCAGTTCTATAGCCACTCAAGAATTGGCTCGCATCTGTCTGCCAGGACAGAGAGCGTCCTGAGGGGGTTGGTGTGTGTGTTGTGTGTGTGTGTGCACGCGCGCGTGCATATGTGTGTATGGGGGAGTTCAGTTTCAGGTACCACACATCTGGAAGTCAGAGAAAGAAGCCACTGCACATGTTAGAGCCATTTTGGGGGGCAATTTTTTTAAAAAAACATTTTTAATGGGCTGAGAGCCTCGTGGAAAGCCCGGGGCGGGGGCGGGGGGGCGGGGGATGGAGTAGAAACAGCTGCGGGAGTGATTCTTGTCTCCATATATGTTTATAAGGCACTGAGGGCGGGATTAGCAGCTCCTGGGAAGTCTGGCCCTAGTTGCGGTGTCAGCCTGTCCTGGGGGCAGTCACAGCCACAGTGACCATTAGCAGGCACCCAGGCCTGTCTTTGGCTCGGAAACGGTGGCCCCCAATGTAGCCTAGTTTGAACCTAGGAACTGCAGGACCAGAGAGATTTCACTGGAGCCTGATGGAAGGGTGACAGAGGTGAGAGGCACTGGTGTGAGGGACAAGTGTCACAGGCGGGGAGGAGGAACTCCGCTATCTGGTGGTGGAAATGTGTGAGGATCAAAGTCCCCAGGGACAGTAGGTGTTGCAGGCGGCAGGGTGGTGGGCTGGGCATGGGCTGGGCATGGGCTGGGCAGGAGGCTTCGGGGCCGCGGGGAGGAGGCTGGAGAAGCAGGAGGGCATGGGCAGCCCTAGCTCTGCAATCCCGGGAAGGACTGGTAGGTGGAGTTAAGGATATTTGGACAAGGAAACGCTTTGAAGCTTTTCTCTCGTCCTCCCTACTCGGGACCTGGTCGCCTCCCCTCCATAAAACCATTAGCTCCTGGTGCCAGCCCTATCTCTGCTCCATCTCTCGTGGTTCCAGTCGGTGCATTCACAGACCTTCTGCCCTGGGGGACGAGGAGGATTTATGGGGGGGGGGGGGAGAGGAGAGGGGGAGGGGCATCCTTCAGAGGAGGGGAGGTCTGAGGAGAGTCGGGTGTGGAAGCTGTTAGTCCCGGGCTGGAGGCCGGCTCATTTCCGAGCTGGCTCTGCATGACAAAGGGGAAGGAGCAAGTTTCTTCTTTGATCTGCCCCCTGCCGGCCCCACACACCTGCCTGTTGGTGCCCCCGCCCCAGCCGAGACTTCGAGAAGGAAAATCAAAAGGGGGTTGGGGAAGGGCTGTGTCCCAGCTCTCCCGGACCCTGCTCGGGCCACTTTCCTCTCCTGGCGGCCCCAGGACAAAAATACTTCCTGGGCTGATGACCCGAAGCACCTGCCGCCCCCTCCCGGGGAGCCTGGGGACGTCGACGCGCAAGAGTGGCGCAGTGAGCCGGGGCGCGCGGGGCTGCGCTCGTCAGGTCCGGGGCCTCGGGCCCCGGGGAGGCCGCTGGAGGCGCGGGTCACGCCCCGACGGAGGCCCCAGAGGACCGCGGGGGAGCCGCAGGCGGCGTGTGTCCCTAGGCGTAGGCTCGCTCTAGGGTCCCGCAGCACTGATCTGCTGTGGGTCGCAGGGTCTGGGGACAGGGGTTCTCGGGGGTGGATAGAGGAACAGGCGTGAGTTACAGCAGGCGGGAGGCTCGGGAGCTAGCAGGGAAGGGCTGTGGCATCTGGAAGATGCGTCCTCAGCTCAGGCATTTGATGCCAGAGCTGCCGCCTGGCGTTGGCGGTGTCCCCGGTGCAGCTGCTGGGCAAGGTGCTCAGTGCCGCCCTCGAGGACCACGGTGCCGGGAGGGGCAGGGGCCGCCTAGGGAGGCACCGCCTCAGCCGCCAAAGCTTTCTGGGCGGGCGGTTCGCGGTGTGGCTTTTACATTTCTCAGAGAAGCTGCCTTGAGAAAGTGAAAAGTCCTTGATCTGTACGCAAGGGTTGGGACTTAGAAAACCTGCTGAGGGTGAGAAGGGCACAGATGGAGAGGGGAAACTCCTCCTTGGGTGCAGGTAAATCCAATTCACCAAAATGTTTTAATCCTACAAAGGAGAGCCTGAGGGTCAGAGAAATAAGTCTCTGGGCTGGAATGAGAGGTAGGGACGTGGGGGAGTGGATAGGACGGTCCTCATTTCTTTGGATGTTCTGCAGCAAGGACAGGTATGCTTTGCAACAGCCTAAGTGGCCTCCCGGATGCCGAACGGAGGAACGCAGCAAGCTCCGCTCTTGAAATTACTTGTTTTCATTTCTCTTTGTGGTCTCTCAGCTCATTATTTCTTTGGAAATTAGGTCCTGCGCAGGGTTCCCACAGTTTGGGGAAAGAGACAGAAGTCCTAGGGTGGGAAGATGAGCAGTGGGAGGTGGAGGCTGGAAAGAGGCCGAGCTTCTTTGTGGGGAGCACGCAGCATGTAAGCATCAGTACAATTTTCTCCACCTCACCCCGGCTCCTGGTCTGCCCTTATCCGCTGAGTTTCCACACTGACTCTCCATTTCTGTTTTCTCCAGGGAACCCTACTCTGGAAGCTGTCAGTCCCAGGGCACTGGGGAGGGCTGAGGCCGACCATGCCCAGCCTGCTGCTGCTGTTCACGGCTGCTCTGCTGTCCAGCTGGGCTCAGCTTCTGACAGACGCCAACTCCTGGTGGTGAGTAAGAGGGGCTGAGGTCCTGCCTGCACAGCCGGAGGCCTCCTTCAGCGACTGAGACGAGGAGGAAGGGCACCGTGTGTCACGGTAGTACCTTGATTCCTGGGAGTACTAAGGGCCTCTTTTATCCCAGGAAAACTAAGAACGCTCTGTGTCTCTCTCAACCCTTATCTTTGTAAGGGCTCCCTGAGGATAAAGGTTCCGTTCATTTGATTTTTTTCTCTAATCCTGTCCACATTCCTTTTCCTTGGACCTTCCCTCATGCCCATGAATTGTTAGAAATTGCTCTTGGGTCAACAAGAATATCAATACTTGGTAGTTTTTTGTTCCTTTGTTTTGTGTGTTTTGCTGGTAGGATATAGAATTCCTCTTTTATAAGTCTGAAGGCCAGATGAGGGGTTCACAGCACCATGGGTGGCTGGCTTTCTTCTTATATTTTAAGGGCTGTTGTCATTGCCAAGTTGACATGGAAATGGCAGGCGATCACCACCTATTTTGCATGGTCTCTGCCACTAGCATTTTTACTCAGAGAGCAAATCTGCAGCCCTCTCATCTAACACTCTATATGGCTGGTAGATGATGAGCAAAAGGGAGAGCCTCTGAACTGGTGGAGAGTGGATGAGGGGAAGCTCAAAGTGAGACATGGCAGTGAAAACAAGTAGACTAGATCGTGATGTATGTAAAGTGATTGGATTTTAAAGGCCCAAGGGGAGTACCACGCAAAGGACTGATTGCTTTCCATGGCTTTTATCATGTACTTGGGCTGCACTGAACTAGTCACTCCTACTCACTGAGGCCTGTGCTCTCCTGTTGAGGTTTGGCTCTTTTTGCCCTCTATTAAAATGAAGAGCTGCTCCCCACCCCTTGTCTTCTTATCTGCCTGACCCCCATTCTTAAGATCCAGTTCAAATTCTGGCCATTTCCTTATAAAGGCTTCTCTTCAGCCATAAGGGCTATTTTCCTATCTGATCACAGCAGATCCAGAAGCAGATCCAGAGTCTGTCTGGGGCATTTGGCATCTCGCATGTCCTTTGTGTTCATGCCTCAGATTCCTTCAGTTTGTCCTTTGAAGGCCAGCACTCTGATTTACTAATTTTTCTTTCCAGGGCCTTGTACACAGGGACGCATTCAATAAATGTGTTGAATGAATGACTTCATGCTGCACACAGGCATATGCTCACTCCTGGGCCTTTCTTTCCCCTTTCTGGATTGCTGTCCTAGGTCATTAGCTTTGAACCCGGTGCAGAGACCCGAGATGTTTATCATCGGTGCCCAGCCCGTGTGCAGTCAGCTTCCCGGGCTCTCCCCTGGCCAGAGGAAGCTGTGCCAATTGTACCAGGAGCACATGGCCTACATAGGGGAGGGAGCCAAGACTGGCATCAAGGAATGCCAGCACCAGTTCCGGCAGCGGCGGTGGAATTGCAGCACAGCGGACAACGCGTCTGTCTTTGGGAGAGTCATGCAGATAGGTAAGAGGCCATTACAAGAGGGCTCGGCCAAGGAACTGCACTCGTCTCGTTTGGGAGCAATTAAGCTCTCTCAGGACTGGCACAGGGAGAGCCCAAAGGCAGCCTAATTGGGCTCTCTCTAGGCTTGGCAGCAGTGTGCACCACGAGAGAGGCACACGAGGAAGCAGGCTCTGGGAGGCTGCAGAAACCACACGCTTGATGTTCCTCTAGCTCTCTGCCTTCCAGCCTCACTTGGGGCAGGTTGCTTGGGACTCACTGAGAGGGGGCAGGTTGCTTGGGACTCACTGAGAGGGGGCAGGTTGCTTGGGACTCACTGAGAGGGGGCAGGACATCTGAGTTGACTTAGAGTGGATTAGGAGAGCTGCCCACTGCCACTGCCTTTGTGTCTCAGTGCAAAAAAGAGCCTTGGGTAGAGAACCAGAAATTGCAGCCCTGAATGTCTGTTGGATTTTTGCCTCTTCCACTTGAACCTTTGAAAGAGAGATAGAAATGTCGGCCAAAGTGTTGATAACTGTCACTAACCCAACCCCACCCAGTCCCAGCTTTTTCATTTGAAAGAGATGTGTGAACGTGGGGGAAGGGGTCAGACGAAAGAAAAGATGAGAGGGAGAGGGCCAAGTCTTCTGGATTCCTGTCCCTTCCCCTCTCCCACTGCTGGCCAAGGATTCTTGGGCCACCCTATTGCTTAGATGGAGGTGTGATCTGAGGTCTAATTGTTTTAGGTCCTTTTGAAATGCAATCCTCTCCTCTCTGGCAAGAAATTGAGAAATCCGGCCCTATTCTACTGGGTCTTATCCCCAGGGCCATAAAAGGGAAGTGTTAGAATGCTGTGTTCCTTCTGCCTGACATTCTCCCAGAACACCTCCCTTCAAAAGGTTACCTGAGGCTGGAGTTTCCCCAGAGAGGGATTTCAGCCTGGGAGGGGAGTTGGGGAGGTAGAGATTTCTTCGTGCTCCTCTCTTAGGGAGGATACTTGGAAGGCTCCTTCCCCCTCCCACTTATTCCAGACCTCTTTCCCTACCCTCTGTGTCCCATATTGAGAAGTAATGCCCAATGCAGTAGCTCACGCCTGTAATCCCAGCACCTTGGGAGGCTGAGGCAGGAGGATCCTTGAGGCCAGGAGTTCAAGACCAGCCTGGGCAACATAGTGAGACCTCTGTCTCTATAAAAAAAAATTTTTTTTTAAAGAGAGAGAGGGAATTAAAGATGGGAAAAGTACACATTGAAACTTGCTGCTCTCTTGCTTCCTTCGGTATCAACTCAGGGTGCATAAAAGGAAGGTCCTAGTGTTCCTGGGGCAGCTTTCCCAAAAGAGTAGACTTGGGGTTTTAGTGGGATTTACTCATAGTTTATTGATTCTTCTCAAACCCACCTAGCATTTGTCTCTTCTTTCTGGTGAAAATCTTGGCAGCACTCCCTGCCCTGTGTTTTGGGCAATGAAACTAGGACGGCCCAGGTGCAGAGAGTCTCCTCTAATCTCTTCAGTGGAGTTAATGTTTATTGAAGACCTAATGTAGGCCTGATGTTGGCTAGATCCTTTTCATGTGTATTTCGTGTGCATAAAGGCCCCAAAGTGAGGCTGTACTTTAGGAAAGAAAGGGGTTGGCAGGAAAAGACACTCCGCTGGGTTCAGATGTGCACTAGGTGCCTAGCGAAAGCAAACCCTGTCGAAGAGAGCCCATCTCTCTGTGCCCTATTCCGTTACAAAATGGAACCCTTCTGTTTGCCTAATTTTCCCCCTTCCTTTTTATAGCATCACTGAAGGCTCATGCTACCTAGGAGGCTGTCCTCCCTTCCTCCCCCCTGAGCCCAGAGTAGCGCCTGGTGAGTCCTCCCTCTCCCTATCTTGAGAATGACTGTCTAAGGCTTCCTTTCTCCTTTGAAGCTGCTGCAAAAGTCGGTCACCAGAGGGCGGCAGAGCAGCTCGGAGGAGCCTCGGCCCGTTGCCCAGCTTCTGCCTAGGGAGTTTGGAGGCAACTTGGGCTGCTATGGAACAGACAGGGCATGAAATTGTTCTGCTGTCTCCTGTAGGGAAAAGACGCATGTCCCTCTAGTAGCTCATGGCTGCTTTATTTTAGCCGTTTATTCTTGAGATGGTTAGAGATTCAACCTGAACTGTTGCGTATATAGATAAACCCCCACATTGCTTATCCATTCTGAAGCCCCGAATTATTTCTTTCTTGCTGAAGGTAGCAACAGTAGATGGTACTTAGTAGGCTTACCCAAGGGCCCAAAGGCTGCCCCGTGAAGGCAGAGCTGCCCACACTCAGCTTCTGATGAAGACCCGACTGAAAGAGGCAGGCAGCGCACCGGAGGACAAATCAGGATCCCAAACAGTCATGATAGGTTCTAACTGTCAGAGTACAGAATGTCTGGTGTGTTAGTTCAGCTGCAGGTACGTGATTTTAGAAGGCAATTCTGAGAAGGCTGATTCAACTCTGAAAAGCATGTTTGCTAAAGAATGATAGAAATAAATCAGACATATATAGCTTGGAAAAGTGAAAATGTAAAAGGCTTAATAGTTGTTTTCAAACACTGAAGAGCTGTCAAATGGGAAAGGGATTATAGCAGAGTGCAAGTGCAGCAGGCAGGAATCATAAGGAGGCATATTTCAGCTTAATACAAGAAGGAGCATTCTGGTGATTGGAGTCATTTGAAAAAGATGGAATGGATTGCTTTGAAAACCTAGCCCACTGGTCTGAGGAGCTGTGTAGAGGGAAAGCTTCCGGTGGATATTGAGGATAGCTCGGGGCTGAAGCTTGGGAGGCTCCCCCCGTTCCAGGATGCCATGTCAGGTGGTTGAGGCTGCATTTTAAGGAGATGAATTCCTCAAAGTGGGGCCCAGACCCTCCTCCCTGAGAGGCTCTTTGGCCATCTTACCATCCCCAGTGCTCCTTGTCACATTCTGAGCCCCGTAGACCAGGTCCTGTCGGCTGAATCATGAGTGTAACTTCCTGCCATCATTTCGGTTTTTCTTGGGCTATTCCTATTTCACAACTGACCAGAAGCCAGCCACTGGTTAATAGAGAAAAACAGACTCACTCAGCATGGTCTGTTTGTAAACTTCACTGTGTCATGCCCAGATAATCAAGAAGTAGGGCCAAGGGAGAGATTTCTCTAGACCTCTCGATTGATTGCAGACTGCTTCCCTTTCTACCTTCCAAGACAAGACTCTGGGATTCTGCCTGGTTTAATCTCTGAGATCAGGATTGAATCTGTTTCCTGCTAAGAATCACTCCCTTCTCTCCATATCTAAGTCCCTGTAAGTATCATTTGTTATTTCTTATAACAGCTTTATTGAGATATATAACTCCCATACCATGAAATTCAGCATTTTAAAGTGTAAATTCAGTGGCTTTGAGCATATTCACAAGGCTGTGCAACTATCAGCACTGTCTAATCCCATAACATTTTCACTGCTCCACAGAGAAACTGCACACCCCAACCCCCAACCCTAGGCGACCACTATTCTTTCTGTCTCCATGGATTTGCCTATCCTGGGCATTTCTTATAAATGGGATTATAGAATACATGGCCTTTGGTGACGGTCTCCTTTTACTTAGCACAATGATTTAAAGGTTCATCTGTGTTGCAGTCTGTATATATATATATATATATATATATATATATATATTTTTTTTTTTTTTTTTTTTGAGACAGGGTCTTACTCTGCTGCCCAGGCTGGAGTGCAGTGGTGTAATCATAGCTCATTGCAGCCTCCAACTCCTGGGCTTAAGCAATTCTTCCACCTCAACCTCCTGAGTAGCTGGGACTACAGGCACAGGCTACCATGCCCAGTTTTTGTTTGTTTGTTTGTTTGTTTTTGAGATGGAGTTTTACTCTTGTTGCCCAGGCTGGAATGCAATGGTGTGATCTCGGCTCACTGCAACCTCTGCCTCCTGGGGTCAAATGATTCTTCTGTCTCAGCCTCCTGAGTAGCTGGGATTACAGGCGCCCGCCTGGCTAGTTTTTGTATTTTTAGTAGAGACAGGGTTTCACTATGTTGGCCAAGCGGGTCTCGAACTCCTGACCTCATGTGATCCATGCTCCTTGGCCTCCCAAAGTGCTGGGATTACAGGCATGAGCCACCACGCCCAGCTTAATTTTTTTCTTTTTTAATGTTTTTGTAGAGATGGGGTACTGCTATGTTGCCAAGCTGTTCTGAAACTCCTGGCTTCAAGTGATCCTCCTGTCTCGGCCTCAAATTGCTGGGATTACAGGTGTGAGTCACCACGCCTAGTCACTTTTTATGGCTGAATAATATTCCATTGCATGGATAATACCACATTTTGATTACCCATTTATCCGCTGATGGATAGTTTGGTTGTTTCCAATTTTTGCCTGTTATGAATAATGCTGCAAGAAGCATTCCTATGTCCGTTTTTGTGTGGACATATGTTTTCCTTTCTCTTGGGTATAAAGGCATACTTTCGAGATATTGTGGGTTTGCAGATTTGGTTCCACCGTACTGCAATAATACTGCAATAATGTGAATAGGCAATAAAGTGAGTTGCATGGTTTTCCAGTGCATATAAAAGTTATGCTGCGGGCCGGGCGCGGTGGCTCACGCCTGAAATCCCAGCACTTTGGGAGGCCGAGGCGGGTGGATCACGAGGTCAGGAGTTCAAGACCAGCCTGGACAAGATGGTGAAACCTCGTCTCTACTAAACATACACATACACAAAAAAAACTAGCCAGGTGCGGTGGCAGGTGCCTGTAATCCCAGCTACTCGGGAGGCTGAGGCAGGAGAATTGTTTGAACTCGGGCAGCAGAGGTTGCAGTGAGCTGAGATCGTGCCACTGCACTCTGGCCTGGGTGACAGACTGAGACTCTGTCTCAAAAAAAAAAAAAAAGTTATGTTTACACTATTCTATAGTCTATTAAGTGTGTAATAACATTACATCTTAAAAAAAAGGTACATCCCTTAATTAAAAATACTTTATTGCTAAAAAATGCTGACACAGAAACACAAAGTAAGTACATGCTGTTGGAAAAGTAGCACTGATAGATTTGTAGCAGGATTGCCACAAACCTTCAATTTGTAAAAAACGCAACACCGGCCAGGCACGGTGGCTCACGCCTCTAATCCCAGCACTTTGGGAGGCCCAGGCGGGCGGATCACGAGGTCAGGAGATCGAGACCATCCTGGCTAACACGGTGAAACCCCATCTCCACTAAAAACACAAAACATTAGCTGGGCGCAGTGGTGTGCCCTTGTAGTCCCATATACCGGAGGCTGAGACAGGAGAATGGCGTGAACCCGTGAGGCGGAGCTTGCGGTGAGCCGAGATTGTGCTACTGCACTCCAGCCTGGGTGACAGAGCGAGACTGTCTCTCAAAAACAAACAAACAAACAAAAAAACACAACACCTGCACAACACAAGAAAGCTGAGCATAGTGAAACGAGGAGCTTTGCCTGTGTTCTTAGGAGTGGAATTGCTGTGTCATATGGGAACTCTACGTTTAACCTTGTGACTGTTAGCCTTAGACTGCCAGACTGTTTTCCAAAGCAGCTGCACCACTTAACCATTCCCACCCACAGTATGGGAGGGTTCTGGTTTTTCCGTGTTCTCACCAACTTGTTATGGGCTGTCTTTTTGATGATAGCCATCCCAGTGGAGGTGATTTGGGCTTGCATGTCCCTGATAGCTGAGTATTCTGAAACAGACATTTTACTGAAATAGAACATACATTATATGAATGTTGAGGTGGTTCACCACAGCAGTAAAGGGGAACATAGTTGGGATTTTCTGCTGGAAAATGATCTGGGTATTTAGAGGGACCGTGCTGAGTGTCTGGAATTGTAGGTGCTGTAGATGTTGTTCCCAGGGCTCCTGAGTTAGGAGGCAGTGTGGAAGAGAGAGGAAGACAGCTTGGATTTTTCTAGACATTGTAATTCTAGTTCATTTTTGACTCCTGGCCTCTGCCACTGTCTAGCTAGATAATGGCAGCAGTACCGACAGACAGATGTGCAGCTCATAGAGCATGAGAAATGGCATCTGTGAGGGAGACATTTCTGCTAGGATACAACGTCCTACTCTTGATACCATGATTTCTTCCTTAGCCTCATTCTGTTCGACTCCCGTGTTCTGTGTGTTTCTGAATGCCTATTCTCCCCTCCGCTGAGGTCTCCCGCCTAGGAATCTGCAGGTCACACAGGCTCTTCTGCAGTGGATATTAATGCAGGCCAGGACCGGAGGGACTTGTTTTTTTTGTTTGTTTTTTTTTTTCTTTTTTTTTTTGAGACAGAGTCTCGCTCTGTCGCCCAGGCTGGAGTGCAGTGGCGCGTCCTCAGCTCACTGCAACCTCCGCCTCCTGGGTTCAAGCAATTCTCTGCCTCAGCCTCCCGAGTAGCTGGGACTCCAGGCGCCCGCCACCACGCCCGGCTCATTTTTTGTATTTTTAGTTGAGACGAAGGTTTCACCATCTTGGCCAGGCTGGTCTTGAAGTCCTGACCTCGTGATCTGCCCGCCTCGGCCTTCCAAAGGGCTGGGATTACAGGCTGAGCCACCGCGCCGGGCCAGGGACTTGTTTTATTCTGGGCGGTTTCGCAGGGCTGAGCTAGGGCCAAGAGGCGGAAGCCAAACGGCAGATTTCAGCCCGTTATAAAGAGACGTTTCCAGGCCTTAGAGCTACGGGACAGCGCTCCTCCTGAGCCCCCTGCCCCCGGGGTGTCAGCAGGTCCGTCGCGGGAGACGGGGAGAAGGACAGGTCTCTGGGAGAGGAGAGCGCACCCCCTTACCGCCCCTGCCTCGTTTTGCAGGTAGCCGAGAGACCGCCTTCACCTACGCGGTGAGCGCCGCGGGCGTGGTGAACGCCATCAGCCGGGCCTGCCGCGAGGGCGAGCTCTCCACCTGCGGCTGCAGCCGGACGGCGCGGCCCAAGGACCTGCCCCGGGACTGGCTGTGGGGTGGCTGTGGGGACAACGTGGAGTACGGCTACCGCTTCGCCAAGGAGTTTGTGGATGCCCGGGAGCGAGAGAAGAACTTTGCCAAAGGATCAGAGGAGCAGGGCCGGGTGCTCATGAACCTGCAGAACAACGAGGCCGGTCGCAGGGTAAGCTGGGCCTCCCCGGCCTCCCCAGCGCTGCAGACCTAGGGGGCTGTTCCCGGGCTGTGCCACCAGCTGTGGCCTGGCCATCAAGGAAACGGGTTCGTCTGACCGTGAAGATTCTTACCTACAATTGCAAATTTAGATGTCCACGTTATTGAACAAATCCTTTTCAAAATGCCCCACTTCCCAATGGGCATATGTGCTTTTTCTTTTCTTTTCTTTTTACTTACTTTATTATTTCACAGTTCCTAGAGGACTTAGGTGCAATGTTTGGATCAGAATTCCAGACGTAAGGATTAGAGCAGCGCTCCTGTCCTGGCCACCCCTCCTTCGCAACTTGAACAGATAACGCGATGGGATGTGTAGGCCGCTAGACCTCCCCTAGGGTTTCTGCTCTGTTAAAGGCTCTGGTAATAGCAGAGTCGACTTTCAAGAACTGCTGTCATCCGTATCCAGAACCCAGTCAAAAAACACGTTCAAACACTAATGACAAACACACTTCTGAGCTAGGAGATTTTAGACATAAGTGGAAGTGTGAGAAGACAGCCATCTGTTTAAGGCTGGAGGAAACAGCCTCCCCAGTCTCACGTAATGTGACTGTCTTTTAAGCCTCAGTGTCAGTAGAAGCAACCATGCAGGTGTGAGGGGAGCTGGGTTCATTGTATGTGCAGAGCACACCTGGGCGGCAGCTTCCGGGCCCCTCGGTGGCGTGCTGGAAAGCGTGAACCCTCCCTGCCTGCACCTTGTTCCTGAAAACCCCCCCTCTGAGCACACATCCAGCCTCCTCTTTTCTTTGCTGTCCCCCATCATGGCTGCCTCTGCCACACGAGACTGGAGGGCCTGCCCCACAGGAAGCTCTGCCTTTTGCTGCTTCTGCATAGCCAGTGTTGACAGGGACCGAGCGCAACATGGGCGTCCACCCGGGTTTCCTCTGAGAAAGGTCTGAGGTCTGAGCACTGGGTGGTGAGAGGCTCTTTCTCCTGGAAAAAGAGCTCTCAGGAAACAGCACAGACTTCTTTCTTGGAGTGTTGTCCCCACTCGGGTCTATGGCAAGCCAGCTGGCTCTGGTTCCCAGGCAAGATATTGTAACAAAGATGAACTCACTCAAAAATGAGAGTGGTGGCCGGGAGCAGTGGCTCATGCCTGTAATCCCAGCGCTTTGGGAGGCCAAGGCAGGTGGATCGTTTGAGGCCAGGAGTTCGAGACCAGCCTGACCAACATGGTGAAACCCTGTCTCTACTAAAAATACAAAAAATTAGCTGGACTTGGTGGCAGGCAACTGTAATCCCAGCTACTTGGGAGGCTGAGGCAGGAGAATTGCTTGAACCTGGGAGGCGGAGGCTGCAGTGAGCCTAGATCACACCATTGCACTCCAGCCTGGGCAACAGAGCAAGACTCCATCTCAAAAAAAAAAAAAAATGAGAATGGCAATTTCTTAGAAGTTTTATGGTGGTACCCTGGTGATTCAGTAACAGGATATGAATATAAGCCTCAAAACGTCTTTACATAGCAAAATCTTAAAATGTGAACTCATGAGAGGCGGGGCACGGTGGCTGATGCCTGTAATCCCAACACTTTGGGAGGCGGAGGCGGGTGGATCACCTGAGGTCAGGAGTTCAAGACCAGGCTGGCCAACATGGTGAAACCCCATCTCTAGTAAAAATACAAAAAGTTAGCCGGACGTGGTGGCACACGCTCGTAATCCCAGCTACTTGGGAGGCCGAGGCAGGAGAATTGCTTGAGCCGGAGGTTGCAGTGAGCCAAGATCCTGCCATTGCACTCCAGCCTGGGCAACAGAGCGAGACTCTGTCTCAGAAAAAAATAGAAAGAAAAAAGAAAAGAAAAAAAATGTGAACTCATATATTGGAGCACATATCAAAGAAATGGAATAGGAAGTGTCTTTTGTCTGAATGGGGATGTTGTAGTATCGGCCGGATGGAATGTGGTGCACCTGTGTGCGTAGCATCGTCAGCCATGGGACATCAGGTGGAGACCAGCGTGGGTTATACGCCCGGGGTCTTCCTTACGCTTCCCCTATCCAGAGGCTATTTTTGCTTCCCAGAAAAGGGTGTGTGTAAGGTGGGGTCAGTGTGTGGTGATGTTAGGAGTTCTGGTAATTGCTGATCTGTGATGATGATAGGCTAACCCAGGGCAGAGAGACTGGAGCCATCTCAGATGACTTCTGCTCAGGGCGTGTGTGGAGCCACCCGGTCTCTCAGGTGTCTTGGCTGTCTCCCAGTCTATTTGCCCACGTCTTTGGGTGTCTGGGCCTGAGGAGTAGAGATGTCAGTGAAGGGATTAAGATCCGCACTTTATCTCCTGACCGCCCAGAGTTGATCCAGTTTTTGAAATCTTAGTTGAAACACTGCCCTCCCCAGTCCCCATTGTTAGTAGTTTTTCTCCTACCTGATCTTCAATCGGGCATTCTTGCTCTTCTCAGGTGTTCCTTACTCTATCTACCTTTGCCTTGGTAGGTTGGCGGTAGGTTCCTGTGGGCAGGGATTGCCCTCTCTGCCCCTTTGCTTCAACCCTCTATGTGCTGTATGTGGGTGGCACAAATGGATATGCACAGAGGAGTTCCGTGTTGCCTCCTCGGGAGAGGTCAGATTCACGGAGGCTGCTTGTGGCTCTGCTGAGCTGCGCTGTGGTGTCTGCACGTGCCTGTGATCAGGCAGGTGACACCCACTCTTCCCCTTTCCCCTGCTGCTGGGTCTCACTTTATTGCCCTTAATTGTTTGTTGTGTTGTCCGGGCTCTTATCTGGCAGCCTTCCCTCCCATCAGGCTTGTTCCTGGCTTGCGCACCTTCCCTGTCTGTCTCCCCGCTTAGCCCCTTCCTTCAGGCCCCACACCTCTCCTCTTCCTTAACTCCTTGTCTCTCCCTTTGCCTCTGCCTGCTTCAGGTTGGGAATTCCTGGCCCCCTTTATTTTTTATCCTCTCTCCAAGGAACAGGCCTCGGCCATCAGTCACCGTCTGCGACCAGAGGTATTCACTGCTTGCCTCCTCACACCTGCACACAAAGTTCTCCAGCAAGGACTGAGTGACGGCTGGGATGGAAAATAGACAAGTATTTTAGAACCAGATTAAAAAGAAAAAAAGATTATCCAGGATCTGATGTCTTGACACAGAGTAAATCTTAGGCTACTTTGCCAGAAGTTTCTCTTGGCCTGCAAGAGCATCTAGTAGCTCCTTCTTAGACAGTGGCGGCAACACCAGTGGCTGATGGTGTTTTGCCACTCAAGGATTTCTAAGCATTTTCCAGATAAAAGCCTGGTGCCTAATCCTGTAACATTCCTGTCTGTCACCAGGCTCAGCACACCATTAGACAGAAGTGGAAGAGGAGCTGAGAGGCGCTTTTCCAGGGACAGATCGTAGAACTAAAACTTTTTTTTTTTTTTTGAGACGGAGTTTCGCTCTTGTTGCCCAGGCTGGAGTGCAATGGCACGATCTCAGCTCACTGCAAACCTCCGCTTCCCAGGTTCAAGCGATTCTTCTGCCTCAGCCTCCCTAGTAGCTGGGATTACAAGCATGTGCCACCACGCCTGGGCTAATTTTGCATTTTTAGTAGAGACGGGGTTTCTCCATGTTGGTCAGGCTGGTCTTGAACTCCCGACCTCAGGTGATCCGCCCGCCTTGGCCTCCCAAAGTGCTAGGATTACAGGCATAAGCCACCATGCCCGGCGAACTAAAACATTTTTGAAAGCTTTTTTTTTTTTTTTTTTTGCTTTTTGAATTAGCAGTCTGGGCTGAAAATCGGCATTTCCCCCTATCGCCTACAAAAGGAGCCTGTATATATATATATCTACAAAAGGAGATTTTGTATATATACATATATATATATAAAATCAGTAGTAAAATATGAAAAAAATTGCAGATATTCCTATCTCTACAATGTCTTTGAATTCAGGGAAGGATGGAGGGGGTGTTTAAGCTGGTGCACTTCCTCTTGGATTTGTTTTCCTAAAATTCTGGTCCTTACCCTGCAGGGTCTTGCTCCGACTCTCCTTCCCCAACTCTGTCTGAGTGTTTGCCCCTGCAAGAGATGCTTATCCGTGCTCCGAGTTGCTAAGCGGCAAGGTGCACAGTTTCCAACCCTTAATGTTTCCTCCTCTCAGCAGTGCCAGACGCCTGTCATCCGTCTCTAAGCCAAGGACCATTTCCAGAGGAATGTCAGGCTGCAGCTCAGACCCAGGGCATTTGGGACGGAAGGGTCATTGCAGGCCCCATCTTTGAAGTGTCTGTCAGGATGGGGTGTCAGTTCCTTTATGTCTTGGACCTGGAGCTGCCCGGCTAAGTGCTGGTGCCTTTAACCTTGGGGAGAGCCTTCCTTCCTCCTCTGCTCTAAGCCAGCTTTAAGCCCCGAGATTGGAGTGGATAAGTGCTTGTTATTCTGAGTCCTTTCTGGGTGGCCTTGGAGGTTAGTGAGCCTCTCTAGAGCTTCAGTTTCTCCACCATAAAATAGTGGGAATAATTCCATACCAGAAAAAACTCAGGAAGACTTTTGCCAACAGTCATATGCACTGATGATGGCTGTGCTGTCTCTTGCACCTGCCGTGGTCTCTGCTTAGCTCTGAATAAAGACACAATCTGGGGCTCTTGAAAAGAAATCTAAGAGAAACCCTTGAAAAATGAGTCCTGACTCAGTTGGTGACAATAGCCACGCATAAGAAAACGCTCTGCAGCCGGCTTGCGTTTTCATCCCGCCATCTGCACGTCTGGGCCTGCTGCCAGGGTTGGTTGCCATGGTGCATCAGCATGCTGCCGTTGAAAAGCACTCTGTAAGCAGCTTTCTGGTCTGCTGTTGCTTTTACATTTTGATTTGGGATAACTCAAGTTCAAATCTACTCCACGTTGTGGCGGTTCTGTGACTTCTGGGGTAGACTTGTTTTGGATGAACCGCTCCTGCAGGCAGGCCCAGCTGCTTGCAGTTCCCTTGCACGTTGCTTCACTGTGTTACTCCAGCTCTCCCAAGGGGGTGTCTGGGGGCTGCTCTGGAGGAAGAAGGTGGTCTTGCTCACAAATGGATGGTGTATGGCAAGACTCCTGATGACTCTATGGAGTTAGTGACTACATGGTAACATGGGGAAAGGGACCATTTAATTCTCAGGGTATTTGACAGGATCAGGGAGAGTTTTGGGCTAACCATGGCTATGCCAGTGATTTCTGTGATAGGCTTGTGATACAATTGGATTCTTTTTTCTGACTTGTGCTCCTATTACGCAAAAGCTGGACACATTTTGTTATTTTGTTTTGTTTTGCTTTGTTTCTAGAGATGGAGTCTTGCCCTGTTGCCCAGGCTGGAGTGCAGTGGCACAAGCATAGCTTGCTGCATCCTCAAATTCCTGGGCTCAAGTGATCCTCCTTCCTCAGCCTCCCCAGTAGCTGGGACTACAGGCACCAGCCACAGTGCCTGGCTGTATTTTGTTGGTTATTATTTATTTGTTTGAGGCTTTGATCAAGATGGAGATATCTTTGTTTTCCGATTGTGAAAAGGATGCATTGATTGTAACAGGTTTTGAGGAATGAGAAACCAGTAGAGTAGAAAGTGAAAGTGCCTGGTGCCATCCTCCCGGCTGATGGGGACAAGTTGCCTTGCCGCCCCAGGGTTCTTTTCTGTGGTGCCTCTTTTATGTTTTCCCCCTGAGCACCTGAGCATCTTGGAAAGATCTTTGCATGCATTTGAAAAGCTATCTATCCCCTACCCTACCGGCCCCTCCTGTGTACTAGGCCTGTGGCTACCCCAGCCACCCTCTGGGCCTCTTCCACCGGGATCCTCCTTCTTACTCCCTTCTTTCTCTTCCCCTAGGCTGTGTATAAGATGGCAGACGTAGCCTGCAAATGCCACGGCGTCTCGGGGTCCTGCAGCCTCAAGACCTGCTGGCTGCAGCTGGCCGAGTTCCGCAAGGTGGGGGACCGGCTGAAGGAGAAGTACGACAGCGCGGCCGCCATGCGCGTCACCCGCAAGGGCCGGCTGGAGCTGGTCAACAGCCGCTTCACCCAGCCCACCCCGGAGGACCTGGTCTACGTGGACCCCAGCCCCGACTACTGCCTGCGCAACGAGAGCACGGGCTCCCTGGGCACGCAGGGCCGCCTCTGCAACAAGACCTCGGAGGGCATGGATGGCTGTGAGCTCATGTGCTGCGGGCGCGGCTACAACCAGTTCAAGAGCGTGCAGGTGGAGCGCTGCCACTGCAAGTTCCACTGGTGCTGCTTCGTCAGGTGTAAGAAGTGCACGGAGATCGTGGACCAGTACATCTGTAAATAGCCCGGAGGGCCTGCTCCCGGCCCCCCTGCACTCTGCCTCACAAAGGTCTATATTATATAAATCTATATAAATCTATTTTATATTTGTATAAGTAAATGGGTGGGTGCTAAATAATGGAAAGATGAAAATGGAAAGGAAAAGCTTATTTAAGAGACGCTGGAGATCTTTGAGGAGTGGACTTTGCTGGTTCTCTCCTCTTGGTGGGTGGGAGACGGGGCTTTTTCTCTCCCTCTGGCGAGGACGCTCAGGATGTAGGGACTTGGAAATATTTACTGTCTGTCCACCATGGCCTGGAGGAAGGAGGTTGTGGTTGGATGGAGGAGATGATCTTGTCTGGAAGTCTAGAGTCTTTGTTGGTTAGATGACTGCCTGTGACCCTGGCCACTAGGCCAAGAGGCCCTATGAAGGTGGTGGGAACTCAGCTTCAACCTCGATGTCTTCAGGGTCTTGTCCAGATTGTAGATGGGTTCCGTAAGAGGCCTGGTGCTCTCTTACTCTTTCATCCACGTGCACATGTGCGGCATCTACAGTTTACAGGAACAGCTCCTTCCCTAAAATGAGAAGTCCAAGGTCATCTCTGGCCCAGTGACCACAGAGAGATCTGCACCTCCCGGACTTCGGGCCTGCCTTTCCAGCGAGAATTCTTCATCCTCCACAGTTCACTAGCTCCTACCTGAAGAGGAAAGGGGGCCGTTTGACCTGACATGTCAGGAAAGCCCTAAACTGAATGTTTGCGCCTGGGCTGCAGAAGCCAGGGTGCATGATCAGGCTGCGTGGACGTTATACTGTCTTCCCCCACCCCCGGGGAGGGGAAGCTTGAGCTGCTGCTGTCACTCCTCCACCGAGGGAGGCCTCACAAACCACAGGACGCTGCAACGGGTCAGGCTGGCGGGCCCGGTGTGCTCATCATCTCTGCCCCAGGTGTACGGTTTCTCTCTGACATTAAATGCCCTTCATGGAGGTTTTGCTCCCTTTCCTTATTTGGACCCACGCTGATCTTTCATGAGTCTCCTTTTATTTTTTAGTTGGTCTTTAGAACTCTGCTCTGCAGTGTGGATGAGGGTAAGGAAATTGAGACTCCTTAGACTGTATAGTCTGGTGATTAGGGAGAGGGACAGAAGAATGTTTTGAGAATTAAATAAGGTGATGCATTTAGGCATTCACCCCAAGAGCTAGCACAGTTAAACACTCAGGAAGTGGTAGCCATTAATATTACTGCTATAAACAAGGGAGTTCAGAAATTTAAATTGAAACCTCACATTTACCTGCCTCTTTCCCTTCCCCTATTTGATAGCCTACCAAGCGAACCCTGGCTTGTTCCCTGGGTCCCTGGTAAAGCACGGGTAATGGGGATGCCCTTTGCTGTCTCCTCTGTGTTGCTGTCTGCAGTTTTGGACTCCAGTATCTGGGGCCAGGAGGGTAAGGCTGAGCGTGGGGATCCAGGAAGGGAGATGTTATTATCCTAAAAAGGGAGGAAGGAGTGATTGAGGGAGACTCGGAGCCAGGCTGCTGTAGAGTGACCAGCCTGCAGGTGAGCCGGTAACTACAGAAAGACATCATTTTTATTCTAGAAAACTTTATTTCTGGAGAAATAATTAATGTGTTAATTTGGGTTATAATGAGCAAATGATATTGCAAAACTGCTTAAAAGAGATTCTGCCTGAGGGCATTTATGCCATGCATACTACCTGTCTCTTTAGTACCTGAGGGAGAATGTTCTGACCCAACCAAGAACCTCAGACCTAGAGTTATTTTACCTGTAGCTAACTCACACTGTTACCCAGATTCCTTTGGTTGATACTTTCAAGGTGACATTTCATTTTCATGAAAGAAAATGATTGAAGTTATGGCCGGGCAGGGTGGCTCACGCCTGTAATCCCAGCACTTTGGGAGGCTGAGGTGGGTGGATCGCTGGAGGTCAGGAGTTCAAGACCAGCCTTGCCTACATGGCGAAACCCCATCTCTACTAAAAATACAAAAATTAGCTAGGCATGGTGGCGCATACTTGTAATCCCAGCTACTCGGGGGCTGAGGCAGGAGAATTGTTTGAACCTGAGAGACAGAAGTTGCAGTGAGCCAAGATCATGCCACTGCACTCCAGCCTGGGCAACAGAGTGAGACCCTGTCTCAAAAGAAAAAAAAAAATGATTGAAGTTAATTGGTCTACAAAAGATGAAAACCATGTCCTTGTCTTCATTCATTGACATTTAACCATCTTAACCACCTTTAACCATAACTATCCAGATGCACAGATCAACCATGATAATAGGGTTTTGAAACACTGGCTAACATTACTGTTCTTCCCCACATCAGTTCTAGAGGTTTGGGGAATTACTTTGTATCAGGTGCTCAAACTGTTTAAGAGCTGAAATCTAACCTGTTCTTAGAAGCCCCCAGAAATGAGCTGACAATGATTGTCCACAATCCCCAGAAGTCACCTCCGTGTTCATGGAGGGAGACGGATAATCCTTATCAGAGTAAGGTTTTCCTGCAGAGTCATGGCAAGTGGTAGAGTAAATCAGTTTTCTTTCTGATGTGGGAGCAAGTTGTGTTCAAATACCAGCGTGGTTGTTGCATCCACTGACCTATTTTTCTAAGTAGGTTGGCATACGGGTATAGTTACTTGTTACTTGCTTGTTGAATCCTGGTGGATTGGAATCCTGTCTGTGAAGTGACCAGTAACGCTGTAGGAATGTGGCTGGAGAATGTGGAAACCAACCTGAGAAAAGCAAGTGAGCTTCTGCTCAGAATCACAGAATGTTGGAGCAGGAAGGGAACATGGCAATCACAGCTTAAGCTTCTGGGGCTCCAGATAAGAACCTCCAGATCCTGAGCAGGTCCCACACCTTAGTGTGCTTGTAAAAATGCAGAGTCCTGGGTCCCCAACACCAGGAATTCATATTCAGCTGATCTGGGGCAGAGCCTGGGACCTGAGGGGATCCGATGCTGTTAGCTCAAAGACCACACTAGACTTGCAGTTACGGAGAGCTAAGACCTGCTGGGAGGCAGGAAGCCTGATCCTGATTCCCAGCCCAGTGCTGTTTGCAGCCCCTGGCAGGGTTCCCTAGTACCTGAAATGTGTTATAATCAACATGTAGTCTCACTAGATCATTGCATTGGTGTAATGCCTTGACCAAGCAGTCCCATCCATCCCAGGGAACCTTGCTGATGCGTTGGAAAGAGCTTTCTGGTACAGGGCAGAACTGATTTGCCCTGGGATGTTCCCTTCCCTCCTCTGCCTACGATGGGTAGAGACCTACTGATCTATTTCCTGAATGTCTATCATAAGGCGATATGTTCTTAGCTATTTGTCTTTGCCTTATCTTCAAAAATTAAGAGAAAGGTATGCCTGACTGCCTCCATTTAATAAAAAGACAGATGGACAGCTAGAGGATGGGAGGATAAGAAGGCAGTCACAAGTATGGTTGAGGTTAGGGCAGGCTTCCATTCATCCAAGCATTGTGGACAAATTCTCCAGAACTTGGATTCAAAGTCCTTACTTGGAGAGCCCATTTTGTTCTCTTCCACTCTCCATCCTTTGAGGTGAGAAACAAAACTTGCTCTTTGTATTGAAACCTCAAATTGGCTATTGCCTTGGAAATTCTGCCCTGCTTCCTCTCTTTAATCATTAGTATCGTATTTAAGCTCCCTCATCCCCTGCAGTTTTAGGAACTAGCAAGATGTCCTCCATGAGATAGAGATCTTACAGATGCAGCAGCTTATCAGACAAGCCTATTCCTTGGCAGAGAGCCACACCACCCCGAGAGTGTGGAAAATAGTGTTTCCATCTGAAACACTCTGCTCCATTGCCAGACACCACTGACACTGGGCAGGTGGATTTTGGGAGAACCTCAGTGTGTGTGTGTGTGTGTGTGTGTGTGTGTGTGTGTGTGTCTGTGTGTCTGGAAATGAGTATTTTTCATTAATTTGGGGGTGGAGGTGGAGAGGCACCAGAGGCATGGAGTATGTAAAAAATTAAAACTCAACACTTCTGGCTGAGACGTTGCAGAGCCTGGGTTGTCTATCTTTATTGGAAATGTTTGTCCTCTGCCTGGCTGGTGATGACAGGCTTCATATCTCTAGAAGGAATGTTGGGGAGCTGAGAAGGGCTGTGAGCCATGGTTGCTAAGTGTTACTGTTAGTTCTTTATTATGTAAGAATCTCTGCATTGTGTTTATACTAAAACAGTAAGTAAAGGGTGGGTGCTTTAATTCTGGTTTTACATAAGAAGTATGGGAGCTTGCCCATTTTTCTCTGAAGTAAGAAGATTTGGGCCCAGCAGTGAGGATCAGACGTCAGGCAGTGTGGAAGACTGAAGCCATCCACAGTTAATTTTCTAGCTTGTTGCAGAGTTTGGGCATTCCTCACATAGATTCTCCAGTCCTTGCTTCCTCCCTCTTGCTGCAGGCCTTTTGGTCTTCATGCTGCTCATTTGCAGCCCTACCAGAAGCAGCAGTAGAAGACAGAGCCGAATCAGTTAATTTAGGCCTTCTAAGTCGTTTTGATAAACAACTGGGTGGGAGGAGGGATGGTTCAAATGAGATTTTAAGAATTACAGATGTATGTGTGTTATCTGCTGCTCCACAGGAGAACTGAAAATAGACTGGAAGCTGCTCACAGCCAAAGCCAGAAGGAAACTGCAGTATTGACAGAGAGAAAGAGAGAGAAAGAAACAGACTCAAATCACTCGGGGCAAGAGAGGGTTTGCTGGTGTGGAAACCGGGTGGTGGGGAGGCTTTCAGCAGAATATCAGGAGGGGACTTCAGCAGGCACCCAAGGAAAGATGTGAAAGAACAGACACTATAGAAAAGGTGAACCCTTTTGATCCAATCTCACTGTAAAGCCAAAAGGAGTGAGTACTGTTTTAAGTGACCCTGGCCCCATCCCATATTGGTGTTCTGCCTGTTGGGTCAGCCAGCTGTTCGGCTGGTCCCTGATTTGAAAGTTACGTCTTTCGTGTATTTATTTCCAGAGACTTCTTAGCAGCAGTTACGTTTCATAAAGGAAGTTTTGATACCTCTTTTGTTCCCTGCTATGTCTGCCATCACCCACAACAGTGCCTAGCACAAAGAAAGCACTCAATAGATATTTGCTGAGTGAATGAATGAATGATGTTTCTTCATGAACAGACAAGGAAACTGAGGCATAATGTGATTAACTGCCTGGTCCATCATATCATTTGTTCTATCAAAATTGCAAGTAATAGAAACCAATTTGAGTCAGATTACGAAGAAGGAGTATGACATGAGGGTCCCAAGAGTCTCAAAGACGCCAGGGTCTTCAGGAGCTGACCTGGACACCTCTGGATCCCTCTCCCTTCCTCCTCTCTCCTCTGAGGTCTCTCTCTCTCACACACAGTTCCAGCCCCAGGAAGGGACTCTGAATCTCTCCTGGTCCTTGTCCCAGATTCCCAGGAGGGGCTTCTGGTCAGGGCTCTGTCCACCATTGCATGACTTTGCAGCAGTTCAAGTCAATGAGTGGAGGGGCTGAAGAACTCGTCGAGGTGAGAGGAACTGCTCACGTTCTCATACATTTCTCGGCGGTTGGTTAGATCCAGAGAACACATAATCCAGTTGGTGTGAATGAGACCCCTAAGTATTTACTCTGGAAATTCTCATGATAGCTTTACTGAGGAGTCTTTTATCTGTGAAAATGCGTAATTATGGAACAAGTCCTGAGGATTGTCTAAAATAAGGAAAAACCTGAGCCCACTAGTGTGAAGAGGAAGGCTTCTGTTCTCTGAATAACCCAGGATGGGACACACACCCATTCATCTACCTTGCAGGGTTCAGGGAGCCAAGTTGCTAAGAAGCAGAGAATAGACTAGAGTCAGTGACAGCCCCTGGCTGGTATTCTGCCCTACAGGTGCATTCATTTTTCAATACTGAGCTGTATTTGAAGGCCAGTCATCCCTGTGGATGATTTAAAGGTATTTTCCCTCTGACAGGACCACTCTACAGTATCAATTGCTTCCTTCATACATTTTCCTCATTCTTCAAGGTCTGAGTATGCCAAAAAGTAAGACCTGAGAGGGATAAGGGTTGCCAGGATGTTTCTTTGTAAATCTTCCACAGCTCTTGGGGGCACCCAGCAGGCATTTGAAAACTGACTTACAGCCGGGTGTGGTGGCTCACGCCTGTAACCCCAGCACTTTGGGAGGCCAAGGCAGGCGGATCACCTGAGGTCAGGAGTTCGAGACCAGCCTGGCCAACGTGGTGAAACCCCGTCTCTACTAAAAAATACAAAAATTAGCCGGGCGTGGTGGTGGGTGCCTGTAATCCCAGCTACTTGGGAGGTTGAGGCAGGAGAATAGCTTGAACCCGGGAGGCGGAGGTAGCAGTGAGCTGAGATGGCACCATTGCACCTCCAGCAGCCTGGGCAAATACAGCGAAACTCTGTCTCAAAAAGAAAAAAGAAAGAAAACTGACTTACGCCCTGTGGCTGGCCTTCTTTTGTCCTTTTTGTTTTGACAGCAAAAGCCATATAGACCTTGAATGCTATGACAAGCAGGACACATCTGTGAAATAGGAAATAATTACACTCACACTTTTGAGGTGCTATGTTTCCTTCCTCATTTTATTTTCTAACATGCAAGTAAACTTTTTAATGGACCTAACGTCTCATCTGACAGATATCACGGCCTTAGGTCGGAGCAAATGATCAGCCTGGAACCCACTCCAGACTGGTCTGCAGTTCTGCATATGACCACACAGTGCCGCTATCTTCTCAGTTCTAGCTGAATAGCTCCGGCTCGCAACTTGGTTCAAAAAAAAAATTTTTTTTTTTTGGCTGGGCACGGTGGCTCACACCTGTAATCCCAGCACTTTGGGAGGCCGAGGCGGGGGCGGGGGGGGGGGGATCACTTGAGGTCAGGAGTTCGAGACCAGCCTGGCCAAAAAGGTGAAACCCTATCTCTACTAAAAATACAAAAAAATTAGCCAGGTGTGGTAGCCTGCACCCCCGTAATCCCAGCTACTGAGTAGGCTGAGGCAGGAGAATCGCTTGAACTGGGAGGCAGAGGTTGTGGTGAGTCGAGACCATGCCACTGCACTCCAGCCTGGGCGACAGAGCAAGGCTCTGTCGCAAAAAAAAAAAAAATTGTAAATTAAAAAAAAAGTTGGGTGGTGTGTCCTTGCGGATTGATGGCAGAAAACACAATCTGGACAGCAGCAAAGCTGAGTTCTAGATTTTTCATTTGGATAAATGTGGGAAGAATTAGGTCAGTCTTATTTTACTTAGTTTTAAAAGATTGAGTGAGGAGGGCAATGCAGTTAGGAAAGAAAACATGAAAGGAATGCCTTGTCCTGCTCGGCTGGACCCTCAAGACACCCACAGTACTTTTCATGCTTGAAGATTATGATGAAGGAGGTGAGTAATAATTATAGCTACCATTTATCGAGTACTACTGTGTACCAGCTGCTTTACATACATTACATGTAATCCTCTCAGGGCCTCTGCAGTGTAGCCAATATTATCCATGTGTTTCAGATGGGAAAGCTAACACTCAGAGCGGTGAAGTGGCATCCTTCACCTCACACAGCTAGTAATTCATGCTGACTCCAGACCTCTTTCAGGTGGATTTCTGGGTAAGGAATCTGGTCAGCTGAAATAACAGGTGCCCATTTCCTTCTAAGTCTCAGGGAGTGTACAATAATCTTCCTCGTCTTGCCACCATGAATGTTGAATGAGAAGAGTGACTAGGGAGATTTCATTTGGTAGGGGCATATGGCAGGGGGAACTTGGGGATCCCAAATCTAAAGTAAACAGGCCAGGTGCGGTGGCTCATGCCTGCAATGCCAAGATTTTGGGGGGGGCTGAGGCAGGGGGATCACTTGAGACCAGGAGTTTGAACCAGCCTGAGCAACACAGTGAGACCCTGTTTCTACAAAAAAAAAAAAAAAAAAAAAAATTGCTGAATGCAGTGGCTTATGCCTGTAATCCCAGCCCTTTGGGAGGCTGAAGTAGACGGATTGCATGAGTCTAGGAGTTCGAGACCAGCCTGGGCAACATAGTGAGACCCTGTCTCTATTAAAAAAACACAAAAAATTAGCTGGGCATGGTGGTGCCTGCCTGTAGTCCCAGCTACTCAGGAGGCAAAAGTGGGAGGATCACCTGAGCACAAGAGTTCGAGGCTGCAGTGAGCCATGATCACGCCACTGCATTCCTTCCAGCCTGGGTAACAGGGAGACCCTGTATAAAAAAAAAAAAAAAAATCCAGGCATGGTGGCACATACCTGTAGTCCCAGCTACTGGGTGGGGTGAGGTGGGAGGATTGCTTGAGCCCAGGAGTTCAAGGCTACAGTGAACCATCATCATGCCACTGCACGCCAGCCTGGGTTACAGTGAGACCCTGTCTCAAAAAAAAAAAAAAAAAAAGAAACAGATAATGCATACAGGGCTAAACAGCACAGAAAATGCTGCAAAAGTTGAAGATAGTATATTGATGTACATATTGAAGCAAAGAGAAAACTGGGGCCTTGGACGATGGAACTAGATGAGTAAGTCGCCTTCGGTAGGGAATTTAGAGCTGGTGCCTGGGGGCTTCATTTTACAAGACAGCCATGGGTATTCTCTACCACATGCTTCCCTCGAATTTACTCAGAGGGAAGCTGTCTCTCCACTGGCTTTCCCAGGCGTTAGGAGTCAATGGTTTTGAATAAGAGTGAAGATTAAAATTCAGCAGAGCTCCAAGCATGTCTGATCTTGAGTAGACAGGACCACGGACTAAGCTTCTGAACTCCCTTTTCCAATCTGCTCTTCCGGCCTCTTGATCTCTGTGCCAGGACTCCACTCCATCACAAATGCATAATTCCTATCCCAAGGAGACAACTGTAAATAGTTTTGAATTAAGTGACATGTTTTCAGCTTCTCAAAGGCCCCATCCCTAAACTCAGTGTGGCCCTGGCCCTGTGACATGCTGGCGATGCAGTCCCACCAGTCACAGCACTGAAACTGCATGTCGTGCTGAACAGGGGACTCTACCAGAGGCTCTGCTGGGACAGAAGGTAGGAAGCAGAAGCAAGTATTGCGATTCCATAGGAGAATGCGGTGCTCGCTTCCTGGTGTACCCACCGAGGAGGCAAGGGAAGGAGCAGTGACTCCTGTCTTTCTGTGACTCAGCTCCCACCTGGGGCTTCTGGGTTCAGAGCAGGGGAGTGGGGGGATGTGGGTCTTAGCTGAGAGAGGTGGAATGAGCAGCTCTTGGGACTCCTCATGGCCCCACAGTCTCTACCTGCTCAGAGAAAAATGAGCCCAGGTGACGGGAGGAGGTGTTCATATGTTATGGGAGAGGGAGGGCGACTGGGTGTGCAGCAGAGCTTGGGCTGCACCTGGCTACCTCGGTCTGAGGAGTCTCAAGTGCTACCTAATGTGTGGCAATGGGGACAGAGGTGGGTTTTTTCCCCTTTTTGTGGTGCTGGTAAGGAGGGAGCTCATGCATTCTAGGCACTGGTTCCATCCCTTCATCTGGCTAAATCAAATCATCTGGGGAGATTTAGAAATTCAGAGTCTGCCAGCCACCGTGACTCACGCCTAGAATTCTAGCACTTTGGGAGGCTGAGGCAGGAGAATCATTTGAGTTCAGGGGTTTGAGGCCAGCCTGGGCAACATAGTAAGACCTTGTCTCCATTGAAAAAACATCAGATTCCTAGGGCCCAGGCCTTGAGATTCTGATTGAGTCAATTTGGGGTGGGGTCTGGGATTGACTCTGTGTTTTAAAAAGATGCCTTGGGTGATTCTGCTTCGCAGCTATAATAGGGGATTGTTGATATGTGATTACATTTGACTACACCAAGCCTTCCATGCAGTGGCATGGCCATTTGCAGACAGAGCTGGGTTTAGAGGAAATGTAGCCAGGGCCTCAGGCCGTTAGAGGTCTAAGGATGGGGATTCAGAGTAAAGCATCAGTATCTACCCACTCAACGTTGGACCTGGAGTGAGTGTGGCGGCACACACTTGTAGTCCCAGCTACTCTGGAGGCTGAGGTGAGAGAGAGGATTGCTTTGGGGTTGTGGTGTGATACGATCGTGCCTGTGAATAACTACTGCATTCTGCACTCCAGCCTGGACAACATAGTGAGACTCCATTTCTTTTTCTTTCTTTTTTTTTTTTCTTTTTTTTTTGAGACAGAGTCTCTCTCCATTGGCAGTGGTGCGATCTTGGCTCACTGCAACATCTGCCTTCTGGGTTCAAGCAATTCTCCTGCCTCAGCCTCCCGAGTAGCTGGGATTACAGACACGCGCCACCACACCCAGCTAATTTTTTTGTGTTTTTAGTAGAGATGGGGTTTCACCATATTGGCCAGGCTGGTCTCAAACTGCTGACCTCGTGATCAGCCCACCTTGGCCTCCCAAAGTGCTGGGCTTGCAGGCATGAGCCACCGCACCTGGCCCGAGACTCTATTTCTTAAAAAAGGAAAAAAAAAGAAAAGAAAAGATTGGACCTGGGAAAAGGAAGGAATGGAGGAATGGTAAACTATCCTGGATTAGCATCTTGCAAAAGACTAAAATCAGAGTCCATCCTTAAATCCTCCCACATGATAAAATGTGTGAACTTAATTTCCTGGATCTGTTTCTAACCTCCAGTGTGGTCAGTTGGACCAACATTAGGTAGTCAGATGAGGACGGGAATGTTTTGTGAGGCAAACCCAAGCCCTAAGCTTGGTCTGCATCTGTGACCTGGTTCTGCAGCTTTGGAGAGATGCACAAGAGGCTACGTGCATCCAAACAGCCTCGCAATCAGACCGCACAAGATCACACAGCTCACAAATCTGGACAGACCTGAAGGATCGTATCTCGAACGAAGCCACTGAATGTCGCTGGCTCCCATGCAGGCCCGAGCAGGGAACAGCCGGCAACCACACAGTTGCACACAGGCTGCTGGCTGTGCCCTAGGACCGGCCCGGAATCCAGCTGGGGCTTCTCCTTCTCTCTTGAGAAAGTCCCCAGGGGCTGTCTTCAGCAGTCCTGAACTTGGGAACCTGGGCTGCATGCTGAATGAAGAACTCACAGTGAAAACTCTGCTAATCTGTAAAGTCAATTTGACTCTTTGATGGGCAGAGAAATTTGGCTTGCTTTATTTATTTATTTATTGTGAGACAGAGTCTCACTCTGTCACCCAGGCTGGAGTGCAGTAGCTCAATCATAGCTCACTGGAGATTTGACCTCTTGGGCTCAAGAGATCCTCCCATCTCAGCCTCCTCAGTAGCTAGGACTACAGGTGCACGCCAGCATGCCCAGATAATTGTGTTCATTTTTTTGTAGAGACAGGGTCTCACTCTATTGCCCAGGCTGGTCTTGAATTCCTGGACTCAAGTATTCCTCCTGCCTCAGCCTCCCAAGTAGCTCAGACCACCAGTGTGCCCTACCATGACCAGCTATTTTTTTTTTTTTTAATTTTTTGTAGAGACTGGGGTCTCACTGTGTTGTCTAGGCTGGCCTCAAACTCCTGGGCTCAAGCAATCTTCCTGCCTTGGCAGCCCAAAGTCCTGGGATTACAGGCATAAACCACCATGCCAGGTGCCAGGTCAGAGATGTGGGTTTTTTCATCCCAGAGTCAAGAAACCAGAATTGCAGCCCTGGCTCTGCTGTCAAATTGTTCAAAAGCCTCTGAGGAAGAAGGATCAGGCTTCCAGGCTTTATTTGCTCATCAGTTCCCGGTGCCAGCTCAGGGTTTTTGCAAAGTTTAGCTGCCATAGGAAGTGAGAAATTGCTCTGGAAAATGTATATGTTCCCATTTTTGCATTTGTTATTATTTCAGTTCTGCTGTGGACTGTTGTGAACTGACCCAGTAACCACAGGCTAGTTCTTTGTCTTCCAAGCCCCTTATTGCTTGTTTCCAACAAAGTAGTCAAAAACACTTTCTCTGCTAAACAAACTTTTTTTCTTTTTTGTAAGAAAAAAGACCAAAGATAGAAATACAGCATGGCTTTCTTTTTTCTTTTTCTTTTTCTTTTTTTTTTTGAGACACAGTCTTGCTCGTTGCCCAGGCTGGAGTGCAGTTGTGAGATCTCGGCTCACTGCAACCTCCACCTCCCGGGCTCAAGCGATTCTCCTGCCTCGGCCTCCCTAGTAGCTGGGACTACAGGCGCATGCCACCACACCTGGCTAATTTTTGTATTTTTAGTAGAGATGGCGTTTTGCCACGTTGGCCAGGCTGGTCTCAAACTCCTGACCTTAGGTGATCCGCCCGCCTTGGCCTCCCAAATTGTTGGGACTATAGGCGTGAGCCACCGCGCCCAGCCTTACAGCATGGATTTCTAAACAGAGTGGCTATTTGTTGCTGGGACAGGTAACTGAGAGGATAGATTTCATTCCCCAGAGAAGTTTAAGAAAAGAAGAGCATTTAGATGTTTTTAGAATTTAGTAGAGTCTACAGCCAGGGAGAAAACCAGACATTCTCTGGAGATTCATTTCAGCTAGAGGGTTCTGTGTGTCCCGTCTCCCTTTCAGGGGTTAATCAGCCTCTAAAAACAGCAAGGGCACAAGATTCAGTACAGAGGACCTGGCTTCCCAACCAACTAGTTAAGTGATTCAGGCAGTTTCTTCAGCAATAAAACAGAAATAATACTCTCTCTACTTCAAATTAAATCATATGGATGTGAAAGCCTTTTGTAAAATATAAACTTTTAAAATATTGAGGCTGGGCATGGTGGCTCATGCCTGTAATCCCAGCACTTTGGGAGGCTGAGGTAGCAGGATTACTTGCGCCCAGAAGTTTGAGGTTGCGGTGAGCTAGGATCGAGCCACTGTACTCCAGACTGGGTGACAGAGCAAGACCCTGTATTAAAAAAGAAAAGGGTAATGGTATATCTTATATAGATATAGATAAGTGTATAAGATATAGCTTGCTTATATCATGGCAAGATCAATGAAAATATGCTTTTTTAAAAAGTAAAGTTTATTATGTAAGCTCTTGGGAATCATCTCAACTGAAGCCAACCACAAATGCAAGGGGTCTAACCTTGATGATCTGGATTTGTTTGGTCTTTTGTATACCCGGAAATCCACCATCCTTCTCTATGTTGGTCTTGGTGTTTCCTGAGAAGGCCAGTACCTGAAAAGTGAGCATTCCACCTTCCACCCCCCCATCACATGGGAGTCTTTTTTTTTTTTTAAATCCCCAGTCTGTTTACCACTTTGTCCTAAGGAACAAAGACTTAGGAAACTTTTTTTTTTTTTTGAGACAGGGTCTCACTCTGTCACCCAGGCTGGAGTGCAGTGGCGTGATCTCAGCTCACGGCAACCTCTGCCTCCCAGGCTCAAGCGATTTTCCTGCCTCAGCCTCCTGAGTAGCTGGAATTACAGGCACGCGCCACCACACCCGGCTAATTTTTGTATTTTTTTTTAGTAGAGACAAGGTTTCACCATGCTGGCCAGGCTGGTCCTTATCTCCTGACCTCAAGTGATCCACCCGCCTCGGCCTCCCAAAGTGCTGGGATTACAGGCGTGAGCCACCGCTCCCGGCCAAGGAAACTTCAAGAAGGCAAAGGCAAGGAGGCCCACCCCTGGGCCCTCAGAGGACATGGACAGGGAGCGGACTCTGAAAGGAGCTCTGGGAATGGACTCTGCCCCCTCTAGCCCGCAGGGCCTGGCCGCCTACACCCAGCTGCTTCTCCTCACTGGCCTCTGCCCCAGGCCATGGCAGCCACATCAGGGACGTGGAGCTGGGAAGCGTCCCCCCTTCTCACAGAAGGTCTGTGACAGTGGAGAAGATTCCCAGGATCTCAGGCTAGAAGTTGGAAGGCATTTTCTGAGGGCCACATGATTCCACCAGCTGGAGTTTTCTGTTCCCATTGTACAGTCCTTGATTTCTGGGACACAAGATGTTCTTTTAGGCTTTCCTGAATAACAAAGATCACACATACACTTGTTTATCTGGGGAGATGCCTTCCCGTTCTAAACAACTGACTTACAAATTCTCTTTCTGAGAACAATGCCCATTCATAAGTTGGGAACATTCTGTATGAGTGACTTCTGGCTGGGAAGGCACAGTTCTCAGGAGGGGGAGGAGTTCTCAGGAGACCCCTGTAAAGTGGGCCTGTGCGTAGACACTCAGGTCCCTGTGTTTGCTAGAAACACTTGGGCACACACAGGTGCCTGTTCCAAGCCTTCCTCCCAAGGAACACACCTGTGCATGTGAGTCACATGTCCCGCCAACGTGCCACCTAACCTTCACCCTGAGCTGGGGAGTATTGGGTAACTGTGTCCTCAGCAAAGTCACCCCACTGCTTGGGTAACACCTTCAGATAGTATCCAGGCCAAAACATGTTAAGAAAAAAAATTCACTCACATCCAGAACACTTATTCCTGTTTATCTTTTAACAATGCAAGGGTAGGGAAATTGTTTGGAAATCAAAACGTGGAAGTTCGTTCATCCTCCCAACTCGTGGAGTTCTAAGGCAGAGACTGGCTAAGCTTTGTGGGACCTAAAAGTTATATAATCAGGGTGGGGCAGTTTAAATAATTACAAATACGAAATTATGAACAGAGCCTTAGAAGGCGAGGGAGAGGCCCTGAAACTTGAGCTTCATTCACTTAATGGAAAATCTAACTCTGATTCTAGGGGAAGAATCTAGAAGATTCCATGAAAATACAATGTTATAGAGCTTTAAATGACTTTCCCTAAAATACTTTTAATACTTCTTGCCTTAGTGGATCCTGGCTTTTCTTTGACAATGTCATTCAGTTGAAAACCCTCTGGGTAAAGGCTCTTCGCCTCCTGGCACCCCCATGGGGGCGGGAGGTGCTGCTCTCAGGGTCTTCACATCCCACTGTTGCAGCCCTTCGCTCAGCCGTCTCTCCAGCCGGACCATCCTCTCTGCATTTTGGTCCCTGTCCTCCGCCCACCCTGGGGCCCTTCTGCAAAGCACTGAGGGTCAGGGGCGCACGGACGTCTTCCTCCCAGCCCCTCATCCGCCAGCGAGCTGAGCCGCGCCTGGGCCCCTGTCACCGCGCCACCGCTCCTTCGGGACCCGAAGCCTCCGTGCTCAGCGATCCCCCTGCAGCCCACTGCGACCCCCACCCTTGCTGCGCCCTCCGCCTCGGCACGGCCCTCCCGGAGCTATGTGCCCTCCCTGACTTCATCTTCGCCCCTCCCCTGCCTGGCTCTCCCACTGCCAGTCACCCCAACCCCGCCCCAGCAGCAGCCCCGAGTTCCCTCTCCCCTCGAAGGCCTCGCGGCGGACTCGGAGCGGGGCAGGGAGGAGGCGGGAGGCGGGGGGCGGGAGGCGGGAGGCGGGAGGCGGGGCCGCAGCTCCGCCCTCGGGAAATGGCTCCGCCTCCCTCGCCGGGAGCTGCCTTCAGGGGCCGTATGCAGCGACTCCCCACCCCGCGGGCCATGCCAGCGGACGGGCACCTCCGCGGGCGCAGAGCGAGTCACACGTGCATCCTCTCACCCTTCCCCCGCTGCACCGCCCGCTGTCCAGCCCTCTCCTCCTGTTTTCTCCCACTGCAGAGCTGGCTAAAGAACACTGCAGACTTGGGCCACTTTGCCCCTGCCCAGATTCCTGATTCCCGGCCTCGCGGCCCCACCGCTGTCTTCCTCTCCCCTCCCGGACTTCCTCTCGCCCCCAGCCCCAGCCCTCTGTGGCCGCGGCCTGCTCTGCCTGAGCTGCGCCTCCGGAGGTTCCGCCGCCCCTTCGCCTCCCCCTCCCCACTTCCCGCCTCCCCCTCCCCACTTCCCGCCTCCCCCTCCCCACTTCCCGCCTCCCCCTCCCCACTTCCCGCCTCCCCCTCCTCACTTCCCGCCTCCCCCTCCCCACTTCCCGCCTCCCCCTCCCCACTTCCCGCCTCCCCCTCCCCACTTCCCGCCTCCCCCTCCCCACTTCCCGCCTCCCCCTGCCCACTTCCCGCCTCCCCCTCCCCACTTCCCGCCTCCCCCTCCCCACTTCCCGCCTCCCCCTCCCCACTTCCCGCCTCCCCCTCCCCACTTCCCGCCTCCCCCTCCCCACTTCCCGCCTCCCTCCTGAGAGGTCCGCTGTCGGGAGAGAGGACTCGGTGTGTGCTCCGCTCGCCCTCCGCGAGATTCCCTCAGGGCACAAGCAGCGCTTCCCGAAGCTCGGTTAGCCCCTCACCCACCAGCTGCCCTTGGGAGGCAGGGCCGCCCCAGCCTGCCCTCCTGTCTAGGAAGGCCGTCCAGAAGCAGGAGCCCCGGGGAAAACAACTGGCTGGACGGGGCGGCCTTCAGTGTCTCTCCCAGCCTGAGTCGCTTCCCACCACCTGGGCACGAACCTGCTCTGCGATCTCCGGCAAGTTCCTGCGCCTCCTGTCGGTAAAATGCAGATCGTGGCGTCTTCCCTGTCCCCTGTGAGGATCGTGAGCCTATGCGTGTGAGGCCACCAAATCCCAATTCGTATGAACGTGCTGGAAGCAAGGGGGTCAGAGCACTTAGCGGCTCTCTCCTCTGGTGGGGAGAAAACAATGATTTTCTTAAGGACACAGTTTGATGGTGGAGGCTCGAGAGCGGCTACAGTTGGGGCCACTGGAGAGACAGAGATGGCCTCTGGAAGAGGGTGCTGAGTTATGTAGTGGCCGATTCACTGCAGGCTGCCTGCTAGATTGTAGGCTTGCTGAAGGCAGCACCAGTTATCTGTCGCACTGTTCGCTACAGAATTGTCCGCACCAAGCACAGCATGGACTCTGTTAGCAGTGCAGCAAACATTTGATGAAGGAAGGAAGGAGGGAATTAAAGGAGGAAGAAAGGAAAGGAGAAAGATAAAAAAGGAAGAAAGGAGGAAGGGAAGGAAGGAAGAAAGGAGGGAAGGGATGAAGAAAGGGAGAGAGAAGGAAAGAAAGAAAGGAGGGAAGGGATGAAGAAAGGGAGAGAGAAGGAAAGAAAGGAAGGAGGGAAGGAAGGAAGAGGAAAACAGGAGGGAAGGAAGGGGGAAAGGAAGGGAGGAAGGAAGGAAGGAGGCTGCTTAGGGGTAAAATGTCTGTAGGGAGGATGCAGCCAGGCCACGAGCTAATAGAAGGTGCAGAATGTCAAGCTGCTGAGATGGACCATGGAAGGCAAGAAGAATGAGGGAATGCCCACCCAGTCCTCAATGACAAATAATGATCTTGTTTTATTTTGCTTTTTCCTCGATCTTAATTTTTAATCCCCAATGGCTGAATGATGGTGTTCTGTGCAGACATTTGTGTTCGGATAGAGAGAAGGGGAAAGAATGCTGGGACTGGCCCACTATGGCCCTGCCCTTACAAACTAGAGGAGAGTAATTAAATGAAAACGATGACAAGGATGTACATGTAAAACATTTAAAGGCTGGGCACAGTGGCTCACGCCTGTAATCCCAGCACTTCCGGAGGCCAAGGCAGGTGGGTCACGAGGTCAGCAGTTCGAGACCAGCCTGGTCAACATGGTGAAACCCCATCTCTACTAAAAATACAAAAATTATCCAGGCGTGGTGGTGGGTGCCTGTAATCCCAGCTACTTGGGAGGCTGAGGCAGGCGAATCGCTTGACCCGGGAGGCGGAGTTTGCAGTGAGTCGAGACCATGCCATTGCACTCCAGCCTGGGTGACAGAGGGAGACTCTGTCTCAAAAAACAAACAAACAGCAACAACAAAAAACATTTAAAGACACACAAGGCCGGGCGCAGTGGCTCTTGCCTGTAATCCTAGCACTTTGGGAGGCTGAGGCAGGAGGATCGCTTGAGCCCAGGAATTTGAGACCAGCCTGGGCAACATGGTGTAAACCTGTCTCTAAAAAACATAGAAAAATTAGCTGGGCGTGGTGGTGCGCACCTGTGGTCTCAGCTACTCGGGAGGCTGAGGTGGGAGGATCACTTGAGCCCGGGAGGTCGAGCCTGCAGTGAGCTATGATCTCACCACCGTACTCCAGTCTGGGTAACGGAGCAAGACCCTGTTTCAAAAATAAAGGAAGGAAATAATAAAAAGAACACACAAAAGTAGATTCAAAATATTACACACACTTTTACACCTGTACCTCTCTCTCCATCTTTATGTATTGGAAAGCTTGAGTCCACACTGATAATCTCCAAGTCCAGGCCGACAGCATGAGTGCATTCTTGTTTTCTCCCTTTCCCTTCTCTGCCAGTAAGAAACCCGGCTCCACAGGGAGTGAAAAGAATGAAAAAGCAGCAGTAGGTCACTAAGGTCCCAGCTTCCCTGTGCCAGCCCTGCCATGGTGCCTCCAGGGATGCAGACCTGCCTGGGGCAGAGGTCTTTAAGGAGACCAAATTGGAACCAGAAGTTTCTTCAGACTGAAAGAACTCCAGGAAGTGTCAGTGGTTAGGGCAGATTTAGGATACCCTATAAATATACAGTAGGGCAAAGTTAAGTCAAGGGCCCCTGGAGCCTTCGGGGTTATGTCGAACCTCCAGGGTTCACCTGGATTAACTCTGTGGTGGCTTCCAGCTGTTGATCTCACCCTAGACCCAGGAATCTGAGGTATGATTTGAGTTAGAAATGGGAAGTAGGGGAGAAATGAAGAAAATGAGAAGGAAACAGTAAATCTATCACCACTTAAAAACATTAGTATTGATAAAATTGACTTCATGAAAATTAAAAATTTCCATGTGGCAAAAATAGCTGAGTCAAAATATAAGCAATTAACTGGGAAAATATTTGCAACACATATGACAGTTAATTTTCTTCACATGCAAAGTACACTTAAGAGTGAATAAGATAATCAGCCCCAAAGAAAAATGGGCAAAAGACCTTAAAAAACCACAGAAGAAGAAATATATCTGGCTTTCTTTTTTTTTTTTTTCGAGACAGAGTTTTTGCTCTTGTTGCCCAGGCTGTAGTGCAATGGCATGATCTCAGCTCACCGCAACCTCCACCTCCCAGGTTCAAGTGATTCTCCTGCCTCAGCCTCCCAAGTAGCTGGGATTACAGACATGTGCCAGGACGCCTGGCTAATCTTGTGTTTTTAATAGAGACGGGGTTTCTCCATGTTGGTCAGGCTGGTCTCGAACTCCCGACCTCAGATGATCCACCCACCTCGGCCTCCCAAAGTGCTGTGATTACAGGCTTGAGCCACCGCCCCCGGCCTGCCTGGCTTTCAAACACATGAGAAGGTGCTCACCCTCACTTACAATAAAAGAAATAATTCTATTATATTTCTAATACATTACCAATACATGGTTTCCAATACATAAATTCAAAGTATAAGAGGTACTTTTTATGTATTAGATGAATAAAAATTAAAAATTTTGATAAATTTGTATGTGAAAGAAGATGTGAAGAAATAGGTGTTCCATGCATCATTGGTGGAAGTAAAAATTGGTGCCCTTTCTTTGAAACTATCAAACGCACATATCTTTTGATCCAGTGAGCCCGCCTCTACAAAATTATCCTACAGACACACTCACGCATGTGCACAGAGATATCGGCACAAGAAATTTCCTGCGGCATTATTTGAGGAGCAAAGTCTAAAAGAACCTGAATGCCTGCCAGTAGGGGGAAGGGATATTAAAAATGATTATTGTGCAAAATGATGCTATATATTGTTCACAGATGTATATATGTATGTATATGACATATAAAAAATTACAGAAAGGGTGTAAATAATTTCCAATAGTGCTCCCCTCTAAGGATGGGAGGAAGGACGCAGGACTGGCCACAAAGGCCACAGAATATTTCAGACTTCATCTGTAGCATTTTACTTATTTTTATGTAAAAAAAGAAAAAAAAACAGCTATACTAAATGTTTTTTATCAACTCTGGTTGGTGGAGACTTCATTTATTACACTCTTATTTTTATGTATTTTTTCCAAAAAGCATGATACAGGGGGGTGGGTATAAGATGATATCTTTTGTGTAAAAAGAGGCCCCCTGAGCTTGTTTATGTGTAAATGTCCCTAGAAAGACAGTCAAGGTCACAGTGGCTGGTGTGGCAAAAGGCAACAAGGAAGTGGGTGAGGAGACTGGTTTTTCATTGCACGTTCTTACTGCTTATATATTTTGCCATTTGAATGTTCTGCTTACAAAGAATGATTATAAAAACAAGCAAACAGAAGGCATGCCTCCTGTGCCTGAGAGGACGGGAAGGGGAAAGAAAAGGCTTCTTTCCCTTCTCTGAAGCCTTTGCCTGAGGCCAGTGGGTAAATACTGATGCTGAGAGAGGGAGGAGAGAAAGACAGAGAGAGACAGAGACAGAGATGGAGACACACACACACACACAGACAGAGACACACAGAGATGGAAACAGGGAGAGAGAGAGACAGAGACGGACAGACAGAGACAGAGAGAGGCAGAGAGAGACAGACAGAGAGTCCCCTGAGAGGCTGGTCTGCTTTGGAAATATTCATGGTTTGCCCAGAGGAGCAAGCAATGTGGGCCAAGCTAAGAGCCTTGAGAGCTATTAACACACCAAGTAGGTAGTGACCCAGGCAGGAAAAAACACTAAGAAATGTCCAGTGTGGGCCAGGTGTGGTGGCTCATGCCTGTGCTCCCAGCACTTTGGGAGGTTGAGGAGGGAGGATCGCTCGAGGCCAGGAGCTCACGACCAGGCTGGGCAACAAAGTGAGACCCCCATCTCTCCCAAGAAGTAAAAAAAAAATTAGCCAGATATGGTGGTGCGTGCCTGTAGTCCCAGCTACTTGGGAGGGTGAGGCAGGAAGATCACTTGAGCCTGGGAGGTTGAGGCCGCAGTGAGCCATGATTGCGCCACTGCACTCCAGCCTGGGCAACAGAGGGAGATTCCATCTCAAAAAGAAAAATATATATATCCAGTGTGGCCAGGATATTTTAGGGCGAGGAGAAGGATCAGGAAGCCTCCTGGCCAGACTTTCAGCCTGCAATGCTATCCTCAATATCTGAGACTACCAAGTCCTCAACAAGAAACAAAAACTGAGGGTCCAAACGATGAAAAACAAACCGTAAAGAACTAACTACCCACTTGAATAAACTTTGAAGGCATTGCGCTAAGGGAAATGAGCTAGTCACAAAGGACGACTACTCTACGATTCCACTTATATGAGGTACTACGAATAGTCAAATTCAGAGACAGTAGAAAGGTGGCCACCAGTGGCTGGCAGGGCAGGATGGGGAGTTAGTGTTTAATGGGGACAGAGTTTCAGTTGGGAAAGAAAGAAAATTTCTGTAGATGACTGGTGGTGATGGTGGCACAAAAATGTGAGTGCACTTAATGTCGCAGAACCGTTCACTTGAGCATTTTAAAATTGTGATTTATTTTAGAGACAGGTTCTTGCTCTGTCACACAGGCTGGAGGGCAGTGGTGTGATCAGAGCTCACTATAGCGTTGAACTCCTAGGCTCAAGTGATCTTCCTGCCTCGGCCTCCCAAGGAGCTGGAACTACTTGCCCAGTGTGCCACCATGCCCAGATAATTTAAAAAAAAAACTTTTTATTTTTATTTATTTATTTTTTAGAGATGAAGTTGCTATGTTGACCAAGCTGGTTTCAAACTCCTGGCCTCAAATGATCCTCCCATCTCAGCCTCCCAAAGCTTGGGATTACAGGTGTCAGCCACTGTGCCCAGGCCTACTTAAAAATCGTTAAAATAGTATATGTTATTTTATACATATTTTACCACAATTTTAAAAATAAAAGAGTTACCCACCCAGTTGACTGACAATCCTGGTATGCCTAAAACCTTTCACTAGACATTTAACCAGTCTTCCTACCTCCTCCTGATCTTCAACTAAACCCTCCTCTGTCTTTTTCCTGTAAATTTTCTGCCAACACTGTGAAATACAACTTTGATACACACTTACATATGTTTTAAAAACACCTAATAACGGCAACAGAACTAAACTAAAAACAACAGACAACTCCTATGTGCTGGAGGCAGTGAATCTCAGGTTTCCTTCACACAAAGCGGAAATGGCCAGTAAACTCACTTTGTTTCCGCGCTGGCCAAGGGAGAAAAGCCGCACTGCAGACACCCACCCGACCCTTCGACCTCCAGACAGACACAGTGCTTTCTAACAAAACAAAAACAAACGAAAAACAACCCAACGACTTAAAACCACAAAGGAAACCTTTACCCAATCCAAGCGACCCCTTGCTTCCGTTTGGGCAGATGGCATTTCACCACTTTTTGACCTTTTAACCAGTACCCTTGCTGAATTTCTTTCCAAAGCCAGAGTCATAATACGTGACAGCGAGCATTTCTCAAGTGCTGGGCTTCAGGGAGGGCCCTGGTCTTTGGACGGTGAACAGAACTGGGGCAGAGGGAGTCCTATCTCGAGGAGATGACGCTGCTGCCCTACAGTAGCCAGCGCTGCTTTTGTAACTCTAGCGATGGCCCAATCTCTGCTTGCCCCCAGTCTGATCAGCCCTCTTTATTTTAGTCTCGCCTTTGAAATAAGTCTGGGTGACAGCCAAGATGTCCAGTAGCCAAGTCATGCTATGCCACTTCTACCAATGAGATGGTCCCTCCAGCCTCAGCCAGCAGAGACTGTCCTCTGGACCTAGAGCCCCACGAGTGGTGCCACGAGATCAGCACCTGGGGCCCCATGACCTGGAAGTGTAATTAGTTTCAGACTCAGATAGAGAAATGGAAAGTCCTGATATTGATTGGAAAGCCTAGTTATAATATTCCTAATCTGGCTTGATCCTTGTCTAAAAAGACCTTTTATTTTAGTTGTAGCTTATTTGGCTGGCAAACAGGAGCTCTGGTTTAGGGAGGAGGAATGGGAATGGGGAGAAGTAGGCTATTATAATAATTGAGTACAGTTTGAATCCTTTACACATTATGGTTTTTTTGGTTTTTTTTGTTTTTGAGATAGTCTCGCTCTGTCACCCAGGCAGGAGTGTAATGGTGTGATCTTGGCTCACTGCAACCTCCACCTCCTGGGCTCAAGCAATTCTCCTGCCTCAGCCTCCTGATCAGCTGGGACTACAGGCACCTGCCACCATGCCAGGCTAATTTTTTTGTATTTTTAGTAGAGACAGGGTTTCACTATATTGGCCAGGCTGGTCTCAAACTCCTGACCTCATGATCCACCCGTGTCAGCCTCCCAAAGTGCTGGGATTACAGGCGTGAGCCACCGCAGTTGGCCCCACATTATGTTTTTAATCACCCTCAAATAGATGCTAATAAGTTGTCAGAAACATCATGAGCTGTTGCTGGGATACAGCCCTTTCACAGCCCAAAGAGCCCCTTGACACATCTTGTTTTTTTCTGGTGAAAAAATAAGAGGACTCATTTTAGTTAGACTCATTCACAAAAACCAGGCGGGCTCATTCACAAAAACCAGGCGGGCTCATTCTAGAGTCATATGGCCTCCAAAAGCTCAGACCAGAAGCGTACCGTGCTCCTGTCACACTCTAATCTGACTCTCTTTCTGGAAGAATTTGGAGAGGTGAGTGCCAATATCATATTATTTTCTCAGGCTGAGAATTTGAGGGTGGAGGCCGGCAGGATCCTGAGGGAAAGAGAATAAACCAGAAGGAAAGGGGAGCTCGAGCTCGGCCCTTTGGTTTCCCTTGGAGGCCTTGCTTGGGGGCCAAAGGTTCTTGGCCTGCGTCCTCCCCTCCTTCTCCCTGGGCACTCATTAGCAGAGTGCCGGCCTCGCTTCCACTGCAGGCAACTCCACACTGCCCCTCGGGCATCCTCTCCCCCTTACTCACTCACAGCTCATTCGAAAAGGCTTTACTCACCAACTTTAAGTTTATTGCTTCAACTAAATTACACCTTTTTTTCATATGAAATCGCAGATGTGTTCCCAGATGGTGCCTGGCCTGGTGTTCTGAGTCATGGGTCTACGGAGGCCGCCGCACCTTGACACCTGGTGAAAGGTCGCCACAGTGCCCTCGTTTGTGATTAGCCCTTTGTAAGTGCAGTGCTCATTTTACCCTGTGGTTCTGAACAAGCAGGAATGACTGAATCCTGAAGTTGAAGTAGCATAGCTTTTCCCTGAGATTCAGATGTGTTTACTTTTACCCCTTAAAAAAAAACAACTTTATCAATACAGCTTCACAGACATCACTGCTCCCGCCCTTGCTTTTTCTAGCTTTTAAGGCTGGACGTATACCAAGCAAGCTCCCTATCACCACCAGGCCCTTGCCCAGGTCCACAACAGGGATCAGAAACTTCAGCCTAAGCCCCACTGCTGTGGCTCAGGTGCCATCAACAAGTCTTGACCAAAGCAGGAACTTTTCTAAGCTCCTAGAATGTAGTTGTCATACCTTGACTAGCTGTCATCAACTCCCTCCCCACGGAATAGTAGCTCTGCATACCTGCTGAGATCCTGCCATAAATGGTCAGGCCACCAGCAATTACACTGTTGCCACACCCTGACTTTTTTTTTTTTTTGAGATGGAGTCTTGCTCAAGGAACTTAGTACTTCATACACCACCACCCTATCTAACATGCTATTTTGCAGTGATACTTCATATCTTTACATATCCATCATCAATGTAATATACAGTTATACAGCGAATGCATGTTTAGATTTATTTAAAGCTTTATTAGTTTCTTTGCTCACCATTGCTTTCCAGTTTTTGGAGGGATCATTCTTTTTTTTCCTTTTGTGTGCATGTGTATGTGTATGAGAAACAGATCATACATGAAAAATATATGAAAAACTATGCACATATCGCAGTATTGGTGGATGAATACTATGATGTCTGAGATACATTTCAGAATAATCTGGGAGGGCAGAAAGTGAGTGACGGTGGAGATAAAATAAAATTGGTTGTGTACTAATAATTATTTAATAATTATTAAAGTTGTGGCTGGGTGCAGTGGTTCACACCTGTAATCCCAGTACTCTGGGAGGCTGAGGCAGGTGGACTGTTTGAGCCCAGGAGCTGGAGACCAGCCTGGGCAACATGGCAAAACCCTGTCTCTACTAAAACTACAAAAATTAGCTGAACGTGGTGGTATGGGCCTGTAATCCCAGCTACTCGGGAGGCTGAGGTGGGAGGATTGCTTCAGCCCTGGGGGCGGAGGTTGCAGCGGGCCAAGTCTGTGCACTGCACTCCAGCCTGGGCGACAGAGCAAGACCCAGTCTAAAAAGAAAAAAAAAGAAAAACTGAATTTGTGTACTGATACTTATTTAATAATTATTAAAGCTGTGGGCCGGGTGCGGTGGCTCACGCCTGTAATCCCAGCACTTTGGGAGGCCGAGACGGACGGATCACGAGGTCAGGAGATCGAGACCATCTTGGCTAACACGGTGAAACGCCATTTCTACTAAAAATACAAAAAATTAGCCGGGCGTGTTGGCGGGCGCCTGTAGTCCCAGCTACTCGGGAGGCTGAGGCAGGAGAATGGCGTGAACCTGGAAGGTGGAGCTTGCAGTGAGCTGAGATCGCGCCACTGCACTCCAGCCTGGGTGACACAGCGAGACTCCGTCTCAAAAAAAAAAAAAAAAAAAGCTGTGTACTAATAACTATTAAAGCTGGAGTATAGATACAGGGAGCTAGCTCTATTTTTGTATGTGTTTGAAATTTTTGTATGTGTTTGTATGTGTTTGAAATTTTGTATGTGTTTGAAATTTTACATGTTAAAGGATATAGAAAAAAGTAAAAGGTCCTGGGGCTCAATGTTCACTCTGCAGCTGACGAGTTGTGTCACTTTTTTTTTTTTTTTTTGAGATGGAGTCTTGCTCTGTCACCAGACTAGAGTGCAGTGGTGGGATCTTGGCTCACTGCAACCTCTGCCTCCTGGGTTCAAGCGATTCTCCTGCCTCAGCCTCCGGAGTAGCTGGGATTACAGGTGCACACCACCACGCCCAGCTGATTTTTGTATTTTTAGTACAGAAAGGGTTTCACCATGTTGGCCAGGATAGTCTCCATCTCTTGACCTCAACTGATCTGCCCGCCTTGGCCTCCCAAAGTGCTGGGATTACAGGTGTGAGCAACCGCACCAGGCCCGAGCTGTGTCACTTTTTATAAGTCACTTCCTTCCTCTGCACCTTGGTTTCTTTCTCTCTAAAATAATGCAGTTGGACTAGACAATCATTTAAGATCCCTTCCTGCTTTGACAGGGTGAGATATCATTCATCTTTTGTGTTGTTTCTGTTATTTTGTTTTTTACTAAGATAAAATTTACATCCCATATAATTTGCCATTTTTTCTTCTTTTTTTTTTGAGATGGAGTCTCACTGTCACCCAGGCTGGAGTGCAGTGGCGCAGTCTCAGCTCACAGCAACCTCTACCTCCCAGGTTCAAGCGATTCTCCTGCCTCAGCCTCCTGAGTAGCTGGGATTACAGGCACCTGCCCCAACGCCTGGCTAATTTTTGTATTTTTAGTAGAGACGGGGTTTCACCATGTTGGCCAAGCTGGTCTTGAACTCCTGACCTCAAGTGATTTGCCTGCCTCGGCCTCCCAAAGTGCTAGGATTACAGGCGTGAGCCACTGTGCCCAGCTGTGAAGTGGTATCTCATTGTGATTTTGACTTTCATTTCCCTAATGACTAATGACATTGGACATTTTTCATGCCCTCTTATAGATCTTCTTTGAAGAAAAGTCTATTCAAATCTTTTGCCCATTTTTAGATTGAGTTATTTATTTATTTATTTATTTATTTTGAGACAGAGTCTCAGTCTGTTCTCCAGGCTGGAGTGCAGTGGTACGATCTCAGCTTACTGCAACCTCTGCCTCCCAGGTTCAAGTGATTCTCCTGCCTCAGCCTCCCAAGTAGCTGAGACTGCAGGTGCCTGCCAGTATGCCTGGCTAATTTTTATATTTTTGTAGAGATGGGGTTTCACCATGTTGGCCAGGCTGGTCTTGAACTCCTGACCTGTGACCCGCCCTCCTCAGCCTCCCAAAGTAATGGGATTACAGGCGTCAGCCACCACGCCCAGCCGAGTTATTTATCTTTTTATTGTTGAGGTATAGGAGCTCTTTATATATTCTAGATATAAAACCCTTATTAAATACATGATTTGTAAATATTTTCTCCCATTTTGGGTTGTTTTTTCACTTTCTTGATACATAACAGCCTTTACTTTTGGTGAAACCTAATTTATCTAATTATCCTTGGTTGCTTGCATTTTAGGTATTATACCTAAGAAATGATTGACTATTCCAATATCACAAATATTTACCCCTATATTTTCTTCTAAGAATTTTTATAGTTTTTGCTCTTACATTTAGGTCTTTGATCATTTGAGTTTATTTTTGTATATAGTGTGAAGGTGTGAATTTAGGGGGTCTAAATTCACTATTTTGCATATGTATATCTGTTGTCCAAGCACCATTTGTTGAAAAGACTGACCTTTCCCCACTGAACGGTCTTGCCACTCTTGTCAGAGATTGACCATGGATGTATCAGCTTACATCTGGACTCTCCATTCTATTGCATTGAAATACATGTTTATTTTTATGTCAGTACCACACTGTCTTCATTAGTGTAGCTTTAAAGTAAGTTTTGAAATTGGGAAGTGTGAGCCCTCTAACTTTTATCTGCTTTTTCAAGATTATTTTGGTTATTCTGGGTCCTTGCTTTTCCATGTGAGTTTTAGGATCACTTTGTCTATTTCTGCAAAAAAAAAAAAAAGTAGTTGGAATTCATGAATCTTTAATTCACACCAAACTCCTCACTACAATGTCCTCTATGAGAACTAGCACATTGTCTAACTTGGTCATTGTTGTATCTCCAACACCTAGCACAGGCCTGACCTAGAGTAAGCTCTTAATATTTAATGCATGAATGGCAAGAAAAAAAAGCACAGTTTAGAGAACAGCAATAAAATGTACCCAAAGGAACATTACCATACCTCAGAAGCCACCTGCATGCCACTCCATGATGAACTTCTCCATCATTTCTTTTTTTTTGAGACAGAGTCTCACTCTGTCACCCAGGCTGGAGTGCAGGGGCGTGATCTCGGCTCACTGCAACCTCTGCTTCCCAGGTTCAAGCAATTCTCCCACCTCAGCCTCCTGAGTAGCTGGGACTACAGGCTCACACCAGCACACCCGGCTAATTTTTGTATTTTTAGTAGAATCGGGGTTTCGCCATTTGGCCAGGCTGGTCTTGAACTCCTTACCTCAGGTGATCCACCTGCCTCGGTCTCCCAAAGTGCTGGGATTACAGGCGTGAGCCACCGCGCCTGGATCCCTCCATCATTTCTTTGCTTTTAAAAAAATAACGAACTGTGGCCAAGCGGAGGCAGGTGGATCACCTGAGGTCAAGAGTTCGCGACCAACCTGACCAACATGCTAAAACCCCGCCTATACTAAAAATACAAAATTAGCCAGGCGTGGTGACACATGCCTGTAATCCCAGCTACTCGGGAGGCTGAGGCAGGAGAATCGTTTGAACCCGGGGGGGCGGAGGCTGCAGTGAGCTGAGATCACATCACCACACTCCAGCCTGAGTGACAAAGCAAGACTCCGTGTCAAAAAATAAATAAATAGGCCGGCATGGTGGCTCAGGCCTGTAATCCCAGCACTTTAGGAGGCCGAGGCAGACGGATCATGAGGTCAGGAGATTGAGACCATCCTGGCTAACATGTGAAACCCCGTCTCTACTAAAAATACAAAAAATTAGCTGGGCATGGTGGCGGGCACCTGTAGTCCCAGCTACTTGGGAGGCTGAGGCAGGGGAATCACTTGAACCCAGAAGGTGGAGGTTGCAGTGAGCTGACATCACACCACCACACTCCACCAGCCTGGGCGACACAGCGAGACTCTGTCTCAAAAAAAAAAAATAAAAATAAAAAAAAAATAAATCAATAGCACCTTATTTATTTATTTGGGTTATTTCCAGGCTTTTGCTATAATAAATCATGATGTTGTTACATATTTCCTTATGTCCCTCATACAGGAGGTTCTATGCCTAGCAGTGGAATTCTGGGGTCTTAGGATATGCACGTATTCAACTATACTTGGTAATCCAAACCTTGCTCCAAAGTGGGTATACAAATTTACATTTCCATCCAAAGTAGGTGAGAATTCTTACCATTGTTCTTTCCTTCTGGGTTCAGTTTTCTTCTTCTGCAAGTATACACTTTAGCTCTTTTTTTTGTTTTTTTTTTCAGAGAGGAACCGAATGTTAAACTCTCCTGGTCTTTGTTTTATTGAAAATGTCTTTATTTTATTGAAAACATCTTTATTTTGTTTGCACTCTTGAGTGAGAACTTCTATGAATATAGAATTCTAGATTGATAATGTTTTTGTTTTTTTCTCAATACTTTGAAAATACTATTTCATTATCTTTGGGCCTTTATTGTTGGATTTAATTGTAGTTCTTTTGTCTTCTGTCTCTGGTAGCTTCTAAGATTTTTGTCTGTGGTGCCTGCAATTTCACCATGATACGTCTAGGTGTAAATTTCTTCTTGTTTATTGGTTTGGCACTTGTCATGATTTCTGAGTCTGAGGATTCATATCTTTCATCAATTCTCGGAATTTTTTTTTAATTCTGGGAAATTATCAGTGATGATCTCTTGAATATTTATGATCCTCCGTTCTCTCCTTTTCTCCTTCTGGATTACCTATGAGTGTTACAGTAGACATATTATCCTCCTTGCTTCCAAATCTCTCTCTTTTTTTTTTTCCCTAGACAGAGTCTTGCTCTGTCACCCAGGCTGGAGTGCAGTGGCGTGATCTTGGCTCACTGCAACCTCTGCCTCCCAGGTTCAAGCAATTCTCCTGCCTCAGCCTCCCGAGTAGCTGGGATTACAGGTGTGTACCACCACGCCTGGCTGATTTTTGTATTTTTAGTAGAGATGGGGTTTCACCATATTGGCCAGGCTGGTCTCAAACTCCTGACCTAAAATATCCACCCGGCTCGGCCTCCCAAAGTGTTGGGATTACAGGGGTGAGCCACCGCGCCTGGCCGCCAAATCTCTATTTTCTCTTTCTCATTTTATGCTGTCTTCTGGGTAGATTCATCCAGCTGATTTAGCTGTGTCGAATCTGCCGTTTAACTTATTCACTAAGTTTTATTTATAATTTCTGGAAGTTTGATTGTTTTGCATTTCTACCTGTTCTTATTTCATTCACTCTTGTTTATTCTTGCATTTCTTCTTTTACACATTTTAAATGTGTAAAAATACACATACACATTAAAAATACTAACTTTATCGTATATCCTCTATCATATTGTTCTAAAAGTAAACCTTAAGCTCACATAAGGCACAGGCTCATGGTTATTAATTCCTCAGGGAAGGTTTTTTTTTTTCCCCTTGTCCCCTACCTTCTAGAGCAAATGAAGCTTGAATTCACAGGTACTGTAGTGGTCTTGGTTCCCTTTGTGTTTCAGGCACCTGGTTATTTAACTTTCTTTCTTGAGTGTTCAGCTTTGTATTTATTTTAGTTTTTAGAGACAGAATCTCATTCTGTCACCCAGGCTGGAGTGTAGTGGCATATCCATAGCTCACTGCAACCTCAAACTACTGGGTTCAAGAGATCCTCCCACCTCAGTCTCCCAAGGAGCTAGGCCTACAGGTACATGCCACCATGCTTGTTTTGTAGAGATGGGGGTCTTGCTATGTTGTCTAGGTTGGTCTCGAACTCCTGGCTTCAAGTGATCCTCCTGCCTTGGGCTCCCAAAGTGTGCTGGGATTACAGGCAGGAGCTACTGCACCCAACCTGGCTTTTTTTTTTCCCCCTGAGATGGAGTCTCACTCTATCGCCCAGGCTGGAGTGCAGTGGTGCGATCTCGGCTCACTGCAACCCCCCGCTCCCGGGTTCAAGCGTTTCTCTTGCCTCAGCCTCCCAAGTAGCTGGGATTACAGGTGCCCGCCACCACACCTGGCTAATTTTTGTATTTTTAGTAGAGATGGGGTTTCACCATGTTGGCCAGGCTAGTCTTAAACTCCTGACCTCGTGATCTGCCCGCCTTGGCCTCCCAAACTGCTGGGATTACAGGTGCGAGCCACCCCGCCTGGCCCTGGCTTTGTATTTAAAAGAAGGCTTATTGAGTTTACTCAGCAGTTGTAGGTGTTTGTAGCAGGATAATTTTCAGATTATCTGGTCTGCCCATTTGTTAAACTTGAAATATATTAATTAACTCTATGTTTTCATTAAGCCATTTTTTATTATGGTAAAATACACATACCATAAAAATTATTAATTAACATTTAATAGGATGGGTAAAGTTGCAGACAGAGAGCCCATTTCAGTCGTGCCACTGCACTCCAGCATGGGCAACAGAGCGAGACTCTCTCTCTCTCAAAAAAGAAGAGCCCATTTTAGTTGCTGTGTGAGGAAGGACTTCGTAATAGGCTAGTAGGAAGCAAAGGATTTCCAAGGAATGAGAGAGAGGCAGAAAGTGAAGAATATATTCTGGGAATGGTAAATAGTTGGTTTGGCAGGACCTTGGTACATGGTACATGTAATAATAATGTGAGTGAATTTCTGAAATAGTAAGTTAGGGCCAGATTGTGGAGAGCCTTGGATTTCAGCTTAAAGGAATTCGGACTTTGAGAGCTTTTGAAAGTTTTTGAACTTAACTCGTTTTGAAAGTTGGTCTTGGCAGCAGTAGATGGAGTGGATTGGAGGGTGTTGAGATTGACGACAGGGAGACCTATTAGGAACATATTGCAGTAGTCCAGGGAGGCATGAAGGCACATAATAGGGATAAGGTCTGACAAAGGCTCAGAGCTGTTGAAATGACCAAAGCATAATTGTAGTTATTAACCAAATTGGGGACAAGAGGAGATGCCAATACAGACATATGACAGCATTCTCTAGAGTAAGTCACTTCCCAGCGGAATAGCATTATGAACTCTTAGAGACTTGCTGGTGTCTTCTAATGAAGTCACATGCTGTTTATAAAATGTCGGCAAATTGGCCTATTGAGCCAGCCAGAGCCCTCCTTTGATCTGAACCCAGACTTGAAAAAGCATGCGTCAGTGCAATTTGAAAAACAGTATTAAAATAGAGAAAGTAGAGTAAAACAGATAGATCTGTAGCTCTACAGAGTATAAACAACCGTTTTTAGCATCAGCCCAAAGAGTTTTAAGTGGTCTCCCGTTATTTGCTTCTACCGTTAATAAGATCTTCTAAAATCATTGCTCTGGACTTTCAATCTTCAAATTTCTTAGCAGGACAATTTAATCACCTATTTCTATTGGGTTATATATCTTTTTTTTTTTTTTGAGACAGAGTCTTGCTCTGTTGCCCAGGCTGCAGTGCAGTGGCGCCATCTCGGCTCACCGCAACCTCCGCCTCCCGGGTTGAAACAATTGTCCTGCCTCAGCCTCCTGAGTAGCTGGGATTACAGGCATGCACCACCACGCCCAGCTACTTTTTGTATTTTTAGTAGAGACCGGGTTTCACCATGGTGCTCAGGCTGGTCTCAAACTCCTTACCTTGTGATCTGCCTGCCTTGGCCTCCCAAAGTGCTGGGATTACAGGCATGAGCCACCGCACCCAGCCTGGGTTTTATATCTAGTTAGCATGGTGACAACCCAGATAACTTGGTTTGCATTTGTTTTCCCATTGCTCTAGTATGTTCCAAGGTCGCTTTCATATATATCCTGTGTGTGAATTCCCCTTTCCCAAATTGTTGTGGATTGTATCATAACTTGTCAATTAGCTAAATGTAAATGAGCATCAGCTTTCTAGAGATTTAATTTTTTTTAGCATTTAATTGCTGAATGGAAAGCAATAGCACTATGAAGCCAAGAAGTTATTTGGAGAAGAACTTGAATTACTTGATTCTGAGGATGGGTAATCAAAATGTGATTGTGAAGAAATGGAGTTATTATATATGTTATATATAATTTATTACATATATATTTAAAACTTGAATGATATATTGAAATTACATTGAGCGTACTACTAAAAAGCATTCAGATACACTTGGCTCCCTTTTTCCCCTTTCCTTCCTTCTATTAACAATTATTGAGCACTCAGTGTGGGCCAGGCACTGTGTTATATGCTGCAAGTTATAGTGGTTTATTCTTCAATTTTGAAATAATTTGGCAGTTGATAAAAATCTTTAAAGTTTGTTTTTTTAAAAATAGTCAGTTCTGGCCGGGCGCGGTGACTCACGCCTGTAATCCCAGCACTTTGGGAGGCCAAGGTGGGTGGATCACCTGAGGTCGGGAGTTCGAGATTAGCCTGGCTAACAGGGTGAAACCCTGTCTCTACTAAAAATGCAAAATTAGCTGGGCATGGTGGTGCACACCTGTAATCCCAGCTACTCGGGAGGCTGAGGCAGGAGAATTGCTTGAACGGGGGAGGTGGAGGTTGCAGTGAGCTGGAATTGTGCCACTGCACTCTAGCCTGGGCGACAGAGTAAGACTCCGTCTCAAAAAAAGTCAGTTCTTGGATTTTGATGACATGGTACTATGTAGGGCTTACAGGGTTATTAGTGCCCTGAGTCCACACTTCACAGAGTTATTAGATTTAAATTTTCAAATTTTATTTTAGAGACAGGGTCTTTTTCTGTTGGCCAGACTGGAGTGCAGTGGTGCAATCATAGCTGACTGAAGCCTGGAACTCCTGGGCTCAAGCAATCCTCCCACTTCAGCCTCCTGAGTAGGTCGGACTACAGGTATGCACCACTATGCCTGGCTAGTTAAAAAAAAATTTTTTTTTGTAGAGACAAGGGCCTTACCATTTGCCCAGGCTGGTACTGAACTCCTAGGTTCAGGCAATCTTCCCACCTCGTCTTCCCAAAGTGTTGGGATTACAGGCATGAGCCACCTTGCCCGGCCTCATCATTAGACTTAAAGATCTTTTCGTCTTTGGTAGTTGTTTTACAATTTTAAACAACTAGTGGCTGTAGTAGGCATTCTTAACCAGGAATAAAGTCGTAAATGTAAATGTATGGTCTCAGAGGAGCAGGGGCAGTCCTCTGTGAATCTGTAAATATTTGGTGTATATAGTTATTTTTCTGAGGGTATAGATGCTCAAAGGAGCCTATAACCCAAAAAAGGTTCAGAGCAACTGTTTGCCTTGCTTCATTCAGCTTCCAGAATAGTGGCCTTTGTTACGTAGACTAGTGACTATGTGCTTGGGCATTACAGTCACACTCCCTGTATTTGAATCCTGGCTCTGCTATGTAATAGCTGTGTGACCTTAAACAAGTCATTTAACCCCCTGTGCCTCAGTTTCCTCATCTGTAAAATGGTGATAACAATAGTATTTATGTCATGGCGTTGTGGTGAGGATTACATGAGTTAACGTATATAAATTACTCAGAAAATGCTCAGCACATAGTAAATATTCTATACATATATCAGCTATTGTTATTATAATAATTACATGGGTATGGCATTGATGGTAATGATGGTGAAAACCATGATGACTTCTGCCTTCCTGAAGCCACTTAAGAGTGAGTAACAACAGCCAAAGTTACTTAGGAATAAAAGATTAAAAAAAAAAAAAGGAGCATGACAATGGACGGCCACAATAAATGTTACCCAGCTGGTCATTCTAGGAAAAGCTGACACCGCCCTTCCCTTCCTGTTCTAGTTTATGGCCAGCCAGGCTCTGAAGGTTCGATAGTCTGACTCAACCACTGAGAGGAATGTATTCCAGTTGAAGCACAGTGGCAAGAGCAATTTGTTTTTTAGATTTAGCTGAAATATATTCTGATTCTATTTTTTAGCCTTGGATGGAACTGGCTGTTTGGCACGGTTTGTTTTTTCCCCATGGAATGTGTGTTGTTGATGCTCTACCATGATAGACAGCAAGTGGGGAAATGGGAACTTTTATTAGCTGACCTAAAGCTCATCTCTCCTAGTTCTGCCACAAAACACTCTGGCAGTCTTAAGAGACATGTCCTGTATCTCCATCTCCACCTACTGACCTCCCCAGCTGAAAGGGTTAGGCAAAGTAAATCAGCTTAGAATTTATTCCAAAGGTCTTTGACTTTTTCTAGCTTTTAATGACCAAAGTTTTCAGATAATTGAGTTTCAGGGCTATCTGATCACCTTTGTTGGGTCAATTTTGCCTCTCCTCAAATGCCTGAGAATGATGTTTTTTCATGTATTATTTTTGGGGTCTCTACTTTTTTTCTTTATCCCTTCCTTGCACAAATAACTGCCAGTTCCTGAAGCCACTGCCCCCAGGAATTTGCTTCCTGTAACAACAGGTACTTCTCTGTCTGGGCTCTCCCTCTGGAAAAAGCTCATTCAAGGATCCCCTGATTCCAAAGTGCCAAGTAGAAATTGTATAAATTGAATTAATTCAGATGCTGTGTATCAGGCTTAAAATCCAATAGATATGTAGGTAATTGTCTGAATATTTTCCGCAGTAAAAGACTGAAGTCTAAGGTCTAACTCCCATTGCAGTACATAAATTGCAGGGCCCAGTGCAAAGGGAAAACGAAGGGTCTCTTATTCAAAAGTTATTAAAAATTTCAAGACAGTAACAACAGAGCATCAAACCAAGAATAGGGGCCAGGCGCGGTGGCTCATGCCTGTAATCCCAGCACTTTGGGAGGCCGAGGTGGGCAGATCACCTGAGGTCAGGAGTTCGAGACCAGCCTGGCCAACATGGTGAAACCCCATCTCTACTAAGAATACAAAAAATTAGCTGGGTGTGGTGGTGCATACTTGTAATACCAGCTACTTGGGAGGCTGAGGCAGGAGAATCGCTTGAACCTCAGAGGCAGAGGTTGCAGTGAGGTGAGATCGCACCATTGCATGACAGCCTGGGCAAGAAGAGCGAAATGCGGTCTCAAAAAAAAAAAACACAAAAAACAAAACCCAAACATAGGGCACTTTCGAGTACAGGGCCCTGAGCAACTAACTGCATAGGTCATCCACCTAGGAAGCCAGGCCTGCATGGAGCCCACGAATCAGAATCTTTGGAATCTGACTGGAAAAAAAAAAAATCTGACTTTTGGGGCCTACCAGAATCTCTGGGATAATATCCGGGAATTGCCTTTTTTTTTTTTTTTTTTTTTAAATACAGGATCTTGCTCTGTTGCTCAGGCTGGAGTGCAGTGGCTTGATCATGGCTCACTGCAGCCTCAATCTCCTGGGCTGAAGCAAACCTCCAACCTCAGCCTTCCAAGTAGCTGGGACTACAGGTGTGCTCACACTGGTTATTTTTAAAAGGGTCTCACTATGTTGCTCAGGCTGGTCTCGAACTCCTGGACTCAAGTGATCCTCCCGCCTCAGCCTCCCAAAGTGCTGGGATTACAGGTGTGAGCCACCGTGCCCAGCCGGAATTAACATTCTTAATAAGCTCTCTAGATGTTGACTTTTGAGAATCTCACACCTATTTTCTTCATTTGCTTGGGAAGAAGAAAGAGCAATGTTGGGTTTTTGTTTGTTTGTTGTTTGTTTGTTTTTGAGATGGAGTCTCGCTCTGTTGCCCAGGCTAGAGAGCAATGGCGCAGTCTCAGCTGACTGCAACTTCTGCCTCCCAGGTTCAAGCAATTCCCCTGCCTCAGCCTCCGGAGTAGCTGGGACTACAGGTGCACCACCATGCCTGGCTAATTTTTTTGTATTGTTTAGTAGAGACAAGGTTTCACCATGTTGGCCAGGATGGTCTTCATCTCCTGATCTTGTGATCTGTCCGCCTTGGCCTCCAAAAGTGCTGGGATTACATGCATGAGCCACTATGCCTGGATCATTTTTTTTTTTTAAGAGACAGAGTCACCCTCTGTCACCCAGGCTGGAGGGCAGTGGCATGATCATAGCTCAATGTAGTATCGATCTTCTGGGCTCAAGTGATCCTCCCACCTCAGCCTCCTGAGTAGCTGGGACTACAGGTGTGTGCCAGCCACCATGCCTGGCTTTTTATTTTAATTTCTGTAGAGATGGAGTCTCACTATGCTGCCCAGGCTGGTCTTGAACTCCTGGGCTCAAGTGATCCTCCTGCCTTGGCCTTCCAAAGTGCTGGAATGACAGGTGTGAGCCACCATGCCTGGCCAATTATCTTTTCTTTTCTTTTCTTTTCTTTTTTCTGAGACAGAGTCTGGTTCTGTTGCCCAGGCTGGAGTACAGTGGTGGGAACTCAACTCACTTCAGCCTTCGCCTCCTGGTTTCAAGCAATTCTTGTGCCTCAGCCATGGAGTAGCTGGGATTATAGGTGTGTGCCACCATGCTTGGCTAATTTTTGTATTTTTATTAGAGACAGGGTTTCGACATGTTGGCCAGGCTGGTCTCAAACTCCTAACCTTAAGTGATCTGCCCACCTCTGCCTCTCAAAGCGAGCCACTGTGCCTGGCCCCAATTCTCTTTTAAAAGTGTTCAGCTTGCTTTCCTAGATGGGCAACTGACAGCACTTATGTTGCATCTCTAGCAGCATTGCTTTCCTAGATGGGCAACTGACAGCACTTATGTTGCATCTCTAGCAGCATTTCTTTCCTAGATGGGCAACTGACAGCACTTATGTTGCATCTCTAGCAGCATTTCTTTCCTAGATGGGCAACTGACAGCACTTATGTTGCATCTCTAGCAGCATTGCTTTCCTAGATGGGCAACTGACAGCACTTATGTTGCATCTCTAGCAGCATTGCTTTCCTAGATGGGCAACTGACAGCACTTATGTTGCATCTCTAGCAGCATTGCTTTCCTAGATGGGCAACTGACAGCACTTATGTTGCATCTCTAGCAGCATTGCTTTCCTAGATGGGCAACTGACAGCACTTATGTTGCATCTCTAGCAGCATTGCTTTCCTAGATGGGCAACTGACAGCACTTATGTTGCATCTCTAGCAGCATTGCTTTCCTAGATGGGCAACTGACAGCACTTATGTTGCATCTCTAGCAGCATTGCTTTGAGCTCTTTTACTCTTTTTCTGTTTTCCTCTTTCTCCCCTATCCTCTTTTGTTTTACGCTTGTCTTGGACCTGCCCACAATACCTCAGGTGTGGCTAGACTTGGCTGACGACATCCAAGGCATATGAGATTATTAGAGAAAGTTTGAGGGGAAGGAGTAAGACTTTTGATAGTCTGGATTTTTCATTAAGAATTTTATTTTTGCTATAGCCTGCTTTTCCTACCCAGTTTTGCTTTTGCTTCTAATCTAAACCAAAAGAAAAGAAAAAAAAATTTTGAGAAACGAAGTTATGAGAACAATCTCAACCCCTACCTCAGTGATTATTTAGTCACAATCATTGGAATTCAATTCCAGATCAGTTCTTCTTCCTCCACAGTAAATGCCTGCCAGTCCTTGCAACTTATTTCTGCAAATTGTCACTTCACCAGATTGTGACCTCAAGGGCTCAGGGATTCATCCTGTATAACTTGATGAAAGTATTTATATCAAACTATCCTGACTAAACCTGGTCCTGAGTTCTGAGTTTAGCTATACATCATTGAGATATTGCAAGGTTAATAAACCTCTTTAGATTATGGATTTAAAATTTTAGCACAACAAATAAAATGCTCTTTTTTTGGCTTACAGTTCTGTGTGTGTGGGTGAGCGCATAAGCAGTCACTGAGTAGAACAGATGCTGTCTTGAATTTTTCCTTAATAAAAAGATGACAGATTTTTAATTACTGGGTGCTTCTAAATTACTTAAGAAATGACATTTTTCTTTATTGATCTCACCTGTATTTCCTGTTTTTCCGTCGCTGTAGCTTCTAATACACATCTTTATTACTCTCTATTTTTAAGGTAATGAAAACTTTGTGTTTCTATTTTCATTCTCACAGCAAAGAAGAGATTAAATGGAAACAACCCTTTATAACTTTGAAATATTATGTAATCCTGGCATTCTTAAAAGAATTTTTTGCTTGCCTTTTACTTTGGCAAAATACTTGTATCTAAAGATATATAAAGAACACTGATGGCCAGGCATGGTGGCTCACGTCTGTAATCCAAGCACTTTGGGAGGCCGAGGCAGGCAGATCACTTGAGGTCAGAAGTTCGAGACCAGCATGGTCAACATGGTGAAACCCTGTCTCTACTAAAAATACAAAAATTAGCCTGGTGTGGTGGCACACACCTGCGATTCCAGCTATTTGGGAGGCTGAGGTATAAGAATTGCTTGAACCCAGGAAGCGGAGGTTGCGGTGAGTAGAGATTGCGCCACTGCACTCCAGCTTGGGTGAAAAAGTGAGACTCTGTCTCAAAAAAAAAAAAAAAAAAAGAACACTTACGGCTCAATAATAAGAGGGAAAACAACCCCATTTTAAAAAATAGGTAAAAAGTTTGAACAGACACATCACAAAAGAAAATATAAGAAAGGCCAATAAACACATGAAAAGTCTCAACATCATTAACAATCAGAAAAAGGCAAATTAAAACCACAATGAGATAACACTGACATACCCACTAGAATAGCTAAAATAAAAAATTTGACAATACTAAGGGTTAGCAAGGATGTGGAATAACTGGAAATCTCATATATTGCTGGCGAGGGTGTAAAATGGGGAAACAATTTGGCAGTTTCTCATAAAGTTAAACATAAACTTAAATGATTTTGCTAATTCACCCCTCTTATCAAAAGTAAATGAAAACACATGTCCTCTAAAGATTTGTACATAAATGTTCACAATAGCTTTATTTATAACAATCAGGGACTAGACGTTGGGCACAGTGGCTTACATTTGTAATCCCAGCACTTTTGGAGGCCAACATGGGAGGATCGCTTGAGGCCAAGAGTTTGAGGACAGCCTGGGCAATTTAGCAAGACCCTGTCTTTACAAAAAATAATAAAATTAGCAAGGCATGGTGGCACATGCCTGTAGTCCCTGCTACTTGGGAGGCTGATATAGGAGGATTGTTTGTGCTCAGGAGATCAAGGCTGCAGTGAGGTACGACTGCATCACTGTGCTCCATCCTGGGTGACAGAGTGAGACCCTGTCTCACAAAACAACAACAACAACAAAAACAAGAAATTACCCAAACATTCATCAATAGGTGAATGGATAAACAAATGGAATACTACCTAGCAACAGAAAGTGACGAACTATGATGAATGCAATAGCATGAATGAAACTCAAAAACCCCATGCTGAGAGAAAGTCGACAGAACAAAAGAGTACATATCACACGATTCCATTAATGGGAAATTCTAGAAGAGGCAAAAGCATTCTATAGTGGCAGAAAGAATATCAGTGGTTGCTTGGATCCAGGCTTGGGAGAGGAAATACTGACTCCAAATAGGCACGGGGGGATTGTGGGGGGTGTTGGAGATGTTGTATATTTTGACTGAGGTTATGCTTCCACGGGAGTATACATTTTTCAAACCTCATTTGAACTGTACACTTAAAAAGAGGGTGCATTTTATATAAAATATACTTCAATAAAGTTGTTTTTCTCAACTACTAAAAAAGTTCAGAGAAGCCTCTAATATATGTCCATGTACATACCACCTAGGATTCATAAATGTTAAATGTTTTGTTACTTGCTTCATCTTTTTCATATAGAAGAAATGAAATATTACAGATAAAGATGATCTCTTCATAGCTCCCAGGCTTATTCTTCACCCCTTCCCACCGGCAAGTACATTCCTAAAGTTGTATTTATCCTTTCTGTCCATCTAAAACATGTATTCACCGACATCTTCATTTTATTGATGAAGGTATCAAAGCTTAACAAGAGCTAATGCATAAGCCATAGATAAACAATGCCTTTGTCAGCAGCACAGCCAGTAATGATGTTCTATCTTAAGTTCAATCTGCAGGACTATGTTATCTAACCTGCGTTTGAGGTGCTGCGAATGTAATTTATGTAATTATTGGAGTGTTTATACTGGTCTTTCTCTTCAGTGTTTTTTTTTTTTTTTTTTTTTTTTTTGGAGACGGAGTCTCGCTCTGTCACCCAGGCTGGAGTGCACTGGCGCCATCTCGGCTCACTGAAAGCTCCGCCTCCCGGGTTCACCCCATTCTCCTGCCTCAGCCTCCCGAGTAGCTGGGACTACAGGCGCCTGCCACCGTGCCCGGATAATTTTTTGTATTTTTAGTAGAGACGGGGTTTCACTGTGTTAGCCAGGGTGGTCTCGATCTCCTGACCTCGTGATCCGCCTGTCTCGGCCTCCCAAAGTGCTGGGATTACAGGCGTGAGCCACCGCACCCGGCGTCTCTTCAGTTTTAAACATGACTACAACTTGGCACAAATTGGAATTTAGTGTGTCATGATGTTTCTCTAAATTTCCAAAATGCACTGTTTATAAATTTTCAAATCCAAGATTAATGAAGGTTTTGTTGTTGTTGTTGTTATTGTTGTTTTTTTGAGACAGAGTCTCGCTCTGTCGCCCAGGCTGGAGTGCAGTGGCGCGATCTCTGCTCACTGCAAGCTCTGCCTCCCGGGTTCACGCCATTCTGTCTCAGCCTCCCGAGTAGCTGGGACTACAGGCGCCCGCCACCACGCCTGGCTAATTTTTTTGTATTTTTAGTAGAGATGGGGTTTCACCGTTTTAGCCAGGATGGTCTCGATCTCCTGAACTCGTGATCCGCCCGCCTCGGCCTCCCAAAGTGCTGGGATTACAGGCGTGAGCCACGGCGCCTGGCCCTGATTAATGTAGTTTTAAACAACATAACAATTTGATATGAGTGATTCGTTTAATCGCAATTAAGATGGAATACAGATATTTATGTATTTCCCTCTAATTTTCTCAAATAGATTACTAGACTATTTGCAAAGCATCTAACACCACTGAATCCTAAATAGCTGGCTGGATTTCACTGTTCTATGGACACTATATGAGACAACCAGAGGGACTGATGTGACGACATTCCTTGCCCTTTCTTTTGATTTATCTTTTTTATGGTGTATCTTCTATGTTGTCCAGATTTCCTCCTCAGTTCTAATGTTTATATTTTGAAAGTTGATAAATATTGGAGCTGAAAAGAAGAGTTTAGGCTAGAATTAAGTATTTTGTAATAATGAAGCTGTTAATTTCCCTTTGTAATTTTTTTTTTTAAACTCACAGACACAGGTCTCTGAAAGAACACTCTAATTCTGGTTTTCACTGGTGAAGTAATTTGTCTTTTTTCCTTCTTAAAAATAGATATGATTCTGATAAGAAAAATGATAGCTTGTCTTTTCTCTATAAGAGAAGCAATACAAACCAGTTTCAAACTCAAGTTTAAATTTGCACTGGGATCTAGGGTATTTTTTCTTTCAGAATTTGAAAGTTGGCTCGGTACAATGGCTCACACCTATAATCCCAACCCTTTGGGAGGTAGGAGGATTGCTTGAGCCCAGGAGTTTGAGACCAGCCTGGGCAACATAGTGAGACTCTCTTTTTATGAAAAAAAAAAAAAAATTTAAAGCTGAACGTTCATTTGCTTTTAGCTTTAATTACATATTCTTTTTTTTTTTTTTTTTTTTTTTTTAGAGATGGGGGTCTCACTCTGTTGCCCAGGCTGGAGTGCAGTGGTGCCATCATAGCTCACTGCAGCCTGGAACTCCTGAGCCCAGTGATCCTCCAGCCTTGGCCTCTGGAGTAGCTGGGACTACAGGTGCGCACTACCATGCCTTAGATACATATGCGAATCTCATTGGCTATTGCCTTGGATATCACAATGGAGTTTAACTCTGTCCATCATGTCAGCAATATACTATAGTGTCACTGGAGCCACAACTGGATTATGAATGTGACTCACCTAGTGATGCGCCATCCTTTTCAATAACATCTGATAATTGCAGAGATGACTACATCAGACTAGTTGAGCCACAGGGTACTGTTGGGTCACTGGTGACTGGCATGTGGGATAGGGGTGGAAGGGAATCTTTTTTTGGTGCTGCAGAAGATAAGGGGCTCTACCCTCCTGTGGAGTAGTGTGATACCCCAAGAATGGAGAGAACAGAAATTCTAAGATACGCAGCTGATGCTGGAGGATAGAGAATTTTACTGAATTTTTCTTGTTTTTTGGACAGCTAATCAGAAGACAATATATAAAGTTTAGTAACTGAAGTATGGTCAGGGAGAGGGCCTGAAAATTCTGCTTTGGAATATTTAATGGTGACATTTAGATAAGGGTTAAGGGTGAAGCCAGCCTTATGGATGTGGGGATCAGGGGAATGTTCCTCAGGTGCTCAGGTCAGGGACAGTGGCAACATCCTCAATAGCTAAGGAGGTGTGGGTATTTTGAGGAAATGATGTGGTTTGTTTCATCACTATATAAGCATCAGGAACTGGCAGTAGTGATATGTGAATGGGATCAAGGTTACCGAGAACAAGGTGTGAAACTTTAGGGAAATGTTAAGTCTGTCTTTCATCTGGTTCAGCACACGGTGAACTGTTCCAGAGGTAGCTTCTTAAAGCCCTTTGTTTTGTCAAACCAGAATCTTTTTTTTTTTTTTTTTGAGACAGAGTCTTGCTCTGTCACACAGGCTGGAGTGCAGTGGCACGGTCTCAGCTCACTGCAACCTCTGCCTCTCAGGTTCAAGTGATTTGATTCTCCTGCCTCAGCCTCCAGAGTACCTGGGATTACAGGCACGCGCGACCATGCTTGGCTAATTTTTTGTATTTTTGTAGAGATGGGGTTTTGCCATGTTGGCCAGGCTGGTTTTGAACTCCTGACCTCAAGTGATCTGCCCATCTCGGCCTCCCAAAGTGCTGGGATTACAGGTGTGAGCCACCACGCTTGGCCTGGAAACCAGTCTTTAAGAGAAAGGGATGCAGGAAAGATTGGAGATCTTTGAAGAATCTCTTTTTAAGAAAATTATCTTTTTCGCTCTAGTTCTGTCACCTTTAGTAGACTCTTTATTAAGCCTAAGAATCTTATACTTCTTATCTCAGTTCTATGTGAGTTGGTATAACTGGTCAAATTCGCAACCCAGAAATGCCTGTATTGTTTCTGATGTGCTGAGGAGGTGTACAATTGTCTTCCTTGATTTCAACCTCAAAAGCTTTACATCTTTACCTGGGAACATAGAAGTCATTATTATTATGTCTTTCACAAATTATGTAAACTTAAAAAAATTATATTTTCAATGTAAACCACTCCTTGGAGGAAATTAGTTCCTTTAACATTTATTTCCTAATTTTAATTTCTACTAGTTTTATCTCTTTCAAGCTTAAATGAGTGGGCCTTAGTTCTGTATTATTGCCATCTTAATCATGTTCTTTGTGATTTTAGTAGCTTTACTTTTTAAAACTTACATTTCCATAATGAAGACTTCTGTATTTTTGTTTTTTTCGTCATATATCCGACTCCAGCTCCCTCAAGACCTGTCAGCTTTTCCCCGCACCCTTTGTTATCTCTTGCTGTGGTCCAAAGGGAAGGACAGTAAGCCGTGGGCACAGACTTTCCCTAAATGGTATGGATTTCCTTTAGTCAATAACAAGAATTTTGATAGTTAAGGCATTTACGCCTTAAGAATGTGATAAATTCCCCCTCCTACTGAATGTAAAGAACTATTTTTCTATGCAGACTAACTCTTACATTCACTTTTCTTATAGAATAAGTATGTAACCAAATCTGTTCTTGGCTTCTAAGAAGTTAGAACTCAACGTAAAGCTGACTTGTAGAAAATTACTTACTCATTCTGGGTAAATGGACGCGGGTATTTAGTGCTTAAGTAGGTTCTGATATACCATTACATTAACATCATTTTAAAAATCGCTCTGAATTATAGGTATTTTAAGAGTGACTGGGTTTAAAAAAATAGAAGTGGTAGAGCATACATCATAATCTTTAATAAGGTAATAAAAGGCAAACACTATTGCTCTGGGCAAAACTGGGCTAATGCTTTTGGATTTCTTTCCGCAGTCTTCACAGACGACGCTCAGCATCCTATCAGCCCTTGGTAGAGACACACGATCCAGCCTAAATCCTCAAATTCTGGCTCTTGCCCAAAGTGTGTAGCCAGTATCCATAGAGACTGCGAAAAGCATCCGCGAGCCGGGGCGGCCCCCTCCTCCTCAGCTCCAAATTGCTTCCTTTTTCGGTGGGAGAAAAAACTCCGAGGAGTTGTGTGAGCGCCTAAGGAGCGCACGCTCCTCGGGCCCTCAACGCCCAGTATAGTTTTCGCTAAGTTCCTGGCCGAACCACAGCTCCCACGATGCACCCAGGTTCTAGAGCGGTCAGAGGGGCGGCTTCCGGTTTAGGACAGCGCGGCTGCGCACGGCGTGTGGTCTTATTGGCTCGAACCGCCTCGTGCGATGCGCGTCACGGCGACGTGCGGTCGTGGGGGCGGGGAGACGTGGCGGCGGCGGTAGCTGTCGCGGCGGCGCGAGCGCGATTCCAGAAGCGGCATCGCGGCGGCGGCAGCGGCGGCGGCTACACCGGGCTTGGCCCCCTCCCTCCTCCGTTCCCCCCTCCTCCCCCCTCCCCTCAGCGGTGGCTCCCAAGAAGTCCGAGACACGCGGTGAGGCGGCGACGGGCTCCGGGTGAGGGTCTCGGAGTGTGGGCGCCGTTTCCTGGGCGCAGAGGGAGAGCTTGGGGTCGGGGGGAGGTGAGAGCTGAGGGGGCGAATGTCCCTGGCGCGGGCGGGAGAGCGCGCTCTCGGCCCGGCCCGCAACTTGATTCCTAACTCTGACCTGCCGCCCGGCGCGCCTTGGCCTGAGGGTCGGCCGTGTGGGGACCTGGAGCCGCCCTCCTCGCGACCGCTGTCGGAGGAGTCCGGCGCCCACTGTTCCCCTCGCCTCGCCTTTCGCGGCGGAGGGTCGGAGCCTGCTGCCCTCTGCTCACCTTCGGGTGCAGTTGCTCCAGCTCCCTGCCCGCGGAGAGGATCTGCCCGCCCCTCTTCGTCTCTTGTCTGTTTTTATCACTTCTAGGAATTTGTTTGGTGGAGGCTTGGGATGGGCTCTCTTAGCGCTACTTTCACAGTGACTGGGGTGGGGAAGAGTTCCCTCACCTTTTTCAGGTGGCGCGTCAGGCAGCCTGCTTGGTACCTTGAGTCCTGTTTTCCCAAGCCCCCGTCCGTCAGTGTTCGCTTCTTTTAAAATTACCGATAACAGGGTTATAAATCAGTTTTTAGGGGGCTCGGAGAGAGTTTGGGTTGGAAACTGTTAGCTCTTTTTTCCTCCTGGCTTTTGATCTTGATTTAAGCGTTTGCCTCTGAAATTTTGACAACTTCATAAGACGGTCCAAAAGTGAATTTTGGTAGAAAGATTTAAATGCACAGTTGGGATTTTATGGGGGTACGGTGACTTCATTGCAGGTTGTGACTTTTTTTTAAAAATAAGATGTTCTTTTAATTTTTTGACTCTGGGTTTCTGAGCCTTGGTTATTGTCCCCCATTTCTGTTCCAAAAGCAGACTTTTTTTTTTTAATCACCCCTTCCCCTCACCCAGAGAATCCCTTTAAACGCCAAGAAAGCTGTCATAACATTTAGCATTATTTGATCACAAAACTTTTCCAAATGAAATGCTAAAAATTCCTTCAGAAAAAAGCATCCATCTACCCATAGCATTATTTTTTGGGGGGAGGTTATACGTCTTGTCAGTTCTGAAAGTTTGAAGTGACCTCTTATCAAAGGCCACCCTTACGTCTCCTTAAACGACTCTTAGGTAATTCCTAGATGTTTTCATCCGTTCTGATAAATTTGTTGTCAGAGTGTTGATTGTGATGATCTGCAACTAAAATTATTTCATCAGTAAAGATTTCCACACATGTGGCAGCTGCTTGTTGGTGAATTATAAAATTTGAAAAAATTGCAAATTAAATGTGAAAGGCATATTTCTTTTAACTTCTGATTGTAACTGTCTGCCCTCCAGTATACGTTCCTATCTAGACTTTGGTCTGCTTAGCAGATTTCCTCTTTTCACTTGACACTAGGAATGGGAGTAGGATTTCCAGAGCCTAAAAGAGAGTTTGTTTTTTTTTCTATCCCTAGCCTCCTTGTATGAATTTATAAATAAATGGTTTTTTCTATCAATAGTATCAATTTAGCTGGTGCACTTTTTTTTTTTAGTATAAATCACATTTTGTTTCCTAAAATGAAAATAATTTTGTTTTATTCTTTATTTCAGGGATTGACAGATTTTAAAGCCTGCAGGCCAAGTCCTGCCAGTTGCCTCTTTTTGTAAATAAAGATTTGATTAGGCCTGGTGCGATCGCTCACGCCGGTAATCCCAGCACTTTGGGAGGTCGAGGCGGGCAGATAACCTGAGATCAGGAGTTTGAGACCAGCTTGGCCAACATGGTGAAACCCCGTCCCTATTAAAACTACAAAAATTAGCCGGGTGTGGTGGCGCACTCTTGTTATCCCAGCTGCCCGGGAGGCTGAGGCAGGAGAATCGTTTAAACCCGGGAGGTAGAGGTTGCAGTGAGCCAAGATTGCACCATTGCACTCCAGTCTGGGCAACAAGAGCGAAACTCCGTCTTAAAAAAAGAGGAAGAAAAAAGTTTTTATTAGAACATAGCCATATGCAGTCGTTTAGGTATTGTCTGTAGTTTCTTTTGGGGTACAGCAGCAGAGTTGAGTAGTTGTGCCAGAGAGCCATATGGCCTGTAACACCTTATATTTATTTGCTATGTGGACCTTAATATAAAAAGTTTGCCGAGCTCCATTAAAAATGATACATAGTCAATGTTGAAAATTTAAATGAGTCAGAAAATTGTAAAGGAGAAAGTAAAAGTTATTTACAAGTACACCACTTGGGGCTTTTTTTGTGTGATTATAGAATCTGTTGGTGATTATTTTTTATATAAATGAACTCAAATTGATAAATGTTGGTTTGTAATCTGCTTTTTTTTTTTGTTCATTTTGTTTTTTGAGACGGAGTTTCGTTCTTGTTGCCCAGGCTGGAGTGCAATGGCACGATCTTGGCTCACTGCAACCTCCGCCTCCTGGGTTCAAGCGATTCTCCTGCCTCAGCCTCCCTAGTAGCTGGGATTACAGGTGTGCGCCACCAAGCCCGGCCAATTTTTTTTTTTTTTGTATTTTTAGTAGAGACGGGGTTTCACCATGTTGGCCAGGCTGGTCTCGAACTCCTCATGTGATCCACCTGCCTCACCCCTCAAAGTGCTGGGATTACAGGTGTGAGCAATTGTGCCCAGCCCTGTAATCTGCTTTTTAAAGAAGTATTTCATTATTTGTATTTGGATTTTGATTGCTTTTGTATTTTCTGCATTGGAGGTCTTTCTAGAAAGGGGGTTATGAACCGAGTTTTCATGATTAGTCTTACCAGTCAAGATTTAAAAAGAAAATCCAGGAATAATAAATGCTTGGTAATGAAGATGCTGGTTAACATTTATTGAGCACTTACTATGTACTAGACAATTTTCACTACTTTACGTGTATGAAATTATTTAATTGCTGTGGCAGCTCTGTGAGTGTATACTATGATTTCTGTTTTACAGGTGAGGAAACTAAGGCAAGGAGAAAAATTAAGTAACTGTTGGAAGTTTATCAGCTAGCAAGTGGTGGAGCTAGGATTTGATTTCATGCAGTCTGATTTGAGAAACCCAAATTCTTAACAATATGCTACAGAGCCTCTACTTACATTATTGCTCAGTGTAGAAAGTTTAGACAGTCCAGAGATATACTGTCATCCCTTGGTGTCTGTAGGGACTGCTTCTAGGACCTTTGGTGAATATCAAGATGCACAGATGTTCAAATCTCTGATATAAATGGCATAGTATTTGCATATAACCTGTGCATATCCTCCCAAATACTTTATATCATTTCTAGATTACTTATAATACCTAATACAATATAAATGCTATGTAAATAGTTGTTATACTGTATTGTTTAGGTAATGAAGACAAGAAAAAAAAGTCTGCATGTTTCAAATACAGATGCTATATTAAACTTTTTGGATCCAAGCTTGGTTGAATCCACAGACATAAGAGCCCATGGATATGGAGGGCCAACTGTATAGTGTAAAAAAATTCCTTCTTATGCGCTAGTTTCCAGTTTCATCCTTTGTAGGTAACCATGGGCAACAGTTTGATATAGGTCTTTTCACCTCTCTTTGTGTGCATATACAAGTAATTATTTGCAGATTTGTCTGCATATTCAGAATTAAAAAATTACACTTTTTTTTAGCAGCTTTAGATGTACAGAAATTTGAGCCGATAGCACAGAAAGTTCCCATATTCCCTTCCCTCCCCTCGTTTCTCCTATTGCAAATATCTTGCATTAATTTGGCACATTTATTACATTTGATGAGCCCATATCAATATGTTGTTATTTATTGGTCTATAGTTTACATAGGGCTTATTCTTTGTGTTGCAGGTTTTTTTTTTTTTTTTTTTTTAAGATCTCACTCTGTATCTCAGGCTGGAGTGCACCGGTGCCGTCATGGCTCTGCAGCCTCGACCTCCCGGGCTCAAGCGATCCTCCCACCTTAGCCTCCCAAAGTGTTAGGGTTACAGGCATGAGCCACTGCACTTGGCCGAGAGTTATTTTTTACAAAAATGGGATCAAGCCCAGTGGTGGCTTGTGCCTGTAGTTCCAGCTACTTGGGAGGTTGAGGTGGGAGGATTGCTTGAGGCTAGGAGTTTGAGACCAGTCTGGGCAACACAGCATGACTCTGACCAGTCTGGGCAACACAGCATGACTCTGTCTCTTAAAAAAAAAAAAAGTGGGCTGAGGGCGGTGGCTAACGCCTGTAATCCTTGCACTTTGGGAGGCCAAGGCAGGTGGATCACCTGAGGTCAGGAGTTCGGGACCAGCCTGGCCAACATGAATGAAACCCCGTCTCTACCAAAAATATATATATAAAAAAATTATCTGGGTATGGTGGCGCGCGCCTGTAATCCCAACTACTCAAGAGGCTGAGGCAGGAGAATCGCTTGAAACTGGGAGGCGGAGGTTGCAGTGAACCGAGATTGCAACACTGCGCTCCAGCCTGGGCAACAGGAGCAAAACTCCATCTCAAAAAAAAAAAAAAATGACGAAACCCGTCATTCAGCAGTCACTCACCTTTTTTGGTGGTTTTCAGGATATAGTGCTTTTGGACTTTCTAATGTAAACATTCTTGATTTACTAATTTTCAGATTAATGACAATTTATTTTGGGAATGGAAGGCTGGCTTGGATGTTACTTTTTCTCTCTTTTTATTTTTCTATTTTTTTTTTTTTAAGTGTATCTCATAGTGGCAGCAGCTTTTCCCCGAAGGAATGCTTATTTTTTTTGACTGGACATTTTGGCTATACCTAATCATCAGAGTTCTTCTTTTTTCTCTTTATCTCTGGATTTGGAAAATGATTCATTTTGGTTTTCTTCCTCATAAATTCTTTTTGGTCTGTCCAGCCATTGCAGTTGCTAGTCATGTCTCCTTGTCAGACTTTGGCTTTTTATGACGGTCATCAATGTTAGAAAAAATTACTTGCTCCTTATCACTATTTCAATACATTTCCTCCTGGGCTTTCCCTGGGGGCAGCACTGAATTTTTTCCTTAGTTGAGCCATGCAGATTTTCTAGAAGTCATCCTTTAGTTTGGCTTTTCACTCCTCCATGGGTGCTGTTCAGCTTCTAAGAGATTTCTTGCAGTTCCTACTCGTCAACAGATTCACCAGCAGCAGCCTCCTCCTCACTGAGACTGGTGCTTCCCCACCCATCTTTATCATTTTCAGCCTTCTCCTTTTCTTTCTCTTTTCTTTTTTCCTTCTTTTTTTTTTTTGGTTACAGGGTCTTACTCTGTTGCCCAGACTGGAGTGCAGCGGTGCAATCGTAGCTTACTGCAACCTCCGCTTCATGGGCTCAAGTGATCCTCCCACTTCAGCTTCCCAAGTAGCCGGGATTACAGGCATGCACCACCATGCCTGGCTAATGTTTGTATTTTTTGTAGAAACAGGGTTTTGCCATGTTGTCCAGGCTGGTCTTGAACTCCTGGCCTCGAGCGATCCTCCTCCCTCAGCCTCTTGAATAGCTGGATTTAACAGGCAGGAGCCATTGTCCCTGGCCATATTCTTGCACTGTTGATTTTACTGGGGCCTCTGTCAGCTTACCCTGGAATTCTGCATCATCTGAGGATTTGGAAGAACTGAATCACAGTTATAGTAGACAGCATCATATTCTTATCCTTGTGTGTTTTATACTGGGACAGGTCTTGAGGAAGTTCTTCTGTCATGGCTAGGGGACATTGAGCTATTACTTCTTATAGCACTGATTTGGACTGTCATGTCTTCCCTAAAGTTCTTGTCCATAACGTAATGGATGGTCACAGTCATGAGCAATAACTGAGTGATCTCTGGGACTAACAGGTGATGAAATGCATGTTTAGCAAACAGTGATTTCTGTTACTTCTCTGTGGTGCAGCATCAGAAACTTTTGCCCAAAGGCATAGAAGTTAGAGGGCTTATGAATTTCTACCAATCTGGAGATAAGATTTATGAGCATCATGTTAACTCAAACCTCTGCTTAGAGATTTCTAGCTGTGTGCTTCAGGAGTGTTTTGGTAAAACTTTGAGGATCATGAATAAAGCTAATAGCTTAAAAGTTAAACACCGTGAGTTTTTTCTTCTTTTGTTTCTTGGGCACTTTTCATAACCTTTTCAGTGTTTTGTGTTTGGAGCCACTCTTCCCAGTGACATACTGCACTTGTAGGTCTCTTGTCACTTTATCCTCAGATTCTGAGTCTGTCCTATTTGTTTCTCTTCTTCATCTTATCCTAGGAAGAATGTCAAGGTGGCAACCAATATCTCGAAACATGCAGTTGTGATGACATTGACAGTTTTGGCATCAGTCCGGATGTTTCTTGTAGAGTTCAGTCATCACATCCAAAGATATCTTGGCTGCAGTTACATTGCTGTCTCTTAACACGGTGTATATGAAATTCTGCAGTACTATATCCACTTTATTCTTGTGTTTTACAGTTATATTCTTGCTATCAGTCACAACATGAGTATGTAAAGTCTCAAAAGCTTATTATGGCAACTTGGAAGTTCAAAGAAGAGCTCTAGCAAACTTGATGGATGGATATGATACTTCTCAGCAAGATCAAAGCTTTGTAAAATGTTATTAGATGATTTTGATTCAAGACAGTACAGTATAATTGTAGGAAAGTAGATCTTTTAGCTCTTGAGGAAAGTTACTTAGATGTTCTGGGTAACAGTGACCAATCTGTGCCATAAATATCACCAGCTCTGTCAATTCTTTGCCGGGTTTATTGGTTTTAATTTGAGAATCTCCATATTGGATTTGTAGTGCATATAGTACTGCTGTAGAAACCCTTTAATGTCAGCCAGTGGCTCCACTTTATTAGATTCTATAACTGCTGCTTGTTACTGGGCAGCTAGTTTATGCAGGACATGTTGGCTGTAGACTGGATCCACAGTGAGTAGTTCTCAGAGAACCCGTACTGCTGACATTTGCAAACCCATTTCAGCTGTGGTGTGGAGCTGTGGGGTTGTACTTCTGGATGTGACCAGAAACAGTGTTTGGGAGCTCAGCAGGTGGTGCTGTCTTGGCTGATTGTGTGTGTGTGTGTGTGTGTGTGTGTGTGTGTGTATTTTATTTAATTTCTGAGACAGGGTCTTGCTCTGTCACCCAGGCTGGAGTGCCATGGCACAATCACGGCTCACTGCCCTCTCGAACTCAAACAAACAGTCCTCCCAACTGAGACTCCCACGTAGCTGGGACTATAGATGCACGCCAGGCTAATTTTTGCATTTTTAATGGAGACGAGGTTTTGCCATGTTGCCCAGGCCGGCCTTGAACTCCTGGACCCAAGTGATCCTCTTTGCCTTAGCTTCTCAGAGTGCTGGGATTATAGGCATGAGCCACCATGACAGGCCCTGTGTGTGTGTTTTTAAAATTAATATTTGTGGCTTACTTTACAGCTGCATCTACTCTCTTCTTTTTAGTAGTTCTCTAGTGTAGTGTTATTAAATGGATATGCTATAACTTAATACTGCTCTTACTGATGGATATTTAGATTATATAAATGGATTGTAAATTGCCCATACATTTTATGTATATTTATTGCAAGCTAATTCCCCTTTAGTAATTTTGTAATAGTTGAAGAAAACACATTTTTCATTTTGATGTGTGTTATCACACTGCCACCCAGAAAGGTCACAGCAATGTAAACTCTCACCAGAAATGTGGGTGGAGTCTAGCTTCTCTGTGTCATTACAAATTAAAAAAAAAAATCTTCGTTTATCTAATAGGAGGTTAAGCATTTGCAGTATATTCTATCTAACTGGGAGATGTGCTTTGTTTCAATAGCATTCTTTTAAAGTTGATTTACGATTACTTCAGGTGGAGCATACATTCTGTTCCCGGGCCTCCCTTAGGTGGAGCTGCTTCACCTATTTACATTCTCTGCTTGTCTCTTGAAAGCATATGGTTTTGTTATCACTGATCAAAAAGAATCTGGGTGCCTGCCTAATAGACTATATATTTCTTGAGGGTAAGGAACGTGTAACTTTCTTGATAATCTACTGGCAGTTCCGGTATATAGCAGGTGGTAAGTAAATGGTCTTTTAAAAACCTAAATTGGTTCATGAACCAGTAACTGTTGGGGTTACTGCTGAGTGAAGTGCTTTAATTTTGTTAAAAATAATATTTTCAAATTGTGAAATACAAACTTGAAAAACTGCAGTGCATGCTGGGTGCGGTCGCTCAGGCCTGTAATCCCAGCACTTTGGGACGCCAAGGTGGGCGGATCACCTGAGGTTGGGAGTTTGAGACCAGCCTGGCCAACATGGCAAAACCCCCGTCTCTACTGAAAATACTAAAACAAAACAAAACAAAACAAAACAAAAATTAGCCAGGCATCGTGGCCACTGCCTGTAATCCCTGCTACTTGGGAGACCGAGGCAGGATAATCACTTGAACCCGGGAGGCAGAGGTTGCGGTGAGCCGAGATAGCACCATTGCACTCCAGCCTGGGCAACAAGAGCGAAACTCCGTCTTAAAAAGAAAAGAAAAACTTCAGTATAAAATTGTCACTTTGGCATATGTTGTCTCTCATCTTTCAACTCTAAGATAAGTTAAATAGGACGAACTAATATCTTAGGACCTGTTAGGAAATAATTAGCCTATTTTATAAGTACATTTGGTATTTAGAAATTGGAAGTTGAGGAATTTATTAAAAAGGGGATTTGTTTAACATTACTTATGGTTTTGAGTTTTCTGGATTGGAGTATACCATGTGTTAGAAGGGGATATATGTTGGCTAATGATATTATAGATTGGCTTAATTAGACAAGTGTCCAGACAGAAGGAAAAGGGAAGCTAAATTCTGAGAATTGCCAGATTATCTTCAGGCATGGGAAAAATAACTGGAAAAGGACACTTAAGTTTTTTAATGGAAGACTACAACAAAATGATATTTTCTTTATAACTGATCATATTACACATTCTTACTGGATTTATTGAATATAAGAATATTCTTATTTCCACAATGTCTGTGTACTAGAGAACAAAACACAAAGCATGTGGTTTTAAAAGGGGCAAAATTAGTTAGCTTATTACACTTTGGCCATTTAGGCCTTTCTTTTGTATGTTTGTTGTTAGTATATCAGCTGATTATTTTTCATTGACAGCATATTCACTTTAATCTTGTATGTTTTGAAATTAAGTTTAGTGAACATGTATGCCTAGTTGTATCCATATATCCATTCCTTTGGTTAAGGAGGATGTCTTTGTGGTAGGGGTTACATTATGAAAACTTCAGCAGAATGGCACAGAAGGTTGACTTTATTTTCTTGAAATTTATTTTATCCTATTTCTTCCAGAAAGGATATCTGGTAACTTAAAATGAAAGATCTGGAAGTGTAATAAAATATGTGTAAAAACAAGAAATCAGGGAAAGGACAAAGCATATATTCTTTTCCCAAGTGACAGCATAATTCAATGACTAAGAATGAAAATTGGGTTTGAATTTGCTTGGCAGTGAGGGTAAAAATGGAAGTATGGTAAAATACATAGCACTAAACTAAAAGGAGGAACAAGACCAATTTTTCAGGGGTGAAATCCTCTCTTCTCAGATTTTTAAGAAACTATTTAAACTGGACATTATATAAAAGCTGTTTTGTTGTTGTTAGTGGCCCTAGATTTAAAAAAAAAAAAGGTGAGGGCTAAGCATTAAGATTTCAAGCCAATGAAATACATTTTAGGTGTTGATTTGAATTTAGGCTGCAGATGTATGTTTTATTTGGCCAATATATTTTTTTTTCCTTAAAATATTTCAAACATACATGAGACTACAGAGACCAATATAATTAACATTCATATATTAACCATACAGCTGTAGCATATCTTAGCATGTTCCCATATTTCTCATTTTTTTGAGGAAAAAAAATCATGTACAGTTGAAGCAACTTCTTGGATTACAGTTTACTTTCTTCCCAGAAGTTAACTATTATTCTGAGTATGGTGTTGATAATTTTTTTTTTTTTTTTTTTTTGGAAACAGGGTCTCACTCTGTCACCCAGGCTAGAGTACAGGGGTATGATCACGGCTCACTGCAGCCCATCTCCTTTGCTTGAGCAGTCCTCCCACTTCAGCCTTCCAAGTAGCTGGGAACTCAGGTTTACACCACTGTGCCCAGCTAATATTTGTATATTTCGTAGAGATTGGGTTTCACCTGTTGCCCAGGCTGGTCTCCTGTGCTCAAGCAGTCCATCCACCTCGGCCTCCCAAAAGTGCTGGGATTACAGGTGTGAGCCACCACTCCTGGCCTGATCATTTTTAATGCATGTTTTTATGTAATTACTACATGGGTATGTATTCACAAATCATAGTATTGCTTTGCATATTTTCAGATTTGATGTAAATGATATATTCTGCCTATTCTATAATTTGTCTTTCATGAAAATTTTTTTGATTTATATGAAACCGCTGATACGTTACCATTTTGACCTACAAAAATGACAGTTTCATATGGCCCACACTAATAGTCATTACTTTTATCTGCTGTAAAATTATTTTCTATTATATGAATATAGCCAGATAAAATTTATTTATTCTCATGTTGATAGGCATTTAGATCGTTTCCAGGTTTTCATGTATTAAAAATAATGTTACATTGAACATTCCTTATTAGGAACCATTGTGCTTACATTTAAGATTTTTGGCAAGTTTTAAAAAACTGCATGTTGTGGCCGGGCACTGTGGCTTGAGCCTGTAATATCAGCACTTTGGGAGGCTGAGGTGGGCAGGTCACCTGAGGTCAGGAGTTTGAGACCAGCCTGACCAACATGGTGAAACTCCATCTCTCCTAAAAATACAAACATTAGCTGGGTGGGGTGGCGCGTGCCTGTAATCCCAGCTACTCAGGAGGCTGAGGCAGGAGAATCACTTGAACCTGGGAGGCAGAGGTTGCAGTGAGCCGAGATCACGCCATTGCACTCCAGCTTGGGTGACGAGCGAAACTCCATCTTAAAAAACAAATGAACAAACAGAAAAAAACCCCACATGTCGCGACTCCCTAATGGATTACGAAATCAATTCAGGAATTAGAAAAATATCAGGTTGTATTGCAAACAATAAGGATAAAATGTTTTGTGAAATTTTTATTTCTGTGTGTATGTATGTGGTTATTAAGTTTGAAATGAAGCCCTCTATGGTGAATTACCCAGAAGTGCAATTACTGGGCTGAAGATTTTGGAGGTTATGGGAATTTTTTTAGCTGTATTGGATATTGTCAAATTTGCTGTCACTTTGCATATTTTAGCACTAGAGTATGAGAATTTGCCATCTTCCGATTGTTATGATTAATGGCATTGTCAGATTTTTTACATGTTTACAAATCAGATGAGTGTGAAATGTTACCACATTGTCTTAATTTTTATTTTTGATTATGGGGTTGAGTATGTTTTCAAATGTTAGATGACTATTCAAGTGTTTGTTTCTTGAATTGGCTGTTCTTTTCCTTCCACAGCCATTTGGGTGGTCTTTCTAAATTGATTTTAGAAAGTTTTAAGTTCATTACATACTTTGATTATGTTTGTTAAGTGAATTGCAACTGTCTTTTCTCAGTCTATGTGGCTTATCTCTTAACTTTATATGGTTTGTTTTGTTAAATAGAAATGATTATTATAAAATATATCACTATTTTCTTGTTTGTGTTTTATTTAAGAAACCTGGGGTGATCACTCTGTGGTTCTCCTCATGCACATTAATAAATTTGTTACTTCATTTCTTCAGTTGATCTCCCTTTTGTGAGGTGGTTTTTAAGTGAATCATTAAAGAGCAAAGGAGAAGTTTTCCCGTGGCTCCCATGCTGCTATTCAAAACTTCCTGGGTTAGTAAGCCTTCTTGTGAATTGTCTTTAAAATGTTTATTAAAAACTCTTAGGAACTCTCATATAAAGTCTTAAATTTATGTACAAAGATGCTCTCTGACATTGCTTGACTAGTGAAGAAAGTTAAAACAATCTAAATGTTAAAAATATATGTATCCAGACTTCAGAATTTTTTTGTAGACATTAAGAGAATAAGCTAGAGCTATACGTTGTGACACGAAAATGCCTACTATATACTAGTTAAGTTTTTTAAAAAGTATATTGCAGAGAAAATAATGCACAGTATAATCTTACAGTGCAAAATTTTTGCAGGCACATATGTATATGATATATGCAATCTATATATGCATATAGAAGGGTCTGAAAATATATAATAGTTGCCACTGGAGTGGTATGTGTGTTTGTGTTGCTTTAATTTTTTTCAGTACACATTTAAACAGAAGTAAAAAACAATTTAAAAGAAATTTGGCTGGGTGTGGTGGCTCATGGCTGTAATCTCTGGGAAGCTGAGATAGGAAGTTTGCTTGAGCCCAAGGGTTCGAGACCAACCTGGGCAACAGAGTGAGACCTGTCTCTACAAAAAACTTAAAAAATTAGCCAAGTGTGGTAGTGTGTGCTGGGACTGAGGTGGGAGGATAGCTCGAACCTGGGAGGTCAAGGCTGCAGTGAGCTGTGATTGAGCCACTGCACTGCAGTCTGGGTGACAGAGTGAGACTTTGTCTCACGAATAAATAAATAAATAAATGGGAGAATCTTAATAACCTTGGAGTATGGAATAGATTTGTTTGTTTTTTTGTTTGCGACAGGGCTCAAGTAATCCTACCACCTCAGTCTCTCTAGTAGCTAAGACTAGAGGCATGTGCCACCACACGATTAATTTAATTTAGTTTTGTGAGGACAGGATCTCACTATGTTGCCCAGGCTGGTCTCAAACTCCTGGCCTGACTGATCCTCCTGCCTCAGCCTCCCAAAGTGCTGGGATTACAGATGTGAACCGCTATGCCCCCACCATTTTTTTTTTTTTTTTTTGGGGGGGGTTCTTGGTTCTACCTGGAATTTTTTTTTTTTTTTTTTTTTTGGTGTATGATGTGAGGCAGGGATCAAATTTAATTTTATTATATATATACCCAATAACCATATTACTGTTAACAGAGTGTTTTGAATTTTTGAGTTATAATTTTTAAAAGCAGCTCATGGTTTCTTGTTAAGCACAATTACAGTCTTTTTGTCCTTCACCAGGCTGCTTCATATATTCAAGTTTGTGATCTCTGTGACCAGAGTGATATGATTGGTGGATTACTTGATCCAGAAATAGAACCTAGAAGAGTAGATACAGAGTATATTTTGTAGGTCTCACTCAAATGTCATTTCTCTTACTATTTAAATGGAAATTAGATTGCACTTTCTTTCTTCTCTAATAAACTTGCTTTCACTTAAAAAAGAAATTGGATTGCAGACAATTTGAGGATATACATTAATGAGGAAACAGATTGCTAGTTTTTTGCATTGCTGGCTACAGACCTTGGAAACTAGAGAAGCACGTGGTTGATTGATTGATATCTTGTTCTAAAACTTGAGCATACTTAAATGTATTTGGTCATCCAGCTATTATCACATATATATTCTAATGTTTGAGACTTTTAATTTTGACTTTAGGGTACATGTATCAGTACAGTTGTCTTAACTTTCTAAGGTGTTTGATATAAAACACTGTAAGTCACTTAGTTTAAGTATGAAGACTATTTTTGTTTCCTCTTAAGAGAGTTTTTATTACACTTTTAGTCTAAGAAGTGTTGCTGCTGAGGCCTTCAGATGTATATTCTAAATTTTTCTTTTTTCTTTTTATTCCTTTTCTTTCTCATACTGGTGGTCAGAAGAAGGCCTTATGATTTAGTAGAATTGAGCAATATTGATAAAGATTGTAGATACAAGTTTATTTTTAGATTTCTTAGACTTGTAAAATTGAGAAAGATAACTGACCACTTCCTTGAATTTTCCATTTGCAGCATTATAAAGCAAAACAAACAAACAAAAAGACAAAACAGACTTGTGCTCTGGAGGGTAATATGTGAGATGAGATAGAGCCCCGAATGATTGTTATTTAATAATGGGAGAAAGGTGTTTTATGACTTCAAAGTAGGGTTTTGATTTCGCCTGAAAGGTTAACTGTACAGGCCACATGTTTTATCTGAACAGATTTTATTTTTGAAGTAGTTTAAACAGTGGGTTATGTGGTATTATAGTACAGATGATTTATGGAAGGAAGTCTTTACATATTTGATGTATTTTGGCACAAAATTTATAATCCTAGATTTTTCAGGATTTCCCTGACTATAATATTTAGAACTGTTGTTCCTTGTATTAGCATTTTTATGTACAGATGAGCATCTCTAATCCAAAAATCTGAAATCTAAAATGCTCCCAAACCTGAAACTTTTCGACGCCACAAGTGGAAAATTCCACACCTGACTTCCAGTGACAAGTTGCAGTCAGAACTTTGTTTCATGCACACAATTACAAAACATTGTATAAAATTACCTTCAGGCTATGGAACAAATGCATTTTGTGTTTAGACTTGGGTTATATCCCCAAGATATTTTATTATGTATATACAAATATTCCAAAATCTGAAAAAATTCCAAATCCAAAACACTTCTGGGTACTAATCTTTGTTTCAAAAACAATAGTCATTATTATAGATCTTGGGAAATGAGGATAACTGTTGTAATATGGCTGTAAAAGAGTTGTAGAAAGACTTTTCTCCTTTAAAGACATTGTGTTTGTAGCTTTGACCACTACCAGTGGCTATAATGCATTGTTTGTGCCTTTATTGAAGTCCTATAAGATGGTGATAAAAGCATGGACTTTGAAGTCAGATAGATAAAGATTTGAATTCAGGGTCTTCCACTTAAGTTTGTGTTTTGATGAATTGCTTGATCTCCGTGAACCTCAGTTTCTTCATCTATAAAATGGGACCCCACTTCATAAGGATTGTTGGAGATGATAGGTGAAGGGTCAACTACTGGGCCTTGTTCAAAGTTGTCTTCAGTAGTGAAGTAACAATTCACCTTCTCCTACAGAGAGATAACATCATGATGTGGGAAGAAGGGAACTACTTACTTTTGTGGGAGGCAGTGTTGTATAATAGGCCATTTGTTGCTTCTCTGTTTTGTACGTTGTGTAACCTTAGGGAGATTATCCAGAAAGTTTTACCCTCGGTCTTCTCATTGGTAAGTAGAGATAATGTTACCTATGTAACAGCAGAGTTTTAAAGCTAAATGAGAGTATTTATAAAAGCTCACCTTATCTGGCACATGGTAACATGGTAACTTCTATTAATAAAATTTTATGGTAATAAGCAATAATATTATGCTTCTGAAGTAGGTCACAAGAAGGGCTTTTGGTTGGAGAAACCAGAATTGTTATGAATTAGTCCGTGTTTACTTTGAGGGAGTAAAGACTAGGGAGTATTCATTGAAGGAAGACTGTTTAGGAGGCTACTATTACTTGGCTAAAATACAAATAATGTGACTCAATAGTTTCTCAAAATTTTGTGTAATCTAGGCTTATGTAAATAAACTTTACTGTTTTATTAGGATTTAAAATCAACTTTATTGAAGTATAATTTAAACAATGAAATATACTCATTTTAGGGGTGCAGTTAGATGACTTTTGATAACGTACATACCCACCCAGATAACCATCACCCTAATCAAGGTAATGGAATTTCTGTTATCTCCAAAACCTTCCTCGTGTCCCTCACAGTCAGTGCGCCACACCCCTCCCCTCCTCTGATTCAAGGAAACCACTGATTTGCATACATTCATTTTGTCTCTTAGAATTTCATGTAAGTGGGCTGGGCAAGGTGGCTCATGCCCATATTTCCATCACTTTGAGAGGCTGAGGTGGGAGGATCTTTTGAGCCAGGAGTTCAAGGCTGCAGTGGGCCAGGATCACACCACTGCAGTCCAGCTTAGTGACAGTGTGAGACCCGGTCTCAAGAAAAAAACTTCGTGTGTGTAAATGGAATCATATGTACGTATTCTTTAATGCCTGGCTGCTTTCACTCCGCATGTTTTTGAGAGTCCTCCATGTTGCTTTGTGTTCCAGTAGTTTGTTGCCTTTTATTGCTGAGTAGTATTCACTGTGGTATGGCTATACCACAATTTATTTCTTCATTCACCTGATATTTGGGTTTCCAGTTTTTGGCTATTATGATTAAAGTGGCAATGAACATTGATGTACAAGTCTTTTTGTGGACTTAAGTTTTTATTTCTCTTGGGCAAATAGGAGTAGAATAGCTGAGTCATATGGTGTATATTTTGCAGTTTCTTAATAAGTTAAACAGTTTTTCAAACTGATTGTGCCATTTTATCTTTCTGTAATCTCATTTACATTATATGCTGTGTTTTTAATTTTAACTTTTTTTTTAGTGTGAATTGATATCTTATTGCGGTTTTTATTTACATTTTTCTTTTTAAAAGTTTTGTTTTTTGTTGTGAGACAGGGTCTTGTCTGTTGTCCAGGTTGATGTGATCCTGGCTCACTGCAGCCTTGACTTCCCAGGCTCAAGGAATCTTTCCACCCCAGCCTTCCAAGTAGCTGGGACTACAGGTGCATGCCACTACATCCAGCTAATTTTATTTTGTAAAAATTTTTATGTAGAGACGAGATCTTGCTGTGTGCCCAGGCTGGTCTTTAACTCTGGGGCTCAAGTGATCTTCCCGCCTCAGTCTCCCAAAGTGCTGGGATTATAGGTGTCAGCCACCATGCCTTGCCTTATTTGCATTTTTCTGATAGCAAATGATGTTGAACACTTCTTCAGGTGTTCATTGGCCATTTGTATATCCTTTTATTAGATGAGGTGTCTAATTCTTAATTCATTTTTAAAAAAGCTTTTAAAAATTACTGAGTTACAAGTTCTTTATATATTGTGGATACAAGTACTTTGTCAGCTGTGTGAATTTTGAATATACAGTCAGCGCTCCTTGTCTGAGGGTTCCACATCCACAGATTTAACGAATCTAAGATGGAAAATGTTTGGTAAAAAAACAACAATATGCGAATAAAAAATAATACAAATAAAAAATACAGTATAACAGCTATTTATATAGCATTTAATCATATTAGGTATTATAAATAATCTAGAGATTGATTTAAAGTATAAGGAAGATGTGCATATGCAAATATGGGTTTTTTTTTTTTTTTTTTAAATAAGGGACTTGAGCATCCTCGAATTTTGGTGTTCAGTTTTGGGTGGATTAGGAGGGTAGAGAGGGGTTCTTGAAACCAGTCCACCAGGGATACCGAGAGATGACTATATTCTTTTGTTCTGTGGCTTGCCTTTCATTTTCTTAACAGTCTTTGGAAGAGCAGATGTTTCTTAATTTTGTTGAGTCCAGTTTATCACTTTTTACTTATGGTTAGTGCTTTTTGTGTCTTAAGAAGTATTTAGCTACACCAAGGTTGTAAAGATTTTCACCTGTGTTTATTTTGGAAGCCTTACAGTTTTAGACATTACATTTAAGCCTATGATCTATTTCAAGTTAATTTTTGTGTAGGATGTGAGGTAAAAGTTCAGGTTCTTCTCTCCCATATGAATATCCAGTTGTTAAAGCACCATTTGGTAAAAAGACTATCCTTTCCTCATTTAATTACTTTGACCTTTGTTGAAAATCAGTTGTCCATAAATGAGTGGGTCTTTTTATTATTGCATTGATCTGTATACCTATACTTTTTTTTTTTTTGAGACAGAGTCTTGTTCTGTCATCCAGGCTGGAGTGCAATGGCACAGTCTTGGGTCACTGCAACATCCGCCTCCCAGGTTCAAGCGATTCTCCTGCCTCAGCCTCCCGAGTAGCTGGGATTACAGGCGTGCACCACCACGCCTGGCTAATTTTTGTATTTTTAGTAGAGATGGGGTTTCACCATGGTGGCCAGGCTGGTCTCGAACTCCTGACTTCAGGTGATCCACCTGCCTATACCTCCCAAAGTGCTGGATTACATGTGTGAGCCACTGTGCCTGGCCCTGCATATCTATACTTATGCCAGTACTACACTTGATTACTGTAGCTTTATGGTAAATTTTGGTTACTCTAGATTCTTTGCATTTCCATAAATTTTGGTATTAATAGTGTCAGTTTCTATCAAAAAGCCTGCTGGAATTTCAGTTTGTGTTGTATTAAATATACAGATCATTTGGGAGAGAATTGTTGTTTAAAAAATATTGAGTCTTCTGGTCCTTGAAAATGGTGTATCTTATAATATTTTTAAGGTTCTTTAGTTTCTCTCAGCAGTGTTTTGTAGTTTTTAGTGTAGGAAGTGTTGGACATCTTTTATTGGATTTATTCCTAATTATTTTAAGTGCTTACATGGGAATTTTTTTAAAGTTTCATTTTTTCCAATTTGGTGCTAGTATGTAGATTACAATTGATTGGTGGTCTGTCTAGCATGTAGAAATTCCTTAATAAGTAGTCAGATGGAATTTAATTTGTTCTCATCTAACTTTCTGGAGAAAATAATCATCTAAAAGAAAAAAGATTATCTCTGGATTTGAATGGGTTTTAAATTTGTATGACTATGTGGCTTATTTTAATTTCTCTGAATTTGTAACGTAGAAGTACATTTGGATTTTATGGTATAATATACGATATTGGATTTAAGTGGAGACATGTAGAGATCATTCAACAGATGAGAGGATATAGCTATAGAAAAGCAGAGTTGAAAATTTTTAGATGGTAAAATATTCAATATTTATATTAAATATAATATTTTAAAGTAGAAAGTGCTTGAGTAGTATGATTAAAAAGAGGAAACTTGTTTTCATTTGAATACATTTTAGCCTACAAGAATGTCTGTTACTGGCTTAAGTATTTTTGTTTGTATATACGGTCAGATGATTTACCATTTCCCAGCCAAACCTGATTTGTTGGCCCAGTACAACTCTCTTCTCTCTTTTAAGCTGTGTCCTTGATAGTATTTCTGTTCATCCTGCCTAGAAGATTGTGTTCTCACACAGTTTTCTGTTGTTGGTTCTAAAACATGGTGTAAATGAGAGGATTGTAAAATGCACCAATCAGCACTCTGTAAAAATGCACCAGTCAGTGCTCTGTGGCTAGCTAGAGGTTTGTAAAATGGACCAGTCAGCACCCTGTAAAATGGACCAATCAGCACCCTGTAAAATGGACCAATCAGCAGGATATGGGCGGGGATAAAGGAATAAAAGCTGGGCACCCCAGCCATCAGCTGCAACCCAGTCAGGTCCCCTTCCATGCTGTGGAAGCTTTTTTCTTTCGCTCTTCACAATAAATCTTGCTGCTGCTCACTCTTTGGGTCCGTGCCACCTTTAAGAGCTGTAACACTCACCGTGAAGGTCTGCGGCTTCATTCTTGAAGTTAGCGAGACCACGAACCCACCGGAAGGAACCAACTCTGGACACATCTTGGTGACCCAGACGGGACCATTGGACCCCTTTCGCTTGCTTTTCTGTCCTATTTTTCCTTAGAATTCAGGGGCTAAACACCAGGGCACCTGTCGGCCAGTTAAAAGCAACTAGCGCGGCCGCCGGACTAAAGACATGGGTGTTAGGCTTTCTGGGAAAGGGCTCTTTAACAACCCCCGACTCTTCAGAGTTGGGAGCGTTGGTTTGCCTGGAACCAGCTTCCTCTTTGCCTGTACTTCTGGGCTGAGCCGAGGGTTGACAAGAGGGGAAAGCCATTCAGCTGCGGGGTCCCAACAAAAAGTTGGTTGACCCTGTAGCCATGAGGGGAACTCTGTAGGTCAGCCAGAGGTTCAGTGGGTCGGTCCAGGGGTCCTTGGTAGAAGTTGTTAGTTGAACTCATTTGGGGTTCCATTTGTAAGACCATCTATAGCTTGATGGCATCGATCCTGGAGGAAACAAATTTGACAAGGAGTTTAAAAATACGGGCCTGAAGGCGAGTAATAGCAAGATGGCTGTTACGGGACCTAGAAAGGGGAGAAGCCACGTTGCCCAGCTCCAGAGGTTGGTGTAAGAGTTTGAAAGGCGTTGTCTGATTTCAGAAGCCTTTTCCTGTAAACGCCAGGTGGCGTCTTGTACTATCCCTCACTGGTTAGTGTAAAAGCAACTCTCTTCCCCTAAGAAGGTGCATAGTCCTCCTTTCTCAGCAGTGAGGAAGTCTAGGCCTTGGCGGTTTTGGAGAGTCACTGCTGCCAAAGAGTCTATCTGGGATTGTAGAGGGAGGATAGATTTTGTTATTTCTTGCAAACTGTCTGAGAAATCCTTTGAGAGTGTGTGGTAGTAGGATAATGAAGTAGATAAATCTGCTATTCCAATTCCTGTAGCAGTGGCCATTCCTAACCCTATATGTAGGGGTATTAGTTGTATGGCCCTGCGCTGATGGACTTGAGCTTTGAAAGGGCACTGATAGAGTCTGATTTCCTGGGGCAATGTTAATGTTGGGACTTAGGAAGACTAAGGTGCAGGTGCCTGTCCAGTTGGTGGGGCGGCAGATACAGGTTGAAGTTCCACTTAAGAAGAATATGCCTTGGCTGGGTAGACAGAAATTTACCCTGGCTTTTAAAGGAATAGGGTACACTGTTTTTTCTTTACTACTTCTATCTCTGTGTCTCTCTTTGTCTCTTCCTCTCTCTCTCTCTTTCTGACTTCTGTCTCTTCCTCTCTCTGTTTCTCTCTTTCTGACTCCCTCTTTGTCTGTCTCTTCCCCTCTCTCTCTTTCCTCTCTGCTGGTCTTTCCCTGCCTCTGCCAGCTGCTTATGCTGCTGTTCTCCCCTCTCCTTTCAGCAGTGTAAGACTGCCACCTCCTTGGGTTTTTGCACTGTGTGCAATAACTCCATGATTTCCTTGTGGTATTTAATGGGGTTCACCCAGAGGTTAGGAGCTCGCTTTCTTTCCATATTGCATCATGGGCATGAAGGATTAGATAAGCATACTTGTTATCTATACACATTTATTCTTTTTCCCTTTCCCAGTTCTAAGGCTCAGCTAAGTGCCACTAGTTCTGCTATCTGGCCGCTGGTCCCTGGGGGAAGAAGCTTACTTTCAAGTACTGTTACATCACTAACTATGGCATAACCTGCCCTTTCTATCCCATTCTTCACAGATGAACTGCCATCAGTGTATAGGTTAAGGTCAGGATTAGCTAAGGGGACTTCTAAGAGATCCTCTTGGGTGGCATAAGTCTGGACTGTAATTTGTTGGCAGTCATGCTCGATTGGTTCCCCATCCTCTGGGAGAAAAGTGGCAGGGTTGAGAGCCGCACAGATGCATATTTGAAGCATCGGTCCCTCAAGGAGTAGCGCCTGGTATCCAAGCAGGCGGTTGTCTGATAACCATAAACTTCCCTTGGCACCTAGTGTGCCATTTACATCATGAGTAGTCCAGACAGTGAGATCCTTTCCTAGTATTATTTTGATAGCCTCTGATACTAAGACGGCCACTGCTGCAACTACACATAAACAGTGAGGCTAGCCTTTTGCCACTGGTTGTGGGGTTGTCCCGCGAGTCTGAGTAAGGACTTCAAGAGCTATTCCTGCTCTCTCTCTGACGTATAAAGAGAAGTTTCGTCTTGTGGGGAGGCTTAAGGCTGGAGCTTGTACTAGGGCCTGCTTTAAGGATTTGAAGGCTGTTTCTGCCTCTGGTTCCCATTCTACTAGATGAGTATTTGCCCTCTGGGTCTCCTCTATTAGAGTATAGAGTGGCCTGGCCATCTTGCTGTATCCAGGGATCTGTAGTCGGCAAAAGCTGGTGATTCCAAGGAACCCCCGCAACTGTTTTAATGTCTTAGGGTGAGGATAAGCCAGTATAGGCTGTATTCGTTTCTTGCTGAGGGCCCTGGTTCCTCTGGCTAAGATTAGGCCTAGATATTTGACTTGTTATAGGCAGAGCTGGGCCTTCGATTTAGATGCCTTGTACCCTTGATTAGCTAGAAAGTTCAAGAGATCTCGAGTGGCTTGCTGGCATGAGGCTTCCGAACTGGCAGCCAAAAGTAAATCATCCACAAACTGAAGGACCAGAGTGCCCAGACTTGAGAAGTGGCCTAGATCTTGGGCCAGTGCCTGACCAAACAGATGAGGGCTATCCCTGAACCTTTGGAGCAAGACCGTCCACGTAAGTTGGGACGTGTGATCTGTAGGATCCTCAAAGGCAAAGAGAAACTGGGAGTCAGAGTGCAGGGGAATACAGAAGAAGGCATCCTTGAGGTCCAGAACCGTGAACGATTCTGCTTCCTTTGGTATTTGAGAGAGCAGGGTATAGGGCTTGGGTACAACTGGATATAGAGGAATTACTGCTTCATTGATGAGTCTAAGATCTTGCACTAGTCTCCACTGACTGGTTTTTGTACTCCTAGAATTGGGGTGTTGCAGGGACTGCTGCATTTTCTTACTAGGCCTTGAGCTTTTAAATGTCTAACAATATCCTGTAATCCTTTATGAGCTTCAGGCCTTGTGGGATATTGCCTTTGATAAGAAAAAGTGGTGGGATCTTTTAGCCTTATTTGGAGTGGGTGGGCATATTTTGCCCTTCTGAATTGTCCTTCCAATGCCCAGGCTTCAGGGTTGATTCCCTCCTCAAGTAGGGGACAACAAATTGGTAACTTGTTCCCAATATTTATGTAGATAATAGCTCCAGCTTTGGTAATATGTCCCTCCCTAATAAGGGTATGGGACTTTCAGGCATAACAAGAAAGGCATGTGAAAAGAGCAAAGTCTCCCAATTACCACTGAGAAGGTGGGAGAAATACCTGGTTACAGACTGTCCCAGGATTCCTCGGATGGTAATGGACCTTGAAGACAGCTGTCTGGGACAGGAGATTAACACTGAGCCTCGGATGGTAACGGACCTTGAGGACAGCCGTCTGGGACAGGAGATTAACACTGATAAAACTGTACCGGTGTCCAGGAGGAAGTCAATTTCCTGGCCCTCAATGGTTAAACATACCCGGGGTTCAGTGAGGGTGATGACATGAGCTGGCGCTTGCCCTGGGCACCCTCAGTCCTGTTGGATCATCTGGTTGGGGGCTTCTGGCCCAGAGAACCTTTGTCCTTTGGGGCAGTGCACCTTCCAGTGATTGCCTTGGCATAGTGGACATGGGCGAGGGGGCAGCTTGTTTCTCGTTGGACAATCTTTTTTAAAGTGTCCTTGCAAACCAAATTGATAACAAGCCTTACCGGGTGATTGGCCTGCTCCATTTTCTGTCCTCTCTGAACCACCAAGGTCTGTTTGTCTGAGGGCCATGACTAAGGCTGTAGCCTTTCTCTTATCTCACTTTACCTTTTCAGCCTGTTCTTCTCGGTCCCTACTGTAGAACACGGAGGTTGCCAGGTTTAATAATGCATCCAAATTTTGTTCAGGGGCCAGGGCTAGCTTTTGGAGCTTTATCCTGATACCTGCAGCTGACTGGGTAATAAACTTATCTTTTAGGATCAATTGACCCTCGAGTGAGTCGGGTAACAGGGAAGTATATTTTCTTAAGGCCTCCTGTAGCCGCTCGAGGAAGGCAGTAGGATTTTCTTCCTTTCCCTGAGTTATGGTGGACATCACTGAATAATTCATGGGCTTTTTCCTAATTCTCCTTACTCCTTCTAGGACACAGTTAACAGATGTTCACGACTGCAGTCCCCATGATCTGAGTCGAGGACCCGGTGGGGATCCACACTGAGAATGGCTTGCTGACCAGTAGGGAATTTGTCCGTTTCTTCGACTGTCATTCTGTGATTTACCTGACTGAGATGCCAGGTATCTCCAAACTCTTGGGCTGCAACTAAAGCTGCATTCTTTTCATTAAAGGCCAGGGTTTGATCTAACAATAGCATGACGTCTCTCCAAGTGAGGTTGAAGGTTTGCCCTAGACCCTATAGGACATCTATATACCTGTCAGGATCATCTGAAAACTTCCCCAGGTCTACCGTCATCTGCTTTAAGTCAGAGAGAGAGAGAGAGAGGGACATGTACCTGGGTTGGGCCAAATTCCCCTCTCCCTACAGCTTGAAGGGGACATAACCGATAGCCTGGGAGTTTTTGTGGTCCTTTGGAGATTTCTTTTGTTTGTTTCCTTCTGGGTGGTGGAGATTAGAGGAGGCTTATCATTAATAGGAAGGGGAGCTGTAGGAAGGGAAGGCTAGGATATGGGGGTAAGCTGAGAGGTCCTCCTCCTCAACATTGCAAGCTTTGCATAGTTGTGGATTATCCTTCAGCGAAAAGAAAGCTTGGACATAAGGTATTTCACTCCATTTGTCTTCCCTCTTACAGAAAAGGTCAAGCTGCAGGATAGTATTGTAATTTATATTTCCCTCAGGTGGCCATTTTTGACCATCAGAGAATATTGGGGCCAGGCCATAGTGCAGAAAAAAATGAGCCGCCTCTTTTTCAGGGTTTGCAGGTCAAATTGGTCCCAGTGGCTTAGGATGCATTTCAAGGGTGAGCCTGTTGATGCCTGTGTGTTCCCCATCTGAAAGAAAAAACCTCCTGTGGTTTTGGTTTGTTCCCCCCTACCCTCCCAACCCCAAGTTATCGTGGCTTTAAAAACCGGACCATTGTTGCTTTGGCTGGCCTATAGAATTCCCCTGTGGAGGACACTACCACTGCAGGGCCCCTTCTTTACCCCTATCCAGAAGGAAGTAGCTAGAGTGGGCATTGCCCAATTCCTAGCAGCAGTTGGGGTGTCCTGTTTAGAGGGGGGATTGAGAGGTGAAGCCAGCTGGACTTCTGGGTTGGGTGGGGACTTGGAGAACTTTGATGTCTTACAAGAGGATTGTAAAATGCGCCAGTCAGCGCTCTGTAAAAATGCACCAGTCAGTGCTCTGTGGCTAGCTAGAGGTTTGTAAAATGGACCAGTCAGCACCCTGTAAAATGGACCAATCAGCAGGACATGGAGGGGGACAAATAAGGGAATAAAAGCTGGCCACCCCAGCCAGCAGCGGCAACCTGGTTGGGTCTCCTTCCACACCGTAGAAGCTTTGTTCTTTCGCTCTTCACAATAAATCTTGCTGCTGCTCACTCTTTGGGTCCATGCCACCTTTAAGAGCTGTAACGCTCACCGCGAAGGTCTGCGGCTTCATTCTTGAAGTCAGCGAGACCATGAACCCACTGGAAGGAACCAACTCTGCACACATAAAGATGAGGAAAATTGTTCTTTGGGCTTTGACGACTTTACTATGTGCAGTTAGCATTGCTGAATGTGGTGGTCTCTGAGAGCAGTGTAATTCTGATGATACATACAGGCATTTGTCTATTAAAAATGGGATGAAATTGAAGATGGTTTATTGCCTTTTATATCATCTTTTGGATTTGTGATAAAGACAAACCTTTGAAAATGTTCGTAGTTATTAATATGACCAGAAACTGAAACTGTTTCAGTTTGGCACAGGAGAGATTAGTAGTAGTATTGCTGTTAGTCATTATGTAAGAGATGATAATGTTTGGATTTAACCTTCGATTGTTTGTAATATGGTATTCCTAACATTCCTGACTAAAAGGCTAGTGAATAAAAAATAAGGCATTTACAACTATATTAGAACTACATTGCAGAAAGCATATGAAATTTCAAGTTTAGGAAATTTCCTGCTTTGAAACTTTTTTCTTCACACTTCACGCTTTCAGCACTTATGTGTGATGCATCTAGAAGATGCATCTGGTTTCGCCAAATACAGTACTGCACCTGAATTACATTTTCAGTATTTATTTATTCAGTATTTATTTTCAGTCTTTATTTCCTAAAGGTTAATTTTCTTTAAAACCTTAGCAATTTTTCATCCAGCCCTTTTCATGTTATAATCATTTGCTTGTGTGATTTTACCACACACTGTATCCAACTAGGTAGCATTACTGGAAAACTTATTTGATTTTTTGCCAAATGGGAGATGGCTGGAATATTTTTTGTAGTAGAGAATATGTGGAGAAAATGCTGTAATTGATCCCTGACCAAATACAGCAAGAAAAACTTAAGTAAACCTTAATAAGCAGGCAATAGAAGTTAAGGTGATAATATTCTGACTTTGGACATAAACACTCAAACATGAGCTCTGCTACTGGAAAGTAAAAAATAAAATTAGTGTTAAGTTGAGATGAGTCAACTTGTTGATCATCTGCCTAGCCTGCTGTGATAGGAATGGTTGTAAGACTTGGAAGTTTTTCCTGTCCTAAGTTGATAAGCATTTGAGTGGAAAGAGAGTCACTTTTCTCTTGACGTTTTTCACTTTGGAATTTTCAAACTGTTTAAAGTCTTTTAAAATTTTCTGAGTCACTTCTTTATTTTCTAGGCTGCTCATATTAAGAGAAGTATTGCCTTTTTATCCTTTAAAATGTAATACCCTCATCTTTAGTGGTTGTCCCTGCTTAGGTTATATTGCTTAGAACATAACGTTTATGTTTGGTTAAAATTTCACTGAGCCACTGGGCACGGAGGCTCACACCTGTAATCCCAGCACTTTGGGAGGCGAGGCGGGTGGATCACCTGAGGTCGGGAGTTCGAGACCAGCCTGATCAACATGGAGAAACCCTGTCTCTGCTAAAAATACAAAATTAGCCAGGCGTGGTGGCACATGCCTGTAATCCCAGCTACTTGGGAGGCTGAGGCAGGAGAATTGCTTGAACCTGGGAGGCGGAGGTTGTGGTGAGCTGAGATCGTGCCATTGTACTCCAACCTGGGCAATGAGAACGAAATTCCATCTTAAGGAAAAAAAAAAAAAAATTCAGCTTCTGAAAAGCACTAGGGACTAAGCAAGTTGACTATGTAGGCTTTATTATTAGATTTGTGTGTTTGTATTATAAGGAAAACAAATTTTTAGTAAAATATAATGTATTTTGTTCATTGTTTAGTTTATTGCTGGATTGCTGGTCTCTAGAACTTTTCCTGGCACAGAATAAACATATAATAAGTATTTTTTTAAATGATGTACTTAATTTTATTACCCTACCATGCTTGAAACTGTGTCCTTTAGCAAAAGGTGAAACTATAGTCAATATATAGATTATAAATAAATTTTTAAAAATCTTCGTTTACTGTAATAGCATCATTTTACATGTATACCTGCTTTTCAGATTTGTAACTCATTTGGTTTAAGTTTGGGGCATTTGGATGTTTCTGATGTTGAATGATAAAATGTAGGCTTAAAAAAATTCTCCTTCAAGTTTTATGCTGCTATATTGTGTATAGCCTCTCTTTCATAATGATACTTGGACTGTGATGGTATAAAGTGACTCTTATTTTAATCTGAATGCATTCGAGATATTTCAAGTTCTTGAAAGACTGTTACACTTCTTGGGATGGTCATCATCATATTTTTGAAGCAGAGATCCTAAAACTTAAAAACCTCAGAGAAAGTCCAGCATCTGTTTTCAACTCCTTGTTTTTTAAAGCTTTAGAACTTGACTTTGTACTCTTTGGTGAGGTGACAAAACAAATTCAGATTTTTGTTTTTTTAACTGAGGACTTCAAAAAATTTTTGTGATGTTTATAGTATGTTGTCTCTTTTTAGAAAGTCAAATTTGTTGAGGTATAGTTTACACTCAGTGAAATTCACCCATTTTAGATGTATGGTTCTGTGAATTTTGACAAACATTACTGAAATGGCTAAAGTGGACTGCTATCTAGCAGACAGTGCTAAAATAGCAACTTAGCAATTAAAATGTCATCTTTTTATCACTTTGGGAAGATTCTCATTGGTATTTTTCCATGGGTACAATAAGAGACCAGCAGCGTGGCAGGCTTTCACTGTCTTTTTCCCTCAACTCTACTTCACATAATGGTGAGATTTTCCTATTTTCTTAGGAAAGTCAGCTAGTGGGGTAGGGTGATAAGCTAGGATGGGTTCCTTGTGATTTTATTTAAAGGTTGATCTACTTAATGCTGGGGGAAAAAGAAGTGTAGTGATACAACATGTTGCCTACCTTTACATTTTCAAAATAATTTTAAGGAAATAAACTGCTGTTTGATTCGAAATGATTCTTTGTGTTATGGCAGTTAAGATTTTATTAACACCAGGGCTCGAGAATGCCTGTTAAAAATCTAGGTGTTGCTCCTTCTCAGCTACCAACTATACCTTTTTTTAAGGGCCATATTAGTAACATATGTTGGGAACTTTTCCCATGTTATCAATTATGCTTTTTCAGTTTTTTTTTTTTGAGACTTTTCTACTCAAAAAGGTTCTGAGTATTTAGAAAGTACTCCAATTGTAATCATTCTTTTTATTGCTTCTGGAGTGTAGCAGGGCTCCATGTTCTTCCCCATTTCTTGACAGTTTCTTAATATCTTGGAACATTGTTGTAGAGTATAATATACTATCTGTGTTGAAATACTTGGCTTTGGCATTTAAGTGCTATTATGCATTTATTTGAGAACAGTTTATGGCTCATTCAGACATTGTGGATAAGAGCATTGACTTAGGTGTCAGGCAGAATAAATTTAACCTGACTCTGCCACTTAGTAACTATATGAACATGGATAAGTTAATTATAACTGCTCTAGCTGTTTTGTCATCTGCCAAATGGGGAAAATAATCATATGTATCTTCCAGGATTGTTGTAAGGATTAAAGAGATAATCCTTGGGAAATATTTTATTGCATGTAGTAAACACTCAGAGCATGTTAGCTGCTCTGGTCATCCTCACTCAGCAGAAGTTTTTTTTTGTTTTCATCTTTTTTTTTTTTTTTTGGAGATAGTCTTGCTCTGTCGCCAGGCTGGAGTGCAGTGGTGCAACTCAGCTCACTGCAACCTCCGCCTCCTGGGTTCAAGCAATTCTCCTGCGACAGCCTGTGGAGTAGCTGGGATTACAGGTATGTACCACCGTGCCCAGCTAATTGTTATATTTTTTTAGCAGAGATGGGGTTTTACCATGTTGGCCAGGCTGGTCTCGACCTCCTGACCTCAAGTGATCCGTCTGCCCCGGCCTCCCAAAGTGTTGGAATTACAGGCTTGAGCCACCATGTCTGTCCTTAGCAGAGGTTTTTGAGCTCGCTCTTTGCATCCCAGACCATGCTTGGTGTTGCGGATACAAAGTGGATTCTAAAGAAGGCTTCCCCATCTTAAGAAGTTTCTTTTTTTTTTTTTTTTTTTTTTTTTTGAGACAGAGTCTCGCTCTTTCGCCCAGGCTGGAGTGCAGTGGCGCTATCTTGGCTCACTGCAAGCTCCGCCTCCCGGGTTCACGCCATTCTCCTGCCTCAGCCTCCCAAGTAGCTGGGACTATAGGCGCCTGCCATGGCGCCCAGCTAATTTTTTGTATTTTGAGTAGAGACGGGGTTTCACCGTGTTAGCCAGGATGGTCTCGATCTCCTGACCTCGTGATCCGCCCGCCTCGGCCACCCAAAGTGCTGGGATTACAGGCGTGAGCCACCGCGCCTGGCCAAGAAGTTTCATAGTTCAAGAAGGGAAAACAGGCATGTAAACAGATAAATGCAATAAGTTGTGACATATGCTATATCAGAAACAAATGAAAAGAATAAAGGAGTTAGTATCATAAGCCTGGGGAGGTCAGGGAAAGACATTTCTATCCCTGACTTATTTTTGATGTGTGAATAGTAGTTTCCTGTTGACTTATTTGACAGATATTTACTGAATACACTTTACTTTTGCCAGGCACTATTTTAGGTGCTGGGAATACCACTGGTTTCATGGAAGACATTTTTCCATGGACTGGTGGGCGGGGGGTGGAGGGGATGGTTTTGGGATGATCCAAGCACATTACATTTATTGTGCACTTTATTTCTATTATTACTACATTGTAATATATAATGAAATAATTATATAACTCACCATAATGTAGAATCAGTGGGAGCCCTGAGCTTGTTCTTTCACAACTAGACTGTCCCATATGGGAGTGATGGGAGACAGTGGCAGATCATCAGGCATTAGATTCTCATAAGGAGCGTGCAACCTAGATCACAATAGGGTTCAGGCTTCTATGAGAATCTAATGCCACCGCTGATTTTACAGGAGGCGGAGCTCAGGTGGTAATGCAAGCAGTGGGGAGCAGCTGTAAACACAGATGAAGCTTTCGAGCCCCTCCTGCTGTGAGGCCAGGTTCCTAACAGGCTACGGAATTGGCTTGTAGCCTAGGGGTTGGGGATCCCTGCTGTATAGGAGTTGTGAAAGGAAATTAAATCTTGGGGCCCTCAATCCCTAAACTAAAGGAAAAAGTCAAGTGGGGAACTGCTTAGGGCAAACCTGCCTTCCATTCTATTCAAAATCATCCTTCTGCTCACTGAGATAGATACATATCTGATTGCCTCCCTTGGAAAGGCTAATCAGAAATGCAGCCATTGGTCTCTCACCTAACTGTAACCTGGAAGCTCCCTCCCTGATTTGAGTCTTCTTGCCTTTGCTTTAAGTTGTGCTGCCTTTCCAGACCAAACCAATGTACTTCTTACATATATTGATCGGTGTCTCAAGTCTCCCCAAAATGTATACATCTAAGCTGTGCCCCAGCCACCTTGAGCACATGTTGTCAGGACTTCCTGAGGCTGTGTCACGGGAGCGTCCTCAACCTAGGCAAAATAAAATAAACTTTTTTTTTTTTTTTTTTTTGAGGTGGAGTCTCACTGTCATCCAGGCTGGAGTGCAGTGGCACGATCTCGGCTCACTGCAACCTCCACCTCCCGGGTTCAAGTGATTCTCTTCCCTCAGCCTCCTGAGTAGCTGGGATTACAGGCACATGCCACCACACCTGGCTAATTCTTGTATTTTTAGTACAGATGGGGTTTCACCATGTTGGCCAGGCTGGTCTTGAATTCCTGACCTCAACTGATCCGCTTGCCTTGGCCTGCCACAGTGCTGGGATTACAGGCGTGAGCCACTGTGCCCAGCCTGCAAAATAAACTTTCTAAATTAACTGAGATCTGTCTCGAATTTTCAGGGTTCACACAGTAAATAAGACAGATAATGTCTCTACTCTCAGGAGCTTTCAGTCTAGTGGGAAAAGATCAGTAGTAAACAAACAAAAATATCAGAGACAAGTGCTATGAAAGAGACTAAAAGGTGATGTAATAAGGAGAGACTGAGGGGTTGCTTTACATTGCATTGTCAGGGAAGGATCCTTTGAGTAGGTAGCCTTTGAGATCTTCTACAAAAGAGTCAGCCATGGCAAAGATTAGAGGGATGAGCATTCTACCATAGGGAACCATGTTACACAAAGCCCCTTGAGCTTTTGGAGTATTTAAGGAGCAGACAGGTCAGTGTGGCTGGAATGTAATGGGCAAGGGGTAGAGTGGTGCAAAATTGAGATCAGAGATAGGGTCTAAATCATTTAAGGCTTTGTAAGCCAGAGTAAGGAGTTTCTAGGTGTAAACGAAAGCCAGTGGAGGGCTGTTAGCAGGGGGAATGCCTTTTGAAAAAGATTACTGTCACTGCCGTGTGAAGACTGGATTCTGAGGATAAGGGTAACAAGGGTAGAATTTAGGAGACCTTTGGAGGCTGTTGTATTAGTATAGGTGAGAGGTGGTGGTGGCTTGGGCCAGAGAGTAAATTAGTGGAGAAAAATAGATTGATTTGGGCTGTGTTTTGAAGATTGAATCAACAGGACTTGCTGACTGCATGTGATCAAGGCAAATCCTAGGACTTGAGCACTTAGAAGATTGGTGGTGCAGTTTACTGAAATGGATAAGACTGAGGGGAGAGCAGGTTTGGTGGGACAATCATGAGTTCTGTTTTGTTAAGTTTGAGGTACTAATTAGACATCTATGTAGAGATTTCATACTTGGTGGTAGGTAATAGTAGTACTGTGGAATTCAGTGAGAGTTTAGGGCCAGGGATAAATATTTAGGAGTAACTGATGTATGTCTGCTAGATTTGGTAATAAGGAGTTCCTAAGTGACCTTGACAAGTGTGGTCTTAGTGGGAATGGAAACTGGATTGTAGAGAAGTTTCAGGTAAAGGATGGAATGAGAATATGAAGTTGGGGAATGGAGACAGTGACAATAGACTCCTAAGAAATTTTCCTGTGAAAAGGGAAGCAGAAAAATGGTTGTGTCCACAAGTAAGGCCCAGATTCGAATCTTACTTTTATACTTGCCTGGATACAGTTATTATTTGAGTGCATTCTAAAGTTTAAGATATTTTATGTACCCTATGCAGTCCTCTCTACAAATATTGAGGTAGGTGATACTTTTCCTTCTGTGACATGAGAGTCCTTAGTTTAGGGAAGTTAAGTGACAGTTCAGGTAGAACCTGTATTTGGACTCACTCACTTTGACTGTAGATGCAGAGTACTTTTCATTATACCAAAATGCTCCTTAAACTTTTATTATCTTGGTCAAATCCAATCTACCTTAGAGTTTTTGGAAGGATTACAAGATGAGAGATGTGAAAATTCTTTGCAAGCTCTAAATTGTTACACAAATATAGAAATTCCTTACTTTAAAATGCCCCATTATGTCTTCTTTGTGCATGACTTTTTAGGATATAGTAGGCAGTGGCCTTGAAGTTCATTTTGGATCATAGCCTATCTCATTAGAGCCCAGAGAATGTAAGCAGATTGTTAAAGACATAGAACCTGTCAAAGCTATCTATGGCATATGAATCGAACATGGATCATGTTTAATTGAACATTTTTACCCTGGTTTAATGATCTTGTCTCCTTCGCATGTTCCATGAGGTCTCATAATCCTCCCCAAAGGAGCTCTTCCCAAAAATAATTCCTTCTAAAAATGTGGAAGGGCTGGGCACAGTGGCTCATGCCTGTAATCCCAGCACTTTGGGATGCTGAGGCAGGTGGATCACCTGAGGTCAGGAATTGGAGCCTGGCCAACATAGTGAAACCCCGTCTCTACTGAAAAAAAAAAAAAAAAAAAAATTAGCCAGGCGTGGTGGTGGGTGCCTGTGCCTGTACTCCCAGTTACTCAGGAGACTGTCGGAAGAATTGCTTGAAGCGAGAGGTGGAGGTTGCAGTGAGCCAAGATCGTGTCACTGCATTCCAGTCTGGGTGACAGAGCAAGACTCCATCTCAAAAACAAAACAAAACAAAACAAAACAACAACAACAAAAGTGGAAGTAACTTTAAAAAATCTGCAAAAAAGCCAATCCTGAAAGGTTACAAACTGTATCATTCCAAAAGCTGTGGAAAACAGTAACGTGAGTCCTCAAAGAATTAAAAATAGAATTATCCTGTAATCCAGCAATTCTACTTCTGGGTATATACTCAAAAGAACTGAAAGCAACAGGGTCTTGAAGGGGTATTTCTACACCCATGCTCATAGCAGCATTATTGACAAACCCTGGAAGTAGTCCAGCTGTCCCCAAATGGAGGAACAGATAAGCAAAATGTTACTGGTATACATACAAAATGGAATCTTTTTTTTTTTTTTGGGAGACAGAGTCTTGCACTGTTCCTCGGGCTGAAGTGCAATGGCGTGATCTTGGCTCACCACAACCTCTGCCTCCCGGGTTCAAGCGATTCTCCTGCCTCATCCTCCCTAGTAGCTGGGATTACAGGTGCCCGCCACCACGCCCAGCTAATTTTTTGTATTTTTAGTAGAGATGGGGTTTCACTGTTTGGCCAGGCTGGTCTTGAACTCCTGACCTTGTGATCCACCTGCCTTGGCCTCCCAAAGTGCTGGGATTACAGATGTGAGCCACTGCACCCGGCCACAAAATGGAATCTTATTTCACCTTTCAAAGGAGAGAAATTCTGACATGCTACAACCTGGATGAATCTTGAGAACAATACACTAAGTGAAACTGGCCAGTCAAACCAGTCACAAAAAGACAAATACTGGATGATTCCACTTTAATTAGGTACTTAGAGTAGTACAAATCACAGAGACAGAAAGAATGGTAATTGCCAGGGGTTGAGGAGAAGAGGGAATGGAGAGTTACTGTTTAGCGGGTATAGTTTCAGTTCTGCAAGTTGTAGAGTTCTAGAGCTAGATGGTTGTAAGGGTCACACAACAATATAAATGTACTCAGTAACATTAACTGTGCACTTAAAAATAATTTAGATGGTAAATTTTATGTTATGTGTATTTTACTATGCCATCATGCCTGGCTAATTTTTTTGTTTTGTTTTGATTTTTTGGTGACAGGGTCTCACTCTGTCGCCCAGGCTGGAATGCGGTGGCACGATCATGGCTCACTGTAGCCTCGACTTCCTGGACTCAAGTGATCCTCCCATCACAGCCTCCCACGTAGCTGGGACTACAGGTGTACGCCACCACTCCTGGCTAATTTTTACTAATTCACTCCCTTTTCTCCCTCCTTTCAGTATTCATTCATTCATTTAACAGATAATGACTGAACAACTGTTAGGTATTATTAGGTATTATATATTATTCCTGGGAGCAGACTATTAAGAGTCACTCTATACCATCACAGTCCCAAGTGTCATTATGAAAGAGGGGCTATACACAATACAGCAGTATAAAACTGTAAACAGATTTTTTTAAGCCTACATTTTATCAGTCAACATCAGAAACATCCAAATACCACAAACTTTCTTTTTTTTTTTTTTTTTTGAGACAGAGTTTCACTCTTGTCACCCAGGCTGGAGTGCAATGGCGCGATCTCGGCTCACTGCAGCCTCTGCCTCCTGGGTTCAAGTGATTCTCCTGCCTCAGTCTCCCGAGTAGCTGGGATTATAGGCGTGCGCCACCATGCCTGGTTAATTTTTGTGTAGTAGAGACGGGGTTTCACTATATGTTGGCCAGGCTGGTCTTGAACTACTGCCCCCAGGTGATCCACCAGTCTTGGCCTCCCAAAGTGCTGGGATTACAGGTGTGAACCACCACACCTGGCCAAATGTCCCAAACTTAAACCAGATGGACTATAAATCAATTCCCTGAAAAACTGGTATACATATAAAATGATGCTATTACATTACAGTAAATGATCTTAAAAAATTTATTTATAGTCTATATGTTGACTACAGTTTTACCTTTTGCTAAAGGAAACTATAATATAAAGTCACAGTTTCAAGTATGGTAGGGTAATAAAACTAAGTACATCATTTAAAAATACTTATCATATGTTTATTCTTTGCCAGGCAATGTTCTAGAGACCAGCAGTCCAGCAATGAACTAAACAAAATGAACAAAATACATTATATTTTACTAAAAATTTGTTTTCCATATAATACAAATACACAAATTAATAATAAAGCCTACGTTAATGCATTGTACTAATCTGTCTTGGTGAGAGGTCCAATTTATGAAGATATAGTAGAAATGATTTTAATTTCTTTTTTTTCCCCTAGAGAATGTGATGTTTATTCATTAATTTATTCATTCACTCAAGAAATCTTCATTGAATGTCTACTGTGTATCAGTTGCAGTTTGGGATTCAGCAGTGAACAAAACATAAATGCTTGCCCTTATGGAACCTACAATCTGTTGGTTTTAAAAAAAATCTCTCCTGGATTAGTGTTAGATTTCTAGACCAGAAGTGTCAATTAAGTTTAACAATCTCTTCAGGCAGAGAAAATTGCTTTTGAGGTATCACTTAAGCAACCTTAGTGCTTCTAAGCAACATAACTGCCTTTTGAGGTATGAACTGAAGGGAAGTGAAGTATAAGAAATAGAGTTGGGATTTTTTTTTCTTTTTCTTTTTCTTTTTGAGACGGAGTTTCACTCTTGTCACCCAGGCTGGAGTGCAATGGCACCATCTTGGCTCACTGCAACCTCTGCTTCCTGGGTTCAAGGGATTCTCCTGCCTCACCCTCCTGAGTAGCTGGGATTACAGGTGCATGCCACCACAGCCAGCTAATTTTTGTATTTTTAGTAGAGACGGGGTTTCACCATCTTGGCCAGGCTAGTCTCGAACTCCTGCCCTCAGGCTATCTGCCTGTGTTGGCCTCCCAAAGTGCTGGGATTACAGGTGTGAACCATCACCCCTGGCTGAGTTGGGATTTTTAATTTTCCATAGATTTCCCATTAGGAAGGCAACCTGGTGTGATGGTATTTGACTGAGAGTCAAGAGATCTGGGTTCTAATCCTCATTTCATCATGTGATACTTTGTGTGTTTCAGAATTCTTCACAGTGATCCTTGCTTGTCCTCACTCCTTTTTATAGCTTTTTTTTAAAAGGATTTTATCCACTGTTGTGCCAGTAACTATGCTAGTGTCACTTTTTATGCTAGTAATAGTTCTATTTTCAAGTTCATTCTGTTTCCTGAATTTAAATTTGTGTTTCCTAGTGCCAACTGAACATTTCTGTCATTTCATACTCCATTTCCAAAAAGAAACTCATTATTGTTCCGCTTTGAATTTGCTTCCCTTCTTTATGATCTTTTCATCTCGGCAAATAGCATTGCTATGTACCCAGCTGCCTAAGGAAAAACCCTGAGTCGTCATCTTTCTATATTTCATTGACCCTCATTCAGTCATTCAAATATTGCTTCTCTTGAGTATATCTTGAATCTATCCTTTATGCTCTAATTTCTGAACAGAACTGACACTCTTTGTCCTGCATGTTCTACTTTCTTTGCACAGAATACCTTTTCTTTAGTTGGCAAACTCCAACTCACTGGTTAATGTCCAGCTCAAATGTTAACTCCTATAAAACCTTCACCATTTCTTTTAGGCAGAATTAGTGATTCCTGAGTCTTTGCTCTTAGAGTATGTAGGTCAAGTGTGTACTGTATTTCTATTCTTTCACAGTTTTTTATTCGATTGTCTGTAGAATAGACTTTATTATTGTCAAGGGGAAGACAGCCTTAGCAAAATTTTGAAATAAGTCATTGTGTGCCTAAGCATAAATTAGTTTGTGAGAACATACTTTTTAAAGAGAAATGTAGTAGGGTGTATAGTATGTTTGAGTATCTTTTTCCAATAAGCATTGCATGTATAATCATTCACTCATTGCATGTATAATTATTAATTAAATATTCTTTATTAATTAAAGACCTCTCTGGTCTCTCCAGAAGTCTTCCATGGCCGCCCTCATCCCCACCCTCCAGAGGAATCTGAAGCCACATGTGCTCCCTGGCACCCACAGCCCCTGCCTCTCCCAGAGCAGCAGTACCTGAGCCTCAGTGGATTCCAAGAATCGAAACCCTTGGTCTGCTGCCCCTCCCCACCAGAATGTTTCTGTCCCATTCTTACCTACTCAAGGCCCTTTCAGTAGCCCCTTGGGGTATTCTCTTCCTATGCACCAGGGCAACTTCCGAACTCACCACTTTCCTGGAAAGACCCCTAACATCTTCGGGGAGCGGTCCCCTACAGGCCTGGCTGCAGATGCCCATGCACACAGGAACACTGTTTAAAAAAAAAAAAAGGATACTGGTGGGAGGGGCTTTGTAACTGAGGAGGTTTAGGAATTGAAAACTCATGTGTATTTTCTTTCTTTCCTCATTGTCACTTCCCAGCTACCCAGAGATATTGAAGGACAGCTGAGCTCCCCCTACTTGCTGAAAATGCATTGATCAAATTTGTGTAGGATTTCCACATCTATTTATGGGCTCAGAACACTTTCTAGTTACTTGTTCCTTCCTATCAGCTGTTTTCTGTTTGTGTTAGATTTTTTTTTTTCTGAGATGAAGTCTCGCTCTTGTCCCCCAGGCTGGAGTGCAGTGGCGCGATCTCAGCTCACTGCAACCTCCGCCTTCCGGTTTCAAGTGATTCTCCTGCCTCAGCCTCCCAAGCAGCTGGGATTGCAGGCACCTGCCACCACGCCCGGCTAATTTTATTTATTTATTTATTTTTTAATTGGTCATTCTTGGGTGTTTCTCGCAGAGGGGGATTTGGCAGGGTCATAGGACAATAGTGGAGGGAAGGTCAGCAGATAAACAAGTGAACAAAGGTCTCTGGTTTTCCTAGGCAGAGGACCCTGCGGCCTTCCGCAGTGTTTGTGTTCCTGGGTACTTAAGATTAGGGAGTGGTGTTGACTCTTAACGAGCATGCTGCCTTCAAGCATCTGTTTAACAAAGCACATCTTGCACTGCCCTTAATCCATTTAACCCTGAGTGGACACAGCACATGTTTCAGAGAGCACAGGGTTGGGGGTAAGGTCACAGATCAACAGGATCCCAAGGCAGAAGAATTTTTCTTAGTACAGAACAAAATGAAAAGTCTCCCATGTCTACTTCTTTCTACACAGACACGGCAACCATCCAATTTCTCAGTCTTTTCCCCACCTTTCCGCCCTTTCTATTCCACAAAACTGCCATTGTCATCGTGGCCCGTTCTCAATGAGCTGTTGGGTACACCTCCCAGACCGGGTGGTGGCCGGGCAGAGGGGCTCCTCACTTCCCAGTAGGGGCGGCCGGGCAGAGGCGCCCCTCACCTCCCGGACGGGGCGGCTGGCCGGGCGGGGGGCTGACCCCCCCCACCTCCCTGCCGGACGGGGCGGCTGGCCGGACGTAATTTTTGTATTTTTAGTAGAGATGGGGTTTCACCATGTTGATCAGGCTGGTCTCGAACTCCTGACCTCAAATCCGCCCACCTCGGCCTTTCAAAGTGCTGGGATTACAGGCGTGAACACCACACCTGGCCTCATGGCAGAGCTGGGCGCAGTGGCTCACGCCTGTGATCCCAGCACTTTGAGAGTCTGAGGTGGGTGGATCACCTGAGGTCAGGAGTTCCAGACCAGCCTGGCCAATATGGTGAAACCCCGTCTCTACTAAAGATACAAAAAATTAGCCGGGCATGGTGGTGGGCGCCTGTAATCCCAGCTACTCCGGAGGCTGAGGCAGGAGAATTGCTTGAACCTGGGAGGCGGAGGTTACAGTGAGCCAAGATGGCGCCATTGCACTCTAGGCTGGGCGACAGGGCGAGACTCCGTCTTAAAAAAAACAAAAATAAATAAATAAATAAATAAATAAAAGAAAGCTCTGCATGATACAATACAGTATTCATAGAATTTTGGCCAGTGAAAATTTTCTGTGTTAGTAGAATAAAAATGAACTCTTCTGATTTACAGATATTGATAGTCTGGTCTTTCCATCTTCCATCTTGACTCTCTTTTACTGTTAAAAAATCTTAGAACAAAGTAAAGCCAGTTCCAAATACTTTTCCTAGTTCTAGACTGTTTTTTTTTTTTTTTTAACAAGACAGTCATTAGTCCGAGTACAACAGAACAGTTCATTGTTAATACTTTGGTTCTGTGTGCTTTAAATCTTTTTCCCCCTCTACCCATAATCTCCCTTTGTAAACTTTGAATGTTTTGTCAGTAGATCATCATAGGTAAAGATACTGCACATCAAGACTGTTGGTCTTCCCCATTCTTCCTGGAATATACTGGAAGCTGTCAGGACTGAGGTTAATTTCTCCATTCCTAGAACTATATTGTAATAAATATTGGAATACTGGCTTTTGTGTATTTTTTTGTGTTACTTAGTTTTTGGAGAAAGGAAATATTTCTAGACTTTCTTGACTTGTCATAACTTTCTATTGTTAAAGAATATAGTTTAAAAATTATTAAATATTAGGGAGCTTTCTGCTTCATTGGGACTTTAAGGAATGATAGCCATAGGAAGGGATGTATCTTATATTATCATAAAGCTTTTAAAAAATAATATATTTATTACAATTTTTTAAATTTATTTTTTATTTTTAGAAACAGGGTCTTACTCTATTGCCCAGGCTGGTCTCAAACTTCTGGGCTCAAGTGATTCTCCTGCCTTGACCTCCCAAAGTGTTGGGATTACAGGCATGAGCCAATGAGCTCAGCCAGTTGTTTTTTTTTTTTTTTTTGAGTTTTTTTTTTGATAACTTCTAATTATTTTCTTATCCTATCCCTAATAGTTGGCATCAGTTAATGAACCAGTTTTGATTCCCCAAAAGCCCTCTCTTAATCTCCTGTATTTTGCTTTACTTTCTATCTCTTTTGTTTATTTCTTAGAGAAATGTCATTTATGTAATCAGTTCTTATTTTGTAATACTGGGCCGTAAGAAAGCAGGGAAAAGCACAAAACTTGGCACATAGTAAATTTTGTTGCTTAAACAAATTAATGAATGAATGAACTTGCAGGATAAGAGTGCACCCTGTTTAGTGGTACTGTTTAATTATTTCGTGATCCTTAGCCAAGAACGAAGGCATACCGGAAGAACACACAACAAAAAAAGGTGAGGAAAAAGTGTTAATATATCATTTAAGTGACTGTATTACAACAATATTACATTATGTTGTCACTCCTGAACATGAGATGTGATTCTCATTTACATTTCAAGCTAATTTGGTTAGCTGGGGGAATTCTTAGGCATCTCGAGAGATAATTAGATATACCCCTTAGGACCTCACATAATTATAATCACTATTAGGGGTATTAAAGTTTTGTTTTTTTTTTTAAACGAAAACTTAGGGGGAAAAGTTGTGATTGGTAAGCGTTTTTTTCTCTTAGTGTTCTCAGAATCTTAGGAGATACGTTATTTGAAACAGTTGTTCAGGCCGGGCGCGGTGGCTCACACCTGTAATCCCAGCACTTTGGGAGGCCAAGGCGGGTGGATCATGAGGTCAGGAGATCGAGACCATCCTGACTAACACGGTGAAATCTCGTCTCTACTAAAAATACAAAAAATTAGCCGGGCACGGTGGCGGGCGCCTGTAGTCCCAGCTACTCGGGAAGCTGAGGCAGGAGAATGGTGTGAACCCAGGAGGCGGAGCTTGCAGTGAGCCGAGATAGTGCCACTGCACTCCAGCCTGGGTGACAGAGCAAGACTCTGTCTCAAAAACAAAACAAAACAAAACAGTTGTTCAATCAATTCTACTTTAGTAGAAACCAGCTCTCTATATTGTTATTGCTAACGTTTTGTTATCTTGGTTTTTAGATGAAATCTTTAGCATCAGTTGGGCTCATTAGCACCTCTACTAAGAGAAGCAAGCACAGAATGGAAGGGAGAGCAAATTATAACTTTTTAAAAAGTTATTTCTCCTTAGTTAAAAGTTTGGAAGAGAAGCAAGTTGAAACTGTAGGCTGATTATGTAAAAGTTTGAGTTATCAGCTCTCTTATATGTAATGCAGGTTGATTATAAGTTTCTGGGCTGTTGTGACAACAAGAAAATTATGTTTATTATTAAAAACTTGTTTATACTGCATATATGTGAAGGGCATTGTACTGTGACAAAGCTAACAATAAAACATACATTTTAATATTTCAGATTCCTTATTTTATTTGTTTGTTTAGAGACAGGGTCTTAATGTTGCCCAGGCTGGAGTGCAGTGATGCGATCATGGCTTACTGAAGCCTCAAACTCCTGGGCTCAAGCGATCCTCCTCCCTCACTCTCCCAAGTAGCTGGGACTATAGGCATGTGACACTGCGTGGCTGATGTTTTGTAGAGGCGGCATCTTATTATGTTGTCTAAGCTGGTCTCGAACTTTCTCCCGCTTCAGCCTCCCAAAGTTCTGGGAGCCACTGTGCTGGGCCAGATTCCTTTTTTTAAATTGTGGGAAAATACACGTAACATAAAATTTACTGTATTAACCATTTTAAAGGGTACAATTCAGTGGCATTAGATATATTCACAATGTTGTACAATCATCACACTACCTAGTTCCAGAACTACTTTATGATCCCAATCAGAAACTATGCGCATTATACAATAACTCCTCATTGTTCTCTTCTCCCAGTTCCTGGTAAGTTCTATTGCACTTTCTGACGCTATCAGTTTGCCTGTTCTAAGTATCATATAAATGGAATCATATAGCATTTGTCTTTTTGTGTCTGGTTTATTTCACATAGCGTACATGTTATAGCATATATCAAAATTTTATTCCTTTTGGCCGGGTTCGGTGGCTCATGCCTGTAATCCCAGCCCTTTAGGAGGCCGAGCTGGGCAGATCACCTGAGGTCAGGAGTTTGAGACCAGCCTGGCCAACATGGTGAAACCCTGTCTTTACTAAAAATACAAAAATTAGCCGGGCGTGGTGGCGTGTGCTTGTAATCCCAGCTACTTGAGAGGCTGAGGCAGGAGAATCGCTGGAACCCGCGGGGCAGAGGTTGCAGTGAGCCGAGATTGTGCAGCTGTACTCTAACCTGCATGACAGAGTGAGACTTGGTCTGAAAACAAAAACAAAAACAAAAAACACCAAGTTCATTTAAAAAAAAAGCTTAGACTTTTTTTGAGCATTTTTATATTATAGAAAAATTGAGTGAAAACTACAGAGTTCCCATATATCTACCCGCTGCTTGGTACCACCAGTTTCCTGTTACTAACATCTTGCATTAGTGTGGTACATTTGTTACAGTTGATGAGCTGATGTTAATACATTTTTAATTAAATTGCATAGTTTTGCATTAGGGTTCACTCTGTGTGTTGTACATTCAGTGGGTTTTGACACATGTATGAAAGGTATCCACTATTACAGTTATCACAGAAGAGTTTCACTGCCCTAAATACTCAGTGTTTCATCTACTCATCCCTAAATCCCTGCCAACCACTGATCTTTTTACTGTCTCCTTAGTTTTGTCTTTTCCAAAATGTCATATAATTGGAGTCATATAATATGTAATCTTTTCAGATTGATTTCTTTCCATTGGCAATATACACTTAAGGTTCTCCATGGCTTTTCATGGCTTCATAGCTCATTTCTTTTTATTGCTGAATAGTACACTGTTGTATGGATGTGTACCACAGTTTGTTTATTCATTGACCTATTAAAGACTATCTTGGTTACTTCCCAGTTTTGGCAGTTATGAATAAAGCTACTATAAACACTTGTATGCAAGTTTTTGTGTGCACATAGGTTTTTAACTCATTTGGGTAAATTGTATGCCTTTCTAACTTTTGTATTTATGCATATACTTTTATATAGTTGTAAAACTTAGTTTTATCTAGGTGTAATAATTTTGTTTTGTTTTAAGATAACATAAACAACCTTCATGCTGTTTTTGAATGCTCCCTAATATTAAAATGAGAAAATGAATTTATTATGTACTTTATTTTTCTGTTACTCATTAATTGCTTCCATTTTCCCCTGCCTTAATAAATACTTTTGTGTGTGTAGTTTTTCCCTTTTGTATTGCTTTAGGATAAAATTCAAGGAGAAACAGTAAAGAGTACAATTATTGGGATCAAGGCCATTTTAGATAATTCTTGATATGCAGTAAAGTTTCACAATGGGAAACCTTGTTAGATTTACAGTGGAGGTTTGCTGCAGTTTATTTTGTGGCTTTCTAGACAAGAGTAGCACCAGTTATCTGTGTAATTTTACTTAGAAAAAAACAACTTTTCACTGGTTCTTTGAAGTGGTAGTAAGCTTCCCTACTGTTGGTTTTGTTCAAAAATCACTGTTTGCTATCTGAATCTTCTTGATTACTTCAGAACTTTATGTGATAGTTTATTGAGGTTCTTAGGTACCGGTAGCTAACACGGGCTTGACTTTATCTTACTATGGTACAATCTAAATATATATTTAATGTTGTTAATTAAGATTATCATTCACAGATGCTCCCTTATATATAGGTGGAGAAACTGAGGCTTTCCTTGAGACAGCATGCTCCTGGATATAACCGGGAGAGCAGTTAAACTCTTGAGACCTGCATTCTTTATTTTTCTTAATTATCAGTACAATTATTGGATCAGAGTTTGTTCTTTCTTTTTTGTGAGTCATTAAATTCCATTTTTAAAAGGTATCTTTCGAATACATACGTTTACAGGTTTGGAAAATATATTTCTAGTTAAACCATGTGTTCTTATTTATTTATTTATTTTTTATTATATTCTAAGTTTTAGGGTACATGTGCACAACATGCAGGTTTGTTACATATGTATACATGTGCCATGTTGGTGTGCTGCCCCCATTAACTCATCATTTAACGTTAGGTATATCTCTTAATGCTATCCCTCCCCCCTCCCCCAACCCCACAACAGGCCCTAGTGTGTGATGTTCCCCTTCCTGTGTCCATGTGTTCTCATTGTTCAATTCCCACCTATGAGTGAGAACATGCGGCGTTTGGTTTTTTGTCCTTGGCGATAGTTTGCTGAGAATGATGATTTCCAGCTTCATCCATGTCCCTACAAAGGACATGAACACATCCTTTTTTTATGGCTGCATAGTATTCCATGGTGTATATGTGCCACATTTTCTTAATCCAGTCTATCATTGTTGGACATTTGGGTTGGTTCCAAGTCTTTGCTATTGTGAATAGAGTGCCGCAATAAACATACGTGTGCATGTGTCTTTATAGCAGCATGTTTTCTAATCCTTTGGGTATATACCCAGTAATGGGATGGCTGGGTCAAATGGTATTTCTAGTTCTAGATCCTTGAGGAATCGCCACACTGACTTCCACAATGGTTGAACTAGTTTACAGTCCCACCAACAGTGTAAAAGTGTTCCTATTTCTCCACATTCTCTCCAGTACCTGTTGTTTCCTGACTTTTTAATGATTGCCATTCTAACTGGTGTGAGATGGTATCTCATTGTGGTTTTGATTTGCATTTCTCTGATGGCCAGTGATGATGAGCATTTTTTCATGTGTCTTTTGGCTGCATAAATGTCTTCTTTTGAGAAGTGTCTGTTCATATCCTTCGCCCACTTTTTGATGGGGTCGTTTGTTTTTTTCTTGTAAATTTGTTTGAGTTCATTGTGGATTCTGGATATTAGCCCTTGGTCAGATGAGTAGATTGCAAAAATTTTCTCTCATTCTGTAGTTTGCCTGTTCACTCTGATGGTAGTTTCTTTTGCTGTGTAGGAGCTCTTTAGTTTAATTAGATCCCATTTGTCAATTTTGGCCATTGCTTTTGGTGTTTTAGACATGAAGTCCTTGCCCATGCCTATGTCCTGAATGGTATTACCTAGGTTTTCTTCTAGGGTTTTTATGTTTTTAGGTGTAACATTTAAGTCTTTAATCCATCTTGAATTAATTTTTGTATAAGGTGTAAGGAAGGGATCGAGTTTCAGCTTTCTACATATGGCTAGCCAGTTTTCCCAGCACCATTTATTACATAGGGAATCCTTTCCCCATTTCTTGTTTTTGTCAGGTTTGTCAAAGATCAGATAGTTGTAGATATGCGGCATTATTTCTGAGGGCTCTGTTCTGGTCTATATCTCTGTTTTGGTACCAGTACCATGCTGTTTTGGTTACTGTAGCCTTGTAGTATAGTTTGAAGGCAGGTAGCATGATGCCTCCAGCTTTGTTCTTTTGACTTAGGATTGACTAGGCAATGTGGGCTCTTTTTTGCTTCCATATGAACTTTAAAGTAGTTTTTTCGAATTCTGTGAAGAAAGTCATTGGTAGCTTGATGGGGATGGCATTGAATCTATAAATTACCTTGGGCAGTATGGCCATTTTCACGATACTGATTCTTCCTACCCATGAGCGTGGAATGTTCTTCCATTTGTTTGTGTCCTCTTTTATTTCATTGAGCAGTGGTTTGTAGTTCTCCTTGAAGAGGTCCTTCACGTCTCTTGTAAGTTGGATTCCTAGGTATTTTATTCTCTTTGAAGCAATTGTGAATGGGAGTTCACTCATGATTTGGCTCTCTGTTTGTCTGTTATTGGTTTATGAGAATGCTTGTGATTTTTGCACATTGATTTTGTATCCTGAGACTTTGCTGAAGTTGCCTATCAGCTTAAGGAGATTTTGGGCTGAGACAATGGGGTTTTCTAGATATACAATCATGTCATCTGCAAACAGGGACAGTTTGACTTCTTCTTTTCCTAATTGAATACCCTTTATTTCCTTCTCCTGCCTAATTGCCCTGGCCAGAACTTCCAACACTATGTTGAATAGGAGTGGTGAGAGAGGGCATCCCTGTCTTGTGCCAGTTTTCAAAGGGAATGCTTCCAGTTTTTGCCCATTCAGTATGATATTGGCTGTGGGTTTGTCATAAATAGCTCTTATTATTTTGACATACGTCCCATAAATACCTAATTTATTGAGAGTTTTAGCATGAAGCATTGTTGAATTTTGTCAAAGGCCTTTTCTGCATCTATTGAGATAATCATATGGTTTTTGTTGCTGGTTCTGTTTATATGCTGGATTACGTTTATTGATTTGCATATGTTGAACCAGCCTTGCATCCCAGGGATGAAGCCCACTTGATCATGGTGGATAAGCTTTTTGATGTGCTGCTGGATTTGGTTTGCCAGTATTTTATTGAGGATCTTTGCATCGATGTTCATCAGGGATATTGGTCTAAAATTCTCTTTTTTGTTGTGTCTCTGCCAGGCTTTGGTATCAGGATGACGCTGGCCTCATAAAATGAGTTAGGGAGGATTCGCTCTTTTTCTATTGATTGGAATAGTTTCAGAAGGAATGGTACCAGCTCCTCCTTGTACCGAATTCTGGTAGAATTCGGCTGTGAATCCATCTGGTCCTGGACTTTTTTTGGTTGGTAAGCTATTAATTATTGCCTCAATTTCAGAGCCTGTTATTGGTTTATTCAGAGATTCACCTTCTTCCTGGTTTAGTCTTGGGAGGGTGTATGTGTCAAGGAATTTATCCATTTCTCCTAGATTTTCTAATTTATTTTCGTAGAGGTGTTTATAGTATTCTCTGGTGATACTTTGTATTTCTGTGGGATTGGTGGTGATATCCCCTGTATCATTTTTTATTGTGTCTATTTGATTCTTCTCTCTTTTCTTCTTTATTAGTCTTGCTAGTGGTCTATCAATTTTGTTGATCTTTTCAAAAAACCAGCTCCTGGATTCATTGATTTTTTGAAGGGTTTTTTGTGTCTCTATTTCCTTCAGTTTTGCTCTGATCTTAGTTATTTCTTGCCTTCTGCTAGCTTTTGAATGTGTTTGCTCTTGCTTCTCTAGTTCTTTTAATTGTGATGTTAGGGTGTCAATTTTAGATCTTTCCTGCTTTCTCTTGTGGGCATTTAGTGCTATAAATTTCCCTCTACACACTGCTTTGAATGTGTCCCAGAGATTCTGGTATGTTATGTCTTTGTTCTTGTTGGTTTCAAAGAACATCTTTATTTCTGCCTTCATTTCGTTATGTACCCAGTAGTCATTCAGGAGCAGGTTGTTCAGTTTCCATATAGTTTGTTTTTGATTCAGAAAATTTGGTCAGAATTAGTGTCTACACAATGGGCCTGTTTTCGTGTCCACCAGGCATTATGGCTGAGTGAAAAGCCAGAAGGGCCCGATTTTGAACTTTTCTTCCACTTACCAGCCATGAGACTGAGCAACCTGCACAAACTGTGAGCCTTGAATTCTTCAGTTGCAGAAATGAGGTGTTGAATCCTTCAGGTTGTTATGAAGAAAAAATGAGATAATGGGCACCGGACAGCATATATTTATGTTAGGAATATATAATTATTGCTGTTTGAAATTGTAGCCTGTATATGTTATATTTGCAGAGTGCCCAAATACTTGTTCCTCAGATATAGAGTTTATGTACATCTCAATGTACCTTTTATAGTTGAAGTTGTTTTGTTTTGAGAGAAGACTGAAGTTATTTGTGGGGTTTTTTGTTGTTGTTTTTCTTCTTACAGTATTGTCATGTGGAAAATACATGTTAATTATCAGGGTTTAGGTTTTCTGCTGAGTGTGTTTCAAATTAAGTCATTTCCCTCTAGAATTGGTAGTTTGTTGTCTTCATGTTATTTATGATCATTTCCAAGTTTACCAGATAGAAAAACCCTTAATGAAATTTTGGAAAAGAAGTACACCAGTGAGTTGTTTGCTAATCTTCCTGTAGTTGTCACACAGACTGACTGTTTATATATTTTTTGGAGACAGAGTCTCACTCTGTCACCCAGGCCGGAGTGCCGTGATGTGATCTTGGCTCACTGTGACCTCTACCTCCTGGGTTCGAGCAATTCTTGTGCCCCAGCCTCACGCTTGGGTAATTTTTTGTATTTTTAGTAGAGATGGGGTTTCACCATGTTGGCCAGGCTGGTCTTGAACTCCTGACCTCAAGTGATCTGCCCATCTTGGCTTCCCAAAGTGCTAGGATTACAGGCGGAGCCACCGCGCCTGGCCCAGACTGACCCTTTACAGCATCACTCCTGTTCCTTGCATATTCATGCTTCCAATTTAAGATTTTGTCCATTACTTATTACAGTTGCCATGTATGAAGGTCCCTTTTTTTGATAATTGGTTCTTTTCTCTTCTACATACTAAGGCAGGGGTGGGAATAAATGTCACAGCATTACCACTACTTGATTTGATTTTAATGTGTTACTCTCTTGTACTCCTACCTTATTAGTTTTAGTAGTTTATGGCTGGGTGTGGTAGCTCTTGCCTGTAGTCCCAGTACTTTGGGAGGCTGAGATGGATGGATTGCTTGAGCCCAGGAGTTTGAGACCAGCCTGGGCAACATGAAGAAACCCTGTCTCTACAAAAAAAAAAAAAAAAAAAGTTAACCAGGCATGGTGGTACATGTGCCTGTGGTCCCAGCTACCCGGGAAACTGAGGTGGGAGGATCACTTGAATCTGGGAAATTGAGGCTGCAGTATGAGCTGTGATTGCACTACTGTGCCCAGTTTGGGTGACAGAGTGAGACCTTGTCTCAAAAAAAAAGTTTTAGTAATTTCTGTGTTTTGTTTGTAAATTTAACTCTGTATTGAGCCAGAAAAGCGGAAGCCCTGTAATTTCTCATTTTAGAGAAAACCATTCATTTTTTTCCTTCCCCAAGGAGTTTCTCCTTCCTATTTTTTTCTTTAAAGAGAGTTTGGCAGAATTCCAGAGCCTAAAATAATAAAATAAAGGTAATTAAATGAATTCTCCAGCCAGCAGAGACCATCTTATCTTGAATTGCTAGTGGTTTATGCTGGTCCCCCTTTGACCTTCTTTCACTTTTTGGAGGTGGATGAACTTTTCCACTCAAAACTATCTTGTCAGCCTCACACATATTTATTAAAGGAGTGAGTATGCTTAAGAGACAGATTTTTTGTGTTGGTTGAAGAAACCATTTTGGATATTTTTCTCTATTGTGACTGGGACTGAATTTTTAGATTGATTTATATTTCCTTTGAAGAACAAAGGAATATTTTTCTCGAAAATGAGAATTAACAGGAGCATTAATAACAACAAAAAGTTTGTCTGTTAAACGTATTTGGGGAGATTATTTGTTTTCAAAGAATAACATTTCTTGTGTGAGTCATTATATTCAGCAAAATTTCTTTTGTGATAATTTTATGCTGCCATAAAATTTTTTGGGAAAATAACTTTAAAAAAACTTCAAAAAATTTTATTTTAGAGGGGCAGTAGTGCAGTTGGAAGAGGAATTTTAAGTCAAAGAACAGTAAAACATGAATTCTTTCAGAAGACAGTTGAAAATTTACTGTGCATCAGAAACATTACTTAGCTCTGAACATAAAAAATGATGAAGGTACTGCTCTCTGCCTTTATGTCTTTGTGTGTAGTCTAATGGGAGACACAAGTAAATAAGAAACAATGGGTCAAGGTCATTATAGTAGTAGTTACACAGGTAGGTGCATATGCTTCTAGTCTAGCCAGTGGGATGCTGTGTAAATTGTAGCTATGTGGAGAAGCCTTGAGATTTCCCTCTCTGAAAGTAAAATGATTGCCTTAGGGCAGGGTTAGCAAACTATAGCTAGCCCCTAGGTATCTACCTGTTTTTGTATGGCTCATGAGCAAAGATTGGTGTTTACATTTAAAAATAGTTTAAACAAAATAATATTTTGTGATAGATGAATGAAAATTATATGAAATGGAAATCTCAGTGTTAATAAAGTTTTATTGGAACACAGCCACATTAATTCATTTACATATTGTCTGACCACTTTCGTACTGCACTAGCTGAGTTGAGTTTTTTGTAGGAGAGACCTTTTGTGGCCCACGAAACCTAAAATATTTATAACCTGGCCTTTTATTATAGAAAAAGTTTGTTGAGCCTTCTTTAGAGTGTTATGAGCACTGACTTTTTATGACCTCAATCACACATGCAGTTTCCTTAAATTCCTTATTAGATGTTTAAAAGTTAAATTAGCTGGGCGCAGTGGCTCACGCCAGTAATCCCAGCACTTTGGGAGGCTGAGGTGGGTAGATCACCTGTGGTCAGGAGTTCGAGACCAGCCTGGCCAACATGGTGAAACCCCGTCTCTACTAAAAATACAAAAAATTAACCGGTCGTGGTGGCACATGCCTGTAATCCTAGCTGCTCAGAAGGCTGAGGCAGGAGAATTGCTTGAACCCGGGAGGCAGAGGTTGCAGTGAACTGAGATTGCATCGTTGTACTCCAGCCTGGGCGACAAGAGCGAGGCTCCATCTCAAAAAAAAAAAAAAAAAAAAAAAGTTAAATTTTAAGTGGCTGTATAAAGGATTATGATGATGCCTACCTTGAATGGTAAGCTTTTAGATGTAACTTTTCAGTTATTTCTGCTGAAAAATGCTAAAGTGATGTGCTATTCTGTTGAAAGCCAAGTGTATTGATTTGCTAGGCCTGCCATAAAGTACTGCAGACTGGGTGGCTTAAATGACAGAAATGTATTTTCTCACAGTTCTGGAGGCTAGAGTTTCAAGATCAACATGTCAGCAGGTTTGGTTTCTCCTATCACCCCTCTCCTTGGCTTGCAATTGTTGCCTTCTCTCTGTCCTCACAGGGCCTTTCCTCTCGGCATGTATTCCTCCCTGGTGTCCCTTCTTACAAGGACATCAGTCATAGTGGATTAGGCCCCCCACCTTGTAACTTCATTTAACCTTGATTACCTCTCTAAAGCCTCTATTTCCAAATACAGTCTCATTGTAAAGTACTGGGGGTTAGGACTTAACATATGAATTTTGAGAGGCTACAATCAGTGCACACCGCCAGGGAATTTCTGATAGAAACTTCATTTGTTTACACATTAAGCAGATCTTGAGGGTGCGTACTGTGTGACAGATCCTGTTCTAGATATGTATGGGTGTGTACTGTGTGACAGATCCTGTTTTACGTATGTATGTGTGTGTACTGTGTGACAGATCCTGTTTTAGATACATATGGTGAACAAGACAAACAAGATTTGACACTTAAGAGGCTGGTGGTTTAGTTGAGAAAGACAGATAATTAATAGGAAAATAAATATTTGAGAGAGTGATAAGGACTGTGAAGGAAATTAAACTGTGTCAAGTGTTAGAATGATTAGTGTGAAGGGTCATCAGGTAAGGGCTTCCTGAAAAGGTGACCTTTTACCTGGGAGCTTAAATGGTAAGGGATAACTAGCTAGTTAAGTTCCCAGGCATGTTTCTAGGGCCTGATGTTGATCAAGATTGGTATGGAAAAGGATCAAAAGAATAGTGAGTCAATTAGGGAGCTTTGTAAGTTGAGGTTGGAGAGGTTGGTGGGGCAAAATCATTAAGGGCCTTGTGGGAATTATGGTAAAGATTTGGCTTCCTTTTGCACAAGGAATAAAATCTGGAGGGATTTTAGCAGGGGAGTGACATGATTTTTCTGTTTGAAAGAGCACTTTGGCTGCTAAATAAAGAGAGGAAACTGCAGGTATGAGAGTAGAAGATAGGGAGGCCTGTTAGGGGATTATCAAAGTATTGTAGGTCAGAGATATTGGTGGTTTAGCTAAGATCGTGGCAGGGAAGAGAAAAAGAAAGGGAAATAAATTGAGAGATATTTTGGGAGATAAAATCCATGTATTATTTACTAATGGATTAAGTATGGGGGCTTAGGAAGAGGGAGGAATATCTTTGGCAATAGTGTTGTGTAATACTGTCCACTGTAGCAAGTGAACCTATAGTGTTAGCAAATCAGATAGATGATTGCTGCAGCAGCAAGTTACAGAATATAATTTGGAAAGGAAAAAAGCCTTCAGTCATTAAATAGGAAAACAGAAGGCAGGTAAACAATGCTATGGTTTAATTATGTTCAACTTACAGGCTTATGACTACTAGACAACCAATGGGGAATTCATAGTTTGCCATAGAGAATGCCTTTGGGACACATAACCTGTTTGGAATGAAAAAGCCCTGGAGAGTATTGTAAAATAACAAATGTCAGGTTTGATGGAATGACTATGCATGCAATTAAGTGATTTTCTTTAGTGCTAGAGTTCTTTTTTCCTAGGTAAATCATTTTAAAAAATGGACCAGACTTTGTGAAAGTAGATATGTTACATAAAATAATGTTAGCTAAAGATGAATGGAATAGGTTAAGAGTGTCTTCTTGAAAATTTGAACTATATCTCTTTCAAAAAGAATTTTATTACCTCTAGGCTGGACTTGACTGAAAAGTTAAAAAAAAAAAAAAAGACAAAATCTTATGATTGTTGAACTCCCAATGAGGAGTCAGAGAATTGTGAGAGCCAGGGTCTGTTTTTTGTCACTTTTCTCTCTCTCTTTTTTTAAGATAGCATCTTGCTATCTGCAGGCTGAAGTGCAGTGGTGCGATCACAGCTGCTTGCAGCTTCGAACTCTTAAGCTCAAGCGATCCTCCCACCTCAGTGTCCTGAGTAGTTGGGACTGCAGGTGCACACCACCACGCCTGGCTTATTTTTGCATTTTTTGTAGAGACGGGGTCTTGCCGTGTTGCCCAGGCTGGTCTTGAACTCCTGGGCTCAAGCCATCTGCCCACCTGGGCCTCCCAAAGTGCTGGGATTACAGGCGTGAGCCACTGTGCCCAGCTGCCACTTTTTTCTATGTTTAGAAATCTACCTCTGAGCCTTATTCCCCACCCATAAGGCAGGTAACCACTAGATGGCTAATTTTGAAAGAGCGAGAGCATTCAGAGATGCACAGTAATTCTAAGTTCTGAGTAGAATACAGTCATCCCTTGGTATCCATGGGGGATTGGTTCCAGGACCTCCCATGGATACCAAAATCTGTGGATGCTCAAGTTCCTGATAGAGAATGGCATAGTGTTTGCATATAACCTATGCACATCTTCCTGTATATTGTAAATCATGTCTAGATTACTTGTAGTACCAAATACAATGTAAATGCCCTGTAAATAGTTACTATACTGTATTGTTTAGGGAAAAAAGTCTACATGTTCAGAATAGATGTAATTTAAAAAATCTGGATAATTTCCATCTGTGGTTGGTTGAATCCACAGATGCAGAACCCATTGATATAGAGGGCTGACTGAATACAAAAGCAAGGCAAGTGTGATAGCAGCCTTCTTTTACTTCAGGATTCAGGATTTACTTCTTTACTTCAGGATCAAATATTTTTACTTTTCGATTTTTTTTTTTGTTTGTGAAGAGTTGGGAGTTGCTGGGTTTAGTTATGCTACTCTCTTATTAAGGGAGAATATAGCAGTCCTAGAGGGATTTGCAAACTATAGCTCTTGGGGAAACATTCAAAATTTTCCTTATATAAGAAATTTTATGAGTCTTGAGGGCCAGATGTGGTTGCTCATGCCTGTAGTCCCAGCATTTTGAGAGGCCAAGGCTGGAGGATCTCTTGAGGTCAGGGGTTTGAGACCGGCCTGGCCAGCATGGTGAAACCCCATCTCTACCAAAAAAAAAAAAAAGAAAGAAAGAAAAAAAAAAAACAAAACAGTGAGCCAAGATTGTGCCACTGCACTCCAGCCTGGGTAACAGAGCGAGACACTGTCTAAAAAAAAAAAAAAAAAAAAAAAGAAATTCTATGAGTCTTAAATTACATCAAGTAGCTTTGGAGGCAATAGTTTAAATTCTCTAAAATACTGGGCACATTAGCTCATGCCTGTAAGCACTTTGGGAGGCTGAGATGGGAGGATCACTTGAGGCCAGTAGTTCAAAACCAGCCTGGGCAACAGAGTGAGACTCCAGTGCTACAAAAAATTAAAAATTAGCTGGGTGTGGTGGGCACACACCTGTAGTCTTAGCTTCTCTGGATGGAGGCTGAGGCAGGAGGATTGCTTGGGCACAGAAATTCAAGGTTACAGTGAGCTGTGAGTGTGCCACTGCACTCCAGAGCGAGACCCTATCTCTAAAAATATTAAATTAAAAAAAACCCATACAACTCAAATTTCCAGGTACTGTTATTAATATGAGTTATCTTGAACTGTTGAAAAATTAATCACTTATTATTGATTTCTATCTGCATATTAAAGATCTGGCTTAAGAGTCTTGCATTTGATGAATAGGCTTTTCTATGTTATATACAAGAAAAAGGAGATAAAATTCTTTTTTATTACATTAAAAAACAGGACTCTGGGAATTGTCACTTTATGATCAGCCTTTTATTTTTTCCAGACTGTGTCATTGTGTATGCCTGTCCCACCCAACGGATGAGACCACTGATCATGTTTAGCTCAAATTTATGTTGGATAGAGGTTATAGGATGGTCCTTATCTGAATGCAGAAAGGAATGTTTATTTTGCTGTTATGTTTTATGTGGGATAAAATGCTTGAAAAGTCTTTTTTTTTCTTTATTTTTTTTTGAGACGGAGTCTTGCTCTGTTGCCCAGGCTGGAGTGCAGTGGTACGATCTTGGCTCACTGCAAGCTGTGCCTCCCAGGTTCATGCCATTCTCCTGTCAGCCTCCCGAGTAGCTGGGACTACAGGCAGCCACCACCACACCTGGCTAATTTTTTGTATTTTTAGTAGAGACAGGGTTTCACCACATTAGCCAGAATGGTCTTGATCTCCTGACCTCGTGATCTGCCCGTCTCGGCCTCCCAAAGTGCTGGGATTGCAGGTGTGAGCCACCACGTCCAGCTTTTTTTGTTGTTGTTGTTTTCCGAGACAGAGTCTTTGGCTCTGTCACCCTGACTGGTTAGTAGTTGGAACTATAGGCGCGTACCGCCACGACCAGCTAATTTTTGTATTTTTTTGTAGAGATTCGGTTTCACCATGTTGACCAGGCTGATCTTGAACTCCTGACCTCAAGTGATCCACCTGCCTTGGCCTCCCAAAATGCTGGGATTACAGGTGTGAGCCACCACATCTGACCTACTTGAAAATTCTTAAATGGTGCCTTATACTTTCTGGTAATAAAAGCACTATTTTAATGTTCGGAATTATTTTCATTATTTGCTAACCTTACAATTAAAAAATCCTTTTATATTTATCTTTGGATAGATATGAGGGGACCTCAAAAAGTTTGTGGAAAAATGGAATTAAAAGATAAAAATACAAAATATAAACTTTATTCTCAATATAAGCTCTATCGAGTTCAAGAAAATTTTGTAAGCAATAATGCTAGCCATTTAGTCCACTCCTAAAGAAGTCCTGTAACCATATCAGTATGTGCAGTCTTTTTTTTGCATTATTAATTAAAGAAAAATGGGTGCCCTTTAAATTTTTTTTTAAGGTTCGGAAACAAAAAGAAGTCAGAAGGAGCCAATCAGCCCTGTTTGGTGGATGCCCTGTGATTTCCCATTGAAACCCTAGCAAAACTGCCCATTTGAGAGGAATGAGCAGGAACCTTGTGGTGGTGAAAGTCAACAAGATTCCTTGAGCATTCCAAAAAGCTTTTGTCATGACCTTCGCTCTTGATGGGTTTGCTTTTGCTCTAACTGGATCACTTTCATCTCTTGGTACCCATTGCTTTGTTTTTTTCTTTGTCTTCAGGATCACACTGGTAAAGTCACGTTTCATCTCCTGTTAAAATTTTTCAAAGAAATTCCACATGCTCTTGTTGCCACTTGTTTAAAATTTGCATTGAAGGCACTGCTTTTGTCTGTGGCCAATCTGAGCACAATGGTTTTAGTACCCATCAAGCAGAAAGTTTGTTAAACTTAAATTTTTTTGTTAGATTTGTATACGCTGAATGAATTTATATGTCTATGGTATTGGCTGTTGTTTGTGCTGTTAATCATTGGATCTCTACATTTATGTTACAAACGGGATGAATTTTTTCCTAAAAAATTTATGTTGATAGTCTGCTACTGCAGGCTTCATCTTCAGTATCATCTTGTCCCTTCTTACAATGAATTGTCCTATTTATAAACTGCTGATTTCTTAGGGGCATTGTTTCTATAAAGTTTTCGTAAAGCACCAGTGATTTTACCATTCTTCCACTCAAACTTCACCATAAATTTGATGTTTTGTTCTTGCTTCAATTTTAGCAGAATTCATGTTGCTCTGTTAGGGTGCTTTTCAAACCAATGTCGTATCCTTCTTAGTGCCTCAAACTACATCTTGTTCAGATGTGTTAAAACAAGTTAGTACCAGCTTATTTTGGTGCAAAATTTTATCGAAATTCATGCATAGTGTTGTCATAAAACATACGTTACACGAACTTTTTGAAGATCCCTTGTACCTGCAGTCCAAAATTCAAAAGTTACTAAAGAATGTAAAATAAAAATAAGTCTTCTTCCTATGCTTGTTTTCACTTACCCAGTTTCCTTCCTCATCTTCCTGATGGATTAAAAAAAAAATGACATGATCTAAAAAATATGATCTATTTTAGGTCTAAGGACATGTATAGGTTGAAAGTGAAAGGACTGAAAGAGTTATCACATGCAAATAGTAACTAAAAGAGAGCTGGGACAGTTTGCTAATATCAGACAAGATAGATTTTTAGTTAAAAACTCTTATAAACACTTATTATTAAGAGGCTGGGTGTGGTGGCTCATGCCTGTAATCCCAGCACTTTGAGAGGCTGAGGTGTGTGGATCACTTGAGGTAAAACTTCATCTTTACTAAAAATACAAAGATTAGCCGGGCATGGTGGTCTGTGCCTGTAATCCCAGCTACTCAGGAGGCTGAGGCAGAAGAATTGCTTGAACCAGGGAGACAGAGGTTGCAGTGAGCCGAGATCAAGCCATTGCACTCCACCCTGGGCGACAGAACAAGACTGCCTCAAAAACAAAAAACAAAAAACAAAAAAAACCCTCTTAGAAGAGACAAGGAAGAGCATTAAATAGAAGAGTCGATACACCAAGAAGATATAACAATTATAAACATGTATATACTGAACATCAGAGCTCCAAATAACCTGAAGCAAATATTGACCTCATTGAGCAACAGACAGATCTAAAATAATAACTGGAGACTTTAATATGCCACTTTCAATAATGGATAGAACAACTAGACAGATCTAGTCTAGTTAGAAGTAGAGTAGAATTATAGGCGTGGTGGCTCACGCCTATAATCCTAACATTTTACGAGACTGAAATGGGAGGATTGCTGGAGCTCAGGAGTTTGAGACCAGCCTGGATAAATAGTGAGACCTTGTCTCTACTAAAAATTAAAAAATTAGCTGGGCATGTTGTTGCACTCCTGTTGTCCCAGCTACTTGGAAGGCTGAGGTGGGAAGAGGAAGATTGCTTGAACCCAGGAGTTTGAGGTTGCAGTGAACTGTGATCATGTCCTTGCACTCTAGTCTGGGCAACAGAGTAAGACCTTGTCTCCCCCACTAACTCCACTGCCCCCCCCCCCGCCCAAAAAAATAACAAAACAAAACAAAACAAAGAAATAAAAGACTTTAACACCGCTGTAAACCAGTTGGGCCTAATAGACATGTATACTCCACTCAGTAGCTATTTTTCTCAAGTGCACATAGAACATTCTTCAGGATAGACCATATACTATGCCATAAAATTAGTCTTAATAAATTTAAAAAGATTGAAATTATACAAAGTGCCTTTTCTAATCACAATGGAATGAAAGTGGAAATATGAGAATGAGAACTGGAAAATTCACAAATATGTGGAAATTAACACACTTAACCATTGGGTCAAAAATCACAAGGTAAATTAGAAAATATCGAGACAAAAACACAGCATACCAAAACTTAGGGGTTGCAATATATGTATCACTTCATACAATTGGCTTTTCAAAATCAGTTAAGACAAAAGGTAAACATTTATATAATTACAGGTACTCTTTCTTTTTTGTTGGGCGGTGGTGGGTGGTACGTGGATTTGAATTGCTGTTTGAGGTCACTTGCTTTCAGGCTTTTGCATTTCTTTTAAGGGGGATCTTCCAGGAACAAAATCTGTTTTATTGCTTTTTAAAATCTGAGAAGGTCTGTTTCGCCTTCAGTTTTGAAACGTAGTTTTGCTAGATATAAGATTGGTTGACAGGTTTTTTTTTTCTTTTATTTGAACACTTTGATTATGTTACCTCATTGTTTTCTGTCTGCCATTGTTTCTGCTTAGAAGTCAGCTGCTAATCTTACTGGGTTCCATTTTAAAATAATGAGTCATTTGGTTCTTGCTGCTTTTAAGATTTTCTCCTTGACTTTGACTTTCAACATTTTTACTGTGAGGCATCTGTCTGGATGTCCTTGCCTTTCTCTGAGTTAAAATATATTGAGTTTCCTGGATGTGTGGTTTATTGTTTTCAGTACATTTGTGGAGTTTTCAGCCATTATTTCTTTGAATTTTTTTTCCCCCTCTACTATTTTTTCTCCTCTCCTTTTAGAGTACCAAACTGTGCCTATTGGTGTCCCACATAGCTCTAAGATTTTCCAGTTTACTGTTGAGCCCCCCCACCCTTTATTTTTAAATTTCCATTATTGTAATTTTCAGCTTCATAATTTTTATTTGGTTCTTTTTTGTAGTTTACATCTCTTCATTGATCTCTATCTGAGGTGATATTGTCATTATACTTTCCTTTACTTTTATTATTTATTTATTCTTTTTTTAGAGATGGAGTCTCTCTCTGTCGCCCAGGCTGGAGTGCAGTGGCGCGATCTCGGCTCACTGCAAGCTCTGCCTCCCAGGTTCGCGCCATTCTCCTGCCTCAGCCTCCTGAGTAGCTGGGACTACAGGCTTCCACCACCATGCCCGGCTAATTTTTGTATTTTTAGTAGAGACGGGGTTTCACCGTGTTAGCCAGGATGGTCTCAATCTCCTGACCTCGTGATCTGCCTGCCTTGGCCTCCCAGAGTGCTGGGATTACAGGCATAAGCCACACCGCCTTCACTTCTTTAATCATGGTTTCCTTTAGTTCCGTGAACACATTTATAATGGTTAAAGTCTTTTTCTGTTAAATTTGACATCTTGTTTCTCATCATTTTTTATTGCCTGTTTTCCCTTCCCTTAGTGTATGGACTATACTTTTCTGTTTACATGCCTCGTAATTTTTTGTTGGAAACTGAACATGTTAGATAATACGTTATAACAGTTCTGGGCACTGGTTCCTTTTCCTCCAGGGCTTGTTATTGTTACTTGCTCAGTATTTGTTTAGTGACTGACTGGGTTCATTTAGTGCAGTTTGTTTCCCTCCGTAGTGTTCAGCCTCTGCTACTGTTCCTCTGGAAGGTGTAATTATGGATATGCCCCCAGTTAGGATGCGTTGACAGTGCTTTTGGTAGGGCTCTCTTCTTTTCTTTCCTGGAATACACCCAATTTTTAAACTCCACTAATTGCTGGCTGATTGCTCCAATCAGTCAGTTAACTGATTTCAACCAGTGCCTTGGGGTAAAATGTTCTATAGAATAATCCAAATTCTGACTCTTTTGAAGGAATAGTTTCTGAGGTCAGTGTTTAATTTTTGGTCTGATTGTACCAGATACCTTATTCCCTGGTTCACGTCTGCAAGCTAACCTACAGTTTAGCCTGTATCTTGATTGTCTAATTGCATGTATCTTGATTATCTTCCCAATTGCCTTTCAGCCTCCGCTATTCTTTAGAGCACCTTTAGGCCTTGACTTCATGCTATGTTGCAAATGAAGTCAGGGTCTTTGGGAAAAGATTAGGTGCTGTTTTTTTTGTTTTGTTTTGTTTTGTTGCTTTTTTTTTTGTTTTTTAATCTGCTTCTAACCCCAGGCAAACAGTCTGAGCTTGAGCTTTAGAGGTGTGGGAGTGGGAACAATGACAAGTTTCTCTCTGAGTGACATGCTGTGACTGCTCGGTGGGAGGTAGGCAGTAGCCTGGGGTCCTCCTGGTGTGGAACTACCTCCTCAAGAGCAGGGTCAAGAAGGATTGGGGTTTCATTATTTTCAGTGTGCCTGGCCCTAGGTAGAGCCTTCATTCCACAAGTGGGGGTTTGGCAGAAGGGTGCCTCCACTTCTAAACCTTCAGCAATAGGTAGCTGGGGAAGGATGGGAAGTACTGATGTCTTTTATCTCTGGGGAAGAAATCCCGTTGTCTGGGTGCTGGGGGCAGAGGGAGCCCTGTGTTCTTGCCTGCCTCAGTAGGGAGTGGAGTCTTCTTTTCTGAGCTGGGAGAGAGTGGGAAGGAAAAAAAGGGTTCAAATACCACGGACTCTTGCCTTTCTTACCGAATTTTCTAGATGTGTTCTTGAATAGATGTTTCTTCATTTGCTGTTTGCCTTTTGGACCATTTCCAGAGGTTTTTGATGGTCAGTTTTTACAAGTTTTCTCTTGGGAACAAGCCAGTGGAACCCTTTACACTGTCATTCATGCCAGAAGTCACTCTCCTTGTTGTTACCATTCTTAAATTTTAGTCATTGTGATTAGGTTTGTAGTAACATTGCATTGTGTTTTTAATTTGCGTTTCTCCCTGCAGCCTCAAAACTCCTGGGCTCAAGTGATCCTCCCACCTCAGCCTCCTGAGGAACTAGGACTGTAGGCATGTGCCACAGTCCCCCACCTGGCTAATTTTTTTAGTTTTTTTTTTTTTTTTTTTTTTTTTTTTAAAGAAATGGGGTCTTGCTATGTTGCCCATGCTGGTCTCGAACTCTTGGCCTCAAGCTGTCCTCCCACAGCGCTTGGATTACACCTGTGAGCCACCACGCCCAACCTATGTTGAAAATCTTTACATGTGATAATTTGCCATCAGTATATCTACCCTCTTTGGTGAAATGTTTGTTCATGTTATTTTCCATTTTATGGTTGTATTGTTAGTTTTTGTGCTCTTTAGTTTGGATACTTCTTTATATAGTTTAGATAGTAGTCCTGTCTGTGTTGATTATGTGATGTGCAAATATTTTCTTGTAGTCTAACTTGTCTTTTCAACATTTTAACAGGCTCTTTTTTTTTTTTTTTTTTTTTTTGAGACGGAGTCTCACTCTGTCGCCCAGGCTGGAGTGCAGTGGCGCAATCTCGGCTCACTGCAAACTCCGCCTCCCGGGTTCACGCCATTCTCCTGCCTCAGCCTCCCGAGTAGCTGGAACTACAGGTGCCCGCCACCACGCCTGGCTAATTTTTTATATCTTTATTAGAGATGGGGTTTCACCGTGTTAGCCAGGATGGTCTCAATCTCCTGACCTTGTGATCTGCCCGCCTCGGCCTCCCAAAGTGCTGGGATTACAGGCGTGAGCCACCGTGCCTGGCCTGCGTTTTACATTTAAGTCTATGATCCATTTTGAGTTAATTTTTGCATGAAGTGTGACCTAAATTTGCAGGTTGAAGTTTTTTTTTTAAGTTTTTTGTCTATGGATGTTCAATTATTTCAGCACCATTTATTGAAAAGGTTATCCTTCCATTATTGAATTGCTTTGGATATTTGTAAACGTGTTTAGGGAAAAACTCTCCTCAAACTGTGTTTTTCCTCTACCGTCATACCACAGCAATAATCAACACAGAAGAAGACTTCTGTGATCACACGCATGGGGTTGTTTTCCCCACACACCAAGCAGCAGACACCAGCCTGAGTGTCCTCTAATTCAGTTCGACACTATCTCCGGGTCGTTGGTGTCAGATCCCACAGGTTGAGGGCTCCGTACCTAAGACTGCTCCCCTAACACACACACCAGTCATAAGTCGGGGCCTCCAGAACTTCTGACCAACCAGCTTCAAGTTGGGGCTCCCATGGCCCCCTCTTTGGGTTCATTAATTTGCTGGACTGGCGCACAGAACTCAGGGAAACACTTATGCTTACTAGTTTATTATAAAGAATATTGCAAAGGTTACAGATGAAGGGACGTGCAGGGCTACGTATGGGGGAAGGGGTGTGGAACTTTCATGTCCTCCCTGGATGCTCCACCCACCAGGAACCTCTGTGTGTTCAGCTGTCTTGAAGTTCACTGAACCCTGTCCTCTTGGGTTTTTATGGAAGCTTCATGACATCAACATTCCTACCCCAAGGGCATAGATGGGACCCTACATGAGAGAGTCTTAAGACCCGCAGTCAAAAAGTCAGGGGAACATTAAGTGTAGAAGGCGGGCAGGAGAAAGTCAGAGGCCTGCCTCTGAGGCCTAACACTTCCAACATTATAATGAAAGACTGGAATAAAGGCTATGGGAGTTAAAGCCAGGAACCAGGGATGAAGACCAATAGATATCATAGCACCACAATAAAATAACAGGCATACTTGTGTGGGTCATTTCTGGGTTCTCTATTCTGTTCTGTTACTCTGTGTGTGTATTCTTTTGCTCATACCAACACAGTCTTGACTAGCTATGTAGTTGGCCTTCAGTGAGGTCTTTTTCGATTGTTTTAGCTATTTTGGAGCTTTGCCTTCCATGTAAGTTTTATAATGAGTTTTTATCTACAAAAATCCTTGCTGGGATCTTGATGGGAATTGTATTAACCTATAGAACAATTTGGAGAGAATTGACATCTTTACTGAGTCAGTATATTGCTGAGAACATAGTATAACATATTGCTATTTGTTTAGTTTTTTTTTTTTTTTTTTTTTTGAGAAATGGGGTCTCATGCTGTTGTCCAGGCTGGAGTGCAGTGGTGTCATCATAGTTCACTGCAGCCTCGAACTCCTGGACTCAAGCAATTCTCTCACCACATTCTCTTGAGTACCTAGACTACACAGGTGCATGCCACTAAACTCAGCTAACTTTTAATTTTTTTTTTAGTGACATGGTCTTGTTGCCCAGGCTGGTCTCAAACTCCTGGTCTTGAAGTGATCCTCTTGCCTCAGTCTCTTGTATTTGTTTAGATTTCTGATTTATTTCATCAGCAGTTTGGAATTTTTAGCATATAGGGCCTATACGTATTTTGCTAAGCGTATACTTAAAGTATTTAATTTTCTGTGGAGCAGTTGTAAATGGTATTGTTTAAAATTTCAGTTTCTACATGTTTATTGTTAATATATAGAAAAGTAAATGATGGCTGGGCACAGTGGCTTATACCTTTAATCCCAGCACTTTGGGAGGCCAACGTGAGAGGATCACTTGAGTTCAGGAGTTCAAGACCAGCCTGGGCAACATAGCGAGACTCCATCACTACAAGAAATTAAAAAAAAAAAAAAAAAGGCCAGGTATGGTGGTGTGCACCTGTAATCCTAGGTACTTGGCAGGTGGAGGGCAGGAGGATTCGTTGAGCCCAGGAGTTCAAGGTTACAGTGAGGTATGATTGCACCATTGCACTCCAGCCTGGGCAACAGAGTGAGACCCTGTGTCTCTAGAAAGAAAAGAGAAGTGATTGATATTTGAGTGTTGATCTTGAATTCTTCCTGAACTCATTATTTCTAGAATTTTTTTTTTGTAGATCCTCAGTAACATTTTAAGATTTGTTTTGAAGTGTTTCATCTTTTTTCTATTGTGATGTATTCTTATTTCATAATGACCAAATATTGTGGGGTTTTAGGATGAAGGCTGTTGAAATCCATATATCAATTTTATGCCCCATCACATTGATGATTTTCCTTATTTATTATTTTTTCTTTAGTTGATTCTCCTGGATTTTATAGATAAAAGAGTCATATAATCTGCAAATAGTTACAGTTTACCTTTTTTCCCCCAATTTTTATACTCATTTTTTTTCCTCATTTAATTATCTAAGACTTCCAAGATAGAGTTAAATAATGCTGGTAATACCATTTTCTGGCTTTAGACTCTTAGACTTGTTTGCTTTTTTTTTTTTTTCTTCAAGGCATTGCATGCTAGTAGGAGTTCATTTTATTTCAGTAGGTAGAATGCAGATAAAGTAAAACATATAGTAAATTTCAGTTCTCTAGTGTGTTCTAGTATTGAGGTGTTCTGTTTTGTTAAATTTATGGGAACCTGAAGGTTGACATAAATACTTTTGCTTCAACAGTTCTATTGTTGAAAGTCAATATTATAGGCCTTCCTGCTTTCTGTAGAGTGGCCAATATTTGATTTCTTTGTAGATTTTGCAGCACTTTATTTTCTTCATTCTTATTTTATCATACTTGTCAATTTAGAAAACAGTATTGATAGGAATGTATATTGATCTCAGGACTTTACTGGAGAGTTGATTTTCTTCTTTTTATTTTAAGGAGGATCCTTAAAAATTATTGGGGAACTCTTATTTGTTGTCATTTGATTTCTTCTTCTGAGATGAGGATTACAAAACAATTCTAACTAATGGAGCTTTTCAGTTTTTCTTTTTTATTACGAGACGGGGTCTTTGCTTTGTTACTCAGGCTGGAGTGTAGTAATGCCATCAGAGCTCAGTGCAACCTCGAACTCCTGGGCTCAAGTGATCCTCCCACTTCAGCCTCTTGAGTAGCTAGGACTATAGCCATTAGCCACGTGCCACCACACCCGGCTAATTAAAAAAAATTTTTTTTTTTAGAGATGGGTCTCACTTTGTTGCCCAAGCTGGTTTTGAACTGCTGGGCTCAAGTGATCCTCCTGCCACAGCTACCCAAAGTGCTGGGATTACAGGTGTGAGCCACTGTGCCCGCCCGAGCGTGCGTTTATAGTCTCATAAATGAGCGACATTCCTCCATATATAGCTCCTGCTGATGAGAAGTTTGGTGTGCTGATATTTTTCTTTTCTTTTCTTTCTTTCTTTCTTTTTTTTTTTTTTTTTGAGATGGAGTTGCCAGGCTGGAGTGCAGTGGCATGATCTCGGCTCACTGCAGCCTCTGCCTCCCGGGTTCGAGCAATTCTCCTGCCTCACCCTCCTAAGTAGCTGGGATTACAGGCACGCGCCACCACACCCAGCTAATTTTTTGTATTTTTAGTAGAGACTAATTTTTTGTATTTTTAGTAGAGGTTTTCACCATGTTGGCCAGGATGGTCTAGATCTTCTGACCTTGTGATCTGCCCGTCTCGGCCCCCCAAAGTGCTGGGATTACAGGCGTGAGCCACTGCTCCTGGCCTCTTTTTTTTTTTTTTTTTAAGATAATGTCTCGCTCTGTTGCCCAGGCTGGAGTGCGGTGGCGTGATCTTGGCTCACTGCAAACTCCGCCTCCCAGGCTCAAGTAATCCTCTCACCTTGGCCTCCCTAAGTGCTGGGATTACAGGCATGAGCCACTGTGCCTAGCCTAGTGTGGTGATATTTCAAGAACACTTTACAAAGCTTTATTCTACTTGCTACAGCTTGAGCATCAAGATCCTGACTCTGTAGTTTTCTTGTGATATAAACCAACTACATTTAGGGTTCATTTTCTTATCTTTTACTCACCCCAGTCTTAATTTTGTTGCACAGTGGAAAGCACATGAACTTCATGAGGTTCAGAAACTGGGTATAACACAGCTGCTTCTCTTTGAATCCTAATGACCTTGAATAAGTTATCCAAACTCTAATCCTCAAAATGGAGGATAATAATACCTCAGAGGGCTATATTTAAAGATGCTGTGAAGTACCACATGTAAATTATCTGGTACAGAATTTACCTTTGTTGATTCTCAGTAAATGTTTGCTGCCTCTCCCCTGAAACAAAATGAAATGGTGTGTGTGAATAGCTTTGTGAGCTTTAAATAATATAATTAAATAGAAGCCATTATTCTGTTTCCTCTTTCAGAAATGGGCATTAATAACATAATTTATAATCTCAGTAGTATCATGTGCTTGGCCCAGGTACATGCCCAGCTTTGGTATTCTTTAGATTTTTGTTTCTTCTTGCCCTACATACTTTGAAAGCCCTTGGAGAAATCCTACAGCAAATTCACATGATTTATGAAACCAACAGTTGACTAATTCTTACTCTGTTTCTTTGACTAATTCTTAGTCTATGTATCCACATATATGAACACTAAATCCACCTGTTACCTTCTTTTTATGGTATCTGGGTTCTCCTACTTTGCCCTACTTCTTTCCCCACTAAGAACTTTGAACCACATGGAATTTATTAGCTAGCATATACCCTGGTCTCTTCCTGTTTTGGTATTTCTGGTTGGATTGACTGTGATAATCCTTATTGGATATTCAACTAATTGTCTAAAATAAGCTTACATAGCATGAGTTAAGAGGTAGAGTGCCAAGGACTTGAAAAGCTTGAACTCCTAGGACTTACTTGCTGCAGTCCAGTTTAGAGAGAAATTAATGATTTCTGAAAATGTTCTTAGCACTCAAGAGCATTGAGATATTATCAAATATTCATTAAACATTTGTGTGCATAGCACTTTCTGGGAACCCAGATGGATGTAAAACGTGTATGCTTTGGTCCTGAGTTTCTTCCTTCCAGGGTAGTCTAGTTAGAGTTCAGAGTAACTCAAAAAAGTTGAAATGTAAGACATTAAGCCTTTTGAATACAAAATATTATGGATAATATGTGCTTATAAATTTGAAGACTTTGTCCTGTTTATTTTTTATAAAGTATGGTGAATTTTGTTTTCCTTTACCTGTGAACTAGAAATAAAAATACCCTGTGGGGTCATTGTGATGTTTAAATGAGATTGGATATGTAAAGGCCAGTTATAATATATAGACTTACATATATTCTAATACATACAATTAGTATTTAGAATTGTAATTTCTAATTGTATACTATTTTTTAAATTAAACAAGTAATACGATACATGGTTAGAAAAAATGCAGGCAGAACAAAGTAAGTATTCTTCTCACTTCAGACCCGAGGTTCTTCCGTATGTTCTTCTGTACCAAGAGTATGGTTTTAAATATTTTTCATTAATTATTCTAGAACGTATGCACTTACATATACTTACATATTTTTATAACATATAAGTGGGAACATATTATTCATGTTGTCTTGTATCCTGTGTTTTTCATTTAAAAAGAGATTTTTGGCTATATTCCCTGTCAACAAATATAGCTTTTAAATACATTATTCTTTTATTATTGATTGCTGAGTATTCTGTCGTTTGGATATGTGATAATATAACTGATATTTTCCGCCAGCACTCCTTTAATGCATTTTTTCAAAACTTTCATCTTCTTAGGATCAACTCACTATCCTGAAGGTCCATTCTCCCAAGAAGAGGGGACAGAAAGACAGATCTGTTTGTAAGAAAGGCTTGGGTATCCCATGAACGAGCCAACAGAAAACCGATTGGGGTGCAGCAGGACTCCAGAGCCAGATATAAGGCTCAGAAAAGGGCACCAACTGGATGGTACAAGAAGAGGTGATAATGACAGCCACCAAGGAGATTTGGAGCCCATTTTAGAGGCGTCTGTTCTGTCTTCCCATCATAAAAAAGTAAGTCAAATTGGAAGAATGATAAACAAAGGAAAAAATGTGGAGGATGTGGCAGAGGGAGGATATGGGGGAAAAAAAAGTGTGGGTCCATTGCTGGAGGGAGGATGGGGTGGTAAGAAGGAAACTTGCACATTTGTATTTTTTTCTTCTGGATAACTTGAAGTCTCTTATCTTTATTATTATTATTACTACTACTACTACTACTACTACTACTACTACTACCACTACTACTATTGAGACGGAGTCTCGCTCTGTCACCCAGGCGGAGTGCAGTAGCATGATCTCGGCTCGCTGCAACCTCCGCCTCCCGGGTTCAAGCGATTCTCCTGCCTTGACTACAGGTACATGCCACCATGCCAGGCTAATTTTTGTAGCTTTAGCAGAGACGAGGTTTTGCCGTGTTGGCCAGGCTGGTCTCGAACTCCTTACCTCAGGTATCCTCCCACCTCGGCCTCCCAAAGTGCTGGGATTACAGGCATGAGTCATCGTGCCCAGCTTCTTATTCTTAAATTAGCTTAGATATTATTTGATTTTGATTTTATGGTTAATGTCTTTCTGCTGACTCTTTTTTTTTTAAATTTCGGAGACGGAGTCTCATTCTGTCGCCAGGCTGGAGTGCAGTGGCGCGATCTCAGCTCACTGCAACCTCTACCTTCCAGGTTCAAGTGATTATCCTGCCTCAGCCTCCCGAGTAGCTGGGATTACAGGCACCTGCCACCACGCCTGGCTAATTTTTTGTATTTTTAGTAGAGATGGAGTTTCACCATGTTGGCCAGGATGGTCTCCATCTCAACCTCCTTATCCACCTGCCTCGACCTCCCAGAGTGCTGGGATTATAGACGTGAACGACTGCGCCTGGCCTCTGCTGACTCTTAAAAGCGTACTTAACCTGCTTTATCTTGTTGAAGGGAGAAGACGTGTTCTATGGGTGCCATATAATCTAATTTAACCATACTTTAGTTATGACGTTATCTGTTATTTCTGGAGAAATTCGAATTGCGTGTTAGAGCTACTTTTCCAGAAATTGTCTACCTCCAGTGTATACCTTGGGAGTCAGTAGAGTTCTGAAAGCTGAAGCAGATTTTATTCTTTCATTTCCTAGAGAAAAGAGCAACCTTTAGGCAACTATACCTATAGAGCAGAAGTATCAGAAAGTCATTGTTACAGACATTTTGCTCTGTGCTTTGGAACTTCCAAATAATATAGCATGTGTTTAATGTTTTATTACTAGTACAGTGTTTCTCAAACTGTGGATTGTACCTATTAGTGGGTTTTGAAATTAATTGTATTATAAAGTGTTAAAAATTAAAGATCAAAATAGAATAAAAACATTGAAGTGTGTATATAGTAAGTAATACACATTTAAATTATTTTAGTTTTATATAGTTATGTATATAAATATGAATAATAATATGAAATACATTTCTTACTACGGGTTGTGGTTAACATTTTGAAAGCCTCTACTGGGAACAGCAGCTGGGGGAAGAGTGTTTCGAGGTAGAGGAAACAAGCTAGTGCCAAGGTCCAAAGGTGGGAATATGCTTATCTTCCTTGCCTTCCCCTCCTGCCTCCCACCACCACCTGCGCCTGCTTGTATCATCTTTCTCTTCTTTCATCTTCTCCTTTATTTTATTTTATTATTATTATATATTTTTTGAGATGGAGTCTCGCTCTGTTGCCCAGGCTGGAGTGCAGTGGCACCATCTCGGCTCACTGCAACCTCCGCCTCCCAGGTTCAAGTGATTCTCCTGTCTCAGCCTTCCGAGTAGCTGGGACTACAGGCCTGCGCAACCACATCCGGCTAATTTTTGTATTTTTAGTAGAGACGGGGTTTCACCATGTTGGCCAGGCTGGTCTTAAACTCCTGACTTGAAGTGATCCGCCACCTTGGCCCCCCAAATTGCTGAGATTACAGGCGTGAGCCTCTGTGCCCGGCCTTCTTTTTTTTTTTTTTTTTTTTTTTTTTTTTTTTTTTAAAGGAGCAAAAGAAGGCCAGTGTAGTTAGAGCATGAGGAACTAGAGGGAAGAGTGAAATGAGATGAGGTCAGTGGGCCAGTCAGAGAACAGATTATACAGGTTTATTCAGGGAATTTAAATTTTATTTTAATAAAATTGCCTGGCAAGTGGGCAGCTTTTGGGGTGTTTAAACATGGAGACATTTGTGTTTTTAAAAGTATGACTCTGGTTGTGGAATGGATTATTTGAAGACAGAATGGAAGAGGGACCCAGGTGTTAGAATATAGATGAGAGATGATGTCACTTGAAACAGCGTGGTGGGAGCAGCAGAAATGGAGGGAAATGGTTGGATTCTGGATATATTTTGTGGGTCAAATCAACAAGACTTCCTGATGGATTAGCTGTAGAGTGAGGAAAATAGAGGAATCAAGGCTGATTCTCTGAGCTGAACTGAAATGGCAAAGCAAGAGGGAGGAGCGGGTTTAAGGTAGGGAAATCAAGAGTGGTGTTTTGGAAATGTGAGATTCAAGATTCTTATTAGATATCTTAGAAGATATATTGAGGAGTCAGTAACTGTGTCACGATAAGATTTTTATTTACCTCTGTTTCTTAACTATTTTTAAAACTGAACTGTTCTTAAGGAATCTAAGGAATTTTCAAGCTTGAAAGAATTTCAGGCTAGCCAATTTGAGATTCATAATGGCAATACAATTCTGTTTATCATGCTACATTATTTTTAATTACATACAAAGATCTAACATGTCACCCAGGGACCATTTCACCCACTGCTCTGTTGGGTCGCCAGTCTTTTGTCTTTCTTTTCAGCAATGGTGAGGCAGATACCCTTTTCCTCAGGGAAGAGAAGTCTGTGGTTTGTTGCCCTTGCCAATAACAAAAATGTTGGAAAGTTGAGTGGCAAAGCTGTTGCCATTGGCATCTTTCATGTGAACCACATCAGAAGATCCAGGGTGCCTCTCTCTGTTGGTTATCACACCAGTTCTTCCCAGGTTAGCACCTACAGTCACCATGCACAGGTTACCATTGTCAAACTTGATGAAATTGGTAATCTTGCCAGTCTCCAAATCAGTCTGAATGGTATCATTCACCTTGATGAGGGAATCAGGGTAGTGGATGGTGCCGGGCATCATGAGTCACCAGATGAAGGATTCCTTTTGCGCCCACAGAGATTTTTCTCACTTTGTATTTGGCCTCCTCAGGTGTAATAGGATGTACAGCAAAGCGACCCTTGGTGTCATAGATGAGATGGAAATTCTCCCCCGTCTTGTCAATGCTGATGACATCCATGAATCCAGCAGGGTAGGTTATATGAGTTCGGACCTTGCCATCGATCTTAATGAACCTCTGCATGTAATCTTCTTTACTTCATCTCCTGTCAGGGCATACTTAAGTCTGTTCCTTAGGAATATGATGGGGAGACACTCTCTCAACTTGTGGGGACTAGTGGATGGACGAGGAGCAAACATACCGGTCAATTTATCCAGCATCCAGTGCTTTGGAGCTGCTACCCACTTCAGATGCTTCTTGGGACCACGCGCCATGGCTGCGTTAGGCAAGGAAAGCAAAATATATTTTTAGAGTCCAGAACTTGCCCACCCAATCACTTTTGTGTCAGATTTACATTAATTGATTTTTTTATGTGTTGTAATACTGTATATTTTTGTTTACTGTCTTCACTGAAGTGGTATCTTCTGTAAATAATACTTGTGTTTTAATTTCACTAATAAATAATTAGGTGGATGGGATTTTTCCCATCCTTATGAATGAACTCATTTATTGCCCTGAAAGCCTTTCTTTGATTTTCCTTTAATCTTGAGCTAATGCAAAAGTTAGCAGTATGAACAAAAGAACCATTTTTTCTTTCATTTGTTTTAATAGATTTTTCTATGAGGAGCCAAGGAAAGAAAGGATCCATAGGTTGTGGAATGTTAGAGCTGAAAAGGCCCTCCAAAATCATCTTGTTTGCCTTCCTCGATTTACCAGTGAGGAAATTGTGTTTTTATTCCTAATGAAAATTTGCGTGTGTATGTTGTTTCTCTTTGGAGTTGAAGTTGTTTGCTGAAAAAGAGAATCTATATGCAGTACTGTCCCTTGCTGCCAATTTCACGGTTAATGTATACTACACATGGGAGCTAGAAAAGAAGGGGGATAGATAAGAGTTATAGAGAACTGCAGTTTTGAGACTGAAATTAAAGGCAAAATATTGATATCTTCACATGATTTGAGGAGTTCCATATGCTGATTTTTTTTTGTTGTTTGGAGAAAGGACTCATTTCTTAAAATTTTCAGTTTTGAAGTTGAAACATCTGAACTGTAGACTGCAACCTTCTGGATAATTCTAGTAATACCTTAATTGTATCACTTTCACAGACATTATCTCATTTGCTTCTCAAAACTATACTCTGAAATAGAAAGAGCAGATATGATTTCTTTTTGAAAGTAGACGAAAATAGGATTTAGAAAGGTTAGTTTAGGAATTTGCCCAAGGTAACATGACAAGATGAGAGCATGTGCTAAGTCTTCTGACTGCTCTTTCTGCCGAACAAAGCTGCCTTTATGAGAATTGGCACCAGATTGACTTAATGTTTCTGAATTCCAAACTCAGTCCCTGAGTTGTTTATATTGAGCCTAGAGGTTAGATTCAACAGTTGGTCTTGTTTTTTGGCAGAAGTTGCTGCAGACCTCATTTTCTGTTAGGCCAGGGTAATTTTGCTTCTCAGATGTGTTCTAACTTTGTAATGGGTTTTCTGTTTATTTTGAAAGCAAATAGAACAAATATATCATAGTACAGTCATTCACATTTCTAACAATTTTGCATCATTTTCTTTGTTTTTTCCCCTCTTTTAGAAGATGCAGATCTTAACTAAATTGCTTAGGCTTCATTTAAAACATGATGGGAGCCCTTAGGCTCTCTTAAGTTGTGGAGATTGGCATTCACATGCCAATCATGAATAAGGATCAAAGTAAAATAGGAAAAGCAGCAGGGGTGTCTCGTTTTTTATTAAGTGGAATTCTGAATTTATAAAGTAAGATTTAAGGTAATTATGTGCATTACAGACTGTGGTATCTTTTTGTACAAGTCTTTATTTACCGCCAGGTTTCTTTAAATCATTAAACCTATTAGGAGTGCCCACCTGATCACATATTGCCCTTTATAGAAAAGTACAAATGCCAGGATTTTATTCCAGGCCTGCTGAATCAGAATCTTTGGATCCTGGGTATATTTTTTTTGTTTCACAAGTAAGATGCTCACTGCTGTTTAAAAACCTCCTTCCTGGCCAGGCGCAGTGGCTCACACCTGTAATGTCAGCACTTTGGGAGGCCGAGGCAGACAGATCATGAGGTCAGGAGTTTGAGACCAGCATGTCTATCATGCTGAAACCCCGTCTCTACGAAAAATACAAAAATTAGCTGGGTGTGGTGGCAGGCACCTGTAATCCCGGCTACTTAGGGAGGCTGAGGTAAGAGAATCGCTTGAACCCGGCGGGTGGAGGTTGCAGTGAACCGAGATTGCACCACTGCACTCCAGCCTGGGTGACAGAGTAAGACTCCGTCTCGGGGAAAACAAAACAAAACAAAAAGAACAACCTCCTTCCCATAGGAGATAGTTAAGGAAAACAAACAAACAAAACCCAAACCAGTGCCTAATTTTTTTGATATTTATTTATTTTAAATAAGTATTTTATTTAAAATAGTTAATGTATTAAAAACTTCTTAGCAACATGCTTTGCAAAGAAATCTTAACACATTCTCTGAAGATTGTTAGGGAAATAAAGTTAGATTTATTTACTGTTTGTTAAAGGAAAATATCACATTTACTCACAGTTGACTCTTAAAACATTTTTTTTGAGATAAATTTTACATACCATAAAATTAACCCATTTAAAGCGTACAATTTAATGGTTTTATTAGTCACAGGGTTGTACAACCATCACTTCATTCTAACTTTAGGACATTTTTATCATCCCCTAAATAAACCTTAACCCATTTGCCATCACTTCCCATCTCTACCCCCAACCCTAGGCAACCTCTAGTCTACTTTCTGTCTCTATGGCTTTGTCTAATCTGGACTTTTAAATAAATGGAAGTGTAAGGCATGTGGTGTTTTGTATCTAGCTTCTTTTACTTAGCATAATGTTTTTAAGTTTCATCAATATTGTAGTATGTACCAGTACTTCATTCCTCTTTATGACTGAATAATATTCCATTGTATGGATATACAGGGGTTCTTTCTTATTTGTGGTTTCACATTCTGTGGTTTCAGTTACCCCTGGGTCAACTGAGATCTGAAAATATTAAATGGAAAATTCCAGAAATAATTTCTAAGTTTTAAACTTTGTGCTGATCTGAGTGGTGTGATGAAGTCTTTCACCTTCCTTGCCCTGTCCTGCCTTACCCAGGAAATGAATCATCCCTTTGTCCAGCATATCCATGCTGCAGATGGCTGGCTACTTAGTTACTTAGTAGTCTTCTGGTTATAAGGTCACAGATCACAAGAAGCGTGAGTGCAGTACACTAAGATATTTTGAGTGAGAGAGAGAGCATATTCACATAACTTTTTTTTTTACAGTATATTGTTATAATTGTTCTATTTTATTATTGGTTGTTAATCTCTTACTGTACCTAATTTATAAATTAAACTATGTTATAGGTATGTATATATAGGAAAAAACACAGCATATATAGGGTCCAGCAGTATCCATGATTTCAGGCATCCACTAGGGGTCTTAGAACATATTTCCTGTGGATAGGGGGAAACTACTGTACTATAGTTTATCCAATAATGAGTTGATGGACACTGGATTGTTTCCACTTTTCGAGTGTTGCAAATAATGTTGCTATTATTCATGTAGAAGCTTTTGTATGGATGTGTTTTCATTTCTGTTGGGTATATACTCAGGAGGGATTTTTCTGGGTTATATGTTAACTCTGTGTTTAACATTTTGAGAAACTACCAGACTGTTTTTCATAGCAGCTGCACCAGTTTATATTCCCACCAACAATGTGTGGGGGTTCCACTTTCTCCATACCCACACTAACTATTGTTACTATATTTTGAATATAACTATCCTAGTGGGTGTGAAACGATATTTCATCATAATCTGTTAGCTCTTGAGCTTTTATGAAGAGACCTGCCTAGGTTAACTTTAGCTCAGGATTTTAAGTATTAACCTCTTTGAGGAATTTGGAAATAGAAGCTAAATTCAAACTTACTATAAAACTCAAGTTGTGTCAATTTCACTTCAAATGGTCTTCTCATCATCTGTTCTGCCATTACTTTAATCTAAGCCACCACCATCTTCCATCTGGAATACACCTGACAGGACTTCTTGTTTTGTTTCTTGTGCTGTCCAATATATTCTTCACACAGTTCCTAGAGAGAGCTCTTAAAAATATAAAGTTTATTATGCCATTCCCATTTAAGAAATTCATTTGTTTCCCATTGCACTTATGGTACCATCCCAAATTCTTTCTATAACCTTCGGGATCCTGCGTGATCTCACTGCTGCCCTATCTGGCCAACTTCATTTCAGGACATTCTTCTCCATGTTCATTGAGCTGCAGCCGCATTGGCCTTATTTAGTTTCTTAAACAGGCTGGGCTCTTTCCAGCTTCAGAGCTTTCAAACATGGCTCTTTCCTCTGCCTGGAGTGTTGTTACACCCACACCTCTGGCTAACTGCTGCTCATCCTTCAGTATTCAGGTTAAGTTCTCTACTTCCACTTCATTCTATTTCAAGTTTCCCATTGTTATCTTTAATTACCTTTTATTTTCCATTACAGTGCGTATCATGACATATATTTGTGTGACTTATATATTTATGTTTATAAACATATAAAAAACATTTTATAAAAATTTATAATTGTTTAATAATTGTTTTTGCTTGTAGACTCTTCAGTTCCATGGTGGTAAGAATCTTGCTTTTTTGTTTTCCTCTGATATCCTCAGAGTCTAACCTGGTCTTTGAGTGGCATATAACAAATAATTGTTGAATGAATTTATCAGCAACAAATATAAAGTTCTGTGTCTAAGTGGTTTCAAGTATTTTCTTTAAAGAGATGTACAAAAGGAGCACGTGGGGACGTATACTATTTAGATGCTTAGGGAAGCTTAACTAATCTACTTCTTTAATCTTAGAATAAATGCATTCTTATCAGGAGAATAATGATAGTTCACTTTTATTGATCTTTTACAATGGATGAAGTAATTTTTTGAGCTCATTTGAATATGTTATTCATTCCTAAAGTAGCCTTTTAGAATAGATATTATTAGAATCTGTTTTACAGATGAGGAAACTGAGGTTTCATGTGAATGTATGTGTATTGTACACTGGGACTCTTGTCATGGGGATGATATACTTTTTCTCTTCAAAGGGGCAGGGTTTTCTTTTCATTGGTTTATTGTAAAAAGTGCGATATGGCAATTTCAATGGTTATTTGCCTTTAATACATTTTAAAGTACATTATTTCCATAGATGATAAGAATTGTGGAAAAAGAGACCCTGTGATAGGTGATAGTGATCCATTGTAGTTGTGGAATTGGCTCTCAAGTAACGTTAAATAAAATACCGGTGTGTACAGTTAGATTACGTTTACCTGTGCATAGGAATCCCTTCCTTATTTGAGGTGATGGAGAGGTTAGTCTCTTTGGTTCCTTTTGAAGCAGAATGGATTTTTAGAAAGAGTATTAGAAACTAAATACTTTAAAATTGAAATCTCTGCAGTAGGAATCTGTATTTTTCACAAGTTCCCCTATGTGATTGTGAGGCACACTTAATGATAGAGAGCCAGTGATCACAGTTTTCTTTTCATAATGCATATACGTAAGTTCCAGACCGGTAGGAATTACATCAGGGTAAAGCTGGGCCTAGAGGAGGTGGGTGTTTCTTCTTTTGTAAATGCAGTATGTAATAGTATGCCTCTTGTCTCACAGGGTTGTAATGATAATAACTTAGTGCATGTAAAGCAGTGGTAACACTGCCTGGTACAGAGAAAGCACTTAATAAATGTTAGATGTAGCATATCATTGGAGGTGTATATTTGTGTCAAAAAGAAAAGACTTCCTCTGTTATATCCAAAGGACAAAGTTAATCTTTCTTTATTTCTTTTTGTTTTTATTAGATTTGTATTTATCTTATAAAAAATAGATTGGTGGTTATCTGTCTTCACTCACTTGAACATGTTTATTCTCTGCATCCAAAATAGTCCAGGAATGGCTGGACCTGGTGGCTCATGCCTGTAATCCTAACAACTTTGAGAGGCTGAGGCGGGCAGATCGCTTGAGCCTGGGAGTTCGAGACCAGCCTGGACAACATAGCGAAACCTTATCTCTGCAAAGAATACAAAAATTATCCGGGCCTGGTGGCATGTACCTGTAGTCCCAGCTGCTTGGGAGGCTGAGATGGGAGAATCACTTGAGCCCAGGAATTCGAGGCTGCAGTGAGCCATGATTGTGCCACTGCACTCCAGCCTTGGCAACAGAGTAAGACCCTGGCTCAAAACAAAAAATTACACATATAATGTATATTCCAAGAATATTGTATTTGTGCAATATTTAAGTAAAGAAATGAATGATTAAACCTGAGTTTTAGTCCTGGCTGTATTGCCAGCCAGATGTGTGACTTTGGCCAATTTTCTTCATTTCTTTGGGTTTCATTTTCCTTACATTAAAATGGAGATGTTTAACTGGGTGATAAACATCTAAGATTTTCTTATCCTCAAAATTTCTGTGGTCCCCGACACTATATTAATACTTTTTTGTAATGGGATAAAAAATGAGTGAGGGTCATAGTTTACTTTTTTCATAAATCAATCCAGTTAGGTATCTTTGCTTAAGCAGCCCTGTTTAATGCCTTCTTTGATCACTTTTATCATGCCTGGTTTTATTTAGTGAAGCCATTTCTGTGGACCAGTAAATAATTTTGAAGGAAATAGTTTGGTAAAAGGAAAAAAGCAGGGTTTTGTACTCAGAGTGACCTAAATTTGTATCCCTGATCTCTTCTGTATCATTATTTTTCAAACTTCTGTGTAAGAGGACCCTTCAAAGAAAAACAACAAAAACCTTATTAAAGTATTACACACACACACACACACACACACACACACACACACACACACACACATAGATATATCGTAAGTGGATAGTCTGATAAACTTTTATAAACTAGACACTCCTGTATAACCAGCACTCCTGGAGGTCTCTTTATTACCTCCTCATAGTAACTGCCTATTCCCACTCCCCCAAAGGTAACCATTACCCTGACTTCTAATGGCATGGATTAATTTTGCTTGTTTTTATACTTTATCTCATTGTAATCATTCCATGTGTACTCTTGTATCTGGCTTCTTTTGCTCAGTATAATGTTTGTGAAATTCATCTGTATTTTCTGGGTATAGCTGTAGATTATTCATTTTTATTGGTCTGTGTTATTTCTTTATATTACTGTACCAATTTTTATTTTATTTATATGAAGGCAATCTGGGTTGTATCTAACTTGGGGCTATTATAAATAGTGTTGCTATGAACATTCCAGTACTTGTTTTTTAGTGAACAAATGTATGCACTTCCATTAGCTACATACCTGTGAGTGGAATTACTGCGTTAGGAAGATGATCCCATTCTCCCTTTAAACATCAAAAGTATTTAACAGACCTCACTACATGATACTCACATTTTAAATATTAGTTTGAAAAAAATACATGATAGAAATTGGCTATGAATTCAGTTCATCTTAAGTGAATTTGTATTTTGTGATTCACGCAGCACCTACATGATTTAAAGTAGTTACACCTACTTTATGAATATGAGACATTTATTCAGTCTACAGATTACATTTAATGTGCATATACACTTGCATAATTTTTGAAGTAATTAGCCAAGATAGTGGTGTTAGGTTGGGAATTAAGGTACTACTTAAAACTGTGTACCTTCTCTTAGCTTCTGTTTCTTCATTTACCATGTTTGATCTAGATTTCCACTTAATAAAATGGGATAGAAATATACTCATTTCAGAAAATTGTTATGAAGGTTTGATTAATTTGTAAAAAGCACTTAGTACAATGTCTGGCATGTAGTGTATAATAAATAATAATTGTTACTCTGTCCTTCCTTTATAATAGTACTTGACTACTCCATAACTGTAGTAAATCCTGATAAACACATCTTGAAGTTATCCACATATCTCAGCCACCCTTGACTTCAACAGCCTTTTCATAAAGGTGATTCCTAAATCTATCATCTTAGTGCAGTCTTCTTTTTTTCCCCCCCTTTTTTCTTCTATAGCCTTCAAATGAGAAGTGCTTTCTTCTTTATTGGACTTGTAACCATTTCAAATTGAACTAATGTTAAACTAAGGTTAACTGTCCACTCCCCCATCAGCTTTTCCTTCTATTCTAACTTTCTAATCCTAATTTCTCTTAAATAGTACCAACTTTCTTTCAGGTACTCAGACTTGGTTCCTAGACTGTCAAGAGTGGAAGGGATCCCATCAGTCATTTAGTTTAGTAGACACATGGATGCTTTTAATCCTTCTACAAATGTTTTTAGTTTCTTTACCATGTGTTGGCACTTTGGACTTGAGAAGGCATAGTTTTTGCCCTTAAGCAGCATGTAGTTTAGTTGGAGAGACAGGTAAATCAGTACATTTGTGGTGAGGGCTGTGTGATTTTATGCACAGATTACTATGGTAGTAACTCCAGCTGCAAATGGATTTAGCTAAGAAAGGACTAAAGGACATTTTAGACAAAGGGAACAGCAGATGTGAAGATTCAGAAGCAGATGTAATATGATGCCTGTAGGGAATAGTAATAATAATAGCTAATGTTTATTGAGTACACACTGGCACATACTGATGTCTGAACCTGAAAAATTTCTAGCATAGCTGGAATGAAAGGTCAAGGTATAGTGGGGTGGAGGATGTGGCAGTAAGTAAGACAAGACACCTGGGGCCTGAAATCTAGGTCTTTAGCCTCCTGGTCCAGTATTATGCCATCATTCAAATTTCTTTTTGCAATTTATATCAGTTTCAAATTTTGTGTAATGTTGTGTACTGGTTGAAATGATTAGACCATTGCCCCTAGGCCTCTGACCCTAAAGCCTGGACTTTTTAAACTATATTTGCTAAAGTGTATAGTTAGGAGGCATTCTGTAAGCTTTTGGACAAAAATATAAGAGAGGCATTTCAAACCAGGTTGTCCTGATCTTTATTTTTATGGCTCCCCTCTGCCTCCCTGCTCCCTTTCTGAGCTTTCAAGATATTAGGTTGAATAAAGAGATCAGCCTTTATGGTTGTCCTACTTTTCTTCTGCTCCAGATTGTTCTTTATAAATTGGGAGATAAGTAACTTTTATTCATTCAGCCTTCATATTCTGTTAAACTGGTTTACTTTAACCAAAATCAAGAATGCCACTATATAATAGTTTATTATAAGAAAACTAACTTGTAAATAGACTCTTGTCAATCACTTCATTTTATTTTCATGGAGAAGCCTGCTTAAGAAATTCAATTAAGATTAGAGGCCGGGTGTGGTGGCTCACGCCTGTAATCCCAGCACTTCGGGAAGCTGAGGCGGGTGGATCACCTGAGGTCAGGAGTTCGAGACCAGCCTGGCCAACATGGTGATACCCCGTCTCTACTAAAAATATAAATAATTAGCCGGGCGTGGTGGCAGGCGCCTATAATCCCAGCTACTCGGGAGGCTGAGGCAGGAGAATCGCTTGAACCCAGGAGGCAGAGGTTGCAGTGAGCCAAGATTGTGCCATCACACTCCAGCCTGGAGGACAAGAGCAAGACTTCGTCAAAAAAAAAAAAAAAAAAAAGATAGAATTGCTATTTGAGAATTTTTAAAAAACTGAGTGATTTTAAAGATCTTTTCCATTAAGCTTTGATGGAAGTCAGAGTATATATATTTCTAGGCAGGCCAAAATGAATATTCATATAGACTAGATATTGTAGTTATTCTTTTGGAGAATACTGGGTATACATCCATCAATACTTATTCTTCAGCTATCATTTTTTTTATAGATACCTTTGTTTCCACAAACCTCTTTGTTTTCATTTGTTAGTAATATCAGCTTGCTAATGCCCTTGCTACACATTTCCAATTTCTAAAGTTAAGGCTGGCTTCAACCTGTCAACTTGTAAAAAGACCATAAAAATCACCTGTTGATCAAACTAAGCCAGGTTTATTACATACTCCAGTAAGGGTGAACACTGCCCTAAAGAGTCCTAGAAGTATTTCAGAAAGAAAATATTGGATATGGATATTTACAGGGTTTTGGGGTCTGGTTTCAAGTAATTTTACTTGGCCCTGTTCTGAGTTTGTGATAGAATTCTTAGACCAAGTCTTGATAAACAAATATTTATTTGGTAAGTGAGCGTGTTTGCCCAGTTGAGCAATTATTAAGGATCTAATTGAGCAGTCTGTTGTTCAGTTAAATGAATTTTTGAGAAATTCCTAAAGCTAATGATGAAGTTATTTACTGGTTTGCATTCTTACCTTCTTGGGCAAGAATTTCCGAGAACAAATAATAAAGTTCTGTTGATATAGGGGTCTTAGATCTTAGTCCTTATAATTAAGCTGTGTGAATGCAGAAGGTCTCAGTTCTCAATGACATTTATAAAGGCAGACAAATTTTAATCAAAGGTTTACTGTCTCCAGCCCTGGATATTGTACCATTTCTTGACCTTTTTCATCTAATTGTGGATGGTAGATAGTATCATGATTGTGAGTCTTTGTGGCACTTCTTGTACTTCCACTAACATTTAAATACATCATTTATGTTTTGCTACTTTCCTAAATGCCCCCGAAGCTTTAGATGAACTAGTCTCTTTTTCTCAACATGGCACTTTTGCTTTTCCCTCTTGGTTATTTTCCTTTATCTCATCTTTGCAAAATTTTTATTCTTCATGCAGCCTTTCCTGAGCCTCATGATGTTTATCTTTGAACTAGCTATACCTTTTTTTCTATGAAGTCATTTATGTGGCTAATTTAGCACTTTATTAGATTGTAAGTCCATGGAAGACAGAGACTATGTTTTATTCATCTTATTTTTAATCATCTAATAAATATTTGTTAAACTGAATTACTCTGTTGAATTGAGTTAGGCCAAAACCAATAAATACCCAATAGGTTTGTGAATTATTTTCATATTAGACTGATCTTAAAGACCTTTTATCTTTATCACTATGGTTCTCTGTCTTTCCAAAGGTAAAGTGTACTCTGGAAAATTCTCATTTTAGATTGCAGTTTGGACAGATCATCAAAGTCAAATGTTACTATGTTTTGAAATACAGTCAGCAAAGTTCTCACAGATGGACTTTACTGAAAACAGATGGCGGGAGGGGGGAGATATTTCAAAATGTCTTTGTGCTCATTTCAAAGCATTGACCTCTACAAGTTTAAATATAGTTATTCATAGAAAAACCTGGAGAATTAAGTTTTATGCCTTTATTCTTGGCAGCTTTGGTTTTGTTTAATCTGTCACAATGTCATGTTTCTTGTCATAATTTTGTTGAGGGTGTGGTAAGGAGTATGACAACAGAAGCAGAACATAGCATGTATGTGATCATTGAATATAGATACAATTTATTGTTCAGGGAGGTATCTTTGGGTACTGTGGTTTGGTGGCTGTTGGATGGAAGTTAGAAATAGTAATTTCACTCATAATAAAATAGTTATTTGGACTTAATATTGGAAGACAGAGACTATTTTAAATATAGCGTCTAGCATAGTCTTTCCAAGCCATCAGTATGTGACATATGGTATACCCTAGGGGAAGTATTTTTTTATCCTGTTTTAGCCAGTGTTTAACTCTGCCACTGTATTCCTACTTTACCCTCTCTCTAACCCAGGGAACTGCATTTACCACCACCCACACCATGTGGATACTGCATTAGCAACTCCGTAATACTTGAACACAATAAATAGTTAATTATGGTCTAGTATTTTAATTTATCCTTTGAGAACATATTTGTGAATATTCTTTTATACAAGGGTAGGAATTGGTCATAGTACTTGATAATCAACAGATTTATTAATACTTTGCCCTTCTGAAGGAAATATTTTTGTTTTTGTTTGTTTCTCTTGTTGCCCAGGCTGGAGTGCAATGGCACGATCTCGGCTCACTGCAACCCCCACCTCCTGGGTTCAAGCGATTCTCCTGTCTCAAGCCTGCTGAGTATCTGGGATTACAGGCGCTCGCCACCTCACCTGGCTGATTCTTGTATTTGTAGTAGAGACAGGGTTTCACCACGTTGGCCAGGCTGGTCTCGACCTCCTGACCTCAGGTGGTGCACCCACGTTGGCCCCCCAAAGCGCTGGGATTACAGGTGTGCGCCACTGTGCCTGGCCGGAAATAATTCTTTTATAAAGATTCTGAATCTTGCTGACATATTGGGATGGATGGAAATATTTATCTTTACTAAAGTAATTTTTTTTTTTTTTTTTTTGAGACAGGGTGTAGCTCTGTTGCCCAGGCTGGAATGCAATGGCACGATCACAGCTCATTGCAACCTCGACCTCCTGGGGCTCAAGGAGTCCTCCCCCTTAGCCTCTTGAGTAGCTGGGACTGCAGACAGGCACGCAGCACCACTCCTGGCTAATTTTTGTATTTTTTGTAGAGATGTGGTTTTACCATGTTGCCCAGGCTGGTCTCGAGCTCCTGGGCTCAAGCCATCCTCCTGTCTTGGCTGCTATCAGTAGTCCTGTATGTAACCAGTTGCACTTAGCCTGATAATCAGAATTACTGATTGTGAGTAATCTCACTGATTACTTACTGAGTCACATCGATTCGGAGTGCAGTTTCATCATGTTTACTTAATGGTAGTATACATTAGCCATATTGTGTTTCATGTACATATATCTGTAGTTTTGAAACGGCTGACAGTAATTTGTATGAGAATAAAGACTCTCTGTTTCTTTGGAGAATCAAATACATGTTGAATATGTGCAAATATCTGAGCTATTTTATATAACATAATTTTATATTTTAAAATCGGTCTGCTATAATCATTTCAAGCTATTGCCCGTTTTCAGGTTTTATATAATTTTAATGGAATTTTGTCATTTTAATTTCATGTTTAATTAGGCACAGCCCTCATTAACTTATTGTTGAAAGTCTTCTAGAGCATTTATTAATTTAGCCATCATGTAAGTATGTTCCAGAAGCCATGGGGAAGAAGACAGACACTTAAAAATCTAGTTTAGGAAATGATACACTAAAAATGTAAAATTCTATTAAACATTAAATAAAACAGTATTAGTCAGTAAAAGAGCTGTAATCAGATATTACTGTCAAATGAGAGGCACAGACTTAAGTGCTAAAGAAGTCAGAAGAAGTAGTCAGAAGAAACAGAAGTCAGAAGAAGCAATTGCTGTGGATTAGATAGGTTATGCAGTCTCTAATGAAAATTGGTTCTTGGTGGGGTAGGGGGTGAAAAACTATTAAATACTACTATGGTTTGGAACCCCCCATAGGGCCACAGTACATAGATAGTATATCTGTGTTATTAAAATTCATGGGGATGAGGAAAGCAATCTAAAATGTCCCAGGGCCGGGTGCAGTGGCTCATACCTGTAATCCCAGCACATTGGAAGCTGAGGCAGGAGGATTGCTTGAGGCCAGGAGTTCAGGACCAGCCTGAGCAACATAGACCTCGTCTCTACAAACACGCATGTGCACACAACAGACACAGTGGTGCATACCTGTAGTGCACGCATGCACACACACGTGCGCACAGTGGTGTACACCTGTAGCCCCAGCTATTCAGGAGGCTTAGGTGGAGGATTGCTTGAGGCCAGGAGGTTGAGGCTGCAGTGAGCCATGATTGCACTACTGTACTCCAGGAGCCTGGGTGACAGAGCAAGACCCTGGGGTCTCAAAGAAAAACGCTGTCTCAAACTAAAAAAAAAAAAGGTCCCGGGGCTTGTGGGTAGCAGTAATGAAAGGTTGAGGAACGCGAGTTTAGGATAGTTAAAGAAGGGTTTTAAATAGGAACTATGAAGGTTAGTCATTGAAGGATAGATGGTAAGTTTTAGGTAAACAAAGATGGAGAGGTTATTTTATTCAGGATGGTTTTCTTGGAGATTATGTGTTTTTATAAAATCAGACTGGGTGTGTAACATGTCTCACATGCTGCATCATAGCCTCTAGTTAGTGTCTTATAAACTGAAGAGTAGGAAAATTAAAATCTCAGAATTTCCTTTTAAACAAGATCAAATTTAAAGTGTTGTAGTAGATTACCCATTGCCTCTGTGTTCATTCTTACCAAGTAGTTTTTTGATTAGAGGTAGAGGATTTATTCATTTCTTTGTGCAGTCATGTTAGCAGTACTGTTTATCTAAACAGACTCTTGGTTACATATGGAATTATGGTTCTCTTGTGCTGTCTTATTCATTGAGTTAAAGAATTATAGAATTTTTTTAGAGATGTAGAAGACTGTAGAGATTGTTTAAACTCCTCCATTGATACATAGGGAGAAAACGGACCTGCAGTGAAGATCCATTGATGTTAGTGGTAGAGCTGGCCTCACCACTTTGGTCTCCTGACTTCCAGTCTACTGCCCTTCTTCTCACAATATCATTTTATCTAAACCAGTATGAACCTTGGTCTGGAGGCAGAAATTTTAATTTTAGTAATTTATCTCTTTAGACCATACCAGATTGTCACTTCTTTTTCCATTTCTCTAGACAAATCAGTCATTTTCTCCAGAATGTGGAAAGGCAGTGGGTTTTGGAGTTTGACTTTTCCACTTCAGCTTTAACCTTGGACAACTTACTTAACTTCTTTGCCTAATGCTCTTATATGTTAAATGGGAATGAGAATACTTACTTAATAAGGTGGTTGTTAGGATTAAGTTAGATGACCTATATATAAAGCCTTTTCCTCTGTGTTGGATATATTTAAAAAATTTATTAAATGTTTTTCTCCCCTTTCTTTTTCTGCCACTAGAGTACTTACCACATTGTGTATCACAGTTAGTTATTTTATGTGTCCCAGGTGCGAGTCTTGGAGGTTTTCCCCTTAGTAATTTCTCAACTTTATGTAATATTATTATGGGGTCTATGACACAATTTTTAAAAAACAAACCAGTAAAGCCAGGAATTTGCTACTGAAACAGAGATGCTGCTATAGTAGACAGTTAATTCATCTGTCAGAGAAGAATTGAGTACTAGTGTTCATTTTTAATACTAATAATTCTATAATAAACTGACTTACTATATTGTTGATTCTTGTCTAAGGCCTTGTTTTGACCTTAAGAATTTCATTATAATTCCGCAAGGGAAATGTATTGATTGTGTCATTTGGCTCCCAGTCTCTGTCCTTGACTGTTTCTGTGATTGCCTTGCAGAGCTCTGAGGAACATGAGTACAGTGATGAAGCTCCTCAGGAAGATGAGGGCTTTATGGGCATGTCCCCTCTCTTACAAGCCCATCATGCTATGGAAAAAATGGAAGAATTTGTTTGTAAGGTAAGAGTGCAGTTTCTTGTCATTGTCATGCTATATATTTAGCCCTTCCAAAACAGAAACCTTTAAAGAGAGTGGTAGTACTATAGCCTTTGGTTTGCTTTGGGGAAGATCTGTGGCAAGATGGGGACAGAAGTGGTCTTGGGACTCTAATCCTGTTGAAGACAGAATACATTTGTTGGCTTGTAGTAGCCATGATAAAGCTCTGATAAAACTAGGATATCCAGCTGGGAAACAAACATTTCCTAATGTAGGTTAACAGAGTAAATGTCTTATTGGTGGTTTAGACAAACAGAATGAAACATAGTCAGAAGTGGTTGACGCCTGGAGATATGAAAATGCCCTCCTCAGGTCCCTTAAATCTGTTCTGCTGAGTGACTGCAATGGCAAATGTGCTGTTCTTTCTAGGGATTCTGTGAGTAATCAGGCTACTCTTGAGAGAGAAATTTTCCAGTTTTCATGTACATCTGGTATTTTCAGTTCAGCTGGTATACATTCTGTCTCTTAAGGCTTTTCTTCCAGTCCATTGTCTTCATTCCCTGGGACCTATGATAGGATTCTTTTTTTTTCTAAACTAGTAATTAGAACTGAGTTTGCCGCTTAGAGAAAATAGACACACTGATAAACTTGCAGGCACTTGATCAATCAGATCAATAAGGGCCCTGGCAGGTAGGATCTAATTAATGTAAGTCGATCAGTCTGTGTGCATACGTATGTGTATGTAAATTGATTTATTAAACATTTCTGGAGAACTCTTTATTATTTAGAGAGAAATTTTTGTGACACTTAGCTTTTCACGGCTTTTATGAAACCAAAACTTTTTATGTACATGGTCTTAGATCCAGGAGGCTAAATATAGGTTTTCTTACATTCACAATAATGCTGGAAATAATTGGGATCAGTGGACTTAGAATACTATTACTTTGGACCAGGGTATGAAAAGAGAACATTGTGATCTGAACATAGACATCCTTTCCAAGACTAAGGGTCCAGTGGGTTTTCAGGGGGAGTTTAAACATTTATGGGTCTGTAATAGAAAATTTTAGCCAGTTTGAAAATGAGTGAAGAAACAACTGAACAGAACAATAGATTCATTCTAGTGATCACTGTCTCAGGAGAATTAGCACAAAGGGATACAAAAGATTATTTTGTTTTTAAAATGCAAATTTGGTGTGAAGAAATCTCTCAAAGTTGGCAAATTTAGTATCTGGGCCATTAGGGGATTTTAATATTTAGAGATCAGCGGGGTACCGTAGCTGACTTAACTGCCTTTTTGTCCTCTCCCTTTCTGAACACAGAACAAAGAATAAAACAAATAAAACTCTAAATTTAACAGCGAATCGGAGAGTAAATAGGGCAGGACATTTGTTTGCTACAAACTATGATCTTCTGAAGGAAAAGGAGTGTTGTAAATATCGCTTAGCAGTTTGTTGATGACAGCAGAATGAAGAGGCATCCTGTTACACAGTGTTGTCTGGTGTGGCTCAACCCTGCCATGGCAGTGCAACTGACCACACTTGAAAACCAGCCGTGTCTAGTGGCACAGGGATTCTATTTCTTGGACTGGAAGCAAGTAAACAGAGACAGTTTAATATGAAATGTGCTGTGGATAATTTAGTCTTTAGAGTTTCCACGTTTGATCTTGGTCACTCTTTTTTCCCCTAGACTTCAGTGTTTGCTATTTACCAGCATAACCAGGTCCATGTGGGAATAGGATGTATGCTATGGGGAGTTTATTTGTTTTTGAAATTTATTTATTTTTGAGTCTCGCTCTGTCGCTAGGCTGGAGTGCAGTGGCACGATCTTGGCTCACTGCAACCTCCAACTCCCGGGTTCAAGTGATTCTCCTGCCTCAGCCTCCCAAGTAGCTGGGATTACAGGCATGCGCCACCATGCCCGGCTAATTTTTGTATTTTTAGTAGAGATGGGGTTTCACCATGTTGGCCAGGATGGTCTCCATCTCCTGACCTCGTGATCCGCCTGCCTCGGCCTCCCATAGTGCTGGGATTACAGGCGTGAGCCACTGCGTCCAGCTGTTTTTTTAAAGAAATGTTTTTGTGCATTTTATGGTCTAATATACCCACATACCCAGTGGATTATTACTAAGATATTTGAAGGTAGGCAGTGTCTTTGTCAAGCTTATAAATAAATATGTCTTTGGCTAAGCCGTGATCTTATTTTTTTATTCTAGGGGGTAAAAGAGGATACCTATTTGTGTTGGAATTTGGCTGACTGTGTATGACTCCAGGTTGAGAATGAGGGTGCAGTGTCTGTTGAATGTGTCACTAATTGCCGTGTAATTAAGAAAGTATAGCTCCTTGTCTCAGTATCTAGACCACTAGAACATTTGTTTAGAAATAACAGGGAAAATCACTCTGAAATTATATGCATATATAACCAGTAAGAAACTCACATATTCTTTTTGAATGTAAAAAGGGAACATATGACTCTTTTGTCTGTGTGGGGTAGCAGAGTAGCAGTTTGGATACAGCAGAGCTCTGTGCACATTGTGAATTGCCTTGAAGATGTAAGGGTTGATTTCTGTCTTCCTCACCCTCTCAGAAAATAAAATTCCCCCAAAGTAAGGTAATAGCAACATTCTGTAAGGTTAATCTCAACAATAGTGGTCTTTTCCCAAATTCAAATTTGATGCAAAAAATTCAGTATCTTGGTCTCTCTCTGACACTAAAAGAAGCAGACTGCAGAGGTTGACAGACTTCCAACAGTTCCAACAGAAGGGATACTGGATCCCTGATCCCCTTTCTCTCTTTCTCTCCATAAAGTCCTGTGGAAGATCTCATACAGCTACTTTTGTAAGTGGTAGTACTATTAGCAGCAGATGTTAAAAATATAGATTAGTCTTTTGGCATTATTTTATTTTATTGTATGTTAGAAGCAAGCATAGAATGGCCACATTAGCACCAGTAACCACAGACCCCACGTTTTGAGTTGGAAGGTGAGGGAGGAGAGGTTTTGTATGGCTGGGGGCAGGAAGAGCAGGGAAGAGGCAGAGGGCTAGTTTGGTTAGAGTGTTAAGAGGGACACATCTGTTCTTAAATTGTTAGTCCTCACTTCCTTTGGATGTGGAGATGTTACACAGAGGATTAGTTCTTTTACAAATATCTGTAAGGAAGTAAGAGAGCAGAGAACAAGAAACAGGTTGTGGAGCAAAAGGAATGGGCACAGTAGCTGGTGAGTAAGTGGCAGTCTTTCCATAGAGTAGAGAGAGAGCCAAGTTTCTGTGGCTTACCCATATTGTCACAAGACCCTGTAGTGGGTATGGTGGAGGTCATTGTCTGAAGGTGAATCTTGCTGATTTGCAGCCTGGATTCTTGCTTTATAGGGTAATAGACTGGAAGAACTGCTGAGCCCACATTAGCTGGAAGATAAACCATGTGCCTGCCATTTTTCCTTACATCTTTCTGTCTAGCAGAAGCAAGTTAGTCAAGATTAAGTGATCCTTGTGGTGTGACCTCTCGGGGCTATGACATTAAAAGAAGCAGAGTGCAGAGGTTGACAGACTTCCTACAGAGGGGATATCGGATTCCTGATCCCTTTTCCTCTAGAATCTGATGCGGGAGCGACCATGAGGAAACGGGAGGAAAGGGCGCTGAGGGACTGAAAGGGCGGTTAGGGCTGAGCTTCTTTACCATCTCTCTGTAGCATGAGAAGGAAGATGGATTAGTCACTAACTGTCTGACAGGAGATAGCCCCTGGGGATAGTCATGTACTGGCTTTGGAGTAGATGCCAGGGATTACTAACTAATTCATGAAATGCTTTGTGTCATTTTGTTTGATCTTCATGATTTCCCTATGAAGTAACTGAAGCGCTATTTTACAAATGAAGGAGCTGCAGGTTGGAGGTTTTATAATTAATTAAATCTCATATAGCTAGTTAATGCCAGGGGTCCACAATTTTCTGACTCCTGTGCTCTTTCTTTTCTGCTTCATCATATTTGCGTAGTGGGAAGAGAAGAAAGAGTAAGATGGAGGGAGAGATTTTAGCAAAAGGCACAAAAGTATGATTTTATGTAATTCTGTTTTTACCAATAGGAATATTAAATATAAAAATGTTCATATTTAACACCACAGGGATTTATCAGAGGTAAAGTCTGTTATATAGGATGAAGGAGGTCAGTATGAGTCAGACTTTGGAACCTTCATCCCACCATTAGCCAGGTTGAAACAAAGTTTGAAACCACTCTTTTAGGGCATTTCCTATAAATTTGTTTACTCTTTCCTTTTCCTAAGGCCCCCACTTAAAAGTATATTTTTTCTTTCTTTTTTTTTTTTTTTTTTTTGAGGCAGAGTTTTGCTCTTGTTGCCCAGGCTGGAGTGCAATGGCATCATCTCAGCTCACCACAACCTCCGCCTCCTGGGTTCAAGCAATTCTCCTGCCTCAGCCTCCCGAGTAGGTGGGATTACAGGCATGTGCCACCACACCCGGCTAATTTTTTGTATTTTTAGTAGAGATGGGGTTCGAGCTCCGGACCTCAGGTGATCCACCCACCTTGGCCTCCCAGAGTGCTGGGATTAAAGCCTTAGCCACCATGCCTGGCAAAAATATCTTTTTCATCAGTCTTTAAAGAACTCAGAATATAAGACATTATACATTTTGAGATGTTTGCCTTTTTAAAAATGAATTATTTTTCCCATTATAAAACAGTGTGATAAGACACAGTTGTTAGGGGTCAGTGTTGGTAAATTGACAACTAAAATCACAAAGATGTTTGATAATACCTCTCTGCCAGGTATGGGAAGGTCGGTGGCGAGTGATCCCTCATGATGTACTACCAGACTGGCTCAAGGATAATGACTTCCTCTTGCATGGACACCGGCCTCCTATGCCTTCTTTCCGGGCCTGTTTTAAGAGCATTTTCAGAATACACACAGAAACAGGCAACATTTGGACACATCTCTTAGGTATGTAATGTCAGTGATGTAATGAGCTGGCGATTCACTTTCTTCCTTTTTATTTTCATGTATTTGAGGGTAAGCACAGAACTTCAGAAATGTATTTGGATTTGCCATTTTGTTTTCTGAATTTCTAATGATGAATTTTCTGACTGGTTTACTCGTAGTTTATCCTGGTTTGCACTATGATTTTGTTATAACTTAAGTTATATTTCTTTCTACTAGATTTTCAGATCTTGTCCTTAAACCAGGCCAAATAAAAGTTGCTATACAAAATGTGGTTTCATATTGTAGTGACCACTGAGAAGAAAGTATTATTTAATAGAAGTAATCTGATCTTTTAAAATGCATTACTTATATGCACTGCTAATTTTCGGTTTGGCCTGAAGTAGAATATGGACTGTAATTTTTTCTCCATAATGATTGTATATTAAAGAAAGAATACTGTAGAGGAAAGAATAGTCTTTCCAACAAATGGTGCTGGGATAACTGAGACATATGTAAAAGAATGATCCCGAACTCACATATGCAAAAGTGAACCCAAAATGGATCAAAGACCCAAACATAAATCCTTGTAAGTTTGGATTAGGTGACTGTTTCTGAGAATTGCCACCAAAGAAAAAATAGATAAATTGGACTTCGTCAAAATTAAAAACGTTGGTATATCAAAGTGCATTATCAAGAAAGTGAAAAGACAACCCATAGAGAAGAGAATATTTATAAATCAGCTAGTTGGTAGGGATCTAATAAATAACTCCTACAACTCAACAATAAAGACAACCGATTTTAAAAATGGGTAAAACATCTGAATAGATGTTCTTCCAGAGAAGATCTAAAATGGCCAATAAGCACATGAAAAGATGTTTGTCATCGTTAGGCATTTAGGAAAACGCAAATCAAATGCTTTGAGAAATGCAGTGAGAAATCTCAACACTTCACACCCACTAAGATGGCTATAATCAAGAAAATGAAAAATAACAAGTCTTGGCAAGGATGTGGGGAAATTGGAACTTTCGTACGTTGCCAGTAGGAATGTGAAATGGGGCAGTCCCCATGGAAAAGTCTGGCAGTTCCTCAAAAAGTTACATAGAGTTACCAGAAATCAACTCCTAGTATATTACCCAAGATGACTGAAAACATGTTCACATAAAAACATGAACACAGAAGTTTGCAGCAACATTATTCATAATAGCTAAAAAGTAGAAGCAACCCAGATGTCTATCGACTGGTAATGGATAAACAAAATATGGTGTATTCATACACTGGAGTATTATTTAGCTGCAAAAAGGGATGAAGCACTGATACATGCCACAGCATGGGTGAGCCTTGAAAACATTTGCTAAGTGAAAGAAGCCAGACACAGAAGGTCACATGTCGTTTGATTCTACATGCATGAAATGTCCAGAACAGGAAAATCCATAAAGACAGTAGATTGGTGGTTGTTTAGGGCTGTAAGGAGTGGGGAATGGGGGATGATAGCAGATATAGTACTTCTGTTTGGGGTGATGAAAATATTTTGGAATTAGTTAGTGGTGATGGTTGTACAACCTTGTGAATATAGTAGTTTCTGGCCTTACTCCATTTGATTTGCATTTCTTATCACACATTTGATTTCCATGGTGCCTCTAAGTTCCTGCCTGCTAGTATAGTGAGAGGAGAGTAGAGGGTCAAATCAAGTTTGTTGCTGACTTCTAATTCAAGGGTAATTTTTAATTAAAATGATAAAACAATTACTTAGCAAATGTTGAAGTTGAAATTTCTGTGCCTGCCTTGTGTTAGGTGGCCCCTCCCTAAGCAATAGGAACATGGCATCTTTCTGTGTAGAACAGTGTAAGAATTGGTTAGGAAATGGCCTGAGTAGGCATTTTGTCCTTAACTCTTGAATCTCCTGAACCAGCTGATGAGGGCCAGAGAAACAGCATGACACTCTCTGACAGCTATTGGTAGAGGAAAGCTGTATTTCTTGGCAGGGTTTAGGGGTATTGGAATTCATTGTAAAAACAAAAGCAAAAGCACAATGGACCTTTGAAAGCTGGACTATGAGGTATGTGCCAAAAACTGTATAAATGAAACTATTCTACATCTAGAGGTAGAAGTGGCTTCATTATGTCTTCTAAGAAGTAGCAGCAGTGTCTGATTTCTTTTTAGATTATGCCCTTAGATAAGTTTTTATATTCTGTATATTCAGTTTATGAAGCTGAAGTATTTCTGATACCAACAATGTTGGAAGTAAACCACAATTTTGGATAGGCTTCAGTTATTTGGAAGATTTTTCTCATTGAACTTTTGATTCAGATATTGTTGTAATGCAGAAGGATTGAAAACAGAATCAGTTATAATACTGTCTCTTCTAAAGGGTGATATTTTATCTATTTTCTATGCTCTTTTTCCTAGGTTGTGTATTCTTCCTGTGCCTGGGGATCTTTTATATGTTTCGCCCAAATATCTCGTTTGTGGCCCCTCTGCAAGAGAAGGTGGTCTTTGGATTATTTTTCTTAGGAGCCATTCTCTGCCTTTCTTTTTCATGGCTCTTCCACACAGTCTACTGCCACTCAGAGGGGGTCTCCCGGCTCTTCTCTAAGTAAGTATCTGTAAAGCCCATATTTTGGCCAATGATTTAGAGGTAGTGCATTAGGGAAAAACATTCAGCAGAGTTGGCAGAATTCTTAATATCATCTCATGCAAACTTTTTTTTTTTTTAAATTAAAGAGCAACCCAGTTTGGCTCTTAGCTGTCGTTGATGGCTTATGTCATGAGGGATTAATTGGAACCTGTAGTGGCCAGTAGTTTTAAAATTACTGCATTAAATGGATTTTTTTTTTTTCTGTCATAGACTGGATTACTCTGGTATTGCTCTTCTGATTATGGGAAGTTTTGTTCCTTGGCTTTATTATTCTTTCTACTGTAATCCACAACCTTGCTTCATCTACTTGATTGTCATCTGTGTGCTGGGCATTGCAGCCATTATAGTCTCCCAGTGGGACATGTTTGCCACCCCTCAGTATCGGGGAGTAAGAGCAGGTAAGAGCACGGGGAGGTTCTACATTCGACATTCATTTATTCACTAGTTAAATTCACTATTTATTAAAGTTCTACCATTTGCCAAACATTATGCTGTGTATTTGTGATGCCAAGATGAAGAAATCATAGTTCCTATTGTTGGGGGTTTTTTTATGTAGTAGTCGTAGTAGTTGTTGTTGTTAGTAGTGTTTATTAATTGTCTTAAAGCATTAGGGTTGAGGGGTCATGGTGAGTATGAGGTGACATAATTTGGGACTGTTACTTACTTGAGTTTATGGCTAAACACCATCCAGAAAGTGGTAGTCTATAACTTTTGTAAACAATGATTTCTCTTACTCATTGTGGAGTGTACTTTTTGTAGTGATTCTTTTTTTTGTTGTCATTTTGTTTTGTTTTATATTTTTATTTTATAATGGATAATCTGCTTAAGGCTTCACCCCCATGCTGATTATGTTTTGTTAAAGTGGGCACCATATCTCCCTTCTGATGTAGGGATAAAGGGGCTTTTTATATTTAGGATAATGCCTGTTTAGCTGGAGATCATAGAGAAAGCCACAAGCCCCTCAGTGCCTTGGCTGAGTCTTCTTGTAGGACATGGAATTAGCAGAGATGTTCTTGTCTCCTACTCAGTGTCAAGCTCAGTGCCCACTGAGAATGAACAAGGAGTGTTTTTCCTTTCGTCCTTAAACCCCCAAAACCATTTAGTATTAAAATCTAAACCCTGGATCATCTGTGGGTACCTGGAAGGTTAGACACAGAAGTAACCTCATGTCAGTGACCACTGTTAAAACACTCTGCCCTCCTCCTTTTTGTGTTCATATGAGCAAATGAGCATTGGTCAGGGTCAGCTTTCAACAGTACTTGAGTAGTACAGTGGTGTTAAGCCTGCTTGAGCACATGAGATAAGAATGTCTTTGCTGAGTAGAGCTGAGCATTCTGTTATTTACATACATCAGAAGAACCAAGTTCCTGAGCCTTTGACTTAGAGAATGATAGGCAGAAACCATTAGCAGCCTTTGCTTAGCATGTAGAGGAAAAGAACAAGTGAATAGTGCGAAAGTCTAGCAAATCTTTCCTTAGAGGAGCAGAGGTAGGAAATAGTTTTTCTTTAGGTCTGCTTGGTTCTTATCTGTTGTGAGAGCAGCATTGCCATTTTCCTCTTCTCTTTTAGATGTCCATTTTATTTGTGAGTATGCATCCCATAGCTGTGCTTACATACATTGCTGTATACCAGCAGTTTATTTGGTAATGTCCACAGCAAGTAATAGGTTCTTTATCTGTTGAGAAAGCTTTTACCAAATGACAGCTTGTTTTGCAAGGGTCACTGTTAACTCTGTGTCAAAATGTAGGAGCAGTTACTGGCAGGGGCAGGGAGCTCCTGTGTTGCTTTGGCTGATACACGGGTTTCAAAGTGGATTTACATCAGTGAACTTCACATTTTTTTTTCCATCATGACATTTTCTATTACAGTCCTGAACACGTGTATCTATACGTAAGTTCATGTATATATAAATTACAAAACTTTAACAAAATAGTATTTAATCCTCCACTTATGTTACAGTCTGGTATTTTAAATTTTATTCTAGTTCATTTAAAAAAATGCTGGTTGAGACTCTTTTAATTGATCTTAGAACTTAGGTCATATCCAGAAGTTTAAAAAAACATTACTTTAGATGCTTCTGGAGGCAGTAAGGCAGTAGGGCTGTGGCTGAGTGATTTGCTAGACTTTTGTACTTGATTGCTATTTAGGGGCCTGGGAGCTTATAGTATTCTCTCCCATCCCCCACCCCCATTAGGTCATTTGTTAAAGGCATTTAACAGTTTTTAAGTGCCCAGTTATAGGTTGTAGATTTAGATTAAATTTCTTCTTCTTCTTTTTTTTCTTTTCTTTTTCTTTCTTTCTTTTTTTTTTTTTTTGAGATGGAGTCTTGCTTTGTAGCCCAGGCTGGAGTGCAGTGGTGCCATCTTGGCTCCTGACCTCAAGTGATCTGCCTGCCTCGGCCTCCCAAAGTGCTGGGATTACAGGTGTGAGCTGAGCCACTGCGCCCAGCCTTAGATTCCTATTAAAAATAGGTGATGCCAGGTGATGTGATCATTCATCGCCTCTCCACCCCAACAACGCCTGCTGCTTCAAAGAGAAGATGGGATACGTAAAATTGCTTGTATTGTAACCTGTGTCTGTAAAAGGACAGGCTAGGACAGTTTAAATAAACTCCTGGAGCTGTCCTTTCCGAAAACATTTAGCAACATTAATTCAAAACCCTTGAAGACTGCTGACTTACTAAGCTAAGCCTCTCTTAGTGAGGCTCATTGCTTTTTTTTTTTTTGAGACGGAGTTTCACTCCTGTTGCCCAAGCTGGGGTGCAATGGCATGATCTCGGCTCACTGCAGCCTCTGCCCCCGGCTTCAGGTGATTCTCCTGCCTCAGCCTCCCGAGTAGCTGGGATTACAGGAGTGCGCTACCATGCCTGGCTACTTTTTGGATGTTTAGTAGAAATGGGGCTTCACCCTGTTAGCCAGGCTGGTCCCAAAGTGCTGGGATTACAGGTGTGAGCCACTGCACCCGGCTGGCTCCTTGCATTTGTAAATCTTTAGAACATAGCTGTGTTGTCTTGTGTGACAGTGTCCCAGAGTTTGAAGAACCTTCTTTTTCCTTTAAAACTGGAAGCTAATTTTATATGCTACTTTGAAATATTCAGTTCACAGAGTTAATGGTGCTGTGCTGTAATACTGACTTCTGGCTCTTTGTTTCTCTTCTGCATTACTTTACTCTCTTCTTGTGACTCCTAGGAGTGTTTTTGGGCCTAGGCCTGAGTGGAATCATTCCCACCTTGCACTATGTCATCTCGGAGGGGTTCCTTAAGGCCGCCACCATAGGGCAGATAGGCTGGTTGATGCTGATGGCCAGCCTCTACATCACAGGAGCTGCCCTGTATGCTGCCCGGATCCCCGAACGCTTTTTCCCTGGCAAATGTGACATCTGGGTAAGTATGTCGGGGTGACTGAGTGTGTAGGTATCTGCTCATGAGTTATTGGCATCCTGCAGAGTGATGCAATAGAAAAAGTTTTAGACACAAAGTCAGGAGAGTTGTATCCTGGTCCTAACTCCCTATTGAGCTTTCTCTGGACAATAAGTACAATAATAACTAACATTTAGTGAGCACTTCCTTGGTGCTCAGCATGGTACAGAGTGCTTTGCACGGATTACCTCATTAAATACATTAGCCCTATGTGGTATGATAACTCTTGTTAATGTCTTCATTTTACAAAGCAGGAGACTAAGGCTTAGGGAGGTGAGGCCACTTGTCCAAGCCATGTGGCTATTTAAGTGGTAGAACAGGAATTTGAATTAGGCTAGTTTTAATATCAGAATCTGTGCTCTTTTTGACAATGGAAAGTCATTTTGCCATTCTTTGTCTCAGTTTCCTTATTTATGAAATGAGGATGATAGACCAGATTTTCACCAGAGCCCTTTTTAGGACCAGATTTCTATCAGGGTCTTTTTTTATACCGAAATTTAGTGATTTGTAATGAGAGACTGAGTGTATGTATGTCTGGTGGAAGAAGAGGGATTGTGAAGAAGAGGGAACTGGATTGAACTGGATTGTGGTCATTGGTAAGAGAGGAGGAAAGAGAAGAGGGAAAAGAAAATATAAGGACTGATATAGATAGAAAAACTTATAACCAAAGAGGGCCTGAAATATTTTCAACAAGACAACATTGGAAATACACTTAATGTGAAATCTGACCTTTGTAATTCTGTTCCTCAGCCTATTGCTGATTATTATAGACTAACCTGGTGATCTCATCTCTTTAAAGTTTAGTTTAGCTATCTGAAAAATGAAGATGATCTTGAACTTAAGCAATCTTTCTAGCTTCAAATTAGCTAATTTATCTTTCTGATTCATCATCATCATTTTAACATTGGTATGGAGGGGTTTTTGCCCTTTATCCCCTTTCTTTGGGGGAAATTAATCCCGTTTGGTTTCCTAGGAAACATCTCTTGGGATGTGACTTGATTTCTTCTAGTTTTTGCTTCTAAAATCAGTGTTTTTCTCTTGATAAATACTGCTTTGCCACTGTACTTTTTCATTTTGAGATTATAATGACAGAATAGTGTAATTTTTGAAGTGCAGCGAGCAATTGATTACCCTTCTTGAGATGTGGAATAGCATTCAACAGAACAGGTAAAATCAGAAATAATGTCACTTGCTTGTAGACCAGCTTCTGACTTGAGAAGTAAAAGGGCCTGTTTGCTTAGTTTTTGACACATTATGTAGTTCATGAAATTTGAGAATCGTAGCACTGAAGGAAACTCTGGGGACCATATGTTGTGACATTCCACACACCATCCTGGAAGCCTCTTTAGTTTTTCTGACAGAGAGCAACATTTAAATGACCATAGCTCTAGTCCTCTTGTCCATGACAAAATGTCCATCAGCAGTGAGTAGGAAAAGGACTGTATGTGTAATCATAGCCCATGGCTAGGTGTCAAGGGATCCTTGGGACCTTTGTGGCCTGTTAGCAAGAGAGTCTGTGTGTCATTTGCCACTGGTTTCAGTGTTAAGTTTGTAGATTTTTATGTGTAGAGCTTAGTGGCAGCACCTTGGTTTCTTTGGGAACAGCTGGCTTTCAGCTCAGCAGAATGTGATACACCTAATGGATGTTCCAGGATCTGTGGACGCCTTGAATTTGAGCTCTGTCACATCCATTCCCTGCCTTCTGCTCAGCATAAACCAGGATTAAACGATCCTAAGAATCTTTAGCAGTCTTAATAATGTATGGGTTTCTCTACCCCCTTCTCTTCTTTTTTCCCCCTCCAGTTTCACTCTCATCAGCTGTTTCATATCTTTGTGGTTGCTGGAGCTTTTGTTCACTTCCATGGTGTCTCAAACCTCCAGGAGTTTCGTTTCATGATCGGCGGGGGCTGCAGTGAAGAGGATGCACTGTGATACCTACCAGTCGCCAGGGACTATGACCCTAAACCAGGGCCTGCAGCACTTGCGGGCCTCCCTGCTGGCTACTGATGCCAGTACCAGAGGAGCCCCAAAACTTTGACAGCCTTGTGGGCTTTGTGACGGCCCAGGGGCTCTGCGTGGTACATGACTGAGAAGAGAAAAACAAAAATAAATCATACCTCAAAGGATGGAGTGCATCAATTGGGAGAAAAGGAGACATAGCCCAAACCCTGGCTTATTCTTGGGATCTACTGATTGCGGGCTCTGCAAGACCCTTGGCAAACTGGCTTCTGATCCATATCATATTTATTTGTAGAAGATGGCGAAACAGTTTAGCTGGTGGTTCTTTCTTCTCCCTTTCTCTCTCTCTATGACAATAATACAAACCAATTTAAGTGAACATTTATATCCGATAAGGGGTGGGAGTGTGATTTTAAATGCTCTTTTGGGAGAACAAAGAAATTAATGTAAATAAGATTTCTAACTGTTTAAATAAGACTTTATATAAATGTTTAAAACATAGGGGTAAGGGAGGGAGGGAGAATTTTTGTATAGAATGAAACATGCAAGTACCACACACTGTTTGAATTTTGCACAAAAAGTGACTGTAGGATCAGGTGATAGCCCCGGAATGTACAGTGTCTTGGTGCACCAAGATGCCTTCTAAAGGCTGACATACCTTGGACCCTAATGGGGCAGAGAGTATAGCCCTAGCCCAGTGGTGACATGACCACTCCCTTTGGGAGGCCTGAGGGTAGAGGGGAGTGGTATGTGTTTTCTCAGTGGAAGCAGCACATGAGTGGGTGACAGGATGTTAGATAAAGGCTCTAGTTAGGGTGTCATTGTCATTTGAGAGACTGACACACTCCTAGCAGCTGGTAAAGGGGTGCTGGAGGCCATGGAGGAGCTCTAGAAACATTAGCATGGGCTGATCTGATTACTTCCTGGCATCCCGCTCACTTTCATGGGAAGTCTTATTAGAGGGATGGGACAGTTTTCCATATCCTTGCTGTGGAGCTCTGGAACACTCTCTGAATTTCCCTCTATTAAAAATCACTGCCCTAACTACACTTCCTCCTTGAGGGAATAGACATGGACCTTTCTCTGACATAGTTCTTGGCATGGGAGCCAGCCACAAATGAGATTCTGACGTGTCCAGGCTTCTCCTGAGCTCGTCTACATAGATTGGTAGACCCTTCCTTTGGATTAGGAAAGATGAGTTTTACCTCTGGTACACTGTCTTGGTAAGCCTGGATGTGACAGACGCCTCGGCTCTCCTTGAATAAGAAAGCCAGCAGAACTCTTAAAGCCAGTTGTAGTACGGAGTTGTCAGCACTCACTGAACCTCACTTTACAGGGATGAGAGTGGCGTGGCATTTTAAATACAATGGTATGTTATTGCCAGGGAGTGAGGTACAAGACGATGGCTCATGTCACAGGCCTACCTGATACAGTGTCAGAGAAAGTGGTGGGGAAAGGATCTGGTTCATGGAATTCTGATCTTGGCCCATAGGTGAACCACCAAAATAGTGCTCGAGTCTTAGGTTACTGTCATCAAAGACTTGGGATGACTCCATTATATCCTGGGGTTGTGGGTATTAGAACTAAAGAGGTCCTGAGCATGGGGACTGGCGTCCTCAGTAGGTGTTTGGGAATATGGGAAGGGTCTCCTATTTATTCAATAGAGTTTTCTCAGTTATTTTCCTCCCTTGCCCTTGCAATCTCCAGCAAAAGGTGGGATCCAGGAAGAAAGAATCCAGTGTAGAAGTTGAGAAGAACTTGAACGTTTTGGTTCTGGATAAGGTCACTGTCCTAGGTGCTAGGTGGACCGAGCAAAAGACTCAGTGGATGAACTGGTGCAGTGCCTGACAGAATAAAGAACAGTATTAATCCCTTTGCGAAAGCATAGTCCAGCAGGACAGTGGCCATTTGGACAGAAGCCCACTTAGTTTCTTGGGAGCAACAGCACATATCAGAAGCCAGACTTGCTCTTCGGTCATGCACTTGGGGATACAGCGTATAGGTGCAGCCCTGTCACAACACCAACAGAAGTAGCAGCCTCTGGGTGCAGTCACCCACACCCCAAAGCTGGAAGGATCTGGTTCAACATAGCACAAACCCTTAGGAAAAATGAAATTAACATCACTGATGTGTAATCCAGTAAAATCTCCCTTTTTCGGGTGTGTATGTGGGCATGTGCCCATTTCTATGTGTGTGTCTACGTGCAGCTCACTACCAACAGCCTCATGTGCACTTGACCTGACAGTGCTCGCTGAGAACTCTCACCAGGTTGGCGCCTGAATGCCTTACTCTCAGCAGTCAGAGGCTTGCTTGCTCTGTGCAGATTTTTAATTTTCTTTTTTGGCCCTAGGCTGGTTGGGACCTCTACAGCTTCATTCTTTCACCATTAAATAGTGGCCTTTTTCAGTATTTTCCCTCTTCCCCTTTATAAATTATGCTAAAGCCACAAAGCACATTTTTGGGGATCATAGAAGGTTGGGGTTCCAGAAAGGCATCTGTGTGATGGTTCCATTGATGTGGGATTTCCCTACTTGCTGTATTCTCAGTTTCTAATAAAAAGAACCAAATGAAATATGACCTGTCGTGTGTTTTTTTATTGCCGTTCAGCTTACCTCCCCTTGGCTTTTGGCACTTCTCTGAAGCTCTAATTTAGACACTGTGATTTAAGAAATTTTTGGAAACTTCCCCTTCGGGATGCAGAAATCAAAGTGCTTATGCCCAACTCCTGTTTCCTAACTCAAGCTTTCCTCGTAACTTGCACCAGGTTTAGAATGGAGGGGAGAGCAGCTCTAAGGGGCAGTTCTTATTTATTATTGAAGTTTATAAAAATAGTCTCTAATGCCAAGGGCAATAGGCTCTACCATAAAGCCTGGGTGTGTAGTAGGCTGTACCATCTAGGTTTGTGTAAGTGCATTCTATGATGTTTGCGTGACAACGAAATCAACTAATTATGAAATCACTTAATGATACATTTCTCAGAATGTATCTCTTTTGTTAAGTGAAACATTACGAAATTTATTTTTTTGGGCACTGTGGCTCACTCCTGTAATCCCAGCACTTTGGGAGGCCAAGGCGGGCAGATCACGAGGTCATCTCCTACAGGCAGTGCACATTGACTAAGTTCATTCCTTGCTTTTGTTGTTTGCTATTATAAATAGGATTTTGTCTTCAATTATATCTTCTAAAAGTTCTTTTGATTGGTGAAAGCTATTGATTGCTGAATATTGGTTTTTTACCCCGACCATTTGCTGTTTTCTCCTCCTAATCATAATTTTTTCTTAGTTGGTTTCCAGTAATAAAGTCATGTTGTCTGAGAAAAAAAAAATAGTCTCTAATGTAACACTTGATGCCAAGGGATGTGTTAGAGAACTGTCGATGTCATATGATCATAATCACAACCCTCTGAGCCATTCAGGAGTATTTTCACTCATTTTATAGATGGGGAGACTGAAGCTTAGGAAGTTTAAGAATGACTCTGGTGCCAGCACTGTATTGGAGAAAAGAGTGAAGAGAAAATTTAAGAAAACCTTTCTGTATTTGTTATTCTGATTAAACAGTCTCATATACATTGACTTAAAGGTTTTGGGGTTCATTAACCTAGTCCCTTCTATATAAGAAGAGGATCTGGTTCGAGTTGGTGTTTGAAATAAAAAAAAAAAAAAAGGAATTCCAACCCTTTTGCCTTAGGTAAATTTAGTTTTTGGAACGGCATTTCCAGTATCGGGATAATATGTTCATTCTGAATTCTCATTTTTAAGTATAGATTTAACTTTAGAGTGTCCCATACCTTACCTGGGCATAGACATTGGATCATTCCCTGCTTTTGACAAACAATATTAGCTGAAGCCTACTAATAACCCACTTGTCTTTTCCTAGTCTCTTCCCAAAAGGCATCTGAGCCGGGCATGGTGGCTGACGCCTGTAATGCCAGCACTTTGGAAGGCCGAGGTGGGTGGATCACAAGGTCAGGAGTTCGAGACCACCTTGGCCAAAATGGTGAAACCCCGTCTCTACTAAAAATACAAAAAATTAGCTGGGTGTGGTGGAGGCACCTGTAATCCCAGCTACTCGGGAGGCTGAGGCAGGAGACTCGCTTGAACCTGGGAGGTGGAGGTTGCAGTGAGCTGAGACCACACCACTGCACTCCAGCCTGGGTGACAGAGCGAGACTCCATCTCCCCCCCAAAAAAAGTGTCTGTATGGTTCCTGATACTCAGGTGATGTTATGTGGTTGTAGAGGAAGTAGATAAGGACAAGTTTGGATTCTGACTTTGTACAGAGTGCTAGGCTGTGGGTGCCTAGAGAACCCTCTGGGCAATGTTACTTTAAAATCATCCCAGAAACAACATCGTCTTCTTGAATATTTGGCTTCAATTGTAGTGTTTCATTTTGTCTTCCCCTCAGAGGGCATGAACCATTGGCCAGCACTGCCCCTACCCCCCACCAACACCCTGTCTAATGTACAAATCTTTTCTGCCTTCAGCTGTTTGACTTGGTGAAACAAGGGCAGCCTGTCTCACTCATGTAGAGGCTGCTTATGATGGCATGGGGCAGGAAGGAAGCGTCACGTGCGATGGCCTCTTGTCACCGCCATCCTACTGTCCCACCGTCCCTACCCTGCTACACTACCTGGAAATGAAAAGGGTAGCTTCAGATCTCAGTTGTGCCATTTGCCATGTAGCATGGGCAAGTGGCCGTTTGCTTGTCTAGCCTCGGTGTTCTGTTAAAATGAGGCCAATGATACATCCTCTAGAGCCCACGCTGAGATGCTGTGGTTTCTATAGATAATTTCCTCAAACTTCCCATAGTGATTAGCTGGGTTTTCTGCCAAACCCTCGCTCCAATTCCGTCCTTTTGTGGACTTTATTTACTTTTCTGGCCTTATGCCCACTTTCTTGCCTCCCCGCCGCCCCCGAACCACAACTTCACTGAGCTTAATGAAGTGGTTGAAGCATTTTCCCTGAAAGCTCTTCTATTAAAATACACAACATTATTATGTGGATTTAGTAGTTAACATATCCTTGGTACTGAGGAAGGAAGATCTGACAGCATCCTTAAGTTCCTGGTCCTCCAAAGGTGGTGTACAACATAAGATTTCAAAATTCTGCATTCTAATTTATCAAATGACTTAGGTTCCAAGTTCATGCGTCCGAGAGCAGGTGATGGGCTTTAGAGTGAGCCAGGCTGCCACCTGCTGTCCTTTAGTGGTTCTGCTAAAAGTAGAAGAGGAATCGTTCTGACCTTCAAAGGCAAAGCTTACGAGAATATTCTGTTCTCCAAGGTAGAGAAGGTTAGTTTATCAGAAATGGTTTTTCCTTCCAATGGTCTTGAAAGGGATTCCCCTCAGCCATGCAGAGATATGGGGCCCAGAGGAAGCAGACAAAACAAGGCCAGAAGCTGCTCCAGCTTCCTAAGCTTGGCTTTTTAAGAGTTGATAAATTTGCCTGAAAGTGCTCTACCTGTTTGGGTGGGGATGATAACCCTTCCAAAAGATAACACTGGGTTATGGTCCTACAGAGACTGCTGTTTGGTGTCTGTGAGTTGGTAGTTGGGGTCAAATGCAGTTGGAGGTCAGAATGTGCCTTAATGCCAAAGAATGAACGGCAGGTGGGCGGCCACGGCCTTGGCAGGAAGTGGCAGGGCGAGAGTTAGTGCTCACCCTGCTGTGTGCCGCACAGGTGGTGCCTCGTGACACATGGTTGGGACACTCAGTGATGGCAGCCCAGGGGCTAGAAAGGGCTCCTTGCTGCTTTCTTAACCCTGCTGGGCCTGTTGAACACCTTATTGTTCCTGGCATCTAAATTGTAATTTCTTTGTCCCCACCTCCATGAAACAAGGTAATGTCATAATCGCAGTTAGCATGTATTTATTTAGCGTTTAGTATATGCCAGGCAGTTTCAAGCATGTTACGTGAATACATCACATTCAATCTTCATATACTCTTCCAGTAATCTGGAGGCAATTTTCAAATCTGCTGTAGTTTCTATAACATGGGACTAATGATAGTACCCACTTTCAGGGGGCTGTTGTGAGGATGGAATGAGCTGAAACATGTTATTTATTTGGTACATGTAAACCTTAGCTGTTCTAGCATTATTCTGCCACTTAAGCTGGCTTCTCCGAGCTGCAGTGTCTTCTGCTGTAAGGGGGCATTAATACTGCCCTCACAGGGTTGTTGCAAGACATGACGGTAAGAGTGACATTCTGTAACCTATAATGTAAGTGTGTTTTACAGAGTTGGCATTTGGCCTACTCTAGAGGCAAGTTAGGGCTATTTGCTGGTAGGAAACTTGAACAGCTTTGAACTTGAACTTTGAAGTGTGGAGGCTGAGGGTGATGGAGCAGCAGGGGGAAGGGCCCCCAAAGCCCTGCATACTATCCATGCCCATCACTGGGGTTTGTTAAATGGAAAGATTTGAGGCCGGCCTCTCCCAAATTTCTCCATGGTTTTGCCCTTAATGTTGCTCTCACTGTGGAGACTGTTGTCGCCTGGGATCCAGGTCTTGGGGTTTGGTGGGGGGAGGAAGCTGCAGGGCCTTGGGACCCTGGGGGAGATGTGTGTGCGCTGGGGGTGAGTTCCCAGATAGAGCTTCCCTCCCAGTGGACCCTGCTTAGGAAGTTGGAATGTTCCCACAAGTTCCAACCCTAAGGATTTCACTCCAGGGACAGAGTCAAGTAGATTCTTTTGTAAATCATTGGCCAGAAAAGAGCACAACCACTGCTCTTTTTCACCATTTTACAGCTATTTTTGCCGTCCCCTGAATGTACATCAATTTCCATGCAGCAATTGGATGTCTCAGCCTACTGGCTTTTCATAGATGCAAACTTTCCTTTAGGGCTTTGTAAAGAAGTTTTGGGAAGTTCTTCAATAGCAGCAGTTTGGGGACATCACGTGTAGCCCTGTCGATATTTCCTGAATGGATTTCATTCCTTTCTCAGTCTTGACCATTCCCTTACCCAACCCCCACCCCAACACAGTCAAAACCTTTTTGAGCAGCAGCTAGGAAGGTGAGCGGCCTCCCACCATGAGCCTCACTTTGGGGAATCTATGCTTTAGTTGGGGCATATTCTTGCCTTAGCCTCATCTCTGCATTTGGCCTCATTCTGCTGCTGCTTCTCAGTACCCAGAAGTCCTTGGGTTCTACCAGAGACCACTCTGACAGAAAGGGTCAGAAACAACTGACCCTTTCTTGGCTGGGTCTGGACTCTGGAGTACAGGAAGAACTAAATTATTTTGTCTTGGTCCAAGCTGAGCTCACGCTGGCTTCCCGAAGAGGAGACAGGAAGGTTAGGTCAGAAGTATGCTCATGTTGAGACCTAGGGCGGATGGTACCGGGCACCATGAAGCATCTTGAAAGTGGTGCCAGGTGATTGGTTTCCTGTTCCATCCAGCATTCTCCGGAGGCAGGGGCCACCAGCCCAGGATTGAGAGGAGCGTTGGCCTGGGGGCGACCCAACTGCAGTTAGCTGCATCCCATGTCAGTGCTGACTTTTGGGATGGCTCTGGAAGGATCACCTTGCCAAAACACAGGTCAGGCTGGGTGGTGTCACCGCAGGAGTTGGGGCAGTAGCCCCCAGGCACACACAGGCAGCAGGAGTAGGGGCGGCGAGGCTGAGGTGTCCGAGGCGCCGCCGCAGTCCTGGGCGTTCTCCTGCGAACGCAGAGCAGAGGTGAGAGTGCAGCACTCAGAGGAGGACCCTCGAAAAGGGAGGGGCTTCCACCACTAATTTGGGCCAAAATCCTGGGGAAAGGGGAGTTTTGGAAAGCCGGGGAAGCACTGCTACCTTTCTTAGGCCCCTACCTTTTGGGGGAAAAGCAAAGGCTGGCCCCTCAGCCTGGGAGGGGGGCACCGGCCTTCTCTGCTTGCCCTCAGGCTTGGAGTGGCCGCGGGGTCATCCTCTCGGAATGTCCTCAACTCTGGGAGCATCTCTGATGGGGGTTTCTGGTCCCAGCAGGGCAGACTGTATGAAGCACCCGGCTCAGGGCCTGACACCTGGGTCTCGGTTCTGGAACTCTGGGAGCATCTCTGATGGGGGTTTCTGGTCCCAGCAGACCAGACTGTATGAACAGCACCCGGCTCAGGGCCTGACACCTGGGTCTCGGATCTGGATCCGTACCAGCCACTATGACTATTATCCACGTGACGGCCTCCTCACATTGCTCGATCATTCGGAACTAAGTGTAGCGGGAATGAGGACAAGATGGGAAAACTGCATTCTAATTCACCTAGGGCTCAAGCCCTAGGAAGCATGGCTCTTTGTTAAAGCATGTTGGGATCCTGGTTGACTTCGTATTTTAATGACACAGGGGCTCTGCTGTGTTTTCACACCACCACTTCAACAAATGTGAAGGGTTTTTCCCACCCCACTCTCTGGACACCAACTGGGTGTCTGTTCTGAAACTCAATTCAAGTCTGACACTATTGAGAGTTAGCATTAGATCTCGCAAGTTACAGGGCTCGGTCCCACAAGGTGGCCGTCACTTCAGATGCCAATCGCAAGCCCCAGGTCTCCTGTCCTTCTGACAGACTGGCTGTAAATCTAGGGTTCCCATGAGCCTGTCTCAGGCTCCGTGAGTTGTTAGCGTGGCTCACTAAACTCAGGAAGGTGCTTCCCTCACCATGACCAGTTTATTATAAAGGACGCAGGTCAGGCGGCTGAGTGGAAGAGACACGTAGGCCAAGGCACGGGGTGCGCAGAACTCCCACACCCTTTCACCAATTCGGACACTCTCCAAACACAGTGGCTCAGGGATTTTATGGAGGCCTCATTATGATCATTGATTAAATCTTTGGCCATTGGTGATCAACTCAGTCTCCAGCCCCCTTCCTTTCCCAGAAGCCAGGGGCTTGGAGCCAAAAGTCCCAACCCTCTAATCCTAACTTGGTGTTTCCTGTGGCCGGCTCTCATCCTGTCTAGGGCCCCCAGCCACCAGTCATCTAATTAGCATGCAAAGATACCTCTATCATTCCAAGGGTCTTAGAGGCGCCTGTGAAGGAACCAGGGACTAAGACCAAACACTATAACAAAAGATGCACCTATCACCCTAATCATTCAGGAAATAACAAGGGTTTTAGGAGCTTGCCAGGAATCAGGACAAAGACTAAAGATCTGTTTCTTATTATATCACAGTGTCACAGGGCATAAACGCGAATGTTTTCCCCAAGAAGCACAGGCACAGGTGTGTTCATTGGCATCCCTATATGCTCCTGTCTGCAGGGGCACAGACCCAGGCACAGAGGGTTTGGGGATGAAAATCCGGCCCACCCTCGATCCGCCTCAACCCGCACCTCTGGATGGAAGGCGTGGCAGGAGTCTGGTCGCCGGCGGAGCTTCTGGGAGCGCATCCGGTCACATTTGACAGAGGCATTATGTGCAGAAGCCACTGTTAAGGTCAATATCTCAGGACCGGAGCCCATTCTGCAGACTGGAAAAAGGTCTGGAAGAACCTGCTCTGGTGCCACCAGTTGCCCTGCAAGCAGCTTTAGGGTCAGGAGGCAGCACCGGGGCCCAGGGAAGGGTTAGAGAACAAATAACGGAGCCCTGTGGAGGACAGACGGGCGGTGAAGGAGGCTGGCCCCGCTGCTCAAAATCTGAGCCCTGCAGACACCTCCTACAGCCCCCGCCCCCACCGCACACATCCCCGAGCATTGCAGGATATATTTGACTTCTGTCGCCTCCTGCAGCACTGGTGGGAAGATGCTGCAGTCACAGGTGGGGTCTGTCACCAGGAGGAGGAGGTTACTGTTGGGAATCTGCTGCACCACAAATACCCTGCAGCAAAGAAAGGGAGTCGAGGATGGCTCCGTGGCGACCACGAGAAGGGCTTCTAGGGAAGGAACTTCTGGAGACTTTAGTGTGGAGTTAGGGTGGCAGGGAAGCCCGGAACCATGAGGCAGGGCGGGTCGGGGCAGCTAAGGGAACGGGCCTGGCAGATGGCTCAGTCCTACTGGCTTTCCTCACAAGCCTTTGCTGCCGCATTTCCTTTCCTAGCAGACTGGAGACAGTGAGGAAGTCCAAACTGGGCCGCTTTGGAGAGTGCAGAGTTGCTATTAATATATGCAGGGACGACAGGCGTAAATCAAGACCGTCCCGAGCAAATGGGCGGGCGAGGCAACACTTGCTTTGGGTGAGGGTGGTGGGGGCAGGCCCGGGCGAAGCGGCAGCGCTGGAGCTTGGCCACCAGGTGGCGCAGTGGTCCCGCGCTCGGCGAGGCCGCCCTGCGAGGAGTGGCGCGGAGTGGGGCGGAGCCCGCCCGCCAGGCCCACGGCCTTCCCAGCAGTCCCAGCGGCCGCCTACCGAGCGCCTCCCCTGGGATGGGCGGTCTCACCCACCCAATGTGCACACCACAGCCATGTATACTCTCAGCCTTCACAGCTCTGTATGAGGCTGGTGGTGTGCCCATTTTGCAGATGAGAGAATGGAGACTAGAGGAGGCGAAGTCACTTGCCCACGGTCATAAGCGGGGGAGCGCAGAGACAGTTTTCAATTCAGGAGTGTCTACTCTGAAGCCCTCGCTTCACTCCGGAGCCCGCTGGCTCTATCCTCGCACCGAGCCTTTGCGACAAGTGCACAGGGAACGCTAACCTCAGCCGTCAACCCTGCACAGAACCCGGGGTGAAACCCGCGCAGCACGACGCGCAGGGAGTTGGGGAGGAGGGAGCCCCCGATGCCAGCGCCGCAGGTGCCGCACTGTTAAATGGTGTGCCAGGGGCCCGGGGGTCTAGGGACCGCCCTGCGAGCGGCACGTCTGGCTGAGGCGACCCTCGAGGAGGCCGCTGCATTCCCAGCGTGGGGGTCCTCCCAGGCTTGGGGGCGGGGGGTCAGCAGGAGAGACCCCTCCGTGCGGCCTCCCTGCCTCCCCGGGGCCAGGGCGGGTTATAACGAGCGGCTTCCACACAGCAGGAAGCCTGACAGAGGCGCCCGCGGGGCTCCCAGCGACCCGAGGACATCGCACACTTTCGGGCTTCTCTTCTCACACTCCCTCTGCCTTCCAAGTTCTCCCCATGCAGCTCAGGCGCGGGCACTGGCACCGCCCCGGGCACCGCCTGAGCAGGGGTGGGGGAGACCCGCTGAAGGGCCCACTCGCCCAGAGACGCCGTGGGGTCACGGCTGCGGCCTTGGTGGGGTGGGCTCGACACTCAGGGTCAGGCCTCGGGACCACCTCTCCCCATCCCGGCTGTCCCGGTCCCCAGCCGTCCTGCCCGCCTCAGACCTTCCGCCTCCTGCGTGTCTCCTCCACTGAGGACGGTGGGGGAAGACCCCGGGGGCGTGGGCTTTGCACTTAGAAGCATCCCCCTCCTCCCGGCTGTGGAGCCGCTTCCCTGGGGGTTCCGGGGGCCCTGCCCGGACTTCCGCCTTGCGGAGGGCGGGAGGAGTGTGGCGGGACGGGCGGCGCCGCCCTGGGGTCTTACTTCTGGCAGGGCCCGCACTCGATGATCCCGTTGGCCTCCCGGATGGCCGGCTGGTACACGAACACGGGGTACTCCGTGTCGCAGGGCTGCAGCTGGTCCTGCTTCTTGTGTTTGTGGGCTGCGGGCAGACAGAGAAAGGACATCACGCCACCGAAGGGGCCTCTGGCCTGCGGTGACCTCGCCTCGGCACTCCCAGGGCCGGAGTTCACCCCAGTGCATTTGCAGATGGTCCCTCCTCAGGCAGTTCTCAGGACACGTGTGGGAGGAGCCGGGCGGGTGAGGGGAGGGAAGACACACGGAGTCTCTGGAGAGGGTGGCTTCGCACGGGGAGCGCCGCAGGGGCCCTGAGCCTCGGTGGAGGGAAAGCGCTTCCTCTCGGGGAGCCTGGCCCTCGCTGTGAGCTGGGGTCAGTGCACCATCTCCAGGGCTCCTTCCAGCACTCAGATCCCGGGGGAGGGTCTGAGCGGGGAGCAGAGGCAGTAGGGGCACCAAGGGGTGGCTTGGGGGTACTTAGGCCCACCACCCCTCCCTTCACTGTGGACAGACGCAGTGCAGTTCCTGGGCAATCCTGCCCTGCTCTCCGGCATAGCCAGGCCCACACTCCACCCATTGAGCCTGAGCGCCTGCGGTGGGGGCAGCCGGGCAGGTGGGCTCCAGGCCTGGGGCTGCGGAAGCCCAGAAGCCACAGCCGCCGGGTGCGGGACTCCTCGGGGGCTGCGCGATTTGCCTTAGCTCCCTGGGACAAGGACAGTGGACTCAACCAAAGGTGGAGGCGAGTGCCTCAGCCCCACTCTGCGGGACCCAAGTCTGTTCCCTCCCGGAGCCTCCTGAGGTGGGCACATGGCAGAGCAGGGCCCTGCCACACAGGCTGTCTGCATGGCCCTTCTGTTCTCAGGGCCTGGCTGTGGCCCCCAGGGATAGACCTAGAGGCAGGGAGCACAGGTGTGAGCTACCTTCCCAGGCTCATGCAGAGTCCTACAGGAGAGCATGGGTCTCCCCAACTTCCAAATCCAGAAGCTCCCAGCCAGAGCTGGAAACCCAGAGGGGACACTAGCTGGCGTGCAGAAAACCCTCACTGAGAGGAGCAAGCCCACAGCGGCCAGGGCTGTGAGTTTTGTCCCCAGGGCTGGGCACAGAAGCCTGCCTGACAATGGCAGGGTTGAGTGGCGTCCCCAGGGTCACGCAGTGGAAGGGGCTGCAGCACCTATGCCCCGGCCTGGGACTCCAAGTCCAGTGCGCCTTCACTGAGGACACTGACACCTGCGCAGGCCAGGCCAGGACTGCCAGGCCAGGGGGAGGAGCTCCAGGGGACAGGTACCCCAGAGAAGAGAAATTCTGAGCAGGCAGATTGAGGGAGATCATCTTCAACTTTTGCAAGATGCAGCTGCTGACAGAGACAGAGGGGACAGTGTCCTGTCACTGACACCTAGTGACTGTGATCACCCCAGAGCAGCCCCACCCAATCGCGGATGTGAGTCCAGAAGGAGTCGGGAGACACAGCCCGAACTGCCCTGAGCCCAGGGGCAGAGGAAGCCCCAAGCCAAGGCCAGCAGAAGAGAACGAAGAGCAAGCCGGAGAGGGGACCACAGCGGAGATGAAGAGATGGGATAAGCTGGGGACAGCCCAGGTGGTGGGAAGTTCTGGAACCCCATGGCAAAGGTTCTATGAACACGGAGGAACTGAGCAGAGCCCGCTGAGGCAAGATGGCCTCCTGCAGTCATGGAGGGCCCAGGCGCCCGGGCAGTGAGTGCTGTGAAAGGCCAGGCTCATTGCTGCCCTTCACGTGTGGCCACAGCCACCGGGCTTTGTGTTGGGGCCTCTCATGGTTGCTGCCTCTGGGGGACTCTGTCCTCAGACACAGGGTCCCACAGGGGAATCATCCTGAGAGCTTCCTGGGGCCCCTGGAACCCGGAGTCCCGCTGAGGGCTGGGGTGCCGCTGTTTGCTTCTCCAAGGGGTGGGCTGGAGGTTGCTCACTCATACTGGCTCATGGCCACCCGGCCACACCACCCTTCCTCTTGGAATCTTACGTGTTCTCACCCAAGGGGAGGCTGGAGTTTCTCATTTTCCCTGGGGCCTGACTGTCCTCATGTGGGATGAGAACTGGGCTAGACTCCCCAGTCCCCCAACCCCCAGGAATGGTACTTTAAACGGGGAGAGCTCAGCCCTGCTTGGGGTCATTCCTGGGACAGGTCATGGAGGGTGGGTTCTTTGTAGCTCCTGCTGCGTCCCCAACCCACCGCCAGCAGGGATCGCCTCAGCTGGGTTACTTACAGTGATGGAAGACACTTTTGGCTGGCCGGAACATAAGCCCAGCACAGGGTGGACACGGCACAGGAAAACATGGTGGCACATGAGGGCAGGATGTCATGGGGTGGTGATGATGGCACATGGAGTGGCGGTGTCCCAAGATGATGTCACACACAGAGCCAGGAGTGAGGGATGTGATGAGAGAAGGCCACGCAGGGTGAGATGTGAACAACGATGCTTCAGGGTCACCTATCCCCACTGTCACCCACCCCACGGGGAATGGTCTCACGTTAGTGGACCAAAATGCCACTGCTCTTCAGCACATGGCCCTGCAGCTCCGTGCACTCACCCTCGGCCCCTCTGTCGTACCAGGAGCCCCAGACACTCCACTCCAGCAGGAACCTGTCAGACACAGGACTGAATCTCGGAGACCTCTGAGCCCTCCCGACTTGGGTTCCCAAGGAGCTGGAGTATCCCTGACAGCCCCCGGCCCATCCCCTCTCCTCCAGGACACCCTCTTCCCTGCTTGAGGGCTCTGGTTGAGCAATGAGGTCCCTCCCAGGGGCAGCATGCAGGGAAGAGGTGGTGTCCATGCCCAGGGATTGTGCCCTCCTTCCCCGGGGTCTGGTAGCAAGTGGGTTGTCCTGGAGACCTTGCAGCCTCCTGCTCAAGGACACCCTCCTAAGCCACCCTCGCATGCAGCCCTCCACCAGCCCCGTGTCTACCCCCACTCACAGCACCAGCTCCTGCAGCAGCCACCTGGTCGCCGTCAAGAAGGCAGAAATTGGCTGGGAAGGAGAGAGTGCACACCGCTCGCACCTAGGTCCAAGGGTGAGGGTGCCCCCCCCCCACCACCAGCACCACCCTCAGAGAGACCAGAGAGTGGGCTGCCCTGCCACTGGGAGCAGGGGCAGCAGAGCACAGGCCAGCAGCCCAGCACCCCCCATCCCCCCACCTCCCATCTGCCCTGTAGAGCTGAGCTAGCTGGGAAATGCCTATTGCAGGTCAGACATCTCGGGTGGGGTTGGACATGCCCCTCCAGGAGACGAGTCAATCCGTCATCCTGGTGCTGCACTGCTGAGGATCCCTGGTGATCAAGCGGCAGTGTCAGGGGCTGAGGCTGGGGCAGGCTGCTCTCTCTGTCTCCGCCAGAGGCACTGTTATGTCATAACTACCAGAGCAGTCCCTTTGAAGCCCCAAAGCCAGACCCAGAGGCCTGCCTGGGAGTGGGACTGAGAGCAGTGGCTCTGAGCAGAAGATGGAGATGGTCAAGGTAGGGCCCTGGGGCCAGACACCCAAGGTGGGTGAGAACAAGGACCAGTGACCTCATTCCAGGACAGGGCAGAGGACTGGCTGGCTGGCTGGCAGAGGGAAGGGCTGGGTGACACTCACGCTGACCAGGGGCTGGGCTGCACTGTGGTGGTGACTCGAGGGTTTGCACATGGCCTGATAGTCATACATGGTCACTCTGAAAATCAGAAGTGGGCTGTGATGAGTCCAAAGCCACCCCCACCCCCTGCCCCTGCCTCAGGAGGCTTTACTAGCAGAGCATCCGTTTACCGCAATTCCCAAGGGTGCCTGAGCTAGGACAGCAGATCAGAAGACAGCTCATGCTGAAAATTACATTTCTGCACTTGGAATGGTTTAAAGACAATGAAGAGCAAATGGCTTTTGCCCTCGGAGTTGGACAGTTTTCCCTCTAGGGTCTGAGCTGCGGGGCCCCTCCCAGGGATGCCCACATGCCCTTACGCCCTCCCCACATCATGCTGACGCCCTGGCTCCATAAAGGTTGCTTTTGCAGCTCTTTGGGGGCACCCACTGTGGGTTTTGGAGGTCAGGATCCTGAGATCCGCCAGGACCACTTAGCGTCAGCTCTCGGTTTGCTGTGTCTATTTGGACTGGGGAGGAGTGTGCCCCACTTACTGGCTGAACACCCCCATGCTGAGCAGCTGGGTCAGGACAGCACCATCCACCTCCCCCAGAAATCTTCCCGTCTGTGAGAGAGGGACAGCAGAGAGAGAGGGAGGGAGAGAGATGGAGCAGGATGGAGCCTTCCGAGTCCAGCACTATTTATTCAGCTCAGGTCGAGGCTTTTGGTGCCAGTTGGGCTTTCCCTCTGACTGCCTCTCAGCATAATCCAGCTGAACCCTTCCACTCACGCCCCTCTCCAGTCCTGGCTCCCTCCTTACCGTCCAGCCTGGTGCTTCCTAAACTGGAAGGAGTCACCCGCTAGCTGACTATGAGACCAACGTAGAGGCTGCAATATGATTTTTTTAATGGTACAGAATTCCTTGGAACAATTCTGTGTGAATCACTTGCAGCAAGGTTAAAGAATGTTTTATGAAACTGGATTTGTTTTATATGCTGTGTGTGTGTGTGTGTGTGTGTGTGTTGGGTCAGATATAAAACACGTTTCTGCAGGTCAAGGTCAGAAGCAGCGCCTGTCTCATGCACGCTGGTGTCCTCATCTTCCCAGTGTGAGAGGGCTGCTGTGGCTTTTGCTGTCCCTCCATCACCTCCCACAATCAGTGTGCCCTGTGGATCGGTCATTTGTCCCCTCCATGACAATGACCTAACTGGATCCCTTGCCCTGTCTCCATTGCCCACCTGCCCTCCTAACTGACCTCTCCTCTTGTCCCTGTGGCACTGCCAGAGTCATCTTACTCAAATGCAACATGGATGGGTCACTCTTGCCTTCATTTCCAAAAAATAAAACAGGACCCTCCCTCCTGCCCCCGGCTCCCCTTTTGCTGTCCATCAGCCAGCACTTTGTGGCTTCTGTGCCCTGTGCCAGGCAGCGGCCCCCTAGCTGGCTGAGAATGGCCTCAGGCCCTCCACTCTGCCACCTCTCATGGCCTCTGTACCTGCCTTGGCCTCTTGAGTCTGCCATTTCCCAGCATGGCAGGGTGGCAGAGCTTGGGCTTTGGTGTTGGATTTCGACTTTAATGTAGGCTGTCTTTAAAAATTGGGGATAGCGTGTGTCCGGCGTGTGGCTCCCAGTAAATACTTGAAAAATGGCAGCCATCGTTAGGTGGAGAGGTCCGGGGTCCGGCTTGGCTGTTCTCCCTGCCGATTACCCTTCCTCTGTCCTCATGCCAAGGAACTTTTTTCCTCACCCTCGCAGGGAAGTCTTTTGATTCTAACTTTCCCAGCCAGAACAAGGCCTTCCTCTGCACACCGGCAGCCTGTGGAGTCCTCGTCTCACTCTGCCTGATAAGATATTTGGTTGAAAACTGTATGAGAACAGGACCATGTCTTACTCATCTCTGAATTCCCCAAAGTGTCTTGGTACCTGGACATACTCAGTCAGTGTGGAATGTTGATAGGGAAGGGAGGTGGGAACCAAGCTGATGGCCACGTCAGTTTCTTCATGGAGAGCTTTCTAGCTGCCAGGGCCCAAAATGATGACGTGTGATAACTACCAATAAAAAGAAATGCAAGGCTGGTACAGGAGCTGAGGCACATGGGCCTGGCCAATCTCAAGGAAAGCCAGGCATTGTCTGGGTGCCCACCTGGGGCCTGCCCTGGGCAGCCAAGTAGACTCCAGCAAGCCTTCTGAAGGGAACAGAGATGTATTCCAGACAAGGGCTAGGCAGAACGCACAACTCCTGAACACCCAATGAACAACCAGAGAAGTTCTCTCTCAAATAAGAGATGATGGTGCAGCTTCAGGACAATAACCCCAGAACCATTATGCCCATGGTTCATAATGCTGTGACTTATAATCAGCCAATATGGGGCCACAGGTCCCCAGATGCGCCCACACCAGGAATCTGGGATGGAGTCAGGAAGTATTACTTTCCAAATTGGACTTAAATAACAAAACATAGTCCTTACATCCTACAGTATTTCCTGTGTAAGTGGAAATGGCTGACTTATAAAATTAAAACGTAAGGATGCAACCCACTAAAAATGCATGGCAAATTGTAATCTAAAAATGGAGGGTCAATTACAAAAGTAAGCAGCAGGAAAACAGATTCAGACAAAGGTGCTCACACTTGTCTGTCTACACTCTGCTAGCTCTTTACCTGGAATGGCCTGACCACCAAAAACTCTTTCATAATACCTTTTATTCATAAGGCACTCACCAGGTGAGTCTGATGCAAAGATGAATGAAATGGACATGAATCAAGAGCTTCCGACTAGTTTGCATGGACAGGCAGGGAACACACAAACTCTCAGACATGGCTGGCTGAAAACCGGCACCTCCTACGGTGGTGGAAAGGAGTGGCAACCTAAAGCCCTGGCAGGCTGCATGGAAGAAGGCAGTGGACATGGCAGCGGGACAGCAGGGAGGGTCAAGGGCATTCCAGGGACAGAACAGCACATGGGAATGTGAAAGACATTGAAATCCTGCCTGTTCTTCACGGCACAGCCCTGAAGCTCTCCCTGGTGCCTCCAGCTGGAGTAAACTCTCTCAGCTGGGGCTCGCTTTTTGCTATTCTAGTTACTGTGTGTGTGTGTGTGTGTGTGTCCCCTCCGTCACCCCCTCACCTGACAGCAGGATTCTAGGGGACAGAAATCCACTTCTGTCCCACAGCACCACACCATGCCCTGTTCACAGTTATTATTCCATGCATATTTGCTGAAGGAATGTGTGAGGGAATGAATGACCCGAGTCTTCTGCTCCCTGGGAAAGTGCAACGGGGTGCAGACAAGGCTCTGACGAGGCTTGTCTTAATTCCTACAAACCTGTCCCATTCTCCTTCCTAATTCTAGGCTTATTCACCAACAACCCTGTGGTTTAGAACCTGGATTCTGAGAGGTCCCTGAGAGCAAGGATGTGTATCCTGGACACTAGAAAAATGTATCCCCCTCCATAAATTACTAGCTTGATTTTTCTAGGATTTGTCACTCTGGCAGAAAATATCCATTCTCCGCGTCTTCTTTAGTTAGGCAGCCTGACTTTAATTATGGCAGCCATGTGCTCCGCGAAAAGACTACATTTCCCAGTAGCCCTTGCGGCAGGGACTGGCCAATGGAATGTGAGCAGAGCCGCTGGGAGGGACTTCCGGGAAGCGGGCCCAAGGCCTCCTGCCTCTTCCCCATCCTTGCTCTTGCGCTCTGGGAAGTGGACTCGAAGGCAGGAGCCCCTCCAGCTATGCTGGGATCGTGCGGATGGGGACAGGCTGGGCCCAGGCTGCCTTCATCCATTCTTTTATGAGAGAATAAACCTTTAGTTGTTTAAGCCACTTCTCTACTGGCAGCAGAACACAATTCCTGGCTGATAGTTTCTTTTGAACTTTGTCAGGGCAAATCCCCGACTCAAATACAGTCCCTGAACCTGCAAAGCGAAGGTCCAAACGTCGACGTGGGATGCCTTGTCGATTTAGGAGCCCCAGACCGCCCGTGGAGTGGCACCCAAAGCATAGCACGATGCAGGGGCCTGACCACCCCAGCCCCCCTTTCACGGGGGACAATTCACAAATAAGCAGTGGCCCATGGGCTGCCTGAACTCTGGGGCTGGGTCAAAAGAGTCGAGGACCCCCCCTGCCTGGCCTTCGAGTCTGGAGGGAGGCCGCGGGGAGGAGGCCCTGTGAGCACCACCCAGAAGCCTGCGGGGGAAGCAGATGGGGGGAGAGGCAGGCGACCAAGTGATGAGAGGTTGGGTAGTCCCTCCCAGGCCTGGACTAATTTGCAGGGCTGTGGGAGGCTGTGCCCAGAGAGAAGGGGTGCTCTTGACTCTGATGACAGATGGAGTAAATGTCCCATGGCCTCCTTACCTGGGGACAGCCTCTGTTTCTTCTCTAAAGATGGGAGCTCATCCTTCTAAGGGGTGTGGACACTCAAGTCCCTGTGTCTGGCTCGTGCGGGGATCAGTTTCCTTTTGTCTGCTCCTGGCTTGTGCAGCCTCACCTGCCCCTCCGTCCTCCAGGCTGCAGTCTCTTAAGGAGTGTTTTGGACACTCAGGGGTGCCTGGGAGGTACGTGGAGGAGTGGGGTGGGGGTGGGGCAGCACTGCACTCCCCAGAAAGCCACCTGAAGAGCCTGCCTCTGACCACGACAGGATTAATTCTATTCCTGGAGGGCCCAGTGGAGCAGGGCCATTTGGGACGCCAGGAAGGTAGAAGGAGCACCGCTGCCAGGGCATGTGGTGTCCCGGAAGATGGCCAAGGCAGGCTGCCCAGAGTGGAAAGGATGGCAACACGTGCCAGGCTGGGATAGTGACTTGAAGATGAGGAGCCTGGGCTGGGCGGGCCGCAGGCGGCAGGGAAGGTGAGAGGGATTCAGAGAAACAGGAGCCGAGGCCCAGAAATGCATGCCTGATGCCCCCTGACGACAGAAAGGGATGCCCTGCTCTGAGGGCCTGCCTCGTCTGGCTCACTGGGCTGGGGTGTGGAGGGAGCAGGGTGCTGTGCTCTGAAAGATCCAGGTCCCTCAGGGAAAGGTGCTGGGATGGGGCCTCGGATTTTCTAGGCTGCAGTTGCTGCCCCTTGAAGATCCACTTTGAAGCTCCCATGGGTGGGTGCTGCCCAGAAGCAAATGACAGGAATCGGAGTCCCCAGATTCAGGGTGACAGATCCACTATAAATATTACAAAGCTCCACAAAGCCACTGTCATTGCCTGTCCCCAGCTGTCTGCTTCTCTTTCTAGGCCCCACATCGAGGGTTGCAATCTTGTCATCCATAACTCTTATTATTATAAGAATGAGCCCTGGCCTGGAAGAGAGGCCAAATGTCTAATCAGCAGGCCTGGAACACCACCGGTGCCAAGAAAGAGCCAAGCAGCCACTCCCTGGGGCTGGCTGCAGATGAGGCCCTTGTGGTTTCCCCACTCACTGACTACGGGGAGGAGGGTGTGCAAGGACTTTGTCTGGGAAGAATCTTTGCATCTGTAGCTCAACAGGCTTCTCTCTCCAGGCCCCTGGGTAAGCCCTAGCAGGGACAAGGAGTCGCTGGAAGCCTTTGACATATTTGCCTAGTCAGGAAAGTGACAGCAGCCAGCTAAAGTGCATTGAGATCCACAGCAGCCAGGAGGCCTGGGGAGGGTTCTCAACCCACCATGCACCCAGTCACCTGGAGGGCCCCTTTCAGCAGACTGCCGGACCCCAACCCCAGAGTGCCTGAGTCCCTAGGTCTGGGGTGGGACCCTGGCAAATCTGCATCTCTAACAAGCTCCCAGATGCTGGGGCTTCTGTCCTTCAGCCACACTGGAGGCCTACAGATAAGCAGGGAGGAGCAGTGAGGAATGAATGAGTCAGGGGAGGCCAGGCCCTGTGGCCCTCGATGGCACTTGTGTGTTTGGGGAAGAGGGGCAGGTTTGGGTCGGTTGGTAGGAGTTGGTGGTGGGCAGACTCTAAAGTGGTTCAAAATGATCCCGGCCTCCTGGGAGTCCTGCCCTTGTGTAAGCCCCTCCTCTTGAGTATAGGTTGGACATAGTAACTTGTTTCTAGCAAGCAGAATATGGTAAAAGTGATGGGGTGTCACTTCTGACATCAGGTTTCAAAAGACTGTGACTTCCACCTTGGTTTGCTCGGTCTGATGAAGGAACTTTGAGCTGTGAGCTGCACTGTGAACTTTGCTGTGAGCTACCCTGTGATGGGAGAGGAGGCCTCTGCCTCACAGCTCTGGAGGAACTCAATGCTGCCAACGTGTGACCAGATGCAGATCCTTCTCCAGTCAAGCCTGGACATGACATGACAGCAGCCCTGGGGACCTTGATGCTGTGGCCTGTGCAAGACCCTGAGCCAGCCGCACCCAGATCCCTGAGCCAGCCGCACCCAGATCCCTGAGCCAGCCGCACCCAGATCCCTCACCAGCCGCACCCAGATCCCTGAGCCAGCTGCACCCAGATCCCTGAGCCAGCTGCACCCAGATCCCTCACCAGCCGCACCCAGATCCCTCACCAGCCACACCCAGATCCCTCACCAGCTGCACCCAGATCCCTCACCCACAGAAACTGCCAGATTTTAAGTCTTCTGCTTGTAAGCCACTCTTTTTGCGATAGTTTGTTGTGCAGCAATAGATAACTGCTATAGAGTTGTTAAATGAATAAGTTTTTTTAAAAACAGCAAAAACAGATGGATGGACAGAGGGTCGGACAGCTGAACAAGTGGCATTAGCCCCAGACTCTCCACCACCCTGTCTTCCACTCATCTCCCAGTCTAGCGCCTGCTACCTCCAGCCCTCACTCTCAGGCCAGTTCAGTTCTCCACACGGTTATCCAGTGTCTGCTGTGTGCCAGGCACCACACCAGGCAGGGTCTCTGGCCTAGTGCCCTCCCATAACCCGACACAGTTCAGGCTGCATGGTCAGAGCTGTCCAGAGTGAGGAAGGAGGAACTGGGCCCTGATCACAGTGTCATGACTCCCAGGGCCTTGACACTAGCCCGGAGCTTAACACAGGGTTGGGACTCCTAGGCCTTGCCTTTCAGGTCCTAGAGGCATTGGTCCTAATTCCATGAGACTCAGCCGAGTGCAGCAAGTGAATGAACTCCACCTTCAGCAGTGACAGAGTGACCTGGGTGGGGCTTAGGGCCAGGAGTGTCACCCAGGGGGCTGGGACTTGCAGCCTCCACACCCACCAGAGAAGGCCAACCTAGCTGGGGTCATGACCTATGCCCTGCAAATGCTCAGGTCCCATCAAGACCAGTGTTCTCCCAGCTCAGTTCCCCTTCCAAGAGGTCTTTTCTAGAATCTTCTTCCCCTCTTCTTTGCTGCTCTTCAGTTGGCTTTCTAGGTTTGAATTCTAGCTTTTCTGTGGCTGTGTGTTTTGGGGTTAATGCCCTAACCTTGCAGGACCTCATTTTCCCCTCCTGTGTAAAGTGAGACTAATAAGGTCCCAGCAGATCATGTGGGGGGCCCTCCTCCCTTCTGGGGCCTCACCCTTGGGGGAGCAAGGGTGAGCCAAGCACGGCGGGAGCGGGGGCCCCAGCAGGAGCCTCTAGAAGGTCAGTTCGTTTCTGCCCTGCTTCATTTCATGGAGGGTTTGGGATGGCATATAAAACTACACACGGGGTAAAAAGGTAATAGAATCATTGAGAAAATGGGGGTGAATGAGTTAAGTAAACAAATACATTATAAAATATAAATCTCTGAGTAATTGATTGCTACCACATCTAATCCAAACTTGTTCTTAGTGATTTTACAATCTGTGAAGACATGTGAGCAAATGTGGTCTGGACAGAATAGGACAAAGGTGGCCCAGTGGGTTATGAGAGGGTCCCTCGAGGGACCCTGGAGGGACCCTGGAGAGGCCACGCGCTCTCCAGCTTCTCTCAAGGCTGGAGTGGTTTCCCTCCAGGGCCGCCTCCCCGCACGGTTGTCCGGCTGCCTCTGGAGCAGGGGCTGGCAACTACAGCCCGTAGGCCAAGCCTGGCTCACTGTTGATTCATGTGAGCCCTTGATCTAAGACTGGCTTTTCCATTTTCAAGTGGTTGGGGAAAAAAAGTCAAAAGATTGATAACATCTCATGACACATGAAATTTATATGAAATTCACATTTCAGTATTCAAAGGTTTTACTGGAGCAACGCCACCTGCATTTGCTCACAGATCGCCCATGGCTGCTTTCTTGCTGCAACAGCAGGGCTGAGTCTCATGAAGCTCAAAACCAACATGTGCATCCGCCCCTTTAGGAAACGCTCGCCTACCCCTGCTCTTGAGCTTGCTCTCAGGCTTGGCCATCCTCTCCCTCTGTCCTGCCACCTCCCATCCCAGTGTCCAGGATGCAAGCTCTCTCTGGGATGCCTTAGCCCATGCTCCGGCCCTTGAAAGCCAACACCACGGGAGGCCTGGGGACACGGTCAGTCTCAGTCACCCAGGGCGAGAGGGGTCGGAGCACGAATGAGGGGGCATCAGTGATCCCAGAGCCTCACACCAACCACTGGTTTCAACTCTTATCATCACTGGTTTTCTCCCAGAACAATGGAAAAATACAAAGGTCCGGTGCTCTGTCTGGGGAGGAGTGAAATGACGAAAATGGGGCATGAAAGGGAGAAGGTGGGGGGTACCAGAGGTAGGCGCCCAGGTGACTGTGATGCGCAATTAGCTGTGTGTCCTGCAAAGCCCCGCCCACACTCCCACCAACAGGAAGTTGAACGAAACCATCTTTGGCTTCTCTACTCTTGTGGCTGAGAACTGCTGCTCGTTAAGTGGGTCATTTAAACACTACCCCAAGGAGTTAGATTTCATGACCCACTGGTGCCCCTTTGTCCTCACTTGCCCTCTTTCCCAAGTCTCCTTCCGACATCCCTGCTCCGGTTCCTGCCCTGTTCCGACGACTTCTTTGGATCCGAAGCCGCATCCCGGTCAGGCCAGACCACAGCCCTACCATGCGTGGAGGTGGCCTTGGCCACGACCTCTGCATCAGCCTCCACATCCCAGGAACTTAGAGCCCTCAGCTGGGGCTGGCTTAGACACTGTGCAGTCCAGCCCCCGGCGAGACACAGCTAATGGAAGTCGCTTGCCCACATCACGTTTCTAATTAGTAGCAAAGCTCACACAGAACCAAATACTATGCCCCTTTCCCCAAGGCTCAGGCAGGAGGCGGTTCTGATGCTTCTACCTTGCTTCAAGGAAATACATCTGGTGAATATATCTGGATTTGCTTCAGGTTTGAATGGGCTTCTTTCTCAGTTTGATTCCTGGCTAAAGAAATAATCCATTTTGAGGCCCCTTTTGGAGCCCAGCAAGTATAAAAATATTATTGTACTTTCTCTTTTTCCTTTCTGAGCACATGCTGGGTTCAGGGACATACCCACAGCCAGCGGGGGCGGGGGAGGATTAGGATGTGCAAGCCAGGCATTCAGGCGAGAAAGCATCGCGTCCATCCCCCATTTCTTCTCTGACACACCGAAGGCCGGGCGTGGTGGGTGAGAGTATAATTTTCCATAAGGTCCAGACAGGACAAGAACATGAAGTGGGGAAGCCATGTCTTCTGGGCCCCACGATGGTAGAAAGGCAGGCGGGGGTTGGGGAGTGATCTGATAAGTGAGTGTGCTTGGATCCCTGTGGGGAGGCCCCGAGTGAGGCTGGGCCAGTGTGGCCAGGCAGGGCCCTGAGATGGGGTCACTGAGTGGCTCCTACCAGGCACGGGAGGAGGCCAGGCTAGTGACAGATAAAATGAAGAAGTAATATTTTCTCTGACTCTCTGAGTTGAAAAGTGCTCCAAATTCTGCCTTCTTGCTCTGTTGACTTTGGTGTCAGAACACCATGTTCTTCAGACCTTTCACCTGAATTGGCCCCGAACAGGGTTCCCTCCTGGGGCCGTGGGGCTCTCTTTAGCTGGAGTGGCTGCCCAATGTCTCCAGTCCTCCTGCTGCCCTCTCCCCCTCATTCTACATCCCCAGTGACTCACCTCTTGGGACCTCTTGGAGATCAGAATGAACCCGTTGTTGTCGATGACGAAGCAGTCCAGATCCTGGGAGGAAACCCAGAAGGGAGGTTACGCCAGGGCCCTCACCCACCCCGGTCCTCCAGCCTGTCCCCCAGCTCTGGAAGGCAGCGTGGGAGCTTCACTGCAGGGAAGGAGGGCATTTGGGAGAGGGAAGCTGGCCTGCCAGGAGGACAGGGCGGAGGGCCATGGCTCCCTCCTCCACCTTCCTCACACGGGCAGAACTTACACTGTCCTCGCAGCTCTGTGTGCACGGCCCGTCCACAGTGCTGCACTGGAAGGAAGAGGAGAGACTGAATGTGGACACTGCATGTGTAGTAGAAATGGCACGTGTAAGTGGGAATGCTGTGTGTGTGGTACGTTTGCAGTGTGTGTGCATGTGTGCATGGGCTGTGTATCTGCATGTGGAGGGCACCTGTGTGGGGTGTGGGTGTGGGATGTATGTGTCGTATGTGGAGAGCACGTGCGTGAGGTGTGTGCATGTGTGTGTCCATGTGTGGGGTGTCTGTACGTGGAGGGCACATGCGTGTGGTGTGTGTTAGCATTGTGTGCGTGGTATGCACGTGGTATGTGGCCTGTGGGTGCTGCATTCAGCAGGCCCTGGGTGGTGGAAGGGCCCAGGTAGCCCTTCTAGAGGCGCAGGCTCTGCAGCCCCCGGGCCTTGTTGCTGGTGTGGGGAGGGGGCTTTGTGGGTTCTGTGGGGCTCCTGCACTGGCTGTCTGGTTGAGGCGTGGGTGACCGCAGCCCCCTGCCCTCCGTCCCTCTCGATTCACTCTCGGGCTCCCTGCCCTTGCCCAAAGTCAGGCGGCAGCAGCGAGTGATGGGGGCCGAGGGGCTCGGCGTTGCAGGAGATTGAGGCTGAGGGAGCTTGAGGGAGATGAAGCGGGCAGCTCAGAAGCCCAGAGGGACCTGAGGGCTCTGGGGAAGCAGAGGGGAAAGGAGCCAGTAGAATGGACAGGACGAGGCCAGGCAGAGCTGGGAATTCTCAGCCAGAAGCCGCTGTCGTCTCTGGCATCTCTTGCCAGCCATCAGGGCCTGGACCCTGGACCTTGGACGGTGGATCGAGGTGGCTCTCCCTTTTCAGCGGGGAGGCATGCCAGTGGCTTTGGAGTGGCGAGAAGGGGTGACTCTGGGTCGTGCCCTCAGCACTGGGCTGGCAGGGGCTGGGGACCAGCACTGAGGCCCGGCCTGCAGGCTGGGGAGCTGAGGGGCTGAGAAGTGTAGGGGCCAGGAGGGCATCCTGAGAGCCTCAAGGCAGTGGAGCATCCAAGGGGAGGGAGAGGGGGTCTCACACCCAGGGGAGCGTGGTGAGTCCCCAGCCCCGACCTCGCCCGACATCACACCTACCTGCCGTGTTGCCGCCCAGAATTTGCGCTGGAGGAATTCCAGCTTCATTTGGACGCCCACGGCTACAGGGCAGGAAGAGAGAGGGCAAGGCCAGGGAAGAGACGGGGAGAGAAAAAAATAGAGTCAAGTTAAAGAGAGGAGGTGCTTCCGCAGGAACTGAGGAGAGAGACAGCAGCGGATGGGAGGACCGAGTCAGAGGGCAGAGTGCAAACTGAGGTTTCTGGGGAGTGGGAGGGGTGGGGGAAGAAGAGAGACGGCAGCCTCTCTCGTTCCCACTGGAAGAAGAGCGACAGAAAATGCCCAGCAGTGATGAGGCTCCCATTCCAGAAAACAATGAGGGCAGATTCATCCTAGATCTCTGGGAACTCAAGGCTGGTGGATGGGACAGCTCAGTCTCCCCTTTCCCATAGATGGGAATATAGAGGCCAGAGAGACCCACCCTTTTGACCAAATCACGTGACCAAGAGTGGCGCCCTGGAATTCAGGGCCGTTGCCCTAGCAACTCATGGGCTCCTTGGATCTTAACCTGGTGTAACCATTTCTTTCACACCCTCTGTCTGCTCAGGATCTTCCCTGCTTTATAAGGAGGCTCTTTTCCAGCTCAAAGCCAGGTTCGGATTTGCCCAGGGCTGCAGGTGGGTTCCAGGAAACTACAGGCACCACCAGCTGGCAAATAGTTCTCTTTTGATGACTCTGCTTACAAGGGCCACCCCTGACTTTCTGGTTCCCAAATAGGCTTGGAGAACCCAAGCGGGTGCTCACATATCCAGAGAAATCTGGGACAAAGAGCTCCAGGAAAACTTGGGGCCAATGAATAGAAAGAAGAGGCAGGTTATATTGAAAAGAAGAAGAATTTCAAAACTAGGCCAGCTTCCTAGTGTCTGGTATAATAATATCAAAACTGTGCTGGGCGCTTAGAACGTGTCCAGCACCTCACACGCATGAGTGTATTGAATCCCACAGCAGGCCAGTCCTATTATTATTCTGACTTTCCAAGCTGAAGAAATGGAGGCTTTTCAGAGTCACATGGCTTGCCCAAGTCACCAGCTTGTTAATCGCAGAAGCAGGACTGCAGCCTGGGCCTGTCTCTCCCTGAAGCTGCCTCCTCTCTGGACCTGGACTGAGTCCTGGTGGTCGGGAAGGAGCGGCGGGCACAGGCAAGCCGCTGTCTGCTCAGGCTCGGGTTTCCTCATCGGTGAAACGGGAACGGATGTGGCTTCTTAACCATTACGCTGTGTCCGTCACAGTCATTCTCACTTCTCGAGTACCCGGTTGGTGGGTGTTCCAGTATGGCACAGAGATACAGGATTGTGTTTTTGTTTTTTCACTCTGGAATGATCTTAGAGAAATTTGATGGGAAAAATGAGAGCAGGGAAGGGTCAAAGGCCAGAGGTCCAGCCCTGCCTTTTCCAGGGTTGTGATCTTTGCGTTTTGTCTCCTCAGCTGCAAGATGAGTCACGGTTCTACTTCCCCTGGAAGGGCAGAAGTTGCATAAGACTGTTGAGGCTCAAGCGAGATAATGTGTGAGGCTGTTACTCCAGACGAGAGCCTTGATTTTTAAACTTCAGCGTGTATCAGAATCGCCTGGAAGGTTTGTTAGAACCCCGCCCCCAGAGTTTCTCCTTCAGGGGGTCCAGGGTGGGCCTGAGAGTTTCTGAAGTGTTCCCAGGGGTTGCCGATGCTGCTAGTCCAGGCACTATATTTAGGGAACCCCCGTCCTAAAGCCTCAGCAATTGAATCTTCTAAGATGATGAAGCTGGCCGACATCTGTGCTGTCCTAAACGGTAGCCAACAGCCACACGTGGCTACTGAGAACTCGGAGTGTGGCTAGCACGCCTGAGGACCCGAATTTAAAAAACAGTTAATTTTAATTAAATTTAAATAGCCACATATGGTTGGTGGCCAGCGTTTTGGACAGTGTTGTTCTAGAGCTCATCTGAGTTTGCAGATGAAGAAACCGAGGCTTTGAGAGGCGCCTCCCCTCCCTTGGAGTCTCATGGCAATCCTGGGGTGGTACTCTGGCTGGCTGGCCTTCTTGAACAGGTCCTGTGATATGGGAACATTTGAGTGCTTTGGGGGTGTCTTTGTTGCTTTGAGTTCCAGGTAGCTGAAAGGAGTGGGCTGGAAGGGGACGGGGAGACCCATTTGCTGGCTCATGACAAAGATGAGAGCTGCAGACACAGCGCACAGCAGCAGGTGAGGTGTGCTCAGGGCCCAGCATGGCTGTGCTCCTCCTCCCGCTCATGTGCCCCTCTAAGGTTGCGGGGACCCCTCAGTCTCTTCTCCTTCTTTTCCCTTATAAGACCACCCTAGATATTCATTTTAGACAGATTTCTTTCACCTGTAGGAAAAGGCTAAATGAAAGAGGATCATCAGAGCGAATCACGCTACTGCTCAGAATGACCAGCTCTTCGGGATTGAAGAAAGCTTCCTTCATCCTGTCCTTGGCCTCCGTGGTCAAAGAGGTCTCACATTATTCCTAGAATGAGACTCTGCCTTTCCATTTGATGGCTCAGTGTCAAGTCACATAGAATCATGAGATTTCTGAGCTGGAAGAAATTCTACGATTCTAACATGGGGAGTCTGGAGAGGGTGGGGGTGTAGGTGTTGAGGCTCCTTGGGCAGAAATGGGGGGAGCAGGGCACAGAGCAGATTTTCCCCCACTTGGTTCCATTCCAAGCTCCTCCAAGGCAAGCTGTGTGTCTTGCCCTGGGTGTCCTTTGCGAAATTTAGGGCATTGCAACCGCCTATTGGCATGTCACCTGCCCTTGGGTCACAGAGCGCTAATGAGTGCGTTTTACAATCCTCTTGTAAGACAAAAAAGTTCTGCAAGTCCCCACTCGACCCAAGAAGTCCAGCTGGCTTCACCTCTCACTTTGCACTTAGCATGTTCTCCCCCAGACCTGACCCTCCTTGAGACTTCTCCATTTCAGGACACATTTCCTATCTGATTGCTATCACTTTCCCTCCTCCCATCCAAGGTCTGCACACCTCAGTTCCAAAACTTTATAAATCTGTCCGCTTCCCTCCATCTCCACCGTTACCACCCTTGGCCAAGCCAACATTGCTCTCACTTGGATTAATGCAAGCACCCCCGAACTGGCCCCCGCCTTGCATCCTGCCTCTCTCTGATCCATTCTCCACATAGAGTGGATCTTTCTGAAGATCAAATCACACCACTCCCTGGCTTAAAACCCTCTAATGTTGTCCCATTGCTCTTTTTTGTTTGTTTTGTGTTTTTGAGACAGAGTCTCACTCTGTCACCCAGGCTGGAGTGCAGTGGCACAATCTCAGCTCATTGCAACCTCCACCTCCCAGATTCAAGTGATTCTCCTGCCTCGGCCTCCCTAGTAGCTAGGATTACAGGCGCGTGTGATACCATGCATGGCTAATTTTTGTATTTCTAGTAGAGATGGGGTTTCACCATGCTGGCCAGGCTGGTCTCAAACTCTTGACCTCAAGTGATCCACCTGCCTCAGCCTCCCAAAGTGCTGGGACTACAGGCGTGAGTCATTATGCCTGGTCCCCATTGATCTTAAAATCTAAACTTGCAAGATGGCCACAGGAACTGGCTCTGCTGATTTCTCTGATTTCATCCAGAAACACTTCACCTCTCAAACATGTTAAGCTCATTCTCACCCCAGGGCATTTGTACCAGCTGTTCTCTCCTCCTGGAATGCCCTTCCCCTAGAACTTTACATGGCTGGCTCCTTCCCATCGTCAGGTCTCAGCCCAACATCATCTCCTAGAGTGGCTGTCCCCGGCCTCCCGAGATAAAGCCAGCCGGGGGACCTCCCTCACCTTTCACTCTCTACCTTATTACTTTTTAAATTTTCTAAGTGACATGATTTGTTCATCTATTTGATTTCTCATTTATTGTCTGTCTGGGGCTAATAGCAGGCAGGGGATTGAGTTTTGATCCCCAGCACCTAGAATTGTACCTATCACAGTGTGACTCCATACATTTTTCTTGAGCTATGTAAGCAAATTCAATTTGAGCCAGCCACTTGACGGGGAAGCCGGATTCTACCAGGTCTCACTGTCCCTTCCCTCCCAGCTTCAGGGGCCTTGCTGACCTCCTTCCTCTCCATTTTGCTGTGCCCTCTCACTGTCCCTGAACTTGAGATCCTGGAGGTTTAGCTGTGCTCTGGGTCCCTTGAAGACTTCGGAGGCAATCCACTAAGAAATGGGGATTTAAGTGAGACACGAAGAAGAACTTCCTTATGGCAAGAACTATAAGATGTTGAAGACAAGACACAGTATTGGGAGTAAAGGCGATGAGGCACGGAAATATATTTACCAGTGAGTCAATGGTGTTCTGCCGTGCCCAACCGCTTGCATCCCCTGGCTTGCATCATATTGAATCCTTCTGTCAACTGCAGTCCCACAACCCAAGTTGTGCTTTTCCACTCCAGACACCCAGGGAACTGAGTCTTCTCCCCCAGGATCCCTGCTCTGCTCGTTCAGGTGAGTGGTTACTTGCGGGGAGGACTGCCTTTCCTCCCATCATCTCCTGCTAGCCAGCTGTGTGCAGGAGACAACACCTTATGATATTATGTTTGCAGACAAGCTCACACCTTTCAGTGAAGAGAAATTGAGGCAAAGGGCCCGAGGGAATGCAAAGCACTTGGCTTTTCCTGTTGCTTTCCTGGGAGTTATCAGGAAACCTTCCCTCATGCCTGTGCACGGTGGGCCCCTGTTTTACACCCTGACCTTGGTCCCCAGGAGGGCCTGTCATGACCTGAAAGAGGAGGACAAATCTCAGACCCCTTCCTGCCCCAGCGGGCCTCCTGCCCCAGCTGACCTGGATCCCTTCCCTCCCTCCTGTCCTCCCTCTCTGGGCTGTCCCTTGCCTTCCCTCTCTGCCCTGCCTCTCCACATTGATCTCGTGCCTTCCTCCAAAGCAGCTTTCCTGTAAGATCGCAGCTCAGCTCCGCTGGCAGACAACCTAACAAAGAGCCTCAATAAGGCCAGGCCGGCAGGCGGCTTATCAAGATGTACGTCTTTGCTGTGCACACAGACTGTCACCTCGGTGCTGCTGTGTCATCACAGAAGGCAAAACCAAACAGCTGTGCATGCACACACACATACATGCACACACGGACACACACATATATGCACACACGGACACACATGCATGCACACACACTTGCACACACATACCCATGCACGCACACATGGACACACAGGCATACGCACACACTTGCACACACATGCATATACACGTGCACCATGCACATGCACACATACGTACACACACATGCACACACATAGCATGCACATGAACATATGAGTTTGCACACTGTTGAGTGCTGTGGTCCCAGGAGTCAGAAGCTGTTGCACGGGATAGGGACTGTGGGGCATGAGAGGGATCATCTTTTGTAACACAAGCTGAGGACCCGACAGGTGCACAGCGAATACTTAGGTCACAGAAGGCCAGTGCCAGAAGGGAGACCAGAGATCTCAACCCATCTCCTCATTCTGCAGGGCAGGAATCCCAGCCAGCACAAGGCCCAGGGCTGCTAAGTGAACTCACTAGCTAGCTAGTCACTGAGCAACAGAGTCTGGAGTCTGGGTCCCCTGATGCCCAGTCTTGAGCTCTTTCATGTCCTCCATTCCTCACTCAGTTGACACGAAGGCACTGGGGCCTGAAGGACACGGAACAGGTGAGGCCAGTTCCTCTGCTTGAACAGCTCTGTGTAGGAAAGGAGATGAAGCAGACCACAGAAAGCTCCTGCACAACATGAGCGTGGCCCAAAGAGAATGCCAGAGATCGGAGGAGGAGCAGGGCCAGTCCTGTGGTGTTCCGGGGAAACGTCACCTTGCAGGGGGCGTTTAAGGGAGGGGGAAGCCACCCATGGGCAGGAGAGCATTTCAGGCCCAGGGAAGAACACACTTTCATGGAGATGGAGAAGCAAGAAGTATGTTTATGGGGAGGTGGGAGCCTCTTTTGCTTGACAGTGGGATGTGTGGGAGGCACCAGCATGAGAGGTCAGAGGCGGGATTCCCCAGAGGTAAAAGACACTGCAGCTCAAGCCTTGTGCTGCCCGGGGACCCGGCAGAATGGACAGAAGGGAGTGTGCAGGAGCATCCTTCTAGGGGCATCCTGAGTCCAGGGGGTTCTTCTACCCCCACCCCAGTCCTGGCTGTGAATCCCCCCAGCAAAGCAGGCAAAATGGAAGAGGGACATAGGACACGGTGATATATCGCTAGCACGGTGCTTCATCTGTCTACAGGCAGTGGACGCAAAGGAAGGGGGATTTAGGGTTCGTGCTCCAGGCTGGTGGGGCCCTGGCTCCCCTCTAGCTTGGTCCCTGACTCACTTGGCCTTCAGATCAGCCACTTCCCATCTCTTAGGATATCAATTTTTCTGACTTGCTTTGTCCTGATTGGTTAAGAAAGAGGCCTCCAAGTTCTTGAATGACAGTCTCTTCCCTTCGCATGCCTGACCCATCACAGATAAGAGCAAGGAGCCCTGAGAAGCCAAGCTCATCCCTGGCACTGAGAACGGTCTGCAGGCTGTTGCTGCAGGCTGCCCTGTGCCCAAACTCCCAGCCTGCCAACTCTGGCATTCTGCTTCCCTAAGTAGTCCTGGCGTCGGGTGGTCAGACCCTGAGGCTCAGTGACCTCTGCATGACCATGTGATCCCTGGCTTTGTGGGGGCTCAGGGCCCTTTCCTGTAGGGCCATCTGGCACAGGGACATGCCTGTGTACCCTTCTTTTGTATGACCGAGAGAAGGTTTCAGTTTTTCCTTCTCTCAGGCAGGATGGGAGACTCTGCCTTGCATGTCTCTAAAACAGGAGAAAGACCAGCTTCCCAGGGGGGCCTCCATCGGAACAAAAGTCAGCCGCTTGCTCTGTGTCTGCGCCTGTCCCTCTTTCCCCAGATGGAGGGGAAGAGAGGAGAGAGGCACAGAAGACAGGTGCAGCTGGAGGGTGAGGGAGAGCCTGGAGGCGCAGGATGGAAGATGGAGGTGGTGGTGAAACCGCTTTCCTCCTCCCTGTGGTCGGCAGCGATTCATCCACAGGCGCCTTTTTCCACTGAAATGTGAGCGTGGCCAGGGTGAGCGCTGCCCTCGCGGCCGTGGTGCCTCTGGTGTGCGCCTGTGTGTGCTGCTGCCGCTGTCATCACAGATGCACCCCAGCTGTCACTCCCCGCTCCACTCTGGCTCGCTGCTCGCGCACACGCGTGCGCTCTCCTCCCTCGCCCCTTTCTTTCCTCTCTCCTCTCTCTCTCCCTCCATCCCTCTCTTTCCTTCTCAGTTTGTGACTGACCCAGCAGCCCCGTCCCCCGTCTGCCACAAGCAGTCCACCTCCTGGTGCTGTGTGCTACGTGCCAGCCGCTGCTCCCGCTGAGTGGAGACTCTGGCACCAGTGCCCACTGCGCTCTGCCTGCCGGTGGTGTCTGGATTTCTATAGGAATCCCAGGAGGGTCTTACTGGAGGGTTGAGAGCCACCTGATTGAAGGCGTTTGCAGTCAGAGTAAAGACGGGTGAGTACCGAGTGGCTGGTAGGAAGGAATGGAGGGTTGGTGGGGACAGGGGGTGGTCGGGGCATGGGAAGTGGGCACCGGCCATCTCTGCCCTGCAGGAATAGCTGCAGTTGCTTCCTACCTGCAGGCAATTGCTGGGGCCGAAGAAGCTGCTCGGGCTCAGGCACCTGAGCATCCCAAAGGTGCACGACACTGGGAACTCTGAGCCCACAGTGCTGGGGACAAGAGCTGTGGATTCTGCTGGGAAGTGGGGAGGAGGGCAGCGCTGGCGCCAGATGACAGTCCCGGGTGGCATAGAAACCAGTCCCTGCAGCATGGGAGAAGCAGCCAAGAGCCTTGTGCTGTCGTTGTGCCCGGCTCTGCACAGACAGCCTCAAGAAACTCGGGGGTCATGGGAAGCGGTTGGGATGGCAGCCAGGTGCTGGGGACAGGGCCAGGTCAGAGGAAGGCTTGGGGTGGAGGGTGGCAGGGTGGAGGTCCTGGATGTCAGAGGCATGGGCACAGACCCAGGTCCTGGGCCTCCCTATAGCTTGCCTGCAGGTGGCTGTCCTTGGACAAGGGTGTGGAGGAACCCTCCCCCAGATGAGCAATGGGTCCACGCAGCTGTGCATGAAGCCTCCCTGGGGAGGGTGAGGCTGGGAGTGGGCAGGAGAGAGAAGTATCGCAGCCCTTCCCTGCTAGCCCAAGGGCAAGACAGGAGAACCAGGCCCGTGAGAACCTGCTGGGGTGTCCCACAGCTGTGCACCCAGCCGTTCATCTGCAAATGGGTCAGGGAGCCTTAGTGGGGGCTGGACACTGAGCTTGGGTGGGGGGTACACAGCAGGGCCAGGCCTGCCTGGCTTCTTGACCCACGCAGGGGGCATGGACACCCTGAGTAGAGCGGGACAGTTGCTCTCAATCCCCCAGACCCATTTGGACAGTGCTGGAGAGAGGAGCAGCCTGACCAGGAGTCGGAAGTTCACATTCCTGCACCTCCCTGCAGGTCTGGGGCTGGGTTCCAGTTGGCGGCCCTGTCTCTCCCCCACCCCCAAGCTGTCCACATTTCTGGGGGGTGTTGGCACCCGGCTGTCAGGGCTACTTGGGCAGTGCCTCTTTGTGACTCAGATGACACCCCTGCAGCTTAGATAACTGCCTCAGGTGGGGGCGGGGAGGGAGCCGAGCACGTGGAGCTGAGGCGGGGGAAGTCCAGCTGGTAGGGAAACCCGACAGCAGCTTCCGAGCTGCCAAGAAGAGCCCAGCTCTTCCCACCCCCACCTCCCCACCGGCAGAAAGAAAGTCTCAGCACTGCCAAAAGAGGGAGACCAGGAAAGCCAGGCCCGCGGGGAGGGGGAAGGAGAGAGGCTGCTTAAGCTGCCGATCTGGTGTCTTTGGGGTTTGACAGAAGCTTGTCTGGGCCCACGAGGAGCAAACTCTGCTCCCGTTTCCCAGGCACCAGAGCCCAGGGGCCACCTCTGGGCTGCTATGGCCTCAGTGGGCAGTGTAGGAAGGAGGAGGGGATGGCATGTATGTGATGGTTGGGGGTGTCTGGGAGTTCTGGGGGTGGGCAGAGGAGAAAGGAGCCAGCATAGAGGCTGTCTGCCCCTCTGGTCTTCCTCCTTTTCCCCCCAGCCAAGCCTCCTGTGCCCTGCCTGGGAATACCACCCTGAGCCCGGCCCCAGGGACACCACCCTGAGCCCGGCCCCAGGGCCCAGTGGACACCTTAGCCTCCTTCATGTCAGGGAGCAGCTCCCATGAGGGGCCACTCAGGAGGCTTCTCTGTTCTGCTTCCCAGAGGGTCTGTTTGAGATTGAGAATATTTGACAAGGAAACGGGGGTGCAGGAGGCTGGAGGTGAGGATGGGGCATGTGTTTTAAAATGAACCAGGAGGGTATATGGCTGTTCCAAGTACAAATACAGAGATTTTTAAAACCTGGTTCCTTGCTGCCTGGGCAGTGTGTGTGATGGGGGTGATGGGCAGGTGTCCTAGAGGGCCTGGGTGCCCAGACAGGCAGCGGTAGGCGGAGCCCAGCCTAGACGGCCGTGGCAGCCTCCCCTGCGTCCTGGCCACATGGAATCTCGGGCCGTCTTTGGCCCGGGGCTCTGGCTGGCCACTCTCCGGGCTCCCTCTCAGCCTTCCTGGGGTTGGTGGAAGGGCACGGCCCCTGCAGGCCCAGGGTGTGGGCCCAGTCGTGGCTCTGCCTGTCTCTGGCCTTCTGCAGAATGAAGGGGGCAGCAGAGTAGGCTGCAAATGCCCCCTTTACCCCTGAGTTCTATGACTCTTCCATGCTGAGGGGTATGGACCCTTGACCAAGGGGAGATACCAGGGGAGTGGGCACACCCTAGGGCTAGTGTGATGGCCCAGGAGTCAGGAATTCAGAGGTGGAGGCCCGATGGGCATTATCTGGCTGTGTGTCTTGGATGCTTGATGTGGAGGGATAGACATGCGCAGAAGCCTGAGAGGAAGGGTGCGGACACCAGGTCTGTGGTGAGTGTGCTGGAGGTTTCTAGCTAGAGTCTGAGACTAGATTAATTAACCTCCATCTGAGGAGAAATGGAAGGGGCAGGTGCATGGAGCGGTCCAGGCTCCTGCCGTCCCAACCTAGCTCTCTGCAGTGAGTGAGTGCGTGCGGCTCTTCCGTGCTCTGAGGGGGCCGAGTGGGGTGCTAGCAGGGAGGCAGCTCCCACTCCCAGTCTCCTGGGGTGGCTACAGCCCACTCAGCTCCGCACGTGGAACCCCCTGCTCCTACTGGGGCCTCCTGCTCCCCCATGGCCTCCCCAGCCTTGGCTCCCCCAGAACAGAGCTCCGGCCTACTCCCCTCACCTCAGCACACAACCCCCAGCCAGAAAGGTTTCTAGAAAGTCCCCCACCCTCCGTAAGATCTTGGCCTCCCAGGACTTCAAGAAGAGAGGCTGGGAAGAGGAGAACCTGTCTTGCTTGCATCTCAGTCCAGCAAGTCACAAAGCCTGTTCCTTCATCAGGGCAATGGGGACAAAAACAGCTGCCTTCTCAGCTCCAGCGGGAGTGGATCAGGCAATGCCGTGGACACTGCAGAGGACCGTTCAGAGGAAAGGCGGCATCTTCCTTTCCTACCTCTGCCTTTCCTGTACAAGTAACCCCCACGTGTAAGCAGACAGACAACTGAGTTAGGAGCCAGAGAGCTCGGGCTCAGAGCCATATGATTCCATTTGCCTAACTTTAGGTGAGTTATTTCATTTCTGCTGCCTCAGTTTTCCCCATCTGCAAAATGATAGTAACAAGAACACTAACCTCAGAGAGTTGTTACAAGGATTCAGAAAACTACACAGGTTTGTGACTGTGGTAATTTTTTTCTCCCCAGGTCCCAGTTAGCTTCTCAGTGGGTCCTGGAGGCTCAGGGACAGGCCAGCATGGTCTCCTCGGTGGCCGTTTGCCCTGCTGAGAGGTGCCCGGCCTAGTCGTATCAAACTCAAATATGCATGAAAATCGCCTGGGGATCTTGTTAAAATGCGGATTCTGACTCAGTCATTCTGCGTGGGCCCTGAGACTACCTTCCTACAAGGCTCCCAAGCTAGACCAATGCCGCTGGTCCATGGACCACACTTTGAGTTGCAATGGGCTACACTCAAAGCCCCATGTTTCTGGCCCTCCAGAGTTCCTCATTTGACTGCTTTGAGCTCTTCAGCCCCATTCTCCAATCCTGGCTCTCTCTGGAAGGGAGGCCAGGGACTCCGTGGAGGCCTAGCCCCTTATCTTTGGCCTCCCTGTCTCTAGGACTGGGTTAGGAGCAGGCCCAGCATCCAGAGTGGATGAGGCCATGGGACTTGCAGACAGGAGATCTCGCTGTCCCCCATGCTGCACCCTGGGTAGGGACTTCCCTCCCAGACTGTGAATTCATTTCAGCAGCTGTCAGTGCCTGCTGCGGCAGCTGCTCTCCAAGCTTCCCAATGTAGGTCACCCCCTTTCCTTAAGGAGGCTCCACTCTTCTGGGGGTGGGAAGGGTCCTTTGGATGGAGGCGTGTTGGTAGGCAGAGAGGCTAAGGAACTAGGGAGTGCTGGCTGCAGCCCCACCTCTCTCTAGGAGTCCTTCTGTGGTGCCACACACATATGACTGGTGTTCCCTGCAAGCTGCGCTATTTTTCCTGCTCTCGGGAAGGCCCTGGTGTCCAGGAGGAAGCCCAAGGGACCCAGGGAGGCAGGATTAGCTGCTAAGAGAGCACAAGGCAAATCCGCATGGACCTGGGGGCCTTGTTTTCATCACATTTCTCTAAACAATACCAGGATCAACAGTGTCCTGCCACCTTGCAAGACAACACCTGTGGGTCTGCATTGTGGGGACTTGCCGGACTTGTGCAGGTGACATCCCATTCGAGGCTGAAGATGGGACCTCCAGACCTGCACAAGAGGCCGCCTTCACCAGCCTGTTTGCTGGTTAACCCCTGGGCTCACAGTGTGGGAGACACTGAGGGACGGGAAAGGGTGAGGTGGGATGCAAAAGAGGAGCCTATCCAGGGGAGGCAGAAGCCTTAGGTGGAAACTGGCCTGAGCTTGGGTGGGAGGGCTTCTCCACTACCTATCTGCCTGCGGCAAGCCAGAAGGAGTGGGAGCAGACACCTGGATGGGGAATCCGGCCTCAACATGGGCCCTGAGCAGAGGAGGTGTCTTATGGGTTAGGGACTGCCCTGCAGGGGTTCTCTCTAGACCTTAGTTCCAGGCTGGAGGCGGCTTACACATCTGTCTGTTGGGGGCATTTGGGAACTTAGAGGTATCTCACTCAGCTGCCTGAGTGTTGGCATTTGAGAAGTGCTGGAGTGCTGCCAGCCAGGTGCGTGTGTGCATGTGTGCAAGCATGTGGGCACATGTATGTTAGCACATACCTAGCTGCACAGCTCTCTGTGGGTGTGTGTTTGCATCACGTGCTGTGTACAGAGCTCCAAGCACAGGTCTGGGAGGCCTGTGTGTGTGCCCTGCTCTGTGCACACATAAGTATCTCCCTGAAAGGGCCACTGCTGGGTGACAGTCGCCAGGGAGTGATGAGCAGCCTGGCTCTGAAACCTGCAATCCAGTCCCGGACTTACCATGTGACCTTGGACAAGTGATCAACATCTCTGCCTTGGGTGGCCGTGGACTGTGAGCTCTTGATATGGACATTCTTGATTGAGTAAGAGAGATTGTGCTGAAGGTCAGGGTTCGAGGGACAGACAGCGTGGACGCTGCTGTTTGAAGGCAGGCCTGTGAGGGCCGTAGGTGTGGGGCAGAAATACATAGACTCCACAGGCCTGGGGTGCTCAGGAATGAGAAACAACCTCACAGGGGAGGTTGGTGGGATCGGGAAAGAAAGCCGTCACAATAGACCTGCTGCTGACACCCCTCTCCTCTGGAGGGAGGAACTGCTGCTCCCTCACGCCTGTACTGGGCTCAAGTCCGAGCTAGGAGCAGGAGCCTCTGCCTGAATTTCCATGGTGATGGGCACTGGGTGTGTCAACTCTCTTCCCTTCACTAGATTGATCCTCATAGAAACTCCACCAAGCAGGTATGGTGGTCACCATTTCTAGACAGAAAGAAGCTGAGGCCCAGAGGCTTTAAGCAGTTTGTTTAAAGAACGGACCAGAGATTTGAACCCAGAGCCCCCACCCCTGCCAACTGGCACCAGGAGCCCACTGGAGCCTGGCCTTGAGAGAGTGGTTAGAGAACCATGACAGCACCACGCTCAGGGGCTCCTCCACCCCTCATGCCAGGGACGTGGGTCCACCTGAAGGCTGCATGGGCACCTGGGCTGCCTGCAATCCCACATCTGTGCCCAGTCTTGTGACCCCTCTGCCAACGCCTGCAGGGCCTTCGGCAGACTGGCACCCTTGCTGCGTGGGGGAAGGGGAGGAAAGACAGCCGAGAGGGCAGCACTCCGCTCCTCAGCAGGCTGCCCTTGCCGGGGGCAGAGCCGACTGTCCTGTTCTAACTGAGCACTGCTGTGGCCGCCTGAGGAGCACCCAAGGAGGGAGGGGCCGAGGGGACCAGAGAGGAGAAGATGGGGGCAACAGGGTTTGCAGCAGGACCCTAATGCCCGAGGGGAAACCTGCACAGACAGGCCAAGATTCTGGGCTCAGCACTGAAGCTTCTCGGCAGCTCCATCCACCTCTGGGCCTGTCTTTTTCACTCTGATATTGTCTCCTGGGCTCCCAGAATTACATAGGCCCATGGGGGCAGGGAGAGGGAGGCTGCAACCAGGAATTACCCAGGGACAAATCTGGCAACCAAGGAAGGTCAGAGGCTGGGAGCCACCTGGAGCAGTGGGCTGACGCAGGGAGCCCGTGGAGGGCGAAGGAGAGGGGTGCGGGCATCCTCCCTCCCTCCCTGCCCATCCCTGCCCTTGCCAGCTGCAGCAGGTAAACACATGCCAGTCCCCTGTCCCCCTCTCTGATGGGCTGGAAGCCTGGGCCTCCCATCTGGAAGGAAGTGGAGACCCCAGCACACAGCCTGTGTCCCAGTTGGGAGACACTGGGGGGCAGACCCTAGAAAGGGTAAGTGCCCCCTTGTCCCCCGCGAAGGAAGCCTGCTTCTGCACCCTGGCCGCCTCAGCGCCCCTACTCTGCGTTCTCACCTCTCCTTGTGTCCCTGTCTCTTCCTAGCAGCTGCCGCAGCATGAACCCCTGAGCTGATGAGTCTTATTATAGCCCGGCTGGCGGAAGACAGAGTGCTGCTATTCACCTCTGCGTGGGCGTCGGTGGTGCAGGGGGAAGCAGCAGGCCATCCAGCGGCTCACACCCTACACGGCTGCAGCTGCCAAGGGCCTGGCCCCTGCCTCCCTCGGGCCATGGTGAGCTGTGGCGGGGCTGGAGAAACTGGGACCCAGGTGAGGGGAGCCTCCAGGGACAGGTGAGAGTTGTGGCCTGTGACCTCACTCTGCTCACCTCGGAGAGATGACCTCAGTTTCTCCACCCATAACTCAAGGAATGCCCAGATGGGAGACCAGGTTGCCATGAAAACATCTGAGTGATCAACATGCTCGGGAGGCAACAAGAAGGCAGATGAGGCTGGGTAGGCACATGGGTGCACCCCCAGCTTTGCAGCACTGTGCCTGACCCTCGGGCTCCTGGAAAGCCGAAGCCTGCCCCGCCCCCACCCCAGGGGGTTGAAGGCTTCCTGGCTCCTCTTTCTCCCCCACCCAGGGAATCATAACTGAGAGGAACAGGAGAGGGCATGAGGAGTGTAAAGAGACACCCGGGCCCTCTCCCTAACCCCTGGGCTGGAACGGGGCTCCCGCGCCTGCCTGTCCTCAGTGCTCCTCCCTCCCTCAGGACTGACAGGTGGCGCACCCAGGGGCTCCTCTCTCCCCAGAGCGACAGGGCCCGGAGAGCCGTGGGCCTCACCATGCTGGCGCCGGGCAGCAGCCCTGAGCAGAGGGGCAGGCTCGCCCTGCAGTGGAGGCAGGTCTCCTGTGAGTACACCCCTGGCCCCGGAGGAGGGTGTGGGTGGGGTGGGGGTGCCGAGGTGACTGTAGGTAGCGCCATATGGGACCTTAGCCACACTCAGGCTGCAGGGAGGCCTACGCCAGATCTTCCTGGGGTACCTGAGGCTATGTTCTGGGAAGCCAGGGTCACGCCCACGGTGACAGCATCCCTGCCAGTCAGAGTCGCCGCTGAGTGCTGAGTGGTTAGACCTGGAGCTGGAGGCCACGACAGTTGTTCTACCTCCCCCAGGTAAGTCTCTGTGAGCTTGCTGGGGTCCCCAGTAGGAGAAGAGCTCTGCTGGAATGCAGGCCTGCTGAGTCTTAAACAGCCTCACTGGTGCCTGAGATTGTCGGCCTGTGTCACAGACTGCAGCGAGCCCTTTTGCTCCCGTGGGGAACTGCCCCCCTGGCTGGCCTCGGCCAGGAGCTGGGTCAGCTTGGAGATGTCTCTTATGCTCCTTATGCCTCCGCTTTCCCAACTCTCAGTAGAGGACCTAGCGGGCTCGTGGGATGCGGCGCTGGAAGAGACTTTGGGGAGTGGGTCCAACCCCTCCTGCCTATAGGCAGACTGAGCCGTCCATTTACCAAAAAGGGGAGGAAGCGTGAATGAAGGCAACACTTGGCAGCTGTCAGGGTGAAAGGAGCCCTGAGAATTCTCTTTATATGTGGCAAAGGGACCAGGTCAGCAAGGGCTGGTCTGCCCAAGGCTACGCGGCGGCAGGGAGGAAACGGCCCCGCGGGACGGCATTCCGCCTGACTTCCCGCTCTGATCCAGCACCCAACACGGGCAGCCTGAATTATTCACCATGTGAGAGAGGCTGGCCCCTGAGTGACTCAGATGTCCTTTCAACCTCATTCTAGAATCACTCAACACCTCGCAATACGGGCTTATGTTTTCTTGTCACTGGAGCTTTTATGCCACCCTGGTCTCCAGGGAGGTGGCAGGGGGCAGGGAGTCGCTCTTCCGCAGCGGCTCTCTTGGCCTGCTGTCAGGCCCTTCTCCGGGAGGGGCGAGCGGCTTCTGGTGATGCAAATCCTTTTGAGAGGGAGCTGAATGGGTTGGATTTTATTTCCTGGGGAAAGTCAAGTCTGAAGAATGCTGATTTTCAAATGGCTTGGGGTGGTGGTATGGGGCTGGCTGATCTGGTAGCAGACGGGCTCAGAGGGGTGAGAGGGTGAGCGGAGACATGAGGTAACACAAGATGGCCAGAAAAAGGGTCTCCGGTGGCTTCCATGGCTGTGCCTGTGCTCACTTCTCACCAAGAACAGTGAGGCTCGCTGTTAGGCTGCAGGGAGGCCTGGGCTAGATCTAGCCACGTGTCAGCTCTCAGCTGTCATCGATCCTCCAGGCAGGGAAGGGGAGAGTCTCATCCTATTCCTTCAAGCTCCACCCTTTGGGACAGCAGACACCCAGACCCCTACTGGACAAGACTCAAGGCTGTTCAGACCCAGCTCACAGCCCATCGGCCCACCCGGACGTGGGACAGCCAGGTCCCAGGTCCCATGTCGGGGTGGGCCGATGGGCTGTGAGCTGGGTCTGAACTTCTCCATCAGTTCTCTGGCTGGGGTCTTTTCTCTAGGCTGGGTGGAACTGACCTTGGCTGGGCTGACCTGGTGGGGCTGAACTATTTTGAATTCTTCCCAGTTCTCTTTCATGATGAGCAGGCTTCTCTGCTACTCAGGAGGACACTTAGGGGTTTTTGAGGCCACTATTGGAAAGGGCTGCTGCACAATGGAAGGCACTGCTCTGATGTGATTGTTCCCTGAGGGTTACTTCTCCCAGCCCTACAGACAGGACCCCATGCTCGCTATGCAGAAGGGTCTCGGGCAAAAGATGGGACCAGGAAAGGAATTCTGTTAATCGGGCCATGGTGCAGGAATGCTGCCCTGTAGCCCCTAGGAACAGAAGCCCAGGCTGAGAGCCTAGATGGCTTTAGGGTGGGGGTTAAAGTGGAATGTGTCCTGGGCCCCATGACTTGTCAATGTTGAAGTGGGTTTGTACATCTTAGCCTGTCACTCCCACAGTGGGACCCTAGGTGCACAGCCTGGGCTCTAAATCCTCATGCCAAACTGCTGGCGTCATCATGGGTGTGGGATTCATGGAAACATAACAGCACTTGGGACGCTGTGAAGGACAGGGCTAGGAGTGCTGTTTTGTGCTCTCGCCTTTCCATACACAGCTCCAGAGTTGGGGTGGGCCACAGAGGGGAGGGAGCCAGCAGTCTGGCCATTTTCCCTGGGAAAGAGAAACTCTGTCCCGGCAGTGACACTGGGAGAGGGCATGGGAGCAGGTTTCTCTGACAACCTTATCTCCTTTCTTGTGTCAACATCCATGGTGTCAGTGAGACCCAAGCTCCCCGGGAGATGACTGTGGGAGGCCCTGTGAGCTTCCTATCACTGCACCAGCATGGCTTGTCTCTGGGCTCTGGCTGAGTCTGCAGGGTCATTCTCCACTCAAGTGATTTCTCTGCCAGATGTGTGGCAAGGCAGGGCGCCCTGCAGACACTGTGTGATGTCCATTAATATGGAAGTGGCTTTGGATTTGTTAATTATGCTTTTATGTGGTTAATAAATGTTTATGCATTGATTGTGGCTTGTGCCAAAGGAGATAAAGCCAAGAGCCTGTTATGAGCTAGAAAGGAGGGAAGAGAAGCAGGAGGTGGTGACCCGTCCTATTGCTTTCTTTCCCCCGTCTGTCCCTCCCACCAAGGGATCACCTGCTGGATTGCCCTGTATGCTGTGGAGGCCCTCCCCACCTGCCCTTTCTCCTGCAAGTGTGACAGCCGCAGCCTGGAGGTGGACTGCAGTGGCCTAGGCCTCACCACGGTGCCCCCAGACGTGCCCGCAGCCACCCGAACCCTCTTGCTCTTGAACAATAAGCTGAGTGCCCTGCCAAGCTGGGCTTTCGCCAACCTCTCCAGCCTGCAGCGGTTGGACCTGTCCAACAACTTCCTGGACCGGCTGCCCCGCTCCATTTTCGGGGACCTGACGAATCTCACTGAGCTTCAGCTGCGCAATAACAGCATCAGGACCCTGGACAGGGACCTGCTGCGGCGCTCGCCGCTGCTCCGCCACCTGGACCTGTCCATCAACGGCCTGGCCCAGCTGCCCCCTGGCCTTTTCGACGGGCTCCTGGCTCTGCGCTCCCTCTCGCTCCGCTCCAACCGTCTGCAGAATCTGGACCGGCTGACGTTTGAACCCCTGGCAAACCTGCAGCTGCTGCAGGTCGGGGATAACCCCTGGGAGTGTGACTGTAACCTGCGTGAGTTCAAACACTGGATGGAGTGGTTCTCCTACCGAGGTGAGCACAGCCGGCCCTGCTGGGGCCCGAGGGATTGGGACGATCACCTCTGGCCCCACACTTTCCTCCTGGTGGCTGGGTGCTGACTCAGAGAGCAGGCCAGGGGAAAGAAGGGGGCGACCCTGCCTCTGTGCCAGCTCGGCTAGAAAAGTCACAAGCCTCCCCTCACATGAGCCATCACCCTTCCTGCCAATGGGAGAGAGGCTGGTGCTGCTCCCTCCACCCCCACCCTCCCCTCCCTGCTCTGCATCCCCTCCCCCAGCCAGCTCCCCACTTTCTCCTAGGACTCACTGAACTGGATCTCCCTTTCTTAGGTTACATAAGGGCAGTAAAGACACCTGGGCTTTGTATCCCACCAGGTTTGCCTGTGGGCTTCCCCAGTGTGGTAGAAGGAGGGAGAAAAACAGCTCTTCTTCTGAAGAATACAGCCATCTCTTAAACATCTCCCCTTACATGAGAGGGGAATAGAATGAATCCTCAGTAAAACCAAATCTTCCTTTTGGTGACAGTGCCAACTTCCTCTCCCAAGTTTTATTATCCAAACTTTAAGAAGAAGTCAAATGGGTTAGGCTTTACTTTCTTCCCTTCCCCTTTTCTTTAATATGGGAAAGTGCTGTAATGGCCTATGACATGATCCCATGACATGGGAGAGGAGGGTGCGCAAGACGGTGGTGAGGAGGGCCAGGTCTGCGTCTGAATTTCGGCTCTGCCACCTGCCAGCTGTGTGATCTTGAGAAAGCTGGTTACCCTTTCGCTGTGGCAGGGCCTTGTCTGTAAAGTGGGAAGGAAACAATATCTATTTCCTAGGGTCATTGTGAGAATTAAATGTGGCAATGCACGGAACGTGGCTTGAGAGGTGCCCAGCACAAAGTGAGTCCTCAAAAAAAGTCCATTTATCCGTTCACTTCCTGGTAATAATCAAATACTAAGTGGACTTGAAACACCATTTGGCACGAAGAAGATGCTCAATGAATGTTTGCTGGGCTAAGGAATCAACATTTAAGTGGTGAAAATAATGCCAATGCTTTTTGTTAAAGTCTTACTACTTTCATTTCATCTCCAGCCACAATTTCAATTATTTCCATGAAATTCTCCTGTGTTAGTTAATTAAAAATGTTTTACAAACTATAAAGTGCCACAAAATGTTAGTCACTATGATCATTTCCCCCATTTTCATGAGCGGGGAAATAATGATTACTACTTATATAGTTTCCAGTTTACCAATGTCTTTTCATGTACATGGTTTTAAACCTTACAGCAGCTAATTGAGATAGACCTTCTTATTTTACAGCTAAGAAAACTAAAACTCATAAGTAATTAAATAAATTAAATAATTTTCACAAGATGACACAGCCAGGATTCAACCTTGGGTCTTCCCAGCAGGGAAATGAGGCTGCAACCCTGTCAGCACCCAGCTTTGCGTCCCCAGGCAGCACTGATACATGTTCCTGGGATGTGAGGTTTGCTGCAGGCCACCGAGGTGTCAGCCGCACAGGGGAACTAGGCCAGGTGTCTTCAGACCCTCCTCTCCTGTGGTCACCGGGAACTGAATTCCCAGCACAAAAATGCATGCCATGAGAATGTGCATTTTTCAGACTTTTTCAATAGCAGAGTTGCTTTCAACATTGCATTTCTTAAAAACAAAATCCTGGAATATTTCCATCGGCATCCCAGGGAAAGATTGATGCCTATTGTATGAGGAGACTTGCGGCAGATGGGCTGCAGAGGGAGCTGCCAGTGACAGAGTGGCTGCAGCCTGCATCTTTTCAGCAGGGGGTCTAGTGCCTGCATCCAGATTTCACTGGGAGCTGAAAGAGGGCCAGAATCCAACTTTCAGTTCCTAGGGGAGGTCTAGACAGATTATTGTCCTCAACCACCCTCTCTCTCACCCCAGCCCTGTCCTGCATCTGTGTCTCCCTCTGTCCGAGCCAGCCTCCACCATCATCATGAAGACATCCTGGCGAGCCCGTGCGCCCAGGTACCCACACCTCCTCATCACCAGCCTCCTCTCCTTGGCCTCGTGTGCCTCCAGGATTCCCCCTCCAGATGCCTTTGTACTCACAGGGCTGTGGTTGGGGCACCGATGGGGCCATTGGATTGCTCCTAAGGAGGAGAAGGAGAACATTCCTGCCCAACTCTTTTCCTCTCTACGCCAGGAAGGGAGCTGCCCATTCTTAGGCAACCAAAAGGTCTTGCGTGGAGGGGCAGCGGCAGGGGCAGTGGGTTTTGACTGCTGTCCTTTGAGTGAGAGGTAAGAACCCTAGAAGGATAAGATGCTGTGTTGAGAACGGTATCCTGGGCTCACAGACAGGTGATGAGCAGGCAGATTCGGGGGCAGAGAGTGTGGCAGGGACGCTCAGCTCTCTAATGACAGCCCTTTCCTGGGAACCTCCCCATGTTAGCACTGCCTTACTCTGTGGGTCCGTTTGGCCCGGGAGAGGACAGGCCGGATGGAAGTGGCTGCGTGCTTCTCTACAAAATGGGAATGAAGACAATATCCATTTCACATGGCTTCTGCGAGGATGAAATGGCACGATATACGTAACTCACTGTGGACTTGGCTCAATCAATGCTGTTTTCCCTCCTCCGCTTCCTCTTCTATAGATGGTGATTCCAGGATTGACTACATTGCTGATAAAAACTACCTTCTGGGGCTTCCGTTTTGGGGAGCTGGGGATGGGGAGAGGGAGTGCAAGTTCTAGATGCCTGGTCAGCCCCTCTTTTTCTCTTCTGCATGTAGGGGGACGCTTGGACCAGCTTGCCTGCACCCTGCCCAAGGAGCTGAGGGGGAAGGACATGCGGATGGTCCCCATGGAGATGTTCAACTACTGCTCCCAGCTGGAGGACGAGAATAGCTCAGCTGGGCTGGATATTCCTGGGCCACCCTGCACCAAGGCCAGTCCAGAGCCTGCTAAGCCCAAGCCCGGGGCTGAGCCGGAGCCGGAGCCCAGCACAGCCTGCCCACAGAAGCAGAGGCACCGGCCGGCCAGCGTGAGGCGAGCCATGGGCACGGTGATCATCGCAGGGGTCGTGTGCGGCGTCGTCTGCATCATGATGGTGGTGGCCGCTGCCTATGGCTGCATCTACGCCTCCCTCATGGCCAAGTACCACCGGGAGCTCAAAAAGCGCCAGCCCCTGATGGGGGACCCCGAGGGCGAGCACGAGGACCAGAAGCAGATCTCTTCTGTGGCCTGAGCGCCCACCCCCACCCGGCCAGGTAGGAAGGGCGGGGAGAGCACACGGCATTGCTCAGCCACAGCCCCCACCTTGACCCGGCGCTGGCCACTGCCCCCCGAGTCCACCCTCCTCCCCGCCCTCCAGCAGACAAGCCACACCGGGTTCTCTCCCTGCACTTTTGAGGCTCCCTGAAAGCCACCGTGCTGGGGGCTCCTGCTGATGCTCCTGTCTGGGCCAGTAAATCTTTGGAACATGTGGGGGATCTCCCTAAGCTCTGGCCACAGCAAAGCAAGGAGGTGTGTGCAAGAGGAGGCTTCCGGACTGGGCATTCCCCTGTCGCCCTTCCTGCCCTGGGGTGGCCATAGCTGGTGACTCTTCCTACCTTGCTGGTCCCACCTCACCTGCATTGAGGGGACGGGGAGGGAGGGATCTGAGGTTGAAGGTAGATTTCTGAGACTCTCTCCTAAGCCAGAAAGACGTTCTTAACACCCCTGCAGTGTGAAAGCTGGTCCAGCTCTACAACTGTTGGTACCAATGTGCAAACACACCAGCCCTGCCATCTGGACCCAGCACTCAGAAACACCATACACCCCTGGCCGACGCCATCATGCCCCTGGATCTGCTATAGGCCACGCTGACCACATGCTCCTGGATTCGCTAATTCACTCACACACCCATTGCATCACCAGTGCGGTCACATGGATTGAAAGAATTAATACACACACACACACACGCACACACACTCACACGGTCACACGGAGACCGAGGCTATGAGCACTCGAACAGCAGAGACATGCTCTTCCCCAGGGGTCTCCCTGAGACCACAGAGCCTCTCGCGTGCTCACTGCAATCTTCTCAAGTCAACAGCAGGAAGGAACTCAACCAGTAACACCAGGATCCTTTGAGATCCTCTAAAGTGGGCCAAAGTGGTGCCACTGGAGGAGCCCTCCTGTCACCATGGTAACCCTCTCACACCTCTCCTGCTGGGCTTTCCCGGGACACCACCCAGGGGCCTGGAGCGGCTGCATGTGTGCATGGCGGCCTCCTGAGGACCCAGCCACACACCACTGGTGTTGCCTCGGTCCTGCCCACGCACCTCACAGCACCAGGCCCTGTGGGGCCCCCACTGATTCCTCCACAGCCTGCAGCCTGGCACCGTGACTCTGTGCCTCTCACCCTCCATCTTCAGTACTCCTGGCCTGTGACTTCAGGGCTGGGACTTGGTGGTGCTTTGCCATTGGTGGCACCCTCTGGGGAAAGCAGGTGGCAGGCAGAGAACACGGTGGCTCCCCTGAGGCTCATTGCCTGCCAGCTTATCGCAGACAGAGCCCAGGAGCAGGAGCAGGTGGCCACATGCTGCCCAGAGGCTCCCAGGATGGGGCCTCTGTTCCCGGGCTTTGTCTGCTCAGTGTGGCTCCCTAGAGCACCCAGGCGGGGGCCAAACCAGAGAGTGGGTGGGGAGCCTGTCTGGGACAGAGCCACCTGCTGCCAAGGCAGTGCAAGTTTTCCAGGTTACCTGTCCCCCTCCCTAGCTCTGCCCCTCCTCAGAGTGTGAAGATGGTGGGTACCTAGGTGTCATGCTCACAGGCTCAGGAGGCATCAGGCTCGTCCCTGGCTCTGGGATGGAATCTCGATGGGGACTCAGGAAGAGGCCAGCAAGAACCCTGAAGCCAAGGGTCTGAGCAGAGGGAGTTGGCAGGCCTAGCTCCTGTGCCCCACTCCGACCCTCCCTGCTCATGCGGCAGTGGGTGGGTGAGGTGGGCTGGGGGCCTGGAGGAGTGCCTTTGAGGAGGTCAGTCCTGGCAGGTGGACAGAGGACGCCTGGCATGGGCTGCTTACTGGGACCCCAGGCGGCCCCGGCCGTGGCCACAGTCTTCCTTCTTTTGGCGTGCGGGCTGGTACCAGATCTGGGGATTTTCTAAAGGGACTGGGGGGAGGGGAGGGCATTGTCAATGGTGGTATCTTTAGCCTGAGACAGAAGATTTTTAAAGGCAAAATTATATTTCTGGTTTGTTGTTTCAGAAGACCAATAAAGACTGTATTTTCCTACGTACTTCCTGGTTTCATTGGGTGGGAAGGGGACCTGGGTGCCAGGAGAGTTGCTTCCTGCCCCCCACCTCCCCAGGAGGCTGGACAAAGCACCGGTGGCCATGATCCTGATGCGTAGAGCTCTGATGACAGACGGTGCCTCCCACCCAGGGCCAGGGCTGGGGCACCGCTGGGAGAGGGCGGAGGCCGAGTCCTGGATCAGAGCCAGGCCCTGTGGCTGGGGGCAGTGAGCTCATGGCCTGGCAGAGCCAGGATGGTACATCCACCCTGGCCTGACAGGCAGGTTCCTGAGCCTCAGGGCAGCTTCTCTGGGCGACACCGAGGTTGTGGTGCGAAGGTGAGCTGGGGAGCCCGCCATGGCCTGTGCCCTGTGGGTGCTGCTCATCCACCCAAGCTTGACATGAATCGGCCCTGGCAGCCAGGACAGATGGGCTCGTGTGGCGAGAAGGCACTGTTTGCCCAGAGGATGCTGCCGCACGGTGGGAGGGGAGGGCAGTTGGAGGGGCCTCAGCTGACTGGGTTCTTTCAGCCTCACTGGATGCTGGCGGGGCTGCTGGCCAGGAGAAGGAGCCTGTTCAGGGCTTACTCAGGCGCCGGCAAACCACGCTCTGGGCCTGCAGGGTGAAGCCTCCACGGGGCTCAGCAGGTAGGCCCCGGAATTACGGACTGGAGGGCTGGGGAGTGAGGCACTGAGTAGAGGGGATGAGGAAGAGCATGAGACTCTGGGGTTATAAGCATGCTGCAAGCCCCATTGAAGAGCGAGCTCAACGCTTGGCCCGAGAACCCCCTCCTCAGCTATATGGTTCATTAGTCTTCAGAGGCCAAGGCAGAATTTTCTCCTTCCTAGGATCTTCCTTTGGATAACAACCCAGCGAGCCAGGAGCAAACCCTAGAGGGAAGTGAACCATCAGGGTCCCCCGGGAGTTCAGCTCCATTCCACGGCAGAGCTGGGGTGTCCGCCTTCCCCAGGTGGTGATAAGTGTAGGGATGTTGCTCTCCTATAGCCCTAATAATTATAGCAGGGCCCAAGACAAGTCTTCCCGAGCCCCACTGCAGAAGCAAGAACGGGGCCCCTCTCAGGCCTGGCACAGGTCTCTGTCATGCTTATGTGTGTAATTCAAATGTCATGGTTCCCAGATAGAAGCCCTCAAAGGTCTGAAGGCTGGGCCTGTACTGAGGCTGACCTCTCAGGAGGGGAGAACTCTTGCAGCCCTGGCCGGCAGGAAGGGCCTTTGTGCAGGGGCTTGTGTACATTGCAAGTCATGCTGGAAGAATGCCCGTCTGCTGGACAATCACTTGCCCGTTACAGCCCCATCCTGGAGCTTGACCTCATTCCTCGCCTAGGGCCTGGAGGACATGGAGAATTGAAAACAGATCCTGATCCAAAAGTTAGACCTCTGGAAATTTTGCAGTAGCTGTCTATAAACCACCTGCTTAGGGATGAACGCGATCTCTACTGGTCCGCTGCCCTCTGTGTGAGCCGGTGGCATTATACACGGCAGTGACGTGCAGCCCGCCGCTGCCCCCGTGGCTGGGCTGAGTGCCCGTCTCCTACCTTCCCCTCGAGCTCGGTGCACAATCGTCACCATACAGCCCCCACCACAGACACCACACTCAGCAGGCCTGGCGCTCACACGCTTACAGTGCCAGCCGTTTCCAGGGACAGCAAATGAACCACCTACCCCTCCTTCAGCTACAGGCTCCAGCTGGCCCCAGGATCAGGGAGGCTGAGCCACAGGCCAGGGAGAGGAAGTGGCAGAAGGAGACCAAAAGAAAAATCATAATTGAAGTATCAGGTCTCCAGCACCCCATTCTTTTCCTCTGGCATTCATGCACCCCAGAGTGTAAGAGCGATTGTCTGCAGTGAGTTAAACTGGAGGCACTGGGACACTGTTTCTATGGCAACCCCTCTCGGCTCTAATTCAGCTCTGAGTTAAAAATGCTATCAAATAATTGGAGAGTGCAGGAAAGCACAGCCAGCAGCCTGACCCCCTGTCCCATCTTTCCTAGACCTCCAGGTGTACAGGAGCTGAGAAGGCCCCCATCACGTGGGAGCAGCACAGGCGCGGGCTTGGCTGGGAGCACAGAACAGTCTGTAGGGAGACGATTTCGGAGTCAAAGTTTGGCCTGGAAATTGGGTCTGGGTTTAGTGTGCCCTGGGCCCAGGGAAGCATGGCAGCCGGGCAGGCACAAATCCCTTCCAAGTGCTGCAGGTGGCTGCATCGCACACGACCAGTGACACGGGGCTTCTACCCGGGCGATTTGGCAATGTCAGACGGAGCCGTTCTCCCCCCGTCGCTTATCCCAGAGTGGCACACAGCCCAGGACCCCAACTCAGGACGGCCCTGGTGCCCTCTCTGAGGCAGGAAGACAGAGCCCAGCCGGCTCCTTTGCATTCCCTTTGCCCTGACCCCGTCTGCTCCGTCCCCATCCTGCTGCGAGAGTCCTCACCTGGCCAGGGCCTCGGTTACAAGGCAGGTGCCTGCCAGCTGCGTTCACGGAGCCAGGATGGCTGAGCTCGAATGCCTGTTGGATCGCGCAACTTTTCAGAACACAGCTGGGTCCCAGGTACTGAAGCTAAAACAAGGGTAAGGAGGGTTTCATCGCAGGGACCTGATTGTTCTCAGACAGCTAGGCAGAGACACCAAGGACTCTGCAGGCACGAAGAAACTGAAAGTCAGGAGAAGCTTGTGAGGGTCACAGTTGCTCTCATCACGTAAGCCATGGCAAACCGCAGCACGGGGCAGTGAACCTGGGTTCCAACGAGAGGCGGTCTGCATTCAAATCCCAGCCTCATTCATTATTAGCTGTGGGGCTTTGGGCAAGTAAGTTTTCTGTGTCTCAGTCCCCTCAGCTGTAAAGTAGAGCCAGAACCATCGCCTTCACTGGGTCACCCCAAGGACCGCATGGGAGGCAGTCCCCAGTGCCTGGCACACGCTGAACATACACACTGAGCTCATGCCTCAGGGGTTCGAGTCACAGTCCCACTTCCCTCTTATACGAGACCCCAAGGCAATAGGAGACGGAGCAGGTAAGGGAATGGCACAGGAATCAGCATCCATTGTTTGCTCTATAAAGAGGCAGGGCATCTTGGTGGTTAGTAACACCTTTGGGGGAAAAGACAGGTCTGGACTGAATTATGGCATCCGATCCCCGCTAGTTGGGTTGCTTTGAGCCAAACGTTCTGAGCCTATGGTCCTCATTTATAAAATAGGCACTGACAGTAATACCTACACTCTAAAATATTTGTAAAGGTTAAATCAGTTAATACTGCAAAAGAGCTTTCGCAAGCTTTAATGTTTAGGCAAATCAGTAGGAATCTCAGTAAAGCGCACTCTGGTTGTACAGGTATGGGCTGGAACCTGAGACTATGTGTTTCTAACAGAGGCCCAGGCAATTTCAGCGCTGCTGGTCTTCAGGTCATCTTTTCAACAGCGAAGTTTTCAAGAAGTTACCACACTGTAAATACTCAGTAAATATTAGCTTTATGATGATGACGATGATTGATAAAAGGCCTAGAATAAAAGAGCTCTGCCCGCCAGCCTTCCTTTCAGCTACAGAATGCCTCAGTAATGCTCTATTAACCTGCAGGAAGTGTTTCTCAAGAGAAGCTTGCATACGGTAAATATATTATGTGGAAGAGGGGGGTGGGTGGGGGGCGGCAGGGGGCTGGGCTGCAGTCTCTGTTCCGTGTGGCCGTGCAGATCTCCTAGCCTCTCTGGGCTTCATTTTGCTCACTTCATGAATACTTTCACATCCAAAGTTTTATGGTTTTACAAATGAAATGGCTTAGGAAGAGTGCACTTCCACCCATCCCACATTCCACCAGCAGGACTGTGGCCCTGGCCACATGTGCAGGGCCTTCTGCTGTGATCTATGCCTTGCTCTTTACACTGTCCCAGCTTCCTGGCCTCAACACCACAAGGGCGGTTCCTACCTGCAGCAATGGCTGTCCTCTTGTCCACGGTCACCGCCACAGCTGTGCTTGCCGTCACCACCATGGGTTCACCCGCACTTTCTGGGGAAACAAAGACAACCCAGTCACTGGGGAAGAGCTGTGGTTGGGGCGGGTGGAGCGCTACCACTTTCTTGGAATGGGAGATGGGAATAAAAGCAGGCGAAGGCATCCTTGGAAGAATTGAGGCGAGGGTGGGGACAGGGGTTGTGTTTGGAGAAGTTGCTGCTGTGATGGTGACCCCAACACGGGTCTTGGACAGACACACACATGGCCTCTGGCCGCCAGCACAGTGCAGGGCTGCAGTGTCCCCACGACACTCGGGTTTCTGTGTGTTTGTCGGCTGCGGCATGCATCGTGCCCACGACACCTGTGTTGTATCCAGTGATCCCCTCCAACGGCAGGAAGGACAGGCCGCATTTCAGCACTGAGTGGTGGGTGATCCTGGATTGCTCTCTGTGAGTCTGCGTGAGTCAGGGAGGACCCTGACAGTCAGTCCCAGTCAGGAAGCCAGATGCCACAGCCGAGCCACCGTGTGGCCCTGGGCAGCGAGGTGACGGACCCTCCACTGCACAACCGCTCTCCGGGCCTTTCACTTGCTTCTCAGCTGTTGCTCCACTTCTGGGACTCTGCAGCAACTCAGGGCAAGTCCTGAGGCTCCTGAAGGCCACAGGGATTGCCTTGCCTTGCATTGCTCTCTCCACTTCTTCTGGAACAATCAGGCCACCATAGGTGCACAGTTTAGAGGGCAGTTTCAGCTCCACATTGAAACAGAGCTTTCTGGTTCTGACTGGGGCTGGCTACTTCAGGGCCTCAGGCTTCTTAATTCTCATCAGTCCTTGGCCCCGGACTTGAATTTCAAAGCACTCTTGTCTGCAGGTCAAATGCAGACTCAACTTCTGAGAAAGGGGCAGTTTCTGATGTGCTATCACATTTTGTTAGAATGTCTTGATGTCAAATGTTGCCTGAAGCAAACAGGTCACGGGACTCTTGTGTGGTGATTATGACAACAGTGTCAATTGTCCCGGGACTTAACCACCAGCTTCTCACATCTGCCACGTCACCAAGATTACCCATCACACCCGCTGTCGTCAAATATCTCAAGAAACCTAAAACTGCAGTCTGATTCCAGGAACTTCCAATATGTAAGGTTGTCCTTGATTCTAGAAATTTGCCCCATGATGACGAAGGGACAATTCCCCACCTTGTGTCTACAGACATCTCGAAGGTGGTGATGTGGCAGCCCCGACAATATTCCTTGGGTCCCACAGCCCATTTTCTGGGACAGACCTTCCGTCGCATTTGTACCCCAGCCAGCAGAGGCTTGTAGGAAACGCAGATGTGAACATGTGGAGACCCTAATGAGGCAGTCTCTGGGGACATCAGGGATTTCAGTGCCTGGCTCACCGTGGCTACCTGGCCCAGCACCTGGTGGGAGTGTTCAGGGCACGGAGTGCAGGAGAGGGCGGGGCCCAGGGAGAGGTGGGCTGTGGGCATATTGCTGAGGCTCTGCTGTGTGCGGACAGGTTTCTAGGCACTGACTGCACAATGCAGCTCCACGTGGTCGGGACTTAGCCCACCAGGCCCCGGCAAAGGGCAACCATGACAGCCTAGAGAGACAGGGGAGCTTCCCCTCACGCTGGAGGCAGCTCGTCCTCTTTTCCCCCTTGAAACGCGGTTGTTTTCCTTCTTTTGGGGTGGAAGGGAGTGTGCAGAGGTGGCCATGTGTCGAAGCGTGTGTGTGCGCTGAGCGAGTGAGCGGGCTGTGGAGAGGAAGTGGGCCCCGCCTCCCTCCTCACCAGGCCCCCTTTTTGGGCTCCAGCTTCCCTCTTTTCTCCTTGTGGCTCAGCTTCTCACCCACCCACCCTCCCACCTCATCGCCACATAAAGCTCCCCCAGCAGCCAGCAGGCTCAGTCCTGGTGAATGCGGGCAGGAGGGGACCTGTCATCAGGGCCTGGGGCAGGGGCTCGGGCCTCACTATAGAACCTCTCCAGGGGCCTGTGGGTGCCCTCCCTGGGGAGCCCAATGTGCTGCTATCGAGGGTGTGGCCACAGAGGAGGAGCTGCCTCTTTCAGCCTTGGGGTGGATGGTGTGGGAAGGGGTCTCCCCTTTGCTTCCAGAGCCTTCCTGCTGGGCTTGCACTGGTAATAAAAACTCCCCCTCCCTCTTTCCTTACATTCAGTGTGGTAACGGGGCCTGGGCTTGGATTAGGGCAGAGCTTGGCTCTGTAGCTCCCTTGCTGTGTGACCCCGGGCAAGTCACAGAACCTCTCTGAGCCTCACGTTCTCCTTGTGTAAGTTGAGGGATAATGACGGTACTTATCTCATGGGGTGGTCTAGATTAAATGAAAAACACGTGGAAAATCGTTTTGTGAAGCATAGTAGTTATTTGCACGTGTGTGGAGGGAACAGCACAGGTGGGAGTAGGGGCATAGCACCAGGTGAGGAAGGCGGGATTCCGGAGGGGGTGGGGTGGAGCTCCTCCCTGCTGTTTGCCTTCCCTGTCCTGGTCCCAGGAGGATCCCCGGGATCCTGGGCCTCCCCAGCCATCAGCTCCAGGACATTTTTCCATCACGACGCTTGAGGATGGTTTTGGCAAAGTGGTGGTGGAAGGCCTTTGGCAGAAGGGCATCCTAAAGGGGAAGTTCTGAGTGACCCCAGCCCTGGCTTTCCTTTCAGAAGTCTCCACACTCCTGCATCCCCTCCTGGGGCTCACCCCACCTGCCTGTGCACACTCTCCAGGCCCCTGGATCCATGTGCTGGAATGGGATCAGCCGCCCCAGCACTCACCTGGTGGAGGGGTGGTGGAAGGGTGGCTGTGCCATGCACTCTGGGATCCCTGGACGAGCCCCGGAAGCTCCCTGGGCCACAGTCACTTCGAGTGTAAATCAAGAGCACCAGGCTATGCAGACACTGAAGCCTCTGCAGGATTTTTCTGGTGCTCTGTTAGAGTCACTTAATTTTTCTTATTTTGGTTATTTTCCAGAATGGGGGCTGGGGCTGGCTGGCAGTTGGGTGCCCATCAACTCTGAGAGTCTTCCTGGTCCCTGGCCGTGCAGGGATTTTGTGGCTGCCTCATACCCCACCCTCCCCACCACCTGCCTGGCACAGCCTCTCTCTTGAGCTGAGAGGGGCTTGTGGAGAAGGCTGGGAGCTCCCTGAGGCTGGTCCTGGGTGGTCCTGAGTAACTGGGGACGGGTTGCTTTCTTTCTGTTTGGGAAGAGCAGGGCAGCCCCACTGACTTAGTGAGTACTGCAGCCCCTAATGAAACCACCTGTCTGGGTGGTTTATGAAGCTTTCACAGACATGCAGGATAAATAGAAGAATTTAGAGATGGACTCTTCTGATCTCATATTTGGAATCGGGGCTAGAATCCCATGCTGGGTTTTTAAACTCCAACTTTGATGGCTGGCTAGGGAATCAAATGATCAGGCCCACCTTCAGCGTGGGACCTGTGGTGTGGGAAGGTGCCAGTGAGCTTTTTTAAGTCACTAATGCATGCAGGAGGGAAGGCAGGAGGGGAACCCTGGTGGTCTGGACATTCTATTCCATATCTCGTTCCCATTTCCCACTAAGAGCACAGCAGGAGGAGAGATGAGACTGGCCTGAGACTGGCCCAGCCCCGGGAGCACAGGGCTGTGTGTTACCTGGTCCTTCTGCCCAGCGGAGGTTGAAGACGAAGCTGCCAGCAGGATGCTCTGAGGCCTGGCGGTACCACAGCGGGAAGCGGTCCAGGGTGAACAGGCTGGCCTCGTCCTCAGGTGTCAGGAACTTCCTGCAAGGAGGAAGATGTGGTACCTCTCCCCAGATCTGTGAACTCAGTCATCCCTCTTTCCTTTTCTCACACAAGGTCAACTTGGCTGGGCTAAGAGAGTGATTTTAGCCCCTAAATTAGTACGGCCCCAGACAATGTTTCCCAGCAATTCTCGCCTTTTCCAGAAACAAAACGATGTCATGTTGCATCTAGCTAGCAGCTGGAAGAGGCATAGGGTCTGTAGAGTGAGGGGATACTTTCCATTTTTATGTAAACTCTTTTGCCTGCAGGGTTTCTTTCTTTTGGATGGAGCCTAATTTCTTCTTGTCTGGCTCGTTGGCACGTCTGAGGGAGGAAGCTGTAGTCAGCTCTATCACTGCACTAATAGGAGGGCATCAATCCCCCCAAATGGTTCCCTCAAGAGGATTGCCTCTAGGTTTTTGCATACATTATGAGTTTCCTTTTTTTGAGCAGCTTTACCTTGCTAATTATGGTTTTGCATTCCCTGAACACACAGCAGCCCACAGAAGGGAGTGTTCGGCCAGAAGCAGAGTGGGAGGCAGGGAGAAGCAGGGTGGGGGTGGGGAGCAGACATTGCTGTGGATAATCCACAAGGTGGATAACTGAGATTTGGTTTTGAGAGTGACGGGCTCACATGTACCAGAAGCAATCTGCCTTGTGACACAGTTCCTGGGCTGCCATTCACCTCAAGTCTGGGTGAAGGGAGCCCCTGGGAGTGCTCGCAGGAGGCAGAGGCACTGGGAAGGTCTGTCTGCCTTGAATCTCCTGCTTCCAGTCTTAGAAGCCTCTGAGAGGGGGCGAGGGAAGGGTCAGGGAGGCAGTGGTGCTCTTCCTTCTCCACCTCCGCAGGGATGGGTGGAGGGGGAGGAGGGGAGTGAGGAGGGAGGGAAAGGGAAGAGCAACTTAATTTGTTTTCCTAGAAAGCCTCAGCTTTGCTTAGCAAGTGTGGATTTGTCACAGAGTCCTGGAAGAAGCTCAAAGATGGCGCTCCGTGGCTGGGCGTGCTTAGCGAGAGGAGCAGCTGGTGGGTGGGAGGTGAGGAGAGTAGGGTCAGGTCGGCTCAGGGGCCCTGGGCTGCTCTCCAGGTGCCCGAAGGTCCTCACCTGTTGGAGTCTCCTGGGTTGCGAAGTGGCAGGTGGCACCGCTCGGCCCCCAACGCCTCCTCTGGGCTCCCATCCTCCCTTGAGCACCCGGGTGGGCCACCCCTGATTACCCCAGAACCCGGCCTTGGCTTACAGCAGGGTTTCTCAGCCTTGGCACCGGTGACATTTCGTGCCAGGCGATTGCCGTGAGGGCTGCCCTGGGCATCGTGGGATGTCTAGCAGCATCCCTGGCCTCCGCCCACTAGGTGCCAGTAGGAAGTTCTCTGCCTCCCACAGTGTGACAACCAAAAGGATCTCCAGACATCGCTGAATGTCACAAAATCACCCCCAGTTGAACATTCCCGGTGTGGAGGCCTAAGTCTTCCATGGCCTACAGGGAGCTGGGCCTGGACTCCTACCAGGTAGAGTAAGAGACTGCAAATCTCCCACACCAAGGTGGGAGTGGGTGGCTCAAGAAGGCACTGCGGGGTGAGCGCTCCACCTACCACAGGGCCCCAGCAGCACCTCCTCTCCCCTTAGGAGTGGGGAAAAGAGACACAGCCAGAAGATTCAGCCTGTCACACAGAGCCCAGCCCAGAGAGGAAAGCAATTTCGGCTTTGTCCCTTAGAGATTCCTCTAGGTGGATTCTCCGACCAACCCTCAACTTCAAAGTCTCTCCCTGACTGGTCCGGCCTCCATCCTGTCCTAGGGACCCACCACCAGGATGTGTAAGCCTTCGGGGAAGGGCTGCCTTTCCCACTGTCCCAATCTGTCAATCCCGATCCTTCTGCCCTGCTGGGCTCCCAGGGGTCCAGCATGCTGGAGACCCCGTGCCAGTCCACCCACGGCCCAGGAACACACCGTGGGACTCTGGCCCTCTCCGCCCTGCAGGGATTGCCATCCCGAGGTGGCCGGCCCAACCCACCTGTCGGAGACCTTCTCGGAGCCCACGAACAAGCTGCTTCTCAGAAGGCCAGCCCGGGTGCCCAGGAAGGCCATGTCCACCACGTGTTCAGACTCCCTGTGTGGCAGACAGAGCGGGAATGGTCACCACGTGGCTGTGGCAAGAGCTTGGGGGAGACCTGCAGGGGTTTGGGGGCCTCTCCTTGCTCCTGCCTGGCCTGGCTCAGGGGAGATTTTCCAGGAAGGCTGGGTTCCTGGGAAGGGGCCGGCACACGCACCCTGCTGGCATCCACGGTGCCCATCAGGTTTCAGGCCCGGCTTCTGGGCAGCACCCCTGTGAAGTGGAGCCCTGGGCCTCTGCCTCTCTTGTCTCGGCAGATCTAGCTCTTAATTTGTTCTCCTGGCTTTTGGGGAGTTCGATCTAGAAGATGGAACTTGGAAGGGAGATTCTGTCCTAGGACCTAAGGAACAGGAACTTCTCATGCCCAGCATGTACCAGTCACCTCCTGGTCTTACAGCCCTCCTCATACTTCCCTTATTACCGAAATGTGAAGGGAGGGGGAGCAGGCACCGCCTACACCCACCCAGGAGAAGTCCCAACGGACCTCATAACCTTGCCGTTGAGACTTGAAAGAAGACAGATCCATGAGCTAGTTGGCGTCACATATCTCCCTCCCAGTCTCAAAGCCACAATACTTTGACCAGGGTGGGAAGTCATCTCTTTTAACCCAGATGATATTCTTGTCTTTGGCACAGTGGATAGGAGGCTGTTACCTAGTTCCTCTCCATGCCCAAGGGTGTGTGCTATAGTGAGCATACAAAGTAGGCAATTCCAAAGCACTGCCAGGCTCAGAGGCTGGACTGCGGGGGTCTTCCTCATGGATAGACCTGTGTCTGTGGGTGGTACCCGGGACTGTAGTAAGGTCTGGAAAATCACTGAGGGAAAGGGTCTCCCCCACCTACTCCAGTCCTGTAGCCAGGGGGCTTGTACAGGGCGGGCACGGGGGTCATAGGACTCGAGCCGCACAGAGCCCTGCCTCAGACCTCTGAGTCAGACTCTCTGGGGACAGGACCTAAGCTCCCCTAAAGCTTCCTGATTCAATTCTCTGTGTAAAAGCAGAGAGAATGGGCTAATGGGTCTCACTACCCATAATTTGGCTTCAACAATCACCAACCCGGGGCTGGTCTCAATTCAGCCACTGCCTCCTCCAGCCCCTCAACTAGATTATTTTGAAGCAAATCCCAGATATTTCATGGGTAAATATTTTAATTTATACAATCAAAATAGAAATAACATTTAAAAAAAACTTCGATGCCATTATTACACCTTAAAAAAACCTGACCATTCATTAATATGATCAGATAATCCAGTCGCCTCGCGAATTTTTTTAAGTTTGGCTGAATCAGAATCTGCCCAAGGCTCACGCATGGCAACGGGTATCTCTTATTTGTCTGTCTGTCTCTCTCTGTCTTTATTGAGATATCGTTCAAATACCCTCCAATTCACCCACCTAAAGCGTGTGATTCAATAGTTTTTCATGTGTTCACAGAGTTGTGCCACCATCAGCACTGTGAATTTTAGAACATTTTCATCACCCCGGAAAGAAACCCCATAACCATTAGCAGTCATCTTTGGCCTCCTTTAACCTGATTCCCTTTCTCTCTCCACTCTCCCTCTCCCCTTCTCTTTTCCTTGCAATTGATGTGTGGAACAAACAGAGCGACAAAGGGCGCTTGCCTGTGGGGATTCTCCGGTTCTGGCCTTGGCGGATTGCCACCCTGGGGTGCTCTTCAGCCTGCTCTGTGTCCCCCGCATTGCCTGTCAACTGGCCGTGAGACCTCAGGGCCTGACCAGGTTCCGGTTTGTGTTTTTACAAGGCTGTTCTTCACAAGAGGCACACACTCTGACTGATTAGGGCATGAAAAATACATGCATTCTTTTGTTTCTTATTTTATTTTTACCCGAAATATCTGTATAAGGAAAAACTTCTCCTCATCAATATTTAGTTATCCTGAAGTACAACTTTTATAGAAGAGGCAGGATAAATAATTTATTCTTTTTGTTTCTTTGTTAGGTTTTAGAATAATGAGTTGTTTTCCTAACAACCTTCCAAAGATGGCCAATGAGGTTTTTTCCAGTATCATTATGAACCCAAGTATTTTAACATATTTCATATGTTTTAACCCATTGCAATTATTATTATTATTATTATTATTATTATTATTATTATTTAAAGACAGGTTCTCACTACGTTGCCCAGGCTGGCCTTGAACTCCTGGGCTCAAACGATCCTCTCGCCTGAGCCTCCCATGAGGCTGGGATAACAGCCGTGCCTCCAAAGCCAGCTCCTGCTGCAATTATAATTACTTTTGCTGCTCTGATCATCCACCTTTGGCCAGTGAGGGCCTCCTCCAGCTGGCTCTGGGGTCCCTTGGGCACAATATCATTTGTCTTTGGTAACTTCGTATGACAAGATGTTCCAGGTTCATTGGGCGTATTTCCTGCCTCTGTCCTGGAATCAGACATTTCTTCTAGGAGCATGGGCTCATTTTAAAGAGGACTAACATTGAAAGTCCGAGGTCTGGGGCTGGGGCACTCGCTGCGGTGGGCCCTTTCAGGGGAGAGAGCTAGGATATCCTTTTAATTTCTTTAAGAGAAATACATCATGAGTTCAAATTGATATTTCTAATTCAAATTTAGCATTCCATCTAATCTTAACTTCTTTGATTTTTGAAATTTGCATATCTCTTTTCTCTTTTGCTGAAGATCTTGGTTCTTAATGACATTAATATAATACAATTTGCTCTCTCTATTCAGAATAACAATGCCAATACTATTTCTAGCAATGTGATTACTGAGGACTGCTTAACATTTTATTTATTTAGTGTTTACAATTCTAAAGCCCCTTGAAAGAATTCCCGTATGTTCGATTATTTAATGAACTTGATATATGGCTAGGTTTAGCTGTTTCATTTGCTTTCAATTACTACAGGTTACTTTTTAAAATTTAATTTTGTTTTATGATTAGATAAAGCATTTATATGGTTCCAAAGTCAATATGGAGAATAAGGCCTATTCAGGGGAGTCTGTCTCTGTATCCATCTCTTTGTTCCTTCACTCTTCCTGTAGGTAACCTGACTTTTGGTTCCTTGTTCCACTAAAAAGTACGTGTGTGTATGTGTACATACATATATGCATGTACATTTATATGTACATTTGTGAAAGTAATTATGAAAATATATTTGTATTTTCTCTTTCTAGATAAGCAGTGGAGATATTATTCATACTTTTTTCATTACTGAAGATGATTTCATAGTGGCAGTATATAGAGATATTCTAATTTTTCACAGCTGCATAGAATTCCATTATGTGGATCCACCATGATTTATGTAACTAGGCTCCCACTGATGAACGTTTGGGTTGTTTCCAATCTTCTATTGTTATTAAAGGTGCTATAATGAGCAGCTCATAGGTACATTTTTTTCATATTTTTGCCAGTGTATCTTTGGGATAAGGTTCCTAGAAGTGAGGTTGCTGGGTCAAAGTGTAAATGTACATGAAATTGTGCTAGACGTCATCAAATTCCCCTCGACGGGGTTTGAAACATTTCGTATCCCACCCATGATCTACGAGTGCCTGACTCCCCACAGTTCTGCCAACAGTGCACGCTGACAAGCTCAGGTGGCTCTCAGTCTGAGAGGCGAGAAGTCCAATCTGGGCATAGTTGTCATTTGCATTTCAGATTACACGTTAGGTTGAGCATTGTTTTTCTTTATATTTTAAGACTATTTGAATTGTTCTTCTAAGGACTATTTGCATTTTTCCTCTGAACTGTTCGTATTTCTTGACTACTTTCCCTCTAAGATAGTTGGCCTCTTAAGTCTCAATTTTCGAAGTCCTTTATCGTGAATACATAATATATAGAGTAACCCTTTATCTGTTTTATAAGTTGCAAACACCTTTCCAGTTTGTAATTTCTCTTTTTACCTTGCTCATGTTTTTATTTCTGCCATAGAAACATATTTTTTTCTTTTTTTTAAAAAAAGATGAGGTTGGCCAGGCGCGGTGGCTCACGCCTGTAATCCCAGCACTTTGGGAGGCCGAGGCAGGGGGATCATGAGGTCAGGAGATTGAGACCATCCTGGCTAACATGGTGAAACCCCGTCTCTACTAAAAATACAAAAAAATACAAAGAATTCACCAGGCGTGGTGGCAGGTGCCTGTAGTCCCAGCTACTCGGGAGGCTGAGGCAGGAGAATGGCGAGCTTGTGCCACTGCACTCCAGCCTGGGCGACAGAGCGAGACTCCGTCTCAAAAAAAAAAAAAAAAATAGATGAGGTGTTGCTCTGTTGCCCAGGCAGGAGTGTGGTGACATGACCATGCCTCACTGCAGCCTCCACCTCCTGGGCTCAAGTGATCCTCCCTGAGCAGCTGAGTAGCTGGGACTGCAGGTGTTCACCACCACGCCTGGCTAAGTTACTATTATTTTTATTTTAGAGATGGGGTCTTGTCATTTTTCACAGGCTGGTCTTGAACTTTCAGGCTAAAGTGATCCTCCCACCTGAGCCTCCTGAGTGGCTGGGACTACAGGCACGAGCCACTACACCCGACCACAGAAACATTTTTAATGTTGTTAAATTTATCCGTCATTCCTTTATTGCTTCTGAATTTTGAGTCATTGTTGGGAAAGGTTTCCCCACTCCTAGATTTTAGAGCAATTGGCTCATGTTTTCCTTTAGTATTTATATGGCTTCATTTTTTACATTTGAATCTCTGAGTCATTTGGACTTCGTCCAGGTGTATGGTGTGAGAAAAGAACACAATTTTATCATTCTCCATATGGCTCTCAAACTGGTTATTTAAAAATCCATCTTTCCTTCATTGATTTGACAGGATGCCTCTGTCATAGACTAAATTTTCACATGCATTTAGATGAGTTTCCGGATTTCCTTTTGGGTTCCTGTGGTCTGCCTGCCTTTTCTTGTGCCAATACCATACTTTATAAACCTCAGAGGCTTTGTCATGTGTTTTAATATCTTGGTAGGCCCAACCTCCCTTCTTTGCTTTTTTTGGTGTGTGTTTGTGTGTGTGTGTGTGTGCGTTTTTTTTTTTTTTTCAGAGATTTCCTGGTTATTCTTGCTTGTTCTTCCAAATGAACTTGATAATCAGTTTATCTAGATGCAGAAAAAGACTGACGGTGTTTTCATTGGGGTTAACATTAACTTAGGATTAATATCTTTATGATGTTGAAGTCTCGTATCCAAAAACACTGTCTTTCCATGTGTTCCAGCCTCTACTTTTGTGTTTTCAGGAGTGTTTCATAATTTTCCTTATATAGGTTTTTGAACAGTTCTTATAGTTTATGTCATATGTTCTTGTAGTCTTATAACTTTATCATGTATTATTTCTTGCCTTTTAAAATAAGCCTTCTCATATCTTCTATCTTTTTTTGTGTAGATAAAGGCTATTAATTTTTGAATGTTGATATTATAACCTGCTATTTTACTAAATTCTCTCATTGGGTATAGTAATTTTCTTATTAATTCTTCTGGGGTTTCCAGATATATAATTATGTCATCTTTAAACAGCGACAATTTTACTTCTTTCTTTCCAATTCTAATTGCCTCTGCTTGCTTTCTCTTGTCTAATTCCTTCTGGCCTTGTTAAATAGCAATGGGGAAGTAGGCATGCTTGTCTTGTTCCTGTCTTTAGTGAGAGAGCCTCTAGCCCCATTAAGATGTTACTTTCATGCTTAGGTCAATTTTAATTCTACTGAGTGGCTTTAATGAACAAGAATGGTATGGCTGGGCATGGCAGCTCATGCCTGTAATCCCATCACTTTGGGAGGCTGAGGTGGGAGGGTTGTTTGAGGCCAGGAGTTCAAGACCAGCCTGAGCAACATAGAGAGACCCCATCTCTACAAAATTTTTTTAAATGAATGAATATTAATATTTATTTAATGCCTTTTCTATATCTTTGGAGATGGTTATGTATTTTTTTCTCCTTAACTGTATGCTATTTTATATTAACTTCCTAGGAAGTCTTTTCTGAAGCATGCTCTGGTTAAGAATATTTCCTTCTCAATATTTCTCCACATTAAAAATCATCTCTGACTAATCTCTGAGGTTGGAAAGATGAAGATGGTGCCCCTCTCCAAACCTATTTGCTTCAGCCCTCTGTAGAAGGCACAACAGTGCAGGGTTTAAGAGTCGGGGCGCAGGAGTGAGGCTGCCTGCTGTTGATTCCAGCTCTGCCACTTTCAAGGCGTATGACCTCAGGCGAGTTGCTTGATCTCACTATGCTTTGTTTTCCTCATCTGTCAAATGGCAGTAATGAGAGCTCCTGTGTGGGTGAGGACCGCGGTGAGGATCAAATGGGTTATATACACTAAGCACTCAGAACAGTGCCTGGCCCACTAGATTGTTTTTCTTTCTTTATTCTAATTTTGTATAGGTCATATATTCATATGGTTCAAAATTACACCAACATGTTAGGGTGAAAAGTGTCCCTTCCATCCCTGTTTCAGTTACCCATTTTCCAACCAGAAACAGCTAATGAGGAATGTTTCCTGAGTAGCCTTGCGTAGACAGTATATAGATCATAGATGTTATCTGTATAATCCACACAAATACTATGGCACCCACTTTTTACAGAAAAGGTAGCATACTATACTATGTAGAATGGTAGCATTCCACATCTTGCTTTTTTCAATAGGAGACTGTCCCTATCAAATTCTGTAGGTGTTTTTTATTAGGACAGCACTAAAAAACTAATTTTTAATTTTCTAGTATCTAATTATGTGCTTAAATTTATTGACTGTGTAGGGGAGGTTTGACATCTTCACAATGTTGAATCTTCCTATTCAGGAGCAAGGTATGACCCACTGCAACCTTAACCTCATTAATACCTTACTCTGCCCCCCAACACTCATGGGCACACACATGCCCTACACTCACACTCACATGCCACTCATCTTCTTTCTACCAGGCCACTAAACACAATAGTACCAGGAGAAGACCAGCAAAGGGAGCGAGGATTTCTAAGGGGCTGGGAAAACCGAGGTCAAGTTCATTGGTGCCATGACCTTACCTGCTGGAAACCTATTTGAACTGCTCTTTGGCCAGGGGCATTTTGGCCATTGAAGTCTCACAGCTGGAGTCCAACCCAGAGAAAGGAGCTGTCGGAATGGGACTATCCTGGGGTGGGGATTTAGTCCAGTGCCCAGGGGGAGCTCCACTTGATCTTAGGCCAAAGGACGTGGGTTCTCTCCTGAGCCACCAGCCAGATGGTAAGAGGGGTCCCAACTTAGCCAAAGGAATTCTGGGGGCTGGTTGGGGCCTGGGAACCTGGGAACCTGGACCTACTCGGACATGTTGAGGGCCAGCGCTGTCCAGTAGGCTTCCATGGGGGCTGTCACCACCGCGTCAAACAGCACCTCCCGGACCAGCTCCTCGTCACCTGGGTGCAAAACATCAGGGAACCAGGCCACATGCTTCCTCCATGCTCATGAACACAACTCTCCCATCCTAAGTTCAGGGAGAAGATGTGCTTCCTGAACGTGTCTATGGGACATGTAAAACTATCTCTGTGAGCTTGAGGGAGCCGCCTCACCTCTGTCTGTCTTCACTTTCTCAACTCCAAAAAATATGTCAGTACAAGAGCTTGATATCTGAGGCTCTTTCCAATTGTAACATCTGATGAACTTAGGAGACCCTCAGTGACCTCAGGTTGGATCTTCCCAGTCTCCCCCATCTCAACTCTTCCTCATCTGCTTCTTAACCATCCAGACACCTTGGCCTTTGGTCAGTTCTGTGAATTTTTTGTTGTTGTTGTTGTTGAGATGGAGTCTCATTCTGTTGCCCAGGCTGGAGTACAGTGGCATGATCTTGGCTCACTTCAACCTCCGCCTCCCAGGTTTAAGCAATTCTCCTGCCTCAGCCTCCCAAGTAGCTGGGACCACAGGTGCACACCACCACACCTGGCTAATTTTTGTAATTTTTGTAGAGACAAGGTTTCACTATGTTGGCCAGGCTGATCTAGAACTCCTGACCTCAAGTGATCTGCCCACCTTGGCCTCCTTAAGTGCTGGCATTATAGGCATGAGCCACTGCCCCTGGCCAGTTCTGTGAATTTGACCTTGCCAAGCTCCTCCTTACCTCAGAGCCCTGTACATGCTGTTTCCCTTGATCTGGATGTTCTTTTTCCCAGTCTTTGCATGGAGGCTCTTTCTTTTTCTTCTCTCATTTAAAAAATTTATTTATCTTTATTGAGGTAAAATTCACATAAAATGAAACTGACCAATTTAAAGTATGCAATTCAGTCAGCGGCATTTAGTACATTCACAATGTTGTACAACCACCACCTCTATTTAGTTCCAAAATATTTTTATCACCCCCCAAAGGAGATCCTCCTCACCTTGGTGAGGAGGTGTCACAATAGAGCCACCCAAGTGGCTTAACAGGATCTCCTTTAAAGCAGGCCTATTTCTCTCCCCTACAGCATCCTGTTCATGGCGCTTATCACAATTTATAACAACCTATATCTATATATGTAGGCTTATTTGCGTATCACCTGGCTTCTCCACTAGAATGTAAGCTCCATGATAGCAAGGGCCTTGTCTGGGTTATCTCTGTAGCTCTAATACCTACCCCAGGGCCTGACACAGGGTGCAAGCTCAGTACAGATTTGTTGATGAAATGAATAAATAAGTAAGTAAGTGCCCTGTTGGGTTGGCATGGGAGGCAGTCTTCTTATGGGGGTGACAATTATGTGACAGGATGACCTGCTCTTTCTTCCAAAGAGGAAGAAGGAGGAGCAAGCTGAGCATGTGGCCTAATGAGCTCACCACTCGCATTAGTGCAGGTGAGAAGGCCATGTGACCATGGAGCAGAGACTGAAGTGTCACAGCTGCAAGACAAGGAGCACCTGGGGCTCCTAGACCTGGAAGAGGTGAGCAAGGTTAGCCTGAGGAACTGGTTTAGAAAACAGAGCCCACAGGCTTCGAGTCATCTGGCCAAATGCTCCCCTTGTGGAGATGAGGACTTCTGGTGAAGAGTGGCAGCCATTTGCCCAGAGGTCCACTTCTAGACAGTGGTAGGGAAAAAGATGACAGACTCTGAATGGTGCTTTCTTCTGACCCTTAACAGAGCTTGGTGGATAGAGGCTGAAAAAGATCCCAGTCCCTGACCTGGGGATCCATACATGTTACCACAGTTCCAAGGGTGCTTAAATACCAGCTCAGCCCTGTGGTAAGGCTGGCTATGCCTTTTTCTTTGGGAATCTCCCTGTTTGATCTAAGCCATCCATGTGCTAATGGGATAGGGCTGTGCAGCAGCCTCCCCCTGCCTTCCCACCTCTCCTGGCAAAGTCCTGAACTTCAGGGCCCCAGAGGAAAAGCTCGCCTCAGTGGGCGGCCAGCACTCACACTCCAGGTCTGGGTCCTTCCTGGTGAGGAAGCGGATCATGGCTTCTAGCTGGCTGAGCTTCCGGTGGTCTGGGTCAATATCTGTGATGCAGTAGATCCTGAAACCCAGGAAAGTCAGTGTTATCTCAAAACATTCCACCTGTCTCCCTCCCATTTTTTACTCCTCACTTACCAGTCACCGGCCAGGGCCAGGTCTGGGTGAAGCAAGTCATGCAGGCCTGAAACCAGAGTCCACATTCAGGGTGATGCTCCCTCACTGCCATGAGGGTGTGTGTCTCAATTGTAGAAACAGCCACCCAGTGAGTTTCTAAAGAAAGAGACTGGGGTCTGTTCTTTCTTGCTCTTAGCTCACAGTAGGAGAACATGGCTAAGTCTGCACAGGTCCCACCTCCTGAAATGCTTTCTTCTCATTGTTTCATGTCCAAATCCTACCCCTTCTTCAAGGTTCAGGGCAAATGTCATGCCTTCAATGAGCTGCCCAGCCAGTGGGAGCATCTTTTCCTCCTGCAGCCCTCATGCCCCTCCTCCCCATCCAGGTTGGATTTGGGTTATTATTGGCATGTAATAACGTTGTGCTTCTGCCAGACAGCAGCTCCCTGAGGAAGCTGCATCTTATTCCTCCTAGCATCTCCCTCAAAGGGAGGTGATACTTTGAAGCCAGTGATTTTGGCTTCATTGGCTTCATCCCCAGGATGGGCCCTGTGTGTTTTGCGGCCTCTCACCTAACACAGAGCCAGCCTGATCTCATGCTCAGTACACGCTGTTGACTGAAAGAACGATGAGCTGATGCTCCATGGCACCTACTCAGAGCTAAGAAATGAACAGGTGCTCCACTGAGGGTAAGTCCAAGGAGGGGATGACAGAAAGGCCAGTGGGGCATCTGTGGAGCCTCACAAGGGCTGCTGCTCTGATGTAGACACAGGGCAAGCAGCTGGAAGGGGAGCTCCCTTGCCCACAGAAGACCAGGAGACTCCGGGATTCCAAGCCCCTGACCACTGGAATGTCTCACTCCCAGGAGTGGGTATAAGACAGCACCCTCTGTCTCCTGGAGGAGTGCGCCCTGGGAATATCTGGGCAGAGGAAGAAATGTGTAGGAAGAAGGAAGAAGGCACGATGGAGGCCTAGGGATGATGGGGAACAGAGGAGAGTGCCCCAGCGCTAGGATCTGTGCTGTGGAAGGGCAGACACAGCTTCCAGGTGAGCACACAGCTAGTGCCTGACTCAGTCCAGGTGCGGGAGAGGGGATCTACCAGGGGCAGCTCCCAGACAGATGACAGCTAAGCTGGGGCCTGAGAGTGGGTCAAAGTGTGCTGGGAGAGGAGGGCACTCCAGGGCAGAGCAAAGCAGCCAGGAGGAGCAGGCCCATCAGCAGTGATGTGGGCAGACTTGGCATTTCTAGGAAGATCCCTCTGGCTGAAGCTCAGAGAAGAAAGGAGTCAGGGAGACCAGTTGAAAGCTACTGTGGTTATCCACGAGAGAGGTGACAATGACCAGGATGGTTGTAGGAAGGCAGGGTGATGACATGTACTCAGCAGATAGCAGAGGGTAGTATGTGGGTGTTAAACAGAAAGTGGCCACCTCTTCCAGGGGTTCCTGGGATATCTGTGACCCCTGAGATAGGTTGTGGTCTCCTAAGGTGATTGGGCCACAGTAAGTCACCGGCAGGAGGGATGGGGTTGGATGGGGCTCTTCTCTCCCCGCCTCCACCGCTGTTCTCTGCCATCTCACTTTGGTTCGCATCCCATAAGCTCCAGGTATGGGCTGAATTGTGTCCCCCAAAAGATATGTTGAAGTCCTGACCTGTGAATGTGACCTTCTTTGGAAATAGGGTCTTGGCAGAAGTAATCAAATTAAGATGAGATCATTAGGATAGGCCCTGATCCCATATGAGTGGTGTCCTTATAAGAAGAGGTAATGGAGACAGTGAGAGGCAGCTGAGGGGAGAAGGCCACGGGATCAGGGAGCAGAGACTGAAGTGTGCAGCTGCAAGACGAGGAGCACCTGAGGCTCCTAGACCTGGAAGAGGTGAGCGAGGACTCCCCTGGAGGCTTTGTGGGGAGCACGGCCTTTCCAACACCTGACTTGGGACTTCCAGCCTCCAGAACCGTGAGAGGATACATGTCTGCGGTTTTAGGATGCCATGTTTGCGGTACTTTGTGCTGGGAGCCTTAGCAAATGAATACAGGCTTCCCTCCTCTTTCTGGCCTCCTTTCTCATCACCTTTGCAGTCACCTGGCAGGGAAATTTCAGCTTTGAGCTTTGTTTAAAAAACATACTGCCTTGACGGCCCTCCTAGTCCAGCAAGGCCTCCCGGAACCTAGCAGTGCGGTTGGCAGGTCTCAGGCTCTGCTGGTTTGATGACTGACCCACAGATCCTGCATGCCCTGGGAGCCAGGGACACACACGCCCCTCTCCACCTGGCAGCATTGTTCTGAGAGGCTGCTCTGGAGCCTGGGAGCTGGGAGGCTGTCACACTGGCTCTGGTTGGGGTTGGCCCTGCCCAGTGTCCCATGAGAGCCCATTATTTTCTGCTTAACTGTCCCTCAGCCCCTGGTACCGACCCACCTTCTTCCACAGACGTGTTCCCCAGAAGGATGTATTCTCCGTGGCCCCGGGACAGCACCACCCCCAAACTGTGGGGAGAGAAGAGAAGGCACTCATTCAGCAGCAGCAGATGCCGGCCTGTCTCCCGGGCCTCGTCCTTGCCCTTACCAACACTAGGTGTATGGGCTTTTTGTACCCACGACGAGTGGTGTGCTCCTCAGGCCCCCTTCTTTGCCTCTGGCCTCACAGCCATCCCCTCCAGAACGGAGGCGGTGCTTCCAATTTCCCAGAAGCCTTCCTTCCTAAGCAGGACCCTGGCCATTCTGTAGACCAAGAGCCCTCTCAGCTCCCATTTTCATCAAGGGACATCCTGAACCTCACAGGCATCCCCTAAAATGTAGAACAGTCTCTCTGTTTCACAGGGGGTCCCACAAACAGGAGCTCCTTTTCCTACCCGGTGAGTCCTGCTGTGCCTTCCTCTCCTTGGCTAAACATCAGTTTTGAGCCTTGGCTGAATATCTGACTTTCTTGGGGAACTTTAAAAGATGCAAGTGCATGAGATCTACCCCCAGAAATTGTGATTAAATTGGTCTGGCCAGCCTGGGCAACACAGCGAGACCCCAGCTCTAGAAGTTTTTTTTTAATCAAAAAATTAATGGGGTGTGGTGGCACGCTCCTGTACTGTCCCAGGTACTCGGGGGGCTGAGGTGGGAGGATCGCTTGGGCCCGGGAGGTGGAGGCTGTAGTAAGCTGTTTCTGCCACGGCACTTCAGCCTAGGAGACAGAGTGAGATCCTGTCTCAAAAAAAATTGGTTTTGGATGAAGCCTGGGCAGTGGCAACTTCACATAATTCCTCAGGTATTCCAATGAGCAGTCAGGGCTGGGAACCAGGGCTTTATGGAGAAATCAGATAATTCAGAGGTAACGGCCACTTGTTTCCTAATCTGCCTAATACCTAGAGCCAAATATTTCTACAGTCGCAGGGAACCTGAGATCTTCCAATTTGATCCTCTCACTGCTTTAGGATCTTAACTGGATGATATCACTTAATCTTCACAACATCACCAAGAAGCAGCTGTTATTGTTACCCCCATTTTACAGATCGAAATCTAAGGCACAGAGAAGTTAAGTGAAACTCAAAGACCTGTTAACAGAGTTGTAGGAGGCAGAGGTGGCGCATCAGTAAAGCAGGGAGTGCTGGACCTCAGAGCCTCTTCTCAGAGACAGGGCTAACTGCCCTCGGGGAAATGGCCTGTTAAGGCAGCTTGGCTGATGGACGCTGATGAACAGTGAAATAACAACAGCATCTGAAGGGGCGGGGCTTGCCTGGGGCCCACAGGAGCATAGCACAGACCATACACTTGACCAAGTTTACACAGCCTGTAAATGGTAGAGCTGGAGTTCACGTCCAGGCAGTTTGGCTCTGGAACCTGCATTCTAGGCTACACTGGCAAAGCAGGTCTACACCTCAAGTTTCCTGGATGCTGACCTGGGTCTTTTGCTATTACCACAAAATTGCCAACTAAATATGAGTTGCTGGTATTCATGTTCAACCCTCACCCCCTGCAAATAAAGCCTGTGTCCCTCACCTGAAAGGGGTGTCGCTGATGTCCGTGAAGAAGTAGTCATTGGTCAGGAAAAGAACTCGCTTCTGAAAGAGTAGACAAGGAAAGAGTGCTCACGCAGAGAAGAGCGGCCCCCAGCCCCCACCTCCCCCCCAGGGCTCTTGGGGTCTTCATCGTCACTGTACAGTCCCTCCGCCTTCTTGTCTCCTCCCTGACCACCCCCTACACACCTCATCCTAGTGACACCCATAGGCAGATCCTCTCTAGGTGCAGCAAACTGCAGCCCTTTGGGGCGTGGCCTGGATTTCAGGATCAAGGTCTGGACCTGCACTGCCCATCATGATAGTCCCTAAGCAGCATTGAGCACTTGAAATGTGTGGCCAAGGAACTGAATTTTCAGATTTTAGTTGACATAAATTTAAACTTAGTTAGCACATGTGGCTAGCGGCTATATTGGGCAGTGCTGATGTAGACCGTGACTCTATGGTTCCTAGAGGGTTGAGGTTGGGGCTGTCAGTGTGTGCTAAGAACTTCTGGAGCCCATGTATACATACACAATCCTCTTAAACCTCCTTGCCCTCAAAGACACCCAGGGAGAAGGGGTGCACCATTCTCCCTCCACTGTCATCCGTGCCCGGGCCACGGGACCCTTTCACAACTTCCTTTTCCTTTCTAAGCTGCCATCTTTTAGCCTTGGTTTACTTTGTATAAACTAGGGCATCATGTACTACCAAAGTGGCTAAGGGCATGGCTGGGCTTAGATGAACCAGGATTGAAGCCCAGCTCAGCCACTTTCGACCTGTGTGCTCTTGAGCAAGTTACTTCACTTCGAGTTCTCATTTGTAAATCAGGATTGTCCACGGCCTCTCTTGCACGAGGCTGCCGTGAGGGTGCATTCGGGGTGCTGAGGTTCTGTGGATTGTCCTGTCCACCACACAAGTTCATGTCATTGGGAAAGCCACATTTTGCAGTTGGCCCAGGACTTGTTCTTATTCCCTTTACTTCTTTCTGACTTTCCTTCTTTGATTTTGGAAACTGGAGCGAGGTGTCAGAAGGGACACAGAGAGAGAGGACGGCAACAAAAGCCTTGCTTTCTCTAGGAAACTGGCTTCATGCCAAATCAGAATGCACCGTTCACAAAACTGGACCCATCCCCTGGTCATGCCCTCTGGCTTCTCTGCCCAGTCAGACCCTCTCTGTAGCTTCTCTCTATTGCAGCGGTCATGGGATGTCCTGGAAGATGTCTTGGGGGAGTTGGGTGCCCTGTGCTCCAAGGAGCAGCTGGCTGGAGTGTCAGAACTGGAGATCATTTTTTATTTTTACTTTTTTTTTTTTTTTTTTGAGAGGGAGTCTCCCTCTTGTCACCTAGGCTGGAGTGCAATGGCGTGATCTTGACTCATTGCAACCTCCGCCTCCTGGGTTCAAGCAATTCTCCTACCTCAGCCTCCAGAGTAGCTGGGATTACAGGCACACGCCACCACACCCAGTTAATTTTTGTATTATTAGTAGAGATGGGGTTTCACCATGTTGGCCAGGATGATCTCAAACTCCTGACCTCAGGTGATCCGCCTGCCTCGGCCTCCCAAAGTGGTGGGATTACAGGCGTGAGCCACCATGATCGGCCTATCTTTTTTTTTTAATTGAAGGTAAGGGTGGATGCACAGATCTTCCATGTATTACCTAATTAGCTTCGATACATGTATCCAGCCCTGTGATTACCAACCTGTCAAGGTACAGAACAGCCTCTCCAGTCTCTCTGCCTACCCCTTCTGGTCCATCCCATCCCACTCCTTCACAGGCAAACTCTGTTCTGGATTCTGTCACCACAGATTGGTTTTGCCTGTTCTTATAGTATGACACACACAAAAACTGCATCTGGCTTCTTTTGTTCAAAATAATGTTTTCAGCGTCCGTCTGTATTGCTGTCCGTCCAGTAGTTTGTTCCTTTCTGCTGCTGAGTAGTATCGCAGTGTGTGGACACAGCCCAGTATGCTTCTACGCTCATCGATTGATGGATATTTTGGTATATTTCAGTTGTTCCTCCTTTGGGGCTACAATGAATAAAGCTACCATAAATATCCTGGGACATGTGTTTGCATTTCTCTTGGTAAAAATCTAGGAATGGAATCTGGATCACATGGTAAATGTATGTTTACCTTTATAAGACAACTGCCAATTTCCCAAAGGTGTTTTGCCATTTTATGCTCCTATTAGCAATGTCTGAGAGTTCCAATTTCTCCACAGCGCCGCCAGTATTTGGTGTTATTAGTCTTTTAAATTTTAGCCACTATAGAGAATCTTGCAGTTTTTTGGTTTTTGTTTTGTTTTGTTTTGACAGAGTCTCACTCTGTCGCCAGGCTGTCTCACTGCAGCCTCAGCTTCCCGGGTTCAAGCAATTCTCATGCCTTAGCCCTTGAGTAGCTGGCACCACAGGCACACACCACCACGCCCAGCTAATTTTTGTATTTTTAGTAGAGACGGGGTTTCATTATGTTGGCCAGGCTGGTCTTGAACTCCTGGCCTCAAGTGACCTGCTTACCTCGGCCTCCCAAAGTGTTGGGATTAGAGGGATGAGCCACCGTGCCCAGCTAAGTCTTGTAGTTTTGATTTGCATTTCTCTGATGACTAATGTTGAGCATCCTTGCACAGCTTCCTTTACGAAGTGTCTGCTCAGTGCTCTGAGCATTTTTTATTTGGCTTTAGTCTTTTTGTTATTGCTTTGTAGGAGTTCTTTATGTATTTTGGATACAAGTCTGTCTGCTTTTTCATTTTCTTACTGGTGCCTTTTGAGGAGCAGAACTTTTACTTTCAATGAAGTCTAGTTTATCAGATTTTATTTCATGTTTAGTGCTTTCTGTGTTTTTGCCTAGGAAATCTTTGCATATCCTCAGGTTGAGAAGATTTTCCCCTATTTTTTCTTGTAAAAGCTTTACAGTTTTAGTTTTTACACTGAGGGTTATGATTCATCCAATTAGTTTTTGTATGGGGTGTGAGCTATGGCTCAATGTTTCCCCTCCCCCATACATTTATTCAGTTGTTCTAGGACCATCTGTTGAAAAGATTGCCTTGCTCCAATGACACTCCAAGGTGTCTTGGTTGAAAAATCAATTGATAATATATGTGTGGGCTATTTCTGGGTTCTCTATTCAGGTCATTGACCCATTTGTCTATTCTTTGGTTAATACCACCCAGCTTGGTTATTGTAGCTTTATAGTAAGTTTTGAAATCAGATACTGTGAATTGTCCAAATTTGTTCTTCTATTTCAAGATAATTTTGCCTATTCTAGGTCCTCTGCATTTTCATATAAATTTTAGAAACAGCTTGTCTGTTTCTAGGAGTCTGTTCAAATTTTGATCGGATTGCGTTGAATCTATAAATCAATTTGGGGAGAATGAATGTGTTAACAATACTGATCTTAACCCATAAACAGAGTTATATCTTTCTATATTTACTTTTTTCTTTGATATTCTTTCCGCAATGTTTTGTAGTTTTCAGTGTAGAGGTCATATATACGTTTGTTAAATTTATTCCTAAGTATTTTATGTTATTTGATGCTATTGTCATTGGAACTTTAAAATATTTCATTTTCTTTCTTTTTGGAGAAAGACACTTTTCGTTAGCATTGTTACAGGCAATGCATTATGTGAGCTGGTCCTGTGTAGAACCATCCCAAGCCACAGCAGACACATCAGTAGATAATATCTATCTAATACTGTACACAGCGCAGAAACAGGATCACCCTGAATGTCAACAGAAGACTGAAAACCACTTTACCAAAAAAAAAAATAACACCCATTTTCATATTTTAAAAAGTGCCAGCCCTTGAGCAGCAGAGTTTCGGAAATGCGGGAGGACATGCCACCAGGTGCCTTCGCTGGAACGTGGCCGCCAGCCGTGAGTGGCCGGGCCCATCCCGTCCAAAGACAAATGTCTGGAGTGCTTCAGCTCATCTTTAAAAGGCGGCCAGGCCCGTTTATCTTTGGAGTTCTTCTGCCTTAGGATTTTCCCTCTCTACTGTTTGTAATTTCATGAGCACGTCAGCCTAACGGTGAGCCGACCTTCAGGCTCCTAAGCGTGAAGGCCGGAGACTTTCCCTTTGTAAGGCTTAAATCTGAGTGCAGCAAAGAATGAGGAAACCAACCCCGGACATTTTAAAGTCGAATGACAACGGACCCAGTGCCAATGTTGAGAAGCACTACCACTGTCCCTTAGAGTTCTATTTTGGTAAATACGAATGTTTAACCAGTTAGCAAAATATTTAACCCAGTTAGCAAAATTAACACCGTCATTTCCATAGTTACTCTGCTGTGTATGGCAAATGCTGCAAGATGACCATCACATTTGATGAAGCACATTTGAGAAATGTTTGCCAGAAAGTGTGCCTCCGTCTCAGGACCCTAAGCCCAGGGGGATGAACAGAGACCCCAGCAGCTCTGTGCCTGCTTCCGTGCGGGTGACTCCTCTTCCTGCCGACAAGGTGGGCGATGAGAAGGCCCAGTCCCACCAGGGCGCCGCCGACGGCGATGGGGATCCGCGTGTTATTCTCGTTCAGCAGACGCTCCTCCGCAGATCCGAACTGGTTGCCTTCCACCTTGAAAGCCTGGCCCCACACTGGGAATATGTTGATTGAAAACGCCTTCGTGCCGCGGACACGCTCCGCTCCGGCTGTAGAACTGCCGATGGCTGCCCGCAATGCTGGCAGGGAGTCGTTGGCAGCTTTAAAAGTGGGGTCTCTGGGGTCAGGAAGAGTCGTATTCAGCTGGATTCCTCGTAGGAAAATCCGGCTGGAACCTGCATTCATCCCCAGCTGGAAGCCCAGGACCGTGCTGCCCTCGCCGCGCCGCTCCCGGGTCTCCAGGTGGGCGCCGCGCTCCCGCTGGCTGAGGTCTTGCCCAGGTGGATGTTGAACAATCTTGTCACCGTCGTGTGGTCCCTCCTCTCTGGGTGAGGTTCAGCTGCAGTCCCGCGCTGGCCGGCAGGCAGGTCCCGTGGGTGCCGCTCACGCTGTACCTGGCCACGGAGGGGAGAAGGGGCTCTCGGCGCCGTGGCGGGGAAGGCGCGTCTTGCTCGTGGCGCGTCTCTCCCTTGCTGACGCTGCTGTTGGAAATCTAGGCCTGGATCCGGGCACCGCGGAGCCTGATGGTCTCGCTGTTCATGCGGACCTGGGGGCCTTGATATCTGGTAGAGATTCCACAGTCTTGATTTCCTTGGAGCTTGCACTGAGGAAAATGTGTGTGTCTGACAAGTTGTAAACAAAACTCATGAGCTGGACGCTGTCACGTGTCGCATTTCTTGTGAAATGGAAGGTCAGTGTCTGTCTTCCCCCAAAGCACAATCACGTGCCTGGGGTCGGAAGTGTTCTCTTTACTGCAAGAGCCACTGTCAAGCACTTCCGCATTGGATGGCAGGTCAAAGGTCACATTCTTAGAGCCACTCTTAGAGTCGTAGTTCATCGAGAAGGCAGCGGAGAAGCTGGCCATTACGCAGGCTGTCGCGTTGCCCTTTTTCACCGCATCCACTGCGGCTGCACCACGCACGAGGCCCAGCAGCAGCAGCACCAGGGGCAGCCGGGGGCTCCACCAGATGCAGCCTGGGCGGCAGGCGTGAGGGGAGCCGGGGTGTGGGGAGCCGGGGCGCGGGGCGCTGGCCTGAAGGACGGTGGCGTTCCTGGGCCAAAAATATTCCATTTTCTGTTTGCTGCTATATATGCAAATAACATTAATTTTTATAAAATCGTGTTCTCTGAACTTGCTAAACTTACCTATTAGTTCTAGTGTTTGTTTTGTAGATTCTTGGGATGTTCTATGGAAACAATAATTTTGTCCCTGAATGAAGGCAGTTTTACTTCTTCTTTGTGCCTTTTATTTTGTTTTCTTGCCTTACTGCAGGGGCTGGGACCTACAGTGCAAGGCTGAATAGAAGTGGTGAGAAGTCCTCTTTGCCTTGTTCTCAATTTTAGGGTGAGAGTGTTCAATATTTTACCATCAAAAGTTAGCTCCAGGTTTTTCATAGATGCCTTTCATCAGAGGGAAGAAGTTTCTTTCTGTTCTTAGTTAAATTTTGTCGAATGCTCTTTTAGCATCTATTGAGATTACCCTCTATCTTTTCTTTTTTATTCTGTTAATGTAATAAATTGCACTGACTAATTTTTTCAATGTCAAATTAACTTTAAATTTTTGAGATAACTCTGCTATGTGCTATTGTTGCCATGTAATTTACACTTACATATATTACAAACCCCACAATGCAACATCAAAACTTTTGCTTTCGTCAGTTGTCTTTTTGAGAAATTAAGATAATAAATAAAATATAGTCTTTTATTAACCCACATTATTTATCATTTCCAGTATGGTTGATTCTGTCCTGTAGACCTGCAGTTGATGTCACTTTATTTCAGCCTAAAGAATTTTCTGAAGCATTTTTGCTGCTGGTCTTGATAATAATGAAACCTCTGTTTCCTTCTATCTGAAAATGTCTTTTTTTTTTTTTGTTTTGGCGACATAGTCTCACTCTGTTGCCCAAGCTGGAGTGCAGTGGCATGATCACAGCTCACTGCAGCCTCAACCTCCTGGGCTCAAGTGATTCTCCCGCCTCAATCTCCTGAGTAGCTGGGACTACAAGTGCATGCCACACACCTGGCTAATTTTTTTTTTTTTTTTGTATTTTTTTGTAGAGATGGGGTCTCCCTATGTTGTCCAGGCTGGTCACGAACTCCTGGGCTCAAGTGATCCTCCTTCCTTGGCCTCCCAAAGCGCTGGGATTACAGGTGTGAGCTACTGCCCCGGCCTGAAAATGTCCTTACTGAAGACATTATCCTTATTTTTGAAGTGTATTTTCTCTTTCTACAGGAATTTGAGTAGACAGTTTTTTCTTCTCTTGGCACTTTAACGATGTTATTTTGTTGGTTCTTATATACAGCAGTCTTATTGTTTCCCTTTATGTAATGCATCTTTTTTCCTTTAGTTTTTTTGAAGATTTTCTCTTACCTTTGGATTTTAGTAGCTGGACTATGAAGTACCCAGATGTGGTTCTCTTTGTCTTTTTATCCTGCTTGGGGTTTGCTGAGATTCTTGGATCTGTAGATTGCTGTTTTATGTCAAATTCAGGACATTTTTGACAATTAGTTTTTCAAATACGCTTTTTTCTGCTTGAGTTTTTCTCCTTTCCTTCTAGGGCTCCAAGAACATGTAATTAGACCACCTGATACCATCTCACAGGTTGCTGAAGTTCTGTTTCTTTCTCTGTCTTTTTCCCCATTTTCCCCCTGGTTTTTAAATTGCATAATTTCTACTGATCCATCTTTAAGTTCACTGTCCCTTTATTCTACAACCTGCTGGGAAGCCTATCCAGTAAAGCTTTCGTTTCAGATATGGTACTTTTTGGTTTTAAAGTTTTCATTTGGAAGCATAAGAAATAACAGCTAAAATAAAAAGTGACTAGAAACCTTCTGCATAGCAAACAATCAATAAAATGAAATGGCAACCTATGGATTGGGAGAAAATATTTGCACATTTTATAAGGGACATAAAAATCTTATAAAATATATGGTTTGCAAATATTTTATAATATCCAAAATATATAAGGAACCCACACAACTCAACAGCAAAAAAAAAAAAAAACAAAAAAAAAACCACCACCACCACCCCACACATCGAAATAATCTGATTTAAATATGGACCTGAATAGACCTTTCTCAAAAGAAGACATAAAATGGCCAACAGATATTTGAAAAGCTGCTCAACATCATTGATCATCAGAGAAATGCAAACCCAAACCACAATGAGATGCCACCTCATACCTCTTAGGATGGCTTCTACCAAAAAGACAAGAAATAAGTGTAGACAAGGGTGTGAAGAAAGGGGAACCTTTGTACACTGTTGGTGGGAATGTAGGTTGGTGCAACCACTGTGGAAAACAATATGGAGGAGCCTAAAGAAATGAAAAGTAGAACTGCCATGTGACCCAGGAGTCCCACTTCCATGTATATACCCAAGGGAAAGGACATCACCACCTCATAAAGATACCTGCACTTCCATGTTCATTGCACCATTGATAGCCAAGATATTGAAACCACTGAAGTATCTGTTGATGGATGCATAAAGAAATTGTAGTGCTTATAAATACAAAGGAATATTATTCAGCCTTAACAAAGAAGGAGATTCTGCCATTTGCTACAACATGGATGAACCTAGAGGACATTATGCTACGTGAAATTAGCCAGACACAGAAAAAAATGCTGCGTGATCTCACTTATATGTGGAATCTAAAATAAAAATGGAATACATAGAAACAGAGAAAAATGGTGGTTACTAGCAGCAGGGGAAGGCACGGTGGGAGGTGGGGAATGAGAAAACGTTGGTCAAAAGGTACCATGTTGTGATTATCTAGGATGACTAAGGCTAGAGCTCTAATGTACAACATGAGGACTAGAGTTCATTGTATTGTATTGTACACTGGAAACTGGCCAAGAGCACAGAGTTTAGGTGTCCTTACCACACACACGCTAAAGCAAAGGTAACTATATGAGATGATGGGTATGCTAATTTGCTTGACTGTAGTCATCCCTTCACTTCACTTTGTATATCAAGGTAAGTACAGTTGGCCCTCCATATCCACAGGTTCCACATCCCTGGATTCGATCAATTGTGGATCGAAAAGTATTCCAGAAAAAAGGATAGTTGCATCTGTACTGAATATGTACAGACTTTTTCTGTCATTATCCCTTAAACAATACAGTGTAGCTATTTATATAGCAATTACACTGTATTAGGTTTTATAAGTAATCTGGAGATGATTTAACGTATTAGGGAAGACTGTGTAGATTACACATAAATCTACACCATTTAATAGAAGGGACTGGGGCATCCATGGATTTTGGTATCTGTGGGGTGTCCTGGTCCAATCCCCATGGATGCTGAGGGACGAGTGCGCATCACGTTGTGCACCTTAAATATATACAATCGAAAAGCAGGTCTAAAGCAAGAAAAAAATTCCTGTTTGGTTCTTATAATGATTTTGTACTGTGTCAAATCAGCTAAGCTGGAACTACACTTCCAGACTCAATGCCTGGTGTGGTTTCGAGTCAGGGTCAGCCACAGAGAAGTGTGTGTGAGATTTGCAGACAGAAGTGCAGCGGTAGCCGTTTTGCACACTGAAGTCCGCACAGAATACCAGGCTCTGCCACTCTTTGCTGTAACCTACCACCGTGCTTTCTTGGCATGGGCTGCAGCCAGATTCAAAGCCACCTGCTGCTGCTGGCTCTCCTCCTTCAGTTTCCCTGAGACCTAACCTGGTGAGGATGCAGCTCCTCATGGAGGGCACTGGCTCCGTCTGTGGGTCATCTGCCATCCTGATGGGTAGAGTTGGTGAGTGACAGATGTGGGTTTCAGTTTGTTTTCACGGATTCCTGTTTTTCCTCTTGAGTTCCAGTTCGTTCTTGCTTTCTTCCACATCTCATCCAGCTTTCCTTCCCAACTGCTGGTCATGCTGACCTACAATGACTTCAAGCTCACCATTGGATGCAGACACCAGCTTTCCATAGATTTCATCACCAGCTCCCACAGTTTCATAAGGTCTAATCCCTACGATAAAATCCTACATTCTATCACTCACAGGGGCTCTGTTCTTTGACCAAGCCCTAACCATTTCTCCACCGAGATTCTCCATCTGTTCCCTCATTATGAACATCTTTTCCTTTACACAGTTACAATGTCTGCACTAAAGTCATTCTAATTCTAACAGCTGGGTCATAACAATTCTTATTATATACTGGATATTTGAGGGGTAGACTGTAGATACTCTTGTCTTCCTTTGAAGGTGTTTTTGTATTAAGCAGTAGTTAAATGATGGGTTGATAAGAACTGAGCATATAGAGGCTTGAATTCACATTCTGTTTGGGTGGGTCTGTCTTAGCTTTGTCTTTAGGCCTAGGGTGAATCTCTTGGTCTTGGGACAGTCTTTACTCCTAAGGTGTAGTTATTCTGTGCTTTCAAAGGAAATCCTGAGGTGTTTACCGAGCCCCTCCACCTCTGTGTGATTCACACTCCAAACTGTCCCTACTACACGTGCAAGAGCTGAGATCCCGTGTTGAGATCCTGCTCTGGAATCCTGCTTTCGGCTTTCCGTGTTGCATTCCACTGGGGCACCTCGAGGCTCCCCTGTGTCTGCAGGGCTCAGGAGTCAGCCAGGAATTTCAGAGGAGTTTGTAAACAGATTTGGGGTCTAGCCTCCCTGTGGCTCGCTGCTTCTGGGCTAGCCCTCCTCATTTCCAGACACTCTGGAAATGCAAATTCTGTTCTCTGACACTTCACGGTGACAACCTTGCAGCCTTCTGCTTGAATTCTAGCTGTTGCGCTCCAGACAGACTGGGGAGTGCCCTTTGGGAAAAAGAGCCATCAAAACGCATATCACACCCAATGCAGTTCTCTTGATTCAAGGGTTGTTGCTGCCTGCTTTTGGTCGCTTTCAAGTGCCTTTCCGTTTTTGTTTTTTGTATTTTGTTCAGAGTTTATAATTGTTATCTGCTGAAGGGTGAGTCTAGTCAAGCTACACCTTACTCAAATGAACTTTGAGATCACCTTTTAAGGCTGAAGTAAAAGGAAGAGAGAAGGGGTGTGGGGGGTTGGGAGGGGGTCTGTGAATTCTGTTAACAGAAAGAGAGAGCGCGAGAGGTCTGGAAGACGAGGCTGGGAGTAAAGAGGTATCTGAGCAATCTGCTCCTTTAATACACTGACTCCTTCTGCCGGACAAAAATGTGAGGGGAAGAGAGAGAGAGAAAGACAGTGTAAGAGCACGTCACAGAGTACTCTAGCCCTGTGTTCTTGAAATCCAGGGTGCAGGGATTCAAGGGCACTGGAGGAACACGAGGCGAAGCTGCTCTGCATGCCAGCCGCTGGTGTGTGTGTATACGTGTGTGTTGCTGGTGGTGTGTACGCACGTGTTGCTGGTGTACGTGTGTGCTGCTGTTGTGTGCATATGTACACATGTGTTGCTGGTGTGTGTGTACACATGTGTGCTGCTGTTGTGTGCATGTACACGTGTGTTGCTGGTGTGTGTACATGTGTGTGCTGCTGGTGTGTGTGTACACATGTGCTGCTGGTGTGTGTACAAATGTGTGCCACTGGTGTGTGTGTACACCTGTATGTTGCTGGTGTGTGTGTACACGTGTGTGCTGCTAGTGTGTGCATATGTACATGTGTGTGTTGCTGGTGTGTGTGTACATGTGTGCCACTGATGTGTGCGTGTGTACACGTGTGTGCTGGTGTGTGTACGTGTGTGTTGCTGGTGTATGTGTGTACACATGTATGCCGCTCGTGTGTGCATGTGTACACGTGTGTTACTGGTGTGTGTACACGTGTGTGCTGCTGGTGTGTGTGTACACATGTGCTGCTGGTGTGTGTGTACACGTGTATGCAACTGGCATGTGTGTACAATACACGTGTGCTGCTGGTGTATGTACATGTGTGCTGCTGCTGTGTGTGCATATTCATGCGTGGACTCCAGTCAGTGCAGTTAATTTGGAAGAACCCAGAGGCTAGGAAGGAACACTCTGTCTGCCCCTTCCCTCCCCCATTGCTAATTATTGTTTGAAATGATCAAAAACGAGAATGACAGAACGACTCCTAGGTTAGACTCCAGGACACTTTGCTCTTCTGCTTTCTTCTTTTAAACTTGTGTCTGAGGGTGTCTGGCCAGCATGCTGCTGATGGGTTAGAAATTGTGGCACCTGTTACTGGTCTGCAATTTGGGACAAAACCCCTGCCATCAAAGTGGCAAATGGGAGGCCCGCCAGCCAAAGCTGGGCTTCTTACGAGTTTAACATCCTAGATGTTGGCCCAGGTTGTGTTTTTAACATTTTTGGAATTAGTTGCACACGTTTTAAACATGGGTCTTAGCCGTCTCCTGCAGATGGTGTGTGTTCTCTCATTTGCCACAGTTCCCAGAGCCCCCTGCACAGAGGCCTGTCTGCTTCTCTTACTCGTATTTATTAACAAATACAAGTTTGGCCCCATAGGTTTCTGGGTTTGTGAGTCCTGCCCTAAATCATGCTGTTGACGTGTGGAAAATAAGGATACCTATAAAATCCCCTGGAGAAAACAACACGGCAGGCGGTCCTGTACCGGGAGATGGCTCGAACAGTAACAGTTATTCCCACAAGGCTTTTAGAAAGTTTTCCTCAGCCTAGACCTAGACCTGGAGACGGTTTCTACTGAGAAACAAGCTCGTAAGTTGAGACACACCACTGAGCTGAGAGGGAGGGCTGGGATAGATCAGCAGGCAGGTCGACCATGGGGCGGTTGGATGGCTCTGTGAGAGCTGTGTGGAGGAGACAGGGCCTTTGGCAGTGAAGAAAACGCAGCCACTTTGGGGATGAGTGGCAGCCTAAGACATCAGAGCAGTGAGAGCCAGACACTGCCTCGGCGGCCCCACACCAGCAAAATGCCCTGCACAGGGTGGAGGCTGCCAGGCTCCTGGGGTCAGGGTGAAGAGATGGAGGATGAAGGAGGGCTGAGTGGTGATAGAATGGGGTAGAGGGAGAGGAGAAGGTGATGAGTGTTCAAGGTGGAATAGAAATGCTATGCCAAAGCAAACTCTGGGAAACCTTTAAGGCTGCAGAGTTGAGAACTCAGGGCCAGTCCTACAGAAAAGGCCTTCTACAGCAGTGGTTACGAATGGGAGATCTCGGAGCAGTTACACGTGGGCTTTGCAGTTGATCATCTGGGTGACCCTGGGCAAGTTTTTAGCCTCTCTGAATATCCTCATCTGTCAAATGGGGATAGGATAGGCCCACCCTCAGGTTGTGAGTGTTCAATGAGTGAATACTTGACAGCGCCCAGCCCAGTTTCTTATAAATGTTAGTTTCTATCATTATTATTAGCTGTACTAACAGTAGTAAGACATGAACCCCTAAGTGCCATGGAACGTCCATTATGGTCATGATCGTCGTCATCCTCATTGAACGTTCTTTATGTTGAAGCACCCGTATATCAGGAAGCCTTTGCGAAATTGCAAATATATAACCCAGATGGTCTATTAGTAGCAATGAACAAACTTTGAAAGGATGGGCAGAGGTTTCAGAAGTTCAGCCTGCTGCATTTGGTTAGGACTCTGCCTCAGTGGCTCTGAGAAGCATAAAAGCAGCAAGAGATTCCTGGGCACTGGGGGAAAGGGTAGAAGAGAACCACACCCACTGCATGTGTCAGTCTGTATTAGATACAGTATAGCCACATTCAGATCTACCTTTAAGCTGTCCTGTGCCATAAGCATACTAAATTCTTCATTGTCAGTTCAGTGCTGTGGCCGTGCTGGGCTACGTGAGAGCTCATCTGTGCATGTGAGCAGGAATCTGGTTGGGATGAAGGTGGGTGCCTGTGGAAGAAGCCTCTGTTCTTTTGGATCAGGAGAAGGAACAGCTGCCACTGGTGGTCTGACCTCACTATAGTGCCCAGTCTGCCTGCAGGAGGCCTTTCTCAGCCCAGAGCTTACAAAAAGCCAGGCAGATGCCACCAAAATCAGACACTGGTCCCAGTGAAAATCAGTCTGGCCTAAAAGGGATGCTTCCTTGTCTCTCCCTGTGCTTTCTTGTTTGGCTTTCATGGAGGTCTGTGTTGCGGAAGAACTTGGGTCTAATTGCTGCAGGCAGATGCCTGTGCTCTTTCAGCTGAGGCAGATGGGCAGGGGAGGAGGAGGTGGGGGTGGCTGTGAGGGAGGAGGTGACATTTGTAAATATGTCAAGGGACAATGCAGAATCAGTAGACACATTGGAACCTTTTAAGTGAGAAGATGAAATGATCTTTTATAAACGATGCACATGGTTGTAAAGATAGTAATGGGATTAGTGAGGGTATTGATTCCTAACTATCTGGGAATGACAGTGGATGAAAATCAGCTGTAGGGAATAGTGAATATTTCAATCTCTTCCTGTATAACATTTCACAAGAGCTGCTTACCATTTACAAAATCAGCTGTCACTTTTCCCCTTTTCATTATAAACAACAAAAGGGCCAGTAGCAGGCAGCATAAGGAGGAAAGAAGAGCTGTAAATGCCTTGGCCAGCCTTCTCCCCAGCTCAGCGGTCTCCCAAAAGCCAAGCATTGCATGAGCAATCCTGTCATTCCCTGGCTAGGTGTTTCTCCAGGGCCAATGCACCCTGCGTATACTCCCTAATGACCCTCTAGGTGCAGCAAGCACTCAACTCTTCAGCTATAATTAGGCTAAGTCCAGGTCCCTTGTCACTACTCCAAACCCAATTAATGAAGATGCCTTCCTAGGCCACACCCTGGCTGTTTCTAGCTCCTTACCCCTTTATCCATCGGAACCTTCACATCCATCGAGAGAGTACCTGTTTCCCTATTGATCATGGCTGTTCTCAGCTTCAGGAGGAAAGACAATGGCATTAGTTCCTTGGCTCACAGGGGATGGTGAAAGTATGGCATTCTTCAGACCAGATTAGAGGTGATCCCCAGAAACACTTTTGGTTCTTCCCTTTTTCCTCTGAGAGAGACACCAGGAGGGAAGATGGACCTGACTCTAAGCTCCATCTAGCTCATAATTCCAGGCATTCACCAAGATCCCACTCCCATGTGGACTGATGCATTGGGGTACAGAGTGCCAAGTTGCTGGGACATAATTTCCTCTAGGACGAGATATTGCAATCAAAAGCCAGGCTAAAACATCACTAAAACTCAGACTCTGCAGCTTATACACATGATCTCATCCAGCCTCAGTAGTCCTTGTGATTCAAGAAGATATTGTTATATTTTTATAGTTGTTAAAAGAATTGCTCATTTTAGGCATTGCTTGTGGCTTGAGCTTGGAAAGGCTCTGGGATGAACCTGTTCTGCCTGACAGGAACAGAGTGACCTCAAAGCTCACAGCCACACAGCTGACCCATTTAGTTGGATGTAGAGCCTAACTAGCTTCCCTTCCCCCTATTTTCCCCACTCACAGATTCAGCCTGGTCTTCCCACTCCACTTCGGAGAGATCCACACTGTTGTAGTTAGGTTTGGGTTTTAGTTTCTTCCCCTCTCTGTACTGGAGTGGGCAGGTCAGGAAGAAAAACATGTGGTCAGTATACGTCCTGCTCAAGTTTATCTCTTCTACAAAGCCTTTCAGGTATATTCATAAAAGCAAAGGATTCCTTAGAAATCAATCAATCCAGTAATTACTTAAGGTTATCTGGGCAAACTTCCACCTGATACAGAGCTCCCCTTACTGACATCTATGACAGATGGTCTCACGGCCTCTGAGTGAATCTTCCCCATGGCAGGGAGCTCCCTATCTCGTGGGTCAGCTTGTTGGAGCTTTGGACAGCCCTAATTGTTAGAAAGTTCCTCCTCACACAAAGCTGAAATCCATCTCCCTGTTACTTTCATCCACTGATCTTCCTTCTTTCCCCTGGAGCTGCATAGAATGTGTTCCACCTGACAGCCCCTGGGATTTCCAAAGATACTTGTCACGCCTAAGACTTCACTGCTCCAACTGAGTTTGCCCGGTGTGCAGGTGCCTCAGCTCCCTCTGAATATGTTGTACTTTGTCTTCAATGTCACTCTCAAAATGGAGTTCCCAGGACAAAAGCCAACCTTCCAAATGGGGTCTGACCAGTGTGGCGTGGGCTGTGATCTGTGCACTAAGGCGTCAGGGGGCCCTGACTGCTGCCTGCGGTTCTGCTGTTTTCCTGGCCAGCCACACTGACCTGGCAGTTCAGGCGGAGATTTCAGACAGTTCAGTCCCCTTGGTCTTCCTCATGGGACACACTGTCAGGTCCCTCTTCACAATCGTAAGCTTGGGCACTGAGTATTTCGCAGAGCTCTCCAGGCATCCCTAATATATTTCATCTTGCTAGTTTCAGCCCCTTTGTTTTAGTAGACTGCTTTCTGAATACTAATTTTCTCATTTAATGTATTAGCCATACCTTCCAGACTTTATGGCATCTGCCTTCTGCATTTTCATCTTAGGGATAAAATATTTGAATGGGACGGAGACAAGGACAGATCAGTGCTTAATAAAGACCTCTCTTCAACTTGACATACAGCCATTAATCAACATGCTGAGTGTTATTATTTTCTGGCCCTGACTTCTCTCTCTCTGAAGCCAAGACAGATGTCACCAAGTTATCTATGATTAGGTCTGCAGCACTTCCCGGGTTTAGTTTATTAACCCCAATCAAAAAAGCAAAGAGGATAGTTTATCATTGAGGTAAATTAAGGATTAATTAACATGTCTGCTTTGAGCCAAATGAGGTCCCCAGCAGATGCCTGGACAGCTCCGGTCCCCTATCACTGTGTATCTTGCTTCCGCCAGTTTTTTGTTTGTTCACTTTTTTCGGGGAAGTGTCGTGCTGATTTCTTGCCTGTTCAGGGGATCTGTAGGATCCCCTTTCCCCTCTTTCCCTCCTTTCCCATGCCTGGATCATGCTTCTTGGTCTTATTAATGACCATACTCATCAAACAGCCCTGTCCTGCCATCTTTTACATGGGATCTGTTTCCTTTGGGTGGGGCTCAACATTCCATTGCCATTTCCTAAATCCTGACAAAGCCTGAAGATCATCTGTAGCTCCTCATTTTAAAACTGCAATTCTACTCCATTAAATACTCCTACATGGGGCACTGACATAGAAAGATTTCAGTCCAATGGCATGGCTCTTTTAATTTATTACTGGGCATATCCTCGTTATTTTTTCTTTTTCAAACGTAACTATTGTTTTCCTGATAGTGCTTTCCTCAGATAACTCATGACTTTGGCTTTGCTATATCTTTTGTTTTGTAACCGTGTCCTGTGTGGTATTATTCCCTAATTGTTTCATTTGTGTAAGTCTAGTTTTCCTAATTAGAGTACAAGCCTCTGTTTATAGCATTCTTCACTGCATCGTGAGGTCAGGCACGAGGAGGCCCACAGTGTGAATCCACTGGTTGAAGCCTTATATTCGTCTAGAGTACATAGATGGTAACAGGCAGTTTATGATCAGTACCCCTCAATTCTACAAGTCAGCTCCAGAATCAGCATATTATTTCCCTAGTGAGTCATTCTGCTGGCACTGGGGCTGTCCCCCGCAGAACCCCTTGGTACAAGGGAGTGACATGTTATGGGTTCAGATGCTTGCCCAGCAGAGCCTGATTTGGAAGACAGCATGAACAGAGTGGCTTCCAGTGTGCCCTGATCTCTCTCTATTCAGAACCCCTAGAGTTTGCCTTAAATAGTTAATCATTGCCTTGCAGATATTCAGTGTCTATTTGAACCAAATGGAATGAATGGAGTGTGGCTTAGACTGACCTCTCCAAATGACACCTGGGCAGATGAGGCCCTAAGTTCTCCGGAAGGTGCTCTGCTGTCTGTCCTCTGTTGCCATCTGTTATTCACCATAAGACTGGTAGAGGGCAAAGGGCTACGATTCTCCTAGGACTTTAGCTCCCGCCGTCCCAACAACCACACTGAGAGCTGTGGCCATTATTGCTGCATAGTGCTCAAGTGCATGACTAGCTCCTGGAGGCAGAGCTTTCAGATAAGACAATGCAACTTTCTTCCTCAGCCATCAGAGGCTCAGTTGAACTCATGTGAAAATATTCCAGCCTCTGCGTCACGGTGAAGAGGGCTGGGAGGGCCAGGAGCACTCAGGAATGCATCCTAAGCTGTGCTGCTCAGGAGAGGGCTCCCCTGCCATTTCCATGGTTAGCTCCTTGTTCACCCAACTTCGCAGGCCCCCAGAGTTCTGAGAGACTCCAAGCAGATGTGAATAATGGCCCTGCGGGCTCTTTAGCCTCAAAACTGCACACTTCATTACGTGCTCTCTGGCCCACTCATCAGTCATTTCACATGTTTTTGCCTTGTCTCTTCTGATAGAATCTAAACAACTTGAAAACAGGGACCATGACTCGAATACATTTTTTTTCTCATATTACCCACTGGGTTCCTAAATGGAGCCCAATGTGTGTTTGTTGTTTTAATCGTTTTTGTGAATTACCCCCAAATCCCATACAGTAAGGATCCCAAGGCAAAGAAGATCTGTACCTACCAGGGGCCGGAGGTCGGGATGGGAGAGGATGTAGCCATTGTTGGTGTTCAGAAAGGCGTATCCGTGCACTCCAAGCTGCCAGAGTCCAGGGTGGAGGCGCATTAGGCCTGCTGTTTGTGCTGGGCATCTGGAGTTGGGCAGGGGTTTGGGGGCCACAGGACGGTCAAAGATGGCAGCTCACAGCAGTGAGTGTTTTCAATAGGAACATAACTGAGCCAGTGCCATGCTTCCATCATTGATTGAGGAGTCCTTTCCAAACCGGACTGTTTATAGCAACCATCATCATACATATTATTACCTGACTTCTTTACCACCACATGTTCTGGGTGCTTTGATGATGTAATCTCACTCACCCTCACAGCAGGACTGTGTGGCACGGAGGAGCAGACTGAGAAACTGAGACACTGGGCAGGGAAAGGACTTACTGAAGGCCACAGAGCAAGTCATAGTTCATGGTGGGAAAGGGACCCAGGGGCACCAGTTGCTGCTCCCCTGCTCAGCACCTGCACTTCTTGGGCGGTGATGGAGGGGCCCCATCCCAGCTCTGGGCTTGGCTTGCCTGGAGAAAGGCTCCCATCATGGGGGAGGGAGTTTGCTCCTGGGGAACCTGTGATCCCCACAGGGAACAGACCCAGGCTCACCTTGTATCGGGGCGCCAGCTTCATCAGCTCTCTCAGGGCCACATCTGAGCCCACCACACCCAGGAGAATGCCATGGGATCGCTGGAAGGAAAGACACAAGGGGTGGGGGAGACCCAGCTTCCCTGTGTACAAGGTTAGACTGGACCCTGGGCCTGTCCAGAGCCTGGAAGAGGAAGCCACTTAGGCTTTAAGTGGTTCTTCCTCTGCAATTAGATTCTAGGCTGGGAATAAAAATCTAGACTCTATCAGACGAGGTCCCAGGAGCAAAACCAGCTGCTAGGAAGATTAATACCCAGTATTAATATTTAAGTTGTAATATTTAAATGGAATCCAAAGTTAAATGAAATATTAATCTTCACGGCACAGGGCGAAGTTATCGGGATCTCGGACCATAACTCACGGGGGCTCTGAAGCATACAGAGCCTGTAATGAAACATTTCCTGACCTGATGGAGGATGGAAGCCTCAAGAAATCCCCTCACCAGAGGCCTTTACAGACAAGTTAGAGTCTGCACAACCTGGCAGATTAAGCATGGCTTTGCAGGAAGGCTGACGGGCAACCCTCCAGCCTTATATCCCCAAGGCAGGGGTCCCAACTGCAGAGCAGCGAAGCTACTCGCAGCCAGCCGGCAATCACTGGGGAAGCTGTGGAAAAGCACAGACCACCAGCCCACCTCCAACCAGGAGAGTCTGGGGTAGCTACTCTGGGACAGGCCTGGAAATCTGCATTCAAACCCTCCCAAGGTGGCTCAGAGGCACAGCCAAGTCAAGAATCACTGGTCTAAAGATGGCACTGAAGCCCCAGGTTCTCATCCCTGCTACAACGTCTCCAGGAGCGGCCACTCACCGTTTCGTTCTTCTTGCTGAAGACTGGCATGGCCACAGTGGTGAGCAGCGTCAGGCTCTGAGCCTGCGAGCTGAGGAGCTGTCAGGGAGGGGAGAACAGGGGTCAGAAGGTGCGACCTAGGGCCACTGGTTTGCTACACTCGGAGCACCCAGTGCGGAGAACCCACAGTCACCACATCAATTATCCAGCGTCACCTTCCCACAGGAAGGAGGAAATCCCAAATGAGGGTTCCCTTCTCTGCAAAAGGAGAGTTGGCAGGAACGCTGGGGGCCAGAAGTGGACTGGAGGGCAGGACCAGGCTGATGTCACTCAGCAGGGTCCTGAGCCCCATGACCCAGCCCCAAGCACATTCACTAAGCTCTCTCATCTCAGCGAGGCCCAGGCCGAGTGTTAAGCGCAAACCCAGGAAACAGGCCGATCTGCGCCTGCCCAGAAACAGAGAGGCTTGGCACAGCACGAGCTTTCCAGAAACCTCTGATATGGACTTAAGGTTGCTACAGGTGAGAGGGAGGACATTGACCCAGAGCTACCCAGAAACACAAGCACACCCCGAGGAACTGCAGCGCAAAGGCAGGCCGTGGTGCGGCTGTGGTGGGCTTCGGGGCCGTTGCTAGCACACAGGTCAGACCCACATGGACTCCACTCACAGCCCCAGAGCCAGAACCCTTGCCACCTCTAGACGGCTGTCCGCCCTGACTGGCTGGGCTCACCGTGCTGGCTCCTCCAGCCACTTGAAAGGGGCTCTGCATGTGTGCCCCACTTTATAACAAAAGTAGGCTTCTGACAAGCATGTGGGAAGAGAGGTATCATAAGTCCGACCTTGGATGAGATCAACTAAAGGGGACTGCTGAGTCATGGAAGTCCACAGTTGACTTTCTTGGAGAAGGAAGCACATTTTGGCCACCACGTCTCTTTCTCTCATCTCATCTGAGTTTTCAATTTAGAGTTAGAAGTAAGGCTTTCTGAGAGTGAACCACGATGACATCTAATTGTTTTCTGAGCTTGGACACATCTCTATGGGCTGCATGAGGGCTTTCCAGTCTCCTTCCTGAGTTAGGAATGCATGAAGCCAGCTTGTCCCTGGCTCCCAGAGAGCAGCTCCCAGGCTCTTGGAGGCCCCTGTGGCCTGCTCTCCCTAGGACATGTCTCAGTCTGGGAGGAGTCCAGTCACAGCTGTCCCTGCACTCATGTTTCTGGATACCCTTGCAAGGGCGGACACCTGCCCTGGGCTCAGGGGAGTGACATCCTCCACTCAGAGGGTTCCGAAGTGGGTCCGGGAGACCTGCAGGTGACCCTTAACTTCAGGGACTCCTAAGTCAGGGACAGGAGAGGGAAGGAGGAAGACAGAGGAGATGTAGGGACTGGTTGCAGGGGGCGGTTCTCACTGAGGGACAGGTGTAAAAGTGAAGATCAAACTGTGAACTGTGGCCTCGTCTGTGTGCGTGGAGGTAAGAGAGCGCCAGAAGGTTAGGCTGTCCATAGAATGCTAAGGACATCCTAGCACCGTCTGACATCAGTTGCAGCACACAGGGAACCTGGGGTTGCCTCTACCCACCTTCTGCCAAACTCACACCCAACACTCCAGGCCACCTTCAGCAGGTATGGCCTATGCCCGGCTTCTCTCATCGGATTTCATGGTTCTGAAAGCCTTCGCTTTCCAGCTCCCGTGGCATGACCACAACACTCCCAGGTGAGGGAGGCCCACATGGAGCACCGGAGCCCTGGCCCCTCCTGCTGGGCTGGCTACTGGCAGGCAGATGAATGCACGGGTGATGGAGAGGAAGTGCAGGTGCCAGGGTTCACAGGAAGACAGCTCAAAGAAAATCCCCTCCTGTCCTCCTTCTCCCCACCCACCTCTCTCTCATCAAACCTGGACACACAGGGCCCTATGAACACTTGGACAAGGGAGGGAGAGCCCTGCCCAAAGGCAGCCAGCTCGTCTCTTCTCAGCAGCAGTCGGTGATGGTCAGATGACATCTGCTGAGCATGGCCGTGTTGGCAGAGCCCCTTTAAAGTAGATTAATGAGCTTTTCATCCCAAATTTGGCCAGATGGCTTATGTCTACTATTAACAGGTGGAGGTAAGCATGCCACTGCTTTTGGACATAGAGCAACTCAGAAGAAAGCTGACCATTGCATCGTTGCATTCCCAGCCTCCTTTGTCAGCACGGGGACTGAGTTCTGGCCAGTGAGAGGTGAATTCTGGGTTCTGGCAAGAGTCCCTGCAAGTTTCCCTCACAGGGGCGAAGTATCCCCCTTCCCCTTCCACAGCCTGATGCTTAAGTGTGGTTTCAGTTGACTCATGTTCCACCAGCCTCCTGAGCATTAGGATGAGGGCCACATCGCTGGGACAGCAAAGGGGACAGCAGGGAGGAGCCTGGGTCCCTGATGACCAGGCCAGAGAGCTCGTGGTCAGCTCTGGGCTTTGTTTACCCAAGGGGGACATTCACTTCTATCTTCTTTAAGCCACTCTTTTCGGGTCTCTCTGGAGCCCAGCCTGATACATCATCACTGAAGCAGGTGGCTGCCTATGTGATGGGGATTTGAGAAATGGCAGAAAGGTCTCCCTTCCCCAGAAAGGTCCCATGTGAAGCTCTCCCTTTGATGTTCATTCTTTCGTGCAAGTCATTGCTGCCTTCAGTCCTTTGAAAATGCAGGGACCCAGGAAGGGAGAATGTGTTCCAGCTGTGGGATGGTGGATTCTTGGTCTGACCCCTTTCTGTCCCGTGTGGGTGGGAGGGAGGGATGATGAGGGAGGGGAGGACCGTGGGGGAGGAGGAAGGAACAACTTCGGAGCAGGGACCCTGTCCATGGAGAGCACCTCAGGCAGGTCTGCTGGGGGTCTAAGGCAGCATATGGGCAGTGGTCCCATTAGTGGGCCAAGGGCTGTCAGGAAAAGAGGAGGAAAAGCATGGAAAAGCGGCTTCATTCGCCCCTTCTTAACGTTCCCTAAGGAGGTGCTAGGCCCACCCCTTTCCTGACCCAGGAAGTCACTTCTTGCTCCCTGGGGTCCCTAACTCTGAGGTGGGCTTCTCGAGCTGGGAGCTGCTGCCAGGCTCACCTTGCTGTCCATGTAGGCCTCTGTCCAGATGATGTCGTGGTCGTGGTTGATGACCATGGGGCGGCTGAGCACGTGCAGGTATTCCATCACGTTCTCCTGGGTGTCCGCCAGCGTTGAGATCTGCGTGTAGTAGCCTGTGGTGGGGAGGGCCGCGTGGGTGTGGAAGGCAGGGCTTCCCTGGGAACCCCTCGCCAGGGCCTGCACCCTCCCCAGCTGCAGATGGCTCATAGCCGAATACTCTCTGGAAACTGGCCCGGGGCACAGGGAGCTGCTTCCCCACAGTTGTGTCCTTTACCCAGGGCAGCCGCAGGCCAGTGGGAGGCCAAGGCTCACTCTGCCGCACCCTGGAAGATCTCTGAGGGGCTGTCCCACCCAGAGCTCCGCGAAGGAGCAGCAGGGCCTGATGCAAGAGTGTTGGGGGTCAGCCTCTCCCTGTCCCAGCCTCGCCCTCCCACTTCCTCACAGGAGCATCTCATGAGAGTGCCCTGTAAGCTTTCTTCTGCCACTCTTAGGTCTCTTCAGGGAACCCAATCAGAGGCAGAGATTTCTGCCTCTCCGCTCCTCCTTCCTCTGGTCCTTGTTCTTGCTCAGGTTGTGGGGTGGGTGTTACAGCCTATTCCCTGGAACCATGGTGACACTCCAAAGCGCAGATGGTGCAGAAGGCTGTGAATGGCCTCTCCACGCCCCCACCTCCCACCGTGTTCATCCCCCTCGCCAGTGAGATGCAGCACCTCTCTGCTCCCAGCAGGTCTCAGACCCTTTCAGCACACTGTTCCCTCTGTCTGGAACACCCTTCCAGTCGCCCCACTGACTTGGAGAGTGCCTCCCCCATGGCCCCCGGCACCCTGAACAGTCTGTGTCTCTCCACCATCGAAGCACATTTCAGGCTGTATCGTGGGTGGTGGTTTACTTGTATGTCTCCCTGCTGGACAATACCGAGAGGCAGACCGACCCCCAGTCCATCCTGATCCCTCTTGGTCCCCCGGTGCCTGGAAATGGGGCCAGGTGCATAGTGGATGCTCAGTGAATTTTTGTTGAATCAACGGGGTCTGGTCAGAGATAGATGAGGACCATTCACACACAAAACATTATTCCAGAGAAAACAGTGACCCTCTGCTTTTTGTCTGGGAGCAGAACCAGAGTCCATGGCTTACTTTGCCGAAAGAAAGAATGGGGGCAGGATGGAGACAGAGCTGACATTGTCTCACCTTGCTTTTTCCAAATACGAAGGAGGGACTGAGGCTGCTGTTCTTGACATAGCACTGCTCCTCTTAGGGGCCCATGGGGAAGCCCGTGCTCAGCACCTCCAGGGCTGGGTAACCCTGTCCCCTGTGCTCAGGTGCAGGTGGGAAGGCACCTGCTGGCCCGGCACTCACCTTTGTTGTTGCATGCAATCCACTTCATGCGGTCAGCAAAAGACACTTCTCTCCCAATGAGGTAAGTGAAAACTCGGACCTAACCCACAAGACACAGATGCACTCAGCAGCAAAATTCCCGGCCATAAGTAATGTTAACTTTGTTCATATGAGTCTTAGATGTTGGGCCCAGTGCTTCTCAGTCTTCGGGTTCTCCAATTTCACCCCCTGAGGCCCAGGCAGCAACATAATTCGCCCAGGGCCATGGGGACTGCGGGTAGGTGCAAGGCTGAGATTTACAGCCTGGCAGTTCTGATGTCCCCAAACCATATTCTGGTCCCTTACCCCAAACCTCCTACATCAGGCCTCTGTGTCTCGGGTAGCCATAATTTTGGAACACTCAATTAAAAGGTATCTGAAAGCAAGAATGGCTCTAATAGGAAAGCAGATTTGAATGGGGGCCATCCTTTTAGGGGCCCTGCTGGTGATCCCATCCATGGCAGCAGGAGAAGCTTTTTTCTCCCTGGACACCCGTGGGAGGGTCACCTTACAGTCTGGCCAGTTATACTTCTCAAACACCGGCTCGTAGTCCTCCACGGCGCCGTCACTGATGAGCATGATGGCCTGGTTGCAGAGGCTTCCTTGCTTGGCCTCTTGGAACTGTGTAGGGAAGAGGAGTGCCCATGACCACAGGCCAAGCCCACCCCCCTCCACCTGCCGCCTTCCTCCCAGTCCTCCCCTCCCAGGCCTCATTACAGTGGGCACCTGCTTCAGGATCTGGAAGGCTTCTCTCAGGGCTTGGTCCACGACCCCCACACCTTTGACCATCAACTCCTCCACCAGCAGTTTGAAATGCTGTCATGGGTGAGATATTAGAGAAGCATCAGGGGGTTGAGTGGGCCAGCGGAGCTTCATGTTTGGTGTTAATTTAGGAGGCTGTTTAGGGCCATCCAGAAGGACATGATTTCAGGGCCTGTGTCTCCATGATGCAGCTAAGTTCATGGACTGGTCCTCTACAATAGATGTCTCTCAAATGTCCCCAAGATAAACTGAGAGAGGGGAAATGACTTGGTACACATCCATGGCCACTATTGGTGGGAAATGCCAAGTGTGAAGCTGAGTACAGGGGGAGGACAGTTCTGGGATGGAGGCAGGGTAACCTCGGCTCCCAGACCACAGCCCGCAGCCCGCAGCCCAGGGGTGTGCACTTCACAGCAGAAAGTATGGAGGTGCCCAGGGCAGAGGCCCGGCTTCAAGAGGAACTGAAACCCCAACTCCTCCATCACAGAGGGAGGAATCTATGATGTGCAAAAGCTCTCTTTAAAAAATTATTGCCATGTCCTCTCCTCCTTGGTCTTTTACCAGAGGAAAGGATGACACTCAATGAAGTTTAAATTTGTCCTCCTTTCGGGGAAGCTTCTCATGAAAACTGACATAATGGAAAGGCCCAGGTGGGAGGCAAAAGGGGAAATTGAGTCCTATATAATCCACAGGGTGAAAAACCAGTCCTGAATAAGGAAGGTTCCCTTTGCTATGAGGTCTCTATCTGCTCACTGTTTGCTCTGATAAGCAGCAGTGTGTTTACAGGGCAGTTCCCTGGGTTGTTTGCATGGGTAACGTGCTCTGCTCTCATTCCAGGTGCCATGGGAATAAGCAAAAGGGGCCACAGAAACAGTCTACAGAGACAACCGCCCACCATCCAGACAAGAGCAGGGGCTTGGAAGTCTCAGGCCACCGTGGACACTCACCTCTCGATTGTCTCGGTCCGCCTGGACGAGGATCCCTTTAAAACAAGGCTCGATGTAATGGACGTAGTCATTGTACTGCAGTTGCAGTGAGTTGAGGGGAGGTGGGGGGAGAATAAACAGCATCAGGTTGCAAAGTCCAGGCCCAGCAAAGACACTCACGCAGGTCACCGGGTGGGCAGGGGTTATGGGTCACCTTGGTACCTGTGTATGATTTCTAGAGCAAGTGAGAGCTATTCTAGAACAGGAAGGCACATTTACCGCTATGATATTAACGAAGTCATTCTCCCCCAGGGTGTCCAAGATGGTGGTGATGGTGTGCTTGGCGATAGTCATCCTCAGCCCCTTCATACTGCCGCTCACGTCCACCAAAATCACTATGTCCTTGGGAGACGTAGCAGCTTGAATGTACCTGAAGGAGGAAAGGGACATGCCCAAGATGGGAAAACCAAAGCCGGAACCAATACCTGACCAAGGGGTCTGCAGTTATTTCTCTTCAGATGCTGGCTTGAGCCCACCCAAAGTTCAGGGCAACCCATCTATGCCAGGTTTCACATGTTCCATAACCACTCGACACAGTGCTGAAGCCATCTGGGGTGGCAGTGGTTGGGGATGTGCCACCTAACAGGCCAGGTCGAGCCCTGGAGGTAACGCTTGTTCCTTTTGATTTAGACCAACCGGGGTCCCTGAGGGGCTGGCAGCAGAAAGGGAGAGAGCTGGGCTTCAGATTCTGCTACAAACTTGCCACAAAAGGGGTGTGGAAGGAGAGGAGAGCCTAACAAAAGGCTGACGTGGAGACAGCTCAGTGTCCTGGCAGGAGGTTTAGGTTGGGAAAGACAAACATGATCAGTCCTGGAGCAAGGCAATTGTAGAGGGAAGGGAGGAATGCTGGCCCTCTTCCTGCTCTTGTGTCGGGCTAGGGTTCTACACATCCAAGGCCCTTGAGTGGTGGTGGGGGAAGGGGCGGAAGTGGAGGAGGATGAGGCAAAACCCAAAAGCTATGAAATAAATACCTGGGCCGCAAACTTTCCCCTATGAGCTCTTACCAGCCGCGGTTTCGGCAGTCAAAAGTAATGACTCCATTCTCATCAGGTGTCCATTTTATACCTGGGAGAATAAAGACTCGTTCTTTTACTAGCTTGATGAGGCCACCCCAGATCCCCTGGCTGGGTGTGGACCCCCAGGATGGCCATGATCCCCAGGGCAGAACAGCTTTGGAGCTAGGGAACAGGGTGGGGAACACTGGGACATGCCCTGTAGACTGAGACAAGCTGGCAAGGAGACATCTACCAGCCAAACTGCCCAGATGCAGAGCTGGGGGTAATTTCACAGGTAGGACCACATGGGTGGTGCCTGGGACTCATTTGTGAGGCAAAACCTCATATCAAATAGTGGAGGGGGAAGCTTTGGAGAAGTGTGACTTTTAACATCCATTACCATCCAGCAAAGTGTGGACAAAATGTTGAAAAAGGCAAGTGCTCTGACTTCTAACCCACTTGCCTCTGGGTGTTAAGCTCATTAGCACTCAGGATCCTTCCTGTTGGCTGGGATGGGAGAAATGATTTGGCTCTATGACTGTAGGCTCTTTGAGGTCAGGGATTCCTAGAACCCAGCAGAGTATATGCTTAATAAATGTCTGTTACTTGAATGAAAGGACAAATGAATGGATATGAAAGATCTTGCGTTGACCCAGTAGCAGAATGCTGGTGTAGATTTTTATCCTATCCACCTAATAAAAAAATTTGTATAGATGCACAGAAAACACTGACATGATCCACAATAGAATCTCGATTTGAAAAGACTTTATGATTGGGAATAGTGGGTTTAAAATAAGAAGAGTAAAAATAACAGGTGGAATTGCAATATGTTGTGATTGGGATAGACAAAATGATTGTAGCAGTATTATGAATGTCTAGAAGCTCCAAGGGCCCTTCCTACTCCACAGTGGTTAGACTTCAGATGGCATACACCCTTTGAGGCATTGCTGGCATCTCAAAGGTAGGAGAGGTTGTCAGAGACCATGCTCTCAAAACCAAACAAATGAGAACAGAGCCCCAGGCATGAGGCATATGTGTGAGGTCAGCTAGCACCCAAAGCCTTGAAGGTGGGAAGCAGAGACATGGGAGTGTGGTGTGATGGGAGCTTGAGTACCACTGGTCTGACCTAGTCTTGCAGGCAGTCATGGGAGGTGGGGCTTTCCTGAGGCCGCATTCTTACAGCAACATGGTCATGGGGAATTTGATCCTTAGAACAGCAATGAGGAGGAGAAGCTGAGTCTGAGATTACTGGCTCTTAACCAAAATCTTCGAAGAGGACTTTGGAGGTCCTGGATGAGGGTACCCTCAAGTCCAGGTGGAAACAGAAGCGAATTTTCTTGTGGATTCCCAACTCAGACCCACTGGACTCTGAAGAGGACAAGCAGCATGGCCTCACAAGCAAAGATCGCCAAATACACAAGGAGCAGACCCCTATTAGTGGGAGGCAGCAGACTCAAGAGCTACCTCAAGAGCTGGATATAGCTTCTCAAGAATTACAGATGTTGGAATGGCCAAATACCAAACACAAACTAGGTTGGTATGAGAAGAACACATAATACAAAGAACATACAAGAAATGACCAGGAATGAAGAAACAGCCTTGCAAATATGAAGCTTTCAGAGATGAAAAAATGTATAGGTTGAAAAAAATAAATTAAATGGATAGTGCTTTATTCATGGGTAAAAAGAAAATGCATACATTTGTGGATGTATCCAGAGTTCTACTGAGGCTGGAATGAGGTTTAATACACATCTGATTGGAGTCACAGAAAGAGAAAAGGGAGAGCATGGAGGAAAGGTGATGGTTAAAGAGATGATATTGGCAAATATTCTAGAACTGATTAAAAATCCAATTCCACAGATCTAGGAAGCACAGTGTATCCCAAACAGCATGAATAAAAAGATATCCACATATAGACACATAGTAGTGGAACTGCAGAACTTCGAAGGCAAATAAATAAACAAATACCACGAAGGCAGCCAGAAAGCCCATGACACCTACAAAGGAAGAGCAGTTAAACTGGTAGATTTTCCCAACATCAATGAAAGCCAGAAGACAGTGAATAAACAGTTTTAAGATGTTGAGAGAATAGAATTATTGATTTAGAATTGCTTTGTCAGCAAAACTATCATTCAAGAATGAGGATAAAAGGAAACATTTGTAGATAAACACAATCTAAAGCAGTTTATACTGAAGTCCCCACTGTAAAGGAACTTCTGGAGGACTTACTTTAAGAAGAAGGGGAATGATATGGGAAAAACATCCTGACATGCATGAGGGAATGGTGAACAAATAAAATGGTAAATAAGTCATTAATTCCAAGTAAGTGATGTTTATATCAAATAACAATACTTGTGTGTCTGATTTGTGGGGATGAAAAATTTGAAATATTGACAATAGAATGGAAGTCTAGAATAAAGAGATGGAAGCACAAAGGTTCTAAAGGCCTTTGCTGACTAAGAAGAGAGCAAAAATATTATTTAATTTTAATTTTTTATTTTTAGAGATGGGATCCTGCTATATTGCCCAGGATGATCCTGAACTCCTGGGTAAGGGAACATCCTTCCTCAGCCGCCCCCTCCCCTCCGCCAGTAGCTGGAACTATAGGTGCAAACCAGGTTCCCAGCTTAATCTTAAAATGTTACTGTATTAAATATGCCTGATAAGACTTCAGGGGTAATAACTGAAAGAATAAAAACAAGGGGACAAGTTCTAAAGTGCTAGAGAGAAAAAAAGTTATATTGGGGAAATTTATTTTTTAAATGTTAAGTATTTAAAAAGGAAAAAAGGAGAAAAAGAAAATATAAAAACACCAGGACAAGTAAAAATTTAAAAAATAAGATAATAGACTTCAAGATGGCTGACTAGAGGCATCTGGTACTTTCCTCCTCCACAAAGAAGGACAAAAATAGCAGGTAGATAATCACACTTCAAATAGATCATCCAAGAGAGAACATTGGAATTCAACAGAGAAGTGACAGGAAACACCTAAAGCAAGGAAGGAGACGGAAGCAAGTCACCCTGCTTGGCCAGGATTGGCTGGGAGCCTCTCCAGGTTGCTCAATGCAATGAAAGGATAAGTGAGAGACCCCCAGCAGTCCACATTCCCACCATGGATTCCTGCAATCCTAGCCGCAGGAGAGCCTCTAGACTCTTGTAGGCCTTAAGACTAACATAGGGAGCTGCCTGGAGCCTCGGTGAGGGCATTGCTCCAGAGAGGGAGCTCACACTGGATCTCATACACCCCCAGATCCCTAAGCACCTGCAGCACAGCACAATATCAAGAGTCCAGACTCCACCAGACTGCGTCCTGCCTGGGGGCCCAACAGCTTCTGGATCTTCATATCCCTGGAGAACCACTAACATTTCCTTCCCACAGCCACCACCATGGCTGGATGCTGCCACCAGGGCTGAAGCGTGAGCTATTGGCAATAACCCCACTGCCCTTGGCAGTGAAATCACCACAAATTTTCATGCACCCTGAAGACAAAATCCTCCATGTACAGCCATTGCACTGTGGGCTGCTGCCAACAGGGATGAAACACAAGTGAAGCAAGCATTCGTCAGCTGCCTGCATCTGGCTGCTGCCACTGAAAGCAACCTCACCCTCCCCAATAGCAGGGCTGCCACACATCCACTGCTGCCCCAACCCGAGCATTCCACCAGGGGCCAAGGGATCACCCCACCCTTGCCTACCACAGCCAGTGTCTGCATGCCCCAGCAGAGGGCATTGGGACAGGTCCACCTGACCTGGCTCTGTGTTCCCCCCACCCAGTGCCAGTATTCTGTCTGGGGCCTGGGAACTGCCCAGCCCACTCTACCACCATTGGCACCTGAGAACTTCTCCCAGGGTCCTGAGTTCAGGGCCACTCAACTTCCTGGTACCACCATAGGTTGTACCCACCCTTACATGTCACCCACAGTCCTGGGGACTGAACTGCCCAGCTCATTGCAGCCACTGCCAAGAGCAGCACAGACCACTTTGGAGGCAGAGGGTTGCCCCACCACTGCTAATGATTACATCACCTTTGCCACACCCACTTCTCTGGGGACTGAAAGCCTGCCCAACAGCCTGGCCCACCGCTACTACTACTGTCCCCTGAGCAAGCCACCTGGAGGCCCAAGAATTGGCCTGTCTGGACCCACTAACACCAGTGCCAGTATACACCTCCCTGGGACCCAAGGACATGCATGCTCAGCCCACTGCCACAACTGGGGCCCAAGGACAGGATCACCTGGCATCCTTGTCCCCAGAAAAACTTCACCACAGCCTCCACTAACAATGCCACCCTAAGCCACTGAGGAAATCACAGACACCACAGACGCTGTTTATAGCTGAAGAAATCATATTGAGACTACACTACTGCAGGTGTCTAAGATCAAAGTCAAAATGTCCTACCCAACCAACACCATAGATACAGCTTTAGGAAAAAGTCCTCCCATATAAAAGCAAATTTTAAAAATGGGAAGATGCAACTATTACACCAGATGCACAGATATCAATGTAAGGACACAAGAAATATGAAAAAGCAAGGAAATACGACACCTCCAAAGAACACAATAATTCTTCAGCAACAGATTCCAATAAAAAAAATTTATATAATACCAGAAAATGAATTTAAAATAATATTAAAGAAGCTCCGTGAGATACAAGAGAATACAGAAAAGCAATGCAAAGAAATAAAAAAACTCAGGATATGATTAAGAAATTTGCTAAGAAGATAGATATCATTACAAAGAACCAAACAGAAATTCTGAAACTGAAGAATTCATTAAATGAAATACAAAATACATTTGTAAACGTTAACAATAGACTAGATCAAGCAGAAGAAAGAATTTCAGAACTCGAAGACAGGTCTTTTGAAGTAACTCAGACAAAAATTTTCCTTAAAAAAAGAATAAACAAAGCCTATGTGACATATAGGACATCATTAAGTGGCCAAATGTTCACATTTTTGGTGTCCCATAAGGCAAAAGAAACAAAAAGGATGGAAAGTCTTTTTCACAAAATACTAGCTGGAAACTTTCCAAGTCTAGCAAGCGATTATGACATCAGGACACAGGAAGCTCATAGATCCCCAAACAGATATAATTCAAAAAGGTCTTCTTCACAGTACATTGTAGTCAAACTGTAAAAAGTTAAGGACAAAGAGAGAATTCTAAAAACAGCAAGGGAAAATTGTCTAGTTGCTTACAAGGGAACTTCCATGAGACTAGCAGTGGATTTCTCAGCAGAAACCTTTCAGATCAGGAGAGAATGAGATGATATATTCAAATTTATTGGAAAAGGAAAAAAACTGCTAGTCAAGGATACTATACCCAGCAAAGTTATCCCTTATAAACAAAGGAGAAATAAAGTATTTCCCAGATAAGCAAAAGCTGAGGGAATTCATCACCACTAGACTTGCTCTACAAGAAATTCTTGAATTGTCCTGAAAAAGAAAGGACAATATCTACCATCATGAAAACACATGAAAGTATAAAATTCACTGGCAGAGCAAACACAAATAAGGAAGAGTAAGGACTCAAATGTTACCACTACAGAAAACTACCAAACCAGAATGATAAACAATAAGAGAAAAAGAAAGGAACAAAGGATACCTAAAATAGCCAGAAATCAATTAATACAATGACAGGAATAGCTCTCACATATTGATAATAACCTTGAATGTAAACAGATTAAACTTTCTATTTAAAAGGTATAGATTAGCTGAATGGTTTTAAAAAAAAGGAACCAACTATATGCTGCCTAGAAGAAACTCATATCATCTGTGAAGACATATACAGAATGAAATGGAAGAAAAAAGATATTCCACGCAAACAGAAACCAAAAGCAAACAGGAGTAGCTATACTTATATTAGATAAAACAAACTTTATAAGTCAAAAACAGATACAGAAAAATGAGATGAAGGAGGTCATTATATAATGACAAAGGGATCAAGTTAGCAAGAGTATATATGGCAATTCTAAACCTATGTGCACCCAACACTGGAACACCCAGATATATGTGGCAAATATTATTAGATCTAAAGGGAGAGACAGACTCCAATACAATAATAGTTGGAATGTAAACACCCCACTCTCAGCATTATGTAGATAATTTAGACAGAAAATTACCAAAAAAATTGGATTTAAACTGCACATTTGACTAAATGGACCTAGGCACGTACAGAACATTTTATCTGACAGCCACAGAATGCACATTATTCTCACCAGCACATGAAACATTCTCCAGGACAGAAAATATATTAAGACACAAAACAAGTCTCAGTAAATTAATCCCGGCACTTTGGGAGGCTGAGGCGGGTGGATCACGAGGTCAGGAGTTGAAGATCAGCCTGGCCAAGATGGTGAAACCCCATCTCTACTAAAAATACAAAAAAAATTAGCCACGCATGGTGGTGGGCGCCTGTAATCCCAGCTACTTGGGAGACTGAGGCAGAGAATTGCTTAAACCCAGGAGGCAGAGGATGCAGTGAGCAGAGATCACACCACTGCACTCCAGCCTAGGTGACAGAGCAAAACTCCATCTCAAAAAAAATATAATAATAATAATTGAAATCATTTTTAGTATCTTCTCAGACTACAATAGAATAAAACTAGAAATCAATAACAAGAGAAATTTTAGAAATTATTCAAATACATGAAAATTAAGCAACATGCACCTGAATGACCAATGGGTCAAGGAAGAAATTAAGGAGGAAATTTAAAACTTACTTGAAACAAATGAAAATTGAAAAACAATATACCAAAACTTGTGGGATACAGTAAAAGCAGTATAAAGAGGACAGTTTGTAGCAATAAGTGCTTACATCAAATAGTAGAAAGATTTCTAACAATCTAATAATACACCTCAAGGAAATATAAAAGCAAGAACAAACCAAACCTAAAATTAGTGAATGGAAAAAAATAAGAAATACTGGAACAGAAACAAACAAACTAGAGACTAAAAAATTATGAAGGATCAACAAAACGAAAAGGTGATTTTTAAAAAAGATAAAACCAATAAACTGCTAGCTAGACTAACCAAGAACAAAGAGAGAGGACCCAAATGAACAAAATCAGAAATGAAAAAAGGATACATTACAATGAATACCACATAAATAGAGACCATTATAAGCAACTATACACTAAGACAAACTGGAAAACCTAGAGGAAATGGATAAATTCCTGGACACACACAAGCTACCAAGATTGAACTGAAATAAATAGAAAACCTGAACAGACCAATAACACATAATAAAATTGAACCGGTAAAAAAAAGCCTCCCAACAAAGGAAAATCTAGGACCAGATAGACTCACTGCCAAATTGTACCAAACTTTCAAAGAACTAACACCAATTATCCTCAAGTTATTCCAAAATATTGGAGAGGATGGAATTTTCCCTAACTTGTTCTGTGAGGCCAGCATTACTCTAATATCAAAACCAGCTAAAGACACAACAACAACAAAAGAAGACTACAGGCCAGTATCTCTGATCACCATAGATGCAAAAAATCTTCAACAAAATACTAGCAAGCCAAATCCAACAGCACATCAAAAAAATAATATGCCATGATCAAGTGGGATTTATACTAGGGATGCAAGGATGGTTCAACATATGCAAATCAATAAAAGTAATATATGACATCAAAAGAATGAAAGACAATAACCATATAATCATCTTCATAGATGAAGAAAAAGCACTTAATAAAATTCAGCATTGCTTCATGATTAGAAACTCGCAGCAAACTAGGCATAGATGGAAAATACCTCAACATAATAAAGGTCATATATAACAAACCCACAGGTAACATCATACTGAATGGGGAAAAGCTGAAAGCCTTTCTTCTAAGAACTGGAACAAAAAAAAGATGCCCACTTTCACCACTCCTATTCAACATAGTATTCTAAGTCCTTGCCAGAGCAATCAGGCAAGAGAAAGAAATAAAAAGCATCCAAATTGGAAAAGAGGAAGTCAAACTATTCTTCTTTGCAGATGGCATAATCTTATATCTAGAAAAACCTAAAGACTCCACCAAAAAACTCTTAGGTATGATAAATACATTCAGTACAGTTACAGGATATAAAATCAATATACAAAAATCAGTAGTGTTTCTATATACCAATAATGAACTAGCTGAGAAAGAAATCAAGAAGGCAATCTCATTTACAGTAACTACCAAAAAAGTACTTAGGAATAAATTTAACCAAGAAGGTGAAGGACTTGCATAAGGAAAGCTACAAAACTGATGAAAAAAATTGAAGAGGATACAAATGAAAAGATTTTATGTTTATGGACTGGGATAATTAATATAATTAAAATGACCATACTGCCCAAAACAATCTACAGACTTAATGCAATGATTATCAAAATACCAATGCCATTTTTCACAAGAGTAGAAAAAATCATAAAATTCATATGGAACGGAAAAAAAAGTCAGAATGGCTAAAGCAATCCTGAGTAAAAACAAAAACATAAACAAAAACAAAAAACAAAGCTGGAGGCATCACACTGCCTGACTTCAAAGTATGTTTCAAGGCTATAGTAACCCAAACAGCATGATATTGGTATAAAAACAGACCCAAAGACCAATGAAACAGAATAGAGAACCCAGAAATAAATCCATATATTTACAGCCAGCTAATTTTCTTTTTAAAAATTAATTACTTAATTAATTAGTTTTTAGAGGTAGGGTCTTGCTCTGCCACCCAGGCTGGAGTGCAATGGCGTGCAAGACTCACTGCAGTCTTGAACTCCTGGGCTCAAGCAATCCTCCCACCTCAGCCTTCTAAATAGCTAGGACTATAGCCATGTGCCACCACATGGCACATGGTTACATTTTAAAATTTTTTGTAGAGATAGGGGTCTCACTATGCTGCTCAGGCTGGCCTCAAACTCATGGCCTCACATGATCCTCCCACCTTGATCTCCTAAAGTGATGAGATTACAAGTGTGAGCCACCATGCCTGGCCTCAAGCCAGCTAATTTTCAATGAAGGCACCAAGAACATACAACAAGAAAAGAACAATCTGTTCAATAAATGGTGCTGGGAAAATTGGATTTCCATATGCAGAAGAATAAAACTGGATCCCTATCTCTCATGATTTACAAAAATCAACTCAAAATGGATTAAAGACTTAAATGTAAGTCCCCAAACTATAAAGCTACTAGAAGAAAACGTAGGGGAAATACTTAAGAACATCGGTCTCTACAGAAATTTTATGGATAAGACCTCAAAAGCACAGGCAACAAAAACAAAACAAACAAATGGGACTCTATTAAGCTAAAAAGCTTCTGTACAGCAAAGGAAACAATCTAAAATGAGGAGACAGCCTGTTGAATGAGAGAATTATTTGCAAACTATTCATCTGACAAGGGACTAATATCCAGACTATCTAAGAAACTCAAACAACTCAACAGTAAAAACAAAACAAAACAAAACAAATAATCCCATTGAAATGTGGGCAAAAGACATGAATAGACATTTCTCAAAAGACATGAATAGACATTTCTCAAAAGAAGACATACAAATGGCCAATAGATATATGAAAAATGCTCAATATCACGAATCACGAGGGAAATGCAAATCAATACTACAAAGATATATCATCTCATCCCAGTTAGAATAGCTATTAATAAACACACACACACACACACACACAAAACAGATGCTAGCAAGGATGCAGAGAAAAAGAAACTCATATGCCATTGGTGGGAATGTAAATTAGTATAGCCACTATGGAAAACAATATGGTGATTTCTCAAAAAACTAAAAATAGAACTACCATATGATGCCACTACCTAGAATTTATCCAAAGGGAAATAAATCTGTTTATCAAAGGTATACCTGCACTGGCATCTTTATCACAGCACTATTCACAATAGCAAAGATACAAAATGAATCTAAGTGTCCATCAAGAGATGAATAAAGGAGATGTGGTATATACACAGAATGGAATATTTGGCCGCCAAAAAAATGAAATGCCATTTGCAGCAACATGGATGAACTGGAGGGTGTTAAGTGAAACAAGCCAGGCATAGAAAAACAAACACTGGGCCGGGAGCGGTGGCTCTTGCTTGTAATCCAAGCACTTTGGAAGGCTGAGGCAGGAGGATCACTTGAGGCCACGAGTTCAAGACAAGCACTACGTGTTCTCGTTCATATGTGGGAGCTAAAAAAGTTGATCTCATGGGGGTAGAGAGTAGAATGACAGATACCAGAGTCTGGGAAATGTGTGTGGGTGCGTGGGGGAGGAATAAAGAGGAAGGTTAGTGGGCACGAACATACAATTAGATAGAAGGAATGAGCTCTAATATTTGATAGCAGAGTAGGGTGACTATAGTTAACACTGCATTGTATATTTCACAATAGTTAGAAGAGAGGACTTGAAATGTTCCCAACACATAGAAATGATAAATACTCCAGGTGATGGACATCCCCAAATACTCTGACTTGATCATTACACCTTCTGTGCATATAACAAAATATTACATATTCCCATAAATGTGTACAAGTATTATGTATCAGTAAAAATAAGATGATGGCACATTCAAATATACCAATGTTCACAATAAATGTAAATATGCTTAACTTGCTAACTAGTAAAGGAGATTGCCAGTTTGGATAAAAATGTAAAAGCTATAAACTATTTTCAACAGATATGGCTAAAATGACAGAAAGTTTGAAAATAAAGGGATAGAGGAAAAAGTATATATCAGGTAAATACTAAGCATGAGCATGCTGGTGTCACTCTATGACTATCAGACAAAATACACATTAAAATAAAAAGTGTTGTAGGAGTTAATAAGAATCAAGCAAATATAAAATCAGCAAAGATACAGAAAATTTAAGCAATACAGTTAACAAGCTTGATCTAATGGCATGTATAGAAGATTTCATCCAACAATGAGAGCATACATACTCTTCTCATGCACATATGGAATATTTACAAAACTTGATGTCATACTCGGCCATTAAAATAAATTTAAATTAATTTCACATAGTATATGCACCAAATTCTTGGACCACAAAGCAACTGAGTTAAACATTTAGAATAAAAATGTAAATATAAATATTTATCTACATTCCCATATTTGTAAATTTAAAAACACACTTTTAAATAACTGAAATATTGAAGAAATCACAAAGAAATTTCAAAATATTTAGAAGCAAATGATAATTAAAATACTACCTCTATACCAAAACTACAGGCAACAAAAGAAAAAATAGATAGACTGGACATCAAAATTAAAAACCTGTATGTATCAAAGGCTACAGTCAAGAGAGTGAAAAGGCAACCCATAGAATGGGAGCAAATATTTGTAAATCATCAATCCAACAAGAGGTTAATGTTCAGAATATACAAAGAACTCCTATGACTCAACAACAACAACAACAACAACAACAACACCTGATTTAAAAATGAGCCAAGAACTTGAACAGATATTTCTCAAAGATGAGCAAATGGCCAATAAGCACATGAAAAGATGTTCAAAGTCATTAATCATTAAGGGCATGCAAATCAAAGTTGCGATGAGATACTACCTCACACCCATTAGGATGGCTACTACCAGGAAAACTAAAAAAAAACTAAACAAAAAGAAAACTGCAGAAAATAACAAGCTGGCAAGGATTTAGAAAAGTCGGAACCCTTGTGATAGAGGCTGCATCCTTTTACATTCCCACAACTGTGTGTGTGTGTGTGTGTGTGTGTATGTGTACATATATATGTATACACACAAAATGAAATATTATTCAGCCTCAAAAAGGAGGGAAATTCTGACGTATGCTACAACATGGATGGACCTTAAGGGCATTATGCTAAGTGAAGGAAGCCCATCACAAAATGACAAATACTGTATGTTTCTACTTATATGTTGTACATAGAATAGTTAAATTCATAGAGATTGGCATAGAATGAGGGTGCCAGAGGCTGGGGGGAGAAGAGAATGGAGAGTTGTTGTTTAATAAGTATAAAGTTTTGCAAGATAAAAAGAGTTTTGGAGATGGATGGTGGTGATTGTTGCACAACAATGAGAATGCACTTATTATCAGTGATACTTTTAATAAGTTCACTTAAAATGGTTAAGATAGTAAATGTTTATATTATATATATTTTGCCATAAATAAAAATAAAATTTAAAAAACCTCACTACCAATCAAAACCTGTGAGATGCAGCAAAAACAGAGCTTCTAGTGGCATAGTGTAGACTTAACATTTATTTTAGAAATACAGGGAGGCTAAAACTTAAAGCTATGTGTCTCATTTAAGAAGTCAGGAGGAGGAACAAAATAAACCCAAAGAAAGGGAAAGGAGAACATAAGAAAGAGCTAAGATAGATGAAATAGAAAATAGAGAAATAGTTAAGAGCAGTCAATGGAGACAAAAGATGATTCCTGACAAGACTAACAAAATAGAGAAATCTATGGGGAATTGGAAAGAAAAAAATGCATAATACTGTAAATTAAAAGGGGACACAATTACAGATACAGCAGAGATTTAAAAGATGATAATAAGAGAATAATAGATTCATACAAATAAATTTGAAAAGTCAGATAAAATGGATAGATTCTAAATAAAAGTACTTCAAATTCTAAGAAATAGAAAGCCACATTAGCATTACAAGCGATCAATAAATCAAAGCAGTAATTTTATCTTCCCATAAGAAAACATCAGGCCTATATGCTTTATAGATGAAATCTATCAAGCATTTGAGGAAAAGATCATTCTAATCTTATTCAAATACTTCCAAAAACCGGAAAAAGAGGGACTACTTCCAAATATATTCTATGAAGCTAGTATAATTTTGAAAACCTAACAAGGATAGTAAAGGAATGAAAAATTAAGGGACCATTTCACTTATAAATATAGAAGCAAAAATCCTAAACAAAATATTAATAAACCAAATCTAGTAATGCATAAAAGGATAATTTACTATAATCAAGTTAGGTTTCTCATAGGAATGCAAGGATTGGTTAACACTAGAAAATTCAATAGTTAAGTAGGCAGAAGACAATATGCATTTCACAAAAGAGGATATATATACAGCTAATAACATATAAAGAAATGCTCAACTTCATGAGTGATCAGGGAAATGCAATGCTAGACCACTATGAAATACTATTTTATACTAAAGAATTATTAATAAAAAATTGTTTTTTTGAGACAAGGTCTTGATCTGTCACTCAGGCTGGAGTGCAGTGACATGATCACAGCTCACTGCAGCCTCAGACTCCTGGGGTCAAGTGATCCTCCCACCTCAGTCTCCTGAATAGCACCACAGGTGCACACCACCACGACTGGCTAATTTTCATTTTTAAAAAATTTTTGGTGGAGATGAGGTCTCACTATGTTGCCCAGGCTGATCTTGAATTCCTGGGCTGAAGCAATCCTCCTGACTTGACCTCCCAAAGTGCTGGGATTACAGGCATGAGTCACTGCACCTGGCCAACAAAAAACTTTCAACAACATTCAGAGTTAGATAAATTGTGCATCAATGGGATATCTTATTCATTGCTTGTGGGAATATAATTGGTGTGAGTATTTTGGAAAACCAATTTGGAATTTTCTTTTCAAAGTTGAATGCCCACATATCTTAGGGCCTAGCAATTCCATTCCTTGAATGTCATTAGATAATGATAAACAGGTCAATTCAGCAAGAGGATATAACAATTGTAAATATATATGCACCCCACACTGGAGCACCCAGATATATAAAGCTAATATTATTAGAGCTAAATAGAGAGATAGACCCCAATACATAACAGCTGGAGACTTCAACACCCCATTTTCAGCATTGGACAAATCATCCAGAGAGAAAATCAACAAAGAAACATCATACTTAATCTGCACTATGGGCCAAATAGACTTAATTGGTATTTACAGAACATTTCCCTCAATGGCTACAGAATACAAATTATTTTTAGCACATGGATCATTCTCAAGGATAGAGTACATTTAGGCCAGAAAATAAGTCTTAAAACATTTCAAAAAAATTGAAATAACATAAAGTATTTTCTCTGATCACAATGGAATAAAACTAGAACTCAACAAGAAGAGGAATTTTGAAAACTATACAGAAACATGGAAATTAAACAATATGCTCTAGAATAATCATTTAGTCAATGAAGAGATTAAGAAGGAAATTGAAAAATTTCTTGAAACAAATGATAATGGAAACACAACATACTAAAACCTGTGGGATACAGCAAAAGCAGTACTAAGATGGAAGTTTGTAGCTTTAAGTGTCTACATCAAGAAAGTAGTAAATCTTTAAATAATCTAACAATACATCTTGAAGAACTAGAAAAACAAAAGCAAACCAAACCAAAAGTTAGTAGAAGAAAAGAAATAATAAAGATCAAACAGAAATAAGTGAAATTGAAATGATAAAAAAACCCAAAGATCAATGAAATGAAAAGTTGGTTTTTAAAAAAGATAAACAAAATCGACAAACCTTCAGCTCCACTAAGAAAAAAAGAAAGAAGACTTAAATATATAAAATCATAGATGAAAAAGGAGACATTACAACTGATACCACAGAAATTCAAAGGATCATTAGAGGCTACTATGAGCAAATATATGCCAATAAATTGGAAAACCTAGAAGAAATGAATAAATTCCTAGACACATACAACCTACTAAGATTGAACCATGAAGAAATCCAAAACCTGAACAGATCAATAACAAGTAATGCTATTGAAGTCATTATAAAAAGTCTCTCAGCAAAGAAAAGGCTGGGACCTGATGGCTTCATAATTGCTGAATTTTACCAAAAATTTAAAAAAGAACTGAAACTGATACCAATCCTACTCAAACTATTATGAAAAATAGAGGAGAAGGAAATACTTCCAAACTCAGTACACAAGGCCAGCATTATCCTGATACTGAAACCCAACAAAGACATACCAAAACAAAAACCAACCAAACAAAAAACCTACAGGCTAATATCCCTGAAGAGCATTGATGCAAAAATCCTCAATAAAAACCTAGCAAACTGAATACAGCAATACATTAAAAAGATCATTCATCATGACTAAGAGGGATTTATTCCATGCAAAGATGTTTCAACAAATGCAAATCAGTCAATATAATACATCTTACCAACAGAAAGAAGGAAAAAAACTGTATGATCATTTCAATTGATGCAGAATAGGCATTTGATAAAATTCAACATTTCTTCACGGTAAAACCCCTAAAAAAACTGGGTATACAAGGAACATACCTCAACATAATAAAAACCATATACAACAGACCCACAGCTAGTATCATATTAGATGGGGAAAGACTGAAAACCTTTCCTCTAAGATCTGGAACAAGACAAGGATGTCCACTTTCACCACTTTCATTATTCAACATAGTACTAAAAGTCCTACCCACAGCAATCAGACAGGAGAAAAAAATTAAGGGACTCCAAATTCGAAAGGAAGAAAAATTATCCTTGTTTGCAGATAATATGATCTTATATTAGGAAAACCTAAAGACTTCACCAAAAAACTATTAGAACTGATAAACAAACTCAGTAAAGTTGCAGAAGACAAAGTCAATATATAAAAATCAGTAGCATTTCTATATGCCAGCAGCAAACAATCTGAAAAAGAATCAAGAAAGTAATCCCATTTACAATAGCCACAAATAAAATAAAATACCTGGAAATTAATTTAACCAAAAAAGTGAAAGGTCTCTACAAGGAAAATTATAAAATATTGATGCGAGAAATTGAAGATGACACAAAAAATGGAAAGATATTCCATGTTCATGGATTGGAAGAATTAATATAGTTAAAATGTCCATACTACCCAAAGCAATCTACACATTGAATGCAATCCCTATCAAAATACCAATGATATTCTTCATAGATATAGAAGAAACAATTCAAAAATGTATATGGAACCAAAAAAGACCCAGAAGAGCCAAAGTTATCCTGAGCAAAAAGAACAAAACTGGAGGAGTAACATTACCTGACTTCAAATTATGCTACAGAGCTATAGTAACCAAAACAGCATGGCACTGGCATAAAAACAGACACATAGATCAATGGAATAGAATAGAGAATGCAGAAATGAATCCATACATCTACAGTGAACTCATTTTCTACAAAGGTGCCAAGTACACACATTGGGGAGAGGACAGTCTCTTCAATAAATGGTGCTGGGAAAATTAAATATTCATATGAAAAAGAATGAAACTAGACTCCTATCGCTCACCATACACCAAAATCAAATCAAAGTGGATTACATACTTAAATCTAAGACCTCAAACTATGAAACTACTAAAAGAAAACATTGGGGAAACTCTCCAGGACATTGAACTGGGCAAGGATTTCCTGAGTAATACCCCACGAGCACATGCAACCAAAGCAAACATTGATAAATGGGATCACATCAAGTTAAAAAGCTTCTGCACAGCGAAAGAAACAATCAATAAAGTAAATAGACAATGCACAGAATGGGAGAAAATATTTGCAAACTCCTATCCATCTGAGAAGGGATTAACAACCAGAATACATAAGAAGCTCAAACAACTCGATGGGAAAAAAAATCAAATAATCTGATTTTTAAATGGGAAAAAATCTGAATGTACATGTCTCAAAAGAAGAAAGACAAATGGCAAACAGGTATATAAAAAGATGCTCAACATCATTGATTATCAGAGAAATACAAATCAAAACTACAATAAGATATCATCTTACCCCAATTAAAATGGCTTGTATCCAAAAAACAGGCAATTACAAATGCTGGCAAGGACTTGGAGAAACTCATACACTGTTGATAATAATGTAAATTAGTACAACCACTATGGAGAACAGTTTTGAGGTTCCTCAAAAAACTAGAAATAGAGCTACCATGTGATCCAGCCATCCCACTGCTAGGTATCTACCTAAAAGAAAGAAAATCAGTATATTGAAGAGAGATCTGCACTCCCATGTTTACTGCAGCACTATTTACAATAGCCAAGATTTGTAAACAATCTAAATGTCCATCAACATTAGAAGAATGGATAAAGAAAATGTGGTACATGTATACAATGGAGTACTATTCAGCCATAAAGAGAATGAGATTCTGTCATTTGTAACAACATGAATGGAACCAGAGGCCACTATGTTAAGTGAAATAAGTCAGGTACATAAAGAAACTTCACGTCTCACTTTTTTGTGGGGGCTAAAAATTAAAACAACTGAACCCATAGAGATAAAAATTAGAATAATAGCTACCAGAGAATGGGAAGGGTAGCGATGGGGTTGGGGAGAAGTGGGATGGTTAATGGGTACAAAGAATAGAAAGAATGGATAAGATCTAGTATTTGATAGCACAACAGGGTAACTATAGTTAGTAATAATTTAATTTTACATTTTAAAATAACTAAAAGAGTATAATTGGATTGTTTGTAACACAAAGGATAAATGCTTGAGGCAATGGATATCCCATTTGCCCTGATATGATTATTACACATTGTATGCCTATATCAAAATATCTCATATACCCCATAAATATATACACATAATATATAGCCACAAAAATTAAAAATTAAAAAAACAGAATTATTAGTTTGTGGTTTTGGGCACACAATGCATAAAGAAGGAATTTTGTGACATCAACAACCAAAGTGGGTAGATAAGGAGCTGTAAAGGAGCTGAGTTTTTGTATGTTATTGAAGTTAAGCTGTTATAAATCTAAATTAGAATGTTATAATTTTAAGATGTGAAATGTAATCCCTCCAGTAACCAGAAATAAAATAACTATGGAATACATATAAAAGGAAATGAGAAAGAAATTTAAATGTTTCCCTATAAAAAATCAGCTAAACATAAAAGAAGACAGTAATGCCGAAAATGATGGACAAAAAAGCTTAAGGCTTATAGAAAACAAATAGCAAAATGATGGAAATAAGTCCCTCAACAGTAATTACTTTAAATATAAATGAATTAAACTTTCCAATCAAAACACAGAGATTGGCAGCATGGATAAAACATAAAACTAGCAAGCAAAACTCAGGAGCATATTAAAAGGATTACACACCATAACCAAATAGGACTTATTCCTGGAATGCGAGGATGGTTCAACATATGAAAATTGATCAAGGTAATATACACATTAACATAATGAAGGGAAAAAATTCTATGGCCATCCCAATGGATGCATAAAAAGCATTTCACAAAATTCAACATCCTTTGATGACAAAAACATTCAAAAAACTAGCAATAGAATGAAACTGATATAAAAATCATATATGGAAAATCACATCCCAAATATCATACTCGATGATGAAAGACTAGAAGCTTTTTCTCTATAATCAAAAACAAGACCAGGATGTCCACTTTTGCTGCTTCTACTCAACATAATATTGGAAATTTTAGCTAGAGCAATTAGGCATAAAAAAGAAATAAATGGCATTCAAACTGGAAAGAAAGAAGTAAAATTATGTCTGTTCACAGATGAACTCATATGTAGAATGCCCTGAAGATTCCACAAAAAACCGTTAGTTCTAATAAATAAATTCAGCAAAGTATCGGGGACAAACTCAACACACAAAAATCAGTTGCATTTCTATACATTAACAGTGAACAATCTGAGAAATTATTTTTAAAAATCCTATTTATGATAACATCAAAAAGAATAAAATATTTAGGAATTAACTTAACCAATGAGGTGAAAGACCTGTACAGTGAAAACCATGAAACACTGCTGAAAGAAATTAAGGACAGAAATAATGGAAACACATTCCATATTCATGGACTGAAATACTTAATATTGTTAAGATGTCAGTACTGCCCAAGGTGGTCTACTGATTCATTGCAATCCCTATTACAATCTCAAAGAGCAAGAGAAACTCATTCTAAAATTTATATGGAACTCAAGAAACCCCAAATAGCCCAAACAATTTGAGGGGAAAGAAAAACTGATGGAGGCACACTTCCTGATTTTTAAGTTACTGAAAAGCTACAGTAATCAAAACAGCATGGTACTGGCATAAAGAAAGGTATATAGACCAATGAAATAGGATAAAAATCCCAGAAATAAACCCCCACATATATGATTAAATGATTTTTGACAAGAGTACCAAGACCATTCAATGGAAGAAAGGCAGTCTTTTCAACAAATGGTGCTGGGGCAACTGTATATCCACATGAAAAAAGGGAAGTTGAACTCTTACCAAATACTATATACAAAAATTCACTAAAAACGGAAATGTAAGACCTAAAACTATAAAACTCCTGTTAGAAAACATAGGGGAAACACTTTATGACATTAGAGTTGGCAGTCATTCCTTGGGTATGACACCAAATGCATAGAAAACAAAAGATAAAATAACCAAATTGGATTTCAGAAAAAATTTAAAAGTTTGTTCATCAAAAGACAATATGAACAGAGTAAAAAGGAAGCCCACAGAATGGTAGAAATTATTTGCAAATCACATATCTGATAAGGGATCAATATTCAGAATATATAGATAACTCCTAAAACTCAACAACAATAAAAATAGTGCAATTCAAAATAGTGAGAAATGGCCTCTCTCTACTGACTGATGCGTTCACATCTGGACTGTGTTGTTTACATATAAGTTGGTGTCTCTGGAAGCCCTGATGTGGCAGGAATATTTACAGGAATTCCACCCTGGAGTAGACAAGAGGGGCATGTGAGCTGCTGCATGGAAGAAGGATAAACCTATTCATTGAAGCTCCAGAGAACCGAAACAGCCACAATAGCTAGCTGTGAATTCTGGCAGAGGAACACAATGCCAACTATGGGAACTGCAGGAGCTCTGAGTTCCCTTTGCACTCCAAGAGAGAGATTGACTTTCCAGCCTGTGGACACAGTGGAGTCCTCTCGGGCCTTTCTGGTTTCCTGTTTCAGAAAAGTGGGATAACTTTAAGACTTCCTGGACTGTATGCTAAACTATAAAAATGGGTTGGGGTGAAATGGAGAGCTGACTTATTTTAAATGGGAATCAAAAAGAGGTAGAACTCTTGGAAACTTTGTGCTCTGTGTTTTCTATTTTTATTGATGGACTCTATTAAGTTGGCCACTAGCCACAGAGTGTGGCCTGTGCCATTTTCCAGATTGCTGTTGAACACTCTTGACGAGTGTGCCTCATTTTTCCAATTGGGACATAAAGTCCTTAAGGTAAAGAATTGTTTTATCCTTCTTTGTATCTCCCAAAGTACTTTTCAGGGGACAGGAGCTTCATGTGGGCATTCATTGACTGGTTTCATGGTGTTTGATGGTTTCATTCATTCATTCATTCATCCATTCCACAGCCCTTTAATATGTGCATATCATGCAGTGAGAAGGGCTAAAGTGTGGGCTTGGAGATGCTTTGGGATAGGAGGACCAGCCCCATTCACTGGGGACCTGAGTGCCAGGGTCCATCTTCAGTGCCCCTATTGTCTTATTTCCAGAGAAGAATCCCAGAAGGTCGGTGAGATGCAACTCCATGTCCTTACCTGGATAGATCCTGAAGAATCCAGTTGCACTGCCAAAATATTGCCAGGTCAACGTTGGGTCTCTCTGGAAGTTCTCCACGAAGACAGCATTCAAGGCTTCAGACATGTAGACTCCATTTAAAATATCTGGGTCTGAAGGGTGAGTTATAGATTATGATCCTGTAGAACTTCTCAGGAAAATGGTGATCATGCCTGGTGAGGGTGCCTGGTGGGCGTGTCTGGTGGGCATGTCTGGTGGGCGTGTCTGGAGAGCGTGCCTGGTGGGTGTGCCTGGTGGGCGTGTCTGGTGGACGGCCTGGTGGGCGTGTCTGGTGGGTGTGTCTGGTGGGCGAGCCTGGTGAGTATGCCTGGTGGGTGTGCCTGGTGGGCGTGTCTGGTGGGTGTGCTAGGTGGGTGCGCCTGGTGAGTGTGCCTGAGCTGAGCGTGCCGGCTACCTTTGTTGTACACGTTGGTGGGCAGCTGCACGCTGCTGATGGAGGTGTTCACCGGCAGGTTGCTGAAGTGAGCATTGGACTCCAGGAGGAACTCGGCGCCCAGCTCCACGAAGTTGCCCTTCTCGTCCCTCTCATTGATCAGGACCGAGTTGTAATAGTCGAACTGGGGTGGACGGGTGAGGCCCACGGAGACGGCCCGAGCACCGGGACAGGCGGAGAGAGGGGAAGAGAAACAGCGCAGGTGAGAGGACGAGAGGGCCGGGGCCGGGCGGCCATCAGAGTCTACACAAGCACCCGCGGCGGCGCGCTGGGCACTGATCAGGGCGATTCGGGACAAAAATATCCAGGAGGCCGGCGCGGAGAGGCGTGAGGCCGACGTTTGATGACAGTTGTCCTGACCGCTGCCTCAGTCCCCAACTTGGTGCAACGTGTGTTGACACGGCCGAGGCAGAGCGGAGACAGGCAGCCGCGGAGTCAAGGACAGGTAGAGACAAAAAGCCCCATCAGCCCCCTCCACTTCTCGCAGGCCAGGAAGGTCCCAGAGCCCCAGAACGGAGCCTGCGCAATCTTGGGGCCTGCAGCCTTGGCCGCAGACAGGGCCCAGGTTCTTGGGGCCTGCAGCCTTGGCCGCAGACAGGGCCCAGGTTCCGAGTCCCGCAGCTGCCCTCGGCCTCTCCAACGCGGTGTTGGAGGGCGTGCTAGGATTGCCTCCGGTGGAGCCCCGGCCCCGTTTACTCCACACGACCGGGTTCACACCTGAACACCCCCCAGGACTGCCTCACGGACATCCCCACGCCAACTCCCACGCCGGACTGCCTCACGGACATCCCCACGCCAACTCCCACGCCGGACTGCCTCACGGACATCCCCACGCCAACTCCCACGCCGGACTGCCTCACGGACATCCCCACGCCAACTCCCACGCCGGACTGCCTCACGGACATCCCCACGCCAACTCCCACGCCGGACTGCCTCACGGACATCCCCACGCCAACTCCCACGCCGGACTGCCTCACGGACATCCCCACGCCAACGCCCACGCCGGACTGCCTCACGGACATCCCCACGCCAACTCCCACGCCAGGTTCCTGCACCCCACACCCGGCTCCTCCTCACGACACTGCGGCCCGCGCTGGCCTTCCACGCATACTCCCAGCCGCGTCCCTGCCCTGCTCAAGCCTTCTGCACCTGCCTTTCCCTGCTGAGAAAGGCTCAGGCTCCTACGCTGACACCCAAGGCTCCCCCCACCCCCTCACCTAACTGTCCAAGGCCACTGCCTTCCTCACCAGCCTCTGGACACACAGGGCCCAGGTCCCACTGTTTCCTCAACCAACCTGGTGTTTGTTTATTTATTTATTTGTTTGTTTATTTATTTATTTGAGACGGAGTCTCGCTCTGTCGCCCAGGCTGGAGTGCAGTGGCGCGATCTCGGCTCACTGCAAGCTCCGCCTCCCGCGTTCACGCCATTCTCCTGCCTCAGCCTCTTGAGTAGCTGGAACTACAGGCGCCAGCCACCACGGCCGGCTAAATTTTTTGCATTTTTTTAGTAGAGACGGGGTTTCACCGTGTTAGCCAGGATGGTCTCGATCTCCTGACCTCGTGATCCACCCGCCTCAGCCTCCCAAAGTGCTGGGATTACAGGCGTGAGCCACCGCGCCCGGGCGTGTTTTCTTCTTTCTGTGTTTTCTTTCTGCTGTGACCAAAGGCCCCTTTTCCAGGCCCTGCCTGCCTAAATTCCCCATGAGCCCTGGGCGCAGCCCCAGGCCGCCCTGTCTGCAGGAGTTTTGGGGCAGACCTCCTCTTCTCCAGCCTGCATTCCCCGGAGGCTCCATCCACCCATCTGTAGTGACTTGTGATGTGCTTTATACCGGAGTTATTTGCACTGTGAGCTTCTTGAGGTCAAGAACAAGTTCCGATCCAGAGGCTAGCACATTGCTGTGCCTGTGAGGGGTGAGCAGTAAATGTCTATGGAATCAGTGGATCGCCACCCTACGCCGCCACCCCCATATCTGGTACTCAGGCGATCCTGGCCCTCTGGCACCAGTGCCAGGAGTGGGACTCACCACCAGGGATTCATTGAATTCGTGGTTCAGGTCGGCCTCCTCGGCAGCTTCCACCAGATTCTGAGGGATGGGAACACAGAGGTAGGGAGAATGGGTGAAAGGAGCCCAGTGGGTTTTCAGCAAGTGAAACAGTTGCTGGGTGACCCAGCAATCCCACTCCTGGGTGTATGCCCAGAAGGATTGAAAACAGGGACGCAAACAAGAACTTAGGCACGAATATTCACAGCCACACTATGCACAACAGCCAAAAAGCACACGCATATGGCTAAGTGAAAGCAGCCCATCGGCAGAGGCCATGCACCTGTGATCCCAAAAACATGGCATTCTGGAAAAGGCAAGACTAGGGAGATAGAGAAGATAAGCGGTTGCCAGTAGTTGGGGATTTTTAGGGCAGTGAAATTCTTTTGTCTGATACTGTAATAGTGGATGCATGTCATTGCACATGTTTGCAAACCCACAGAATGTACGAGAGTGAACCCTAATGTGTGCTATGGACTTGGGGATAATGGAGATTCATTGATTATACACAATCTACCATGGATGCAGGATATTGATAGCAGGGAAGGCTGTGGCAACAGGGGATGTATGGAAACTGTACTTTCTTCTACATTTTGCTGTGAACCTAAAATGGCTCTAAAAAATAAAGTCTACTAAAATATGCGTGCGTGCCAAAGCCAAAAGGTGGAAACAACTCAAATATCTGTCATTTGATGAACCAATAAACAAAATGTGGGCTATGTGCACAATGGAATATTATGCAGCCCTAAAAAGGAATGAAGTGCTGATGCATGGAAAAACACAGATGAACCCTGTAGATATTATGCTAAGTGAAATAAGTCAGGTACAAATGGTCACGTATTGTATGATTCCATTTATGTGAAATACCCACAACATGCAAATCCATAGAGAGAAAGCAGAATAGTGGTTGCAGAGCTAAGAGGAAGGGGATAGGGGAGTGATTGCTTACTTAGTACCCGAATTCTGTTTGGGGCGATGAAAAAGTTTTGGAACCAGATGATGGAGATGGTTGTACAACATTGTGGATGTACTTAATGCCACTAAATTATACACTTTAAAATGGTCAATTTTATGTCACCTGTATTTTACCGCAATACAATTTTTTTTTTTTTTTTTGAGATGGAGTCTCACTCTGTCACCCAGGCTGGAGTGTGGTGGTGCAATCTCGGCTCACTGCAACCCCCTCCTCCCAGGTTCAAGAGATTCTCCTGCCTCAGCCTCCCGAGTAGCTGGGACTACAGGCACCCACCACCATGCCCAGCTAATTTTTGTATTTTTAGTAGAGACAGGGTTTCACCGTGTTGGCCAGGATGGTCTTGATCTCTTGGCCTCGTGATCTACCGGCCTTGGCCTCCCAAAGTGCCTTCCACGTGAGCCACCGTGCCTGGCACAATTTTTTTTTTTCTTTTTTTCTAAAGAGCAGGCCAGCATCGCAGAGTGTCAGGGGAAATCAGGGTGGGGGAAGTGCTTTGGGAGTCAGAGGACCCAAGATCCTATTCTGGCTTTGTCAGGGCCAAGCCACTAAGCCTCTCTGGTCCTCTGCTTACACAACTATAAATTGGGTAGGATAATTCCTGCCTCCCCACTCTCAGCCTACAGATCCTAGGATAAGGAAATCCCACAGGGGAAAGCTCATTTCAGGGAGGCTTTGCAGGAAACTTCCCACGCGCACCTTCATGAAAGGTCTGAGGCCCCCATACACCACCCGCAGGAGAGGCAGGGACTGGTGCTCAGAGTAAGTCTGCAGAGCAGCACTTCTTTGGTCTCTGAGGCTGTGGAAGGGCACAGGGAGCCTGGAGCCCCAGCCTCTGGGGGTGTCTCAGGACTGCTCACTGCTCTAGTGACACAAGGACCGACGCCTGAAGTCAGGAGAGTCTCATACCCCACTGTCTGTGTTTACAGACACTGTCCAAGGAGGCTGTTTACACAACGCTCACTGATTGAAAGAGGCAGGTGTTACTGCGGGTGCCAGGCTGTGTGTGAGGCTAGTGCTTTCCTGCTGTGGTGTGTGATTCAGGGACCCGGGATAGGCTCTTGAGTCCCCAGGCATCTTCTCATTGGTTCCTGATGCTAAGATCCCTTGCCCCTATGCCTGCAGAAATGCTGCACATTATAACAAGCGGGAAAGAAGGCCCCAGCAACCCTGACCCCAGCCTCCTCCCAGAGTGGGGGTTGTGATGGGGGTGGGGGTACACTGACAGTACACTGGAGAGGCCGCAGCTCGCCTGCCCTATCTGCCCCTTCCCCTGCTGCTTGGCCCTGGCCTCAGCCTCCCAATCCAGCCAACCACTCCCGATCTCCTCTCTCCTTGTTCTCCTGGCTGGTCTTACGAGTCCTTTCAGGGAGAGCACTGGTCTTGGATGGTCCGATTCTTGGCTGGATGGAGTGGAGGACTGTGTCTCTCCAACCACACTGTATCTACTGGTTTATACCATCCAGGTCCCCATAGGCCTCAGTGCAGACACTTCACCCCAGAGAAGGGGAAATCTTCTGTTTCTCCTGGGCCCCACCAGGCTTGGTGGATGTCCAGTAACAGAGTCACCTGGGCACAAGGCCCATCCCTGTAAGCACCTCTGCTGCCCGGGTGGCCCTCAGAGCACTTGGAAGCCATGAAGGTGGGTCCTGATGGCTGAATGAGGGTAAGGGAGGAAGGAGGACAGATGAGAAGGAGGAGAGGGGAGGGGGAAGCTTGGCTTTGCTGGCTCCAGCTAGCTCGAATCCCACCCTCCTTCTGCTCCTCTGTCCCTCCATTCCCAAAGCAATTCCTAGGTGCTCACCCCGTGCAGTGCTCTGTACTGGTCACTGGGTATGGCCTGGTGACTCAGAGTTCCTCACAATGCTGCAGGCTGACCCAGCAGTGCTGGGCATGGCCACCTTGGGGCAGAGCTCTGATCCCAGCCCCTCCCCTCTCCTCTTGCTTCCTGTCATTTCCTCTTTCACAGGGATTCTTGGAGTGAGGGTTCTTTTGGCTAACGAAGGTACAAGGCGGAATCTTGTAAGATAGGAGAGGGTCACGAGGGGGGAGGATGCAGGGCCATGACATCGGGAGGGTCACTCTGCCACCTGCGTCATGGGGCTGGGGAGAAACGCCCTGCAGATCACAGGCCTGGAGTACCTGGACAGCCTCGACTTTCCTCCGCAGCATGTTCTCCATGTCCTCTGAGAACTTCCTCACCAGCTCCAAGCCATCCACCTCCTCGATCTTCAGACTGGACTCCACATCCTTGTACTTCTGTTCGGGGAAAGTGGGAGAGATGCGTGCACGTGGTTTTGTACCAGGATAGTTGCACCTGTGTATGCATGGCCTCCAACCTCTCCACAGATGCATTCCGGCACACGGAGCCTGGTTTACTCAACTAGGGTGAGGCCCAGCCCTCTCCTCCCTGGACAACATCCCCAGTGATAGAATAGCTGCCTCTCTTCAAATGTCCTCTCTGTTCCAGGTGCTCTAGACGCATTGCAGTTATAGCCTTAACAGGGGAGTAGACCGAGGCTCAGAGAAGTCAGTGAACTTGACCAAGGTCAACAGCCAAGTGAGCAGGTGACCCCTGATGGGGCCAGGTCTCTCAGGCATCCCCAGCCATGTCCTTTGTGCAGAGCCACGCTGCATCCCAGGGCTTGTGAAACCACCCCTGGCATCAGTTCACCTTTCCTCAATGCCCCAGAAGAGGCATCTTGTTATGAAAGTGCCCCCGTGCACATGGATGTGAACCTCAATTCCCACTGTCCCAGCAGAGCTCAGCAGCTCCAGGCACTGAGGATGGCTGCCTGACAACTGCCAGTGAGCCCAGGAAAGCCTGGAATGGGGTTTGGGTTTTCTCTCTGGGCCCAGGGGAGACCAGCTCTCACTGACTGTGTATTGTGAATGTCTATTCACCCAGCTCTGCAATGTATTGGCCGTGTGACCACAGGCAAGCCAGTCAATCACTTTCCTCATCTGTAAGATGTGACATTTACATAGCTTTAGTGAATGTTCTAGAATGCATAGATTTTACAGAATGTTTTTACCCCAAACGGCCACATCCGTACTGCTCTATGCTCCTCTCCCCGGGTTGTGGTGCTCTGAAGCATAGGAGCGTGCTGTGAGGGGCAGGCGGGGCCTCAGCTGTCATCGCTACAGTGGCCTGTGGGGGCCCGGGGAGCCACCCACCCTGGCTCCTCTTACTTCCACCAGGGACGGGCCTGGGGGCTGTGGGCAGGGCAGTTGAGCAGGGACATGTGGTCACATGCAGGCATAAGAGCCTGGGATTCAGCATCTTTGTGATATGGAAAAGGTGCCTCATGAATTGGTGGTGGGAATGAAATCATGACAATGAACCTCTTAGTGAGTGGCAATAATAGAGAAGGGTGAGCTGCCATTGGAACTGCTCTGGGGAGTTACAAATATTAGAGAACAGTGAAGTTGTTTATAACCTGGTAAGAAGACCAGCCAGCCATAAATCTGCACAGAAAGCAATGCATATTAAGGGGGCGGATGCTGGACATGGCTGGGGGGCTGACAGCTGGAGGTATGGGAGCTCTCCCTGCGCAGAGGCCACAGCCCTTTCACCTTCTACGGCCCGAGCAGCAACCAGGGCCCTGCACGTGCCCTCCAAGTCTCCGCTAGCATCACAGGTGTTAGGCCTGCATCCCACTGCATCCACTCCCTCCGTCTCTCCTTTATTCTTCACCCCACCCCCACCCAGTACATCTGCAGGTCTAATTCCACCTTGGCCTCTGCTCCCTGAGGACCTGACACAATGCTCTGGACCACGCCCCCGAACCACCCCCACTGCCCTGCTTTGGGAGTTGAGAAAATCATTCACCTCCCTGGGCCTCAGTGTCCCCATCTGAAATAAACCGATTTGATGGGATGCCCAAGGCCCCTCACAGCACTGGCATTTGAGGGCTTCGATGGCTGACTGCCCTCTGCCACCTGGCGGGCTCTCTGGAAGGGGGTGACTGACCTTCTGCAGCAAGAGAGAGCCTGAGTATTTGGTCACAGTGTTATACAGGTCCCCGCCGAAGGTGTCAGCCCATAGCTTCACTCTGCCAGCAATGAAAGGACACGTGTATACACACACGTACACGCACAAATACAGAAACACACGGGTAGACATATGGGTTCACACACATAGAAAGCAAGTGTCTACACACAGACACCTGCTGATGCATGCACACTCCAACACACAGACACATAATGCATAAGAAATGCACACACATGTACACACACATACATACCCCACACACACATGCATATGCGTACACGCACGTGACATATGCCCAGAAACACACAAAAGAGCACCTGTCCCTCCTCCTTGTCCCTAAAGCTACAGCCATGGCCTGGGCAGGAGACGCGGAGAACCCTCAGGACCCAGCGGCTGCACTGCTGTGTGCTGAATGTCCTCGGCAGGTTCTCCTGCTGAGGGTCGTGGGGCCGGGCTGACGAGCCCAGGACTGAGCCTGACCCCAAGCTTCCAGGGCCTCTGGTTGGAGAGTGGCGGACCGAGAGGAGAGAAGGAGGGGAGAGGCAGTGGACAGCCTCAGGCCAGGGCCGGAGGACCCTGAGGACAAAGGACAACCTGCCTGGCCACAGCTGTGGCCTCTCAATAAATCGTTCCCTCCAGTGCACTCCACTCAAAGCCACTGGGGGCTGCCGAACCCTCTGTTGAAACCTCAGAGAACCCATGAGGCAAGGGCACAGCAGGAAAAGGCTCTGAGCTGCCACTGCTGAGCCTGAGGGCAGGGCAGGCCAGGAGGGCATAAGGAGGCCACACCTCACCCTCTGTGTAGGCAGCCTAGTGGGGAGCCCCGACCTCTCGCCCACGCCCCAGAAATGCACCACAATCCCACCATCTTGGCCAGGTTGGTGGGGTCCCGGGGGGCAGGTACGCAGAGCTGGGTCTGAGCCTCTCCAGATGGAGCGGAAGTGGTTTGCCTGTGCGATCCTTTCAAGATCAGCAGTCATCACTCAACCAATGTTTATCAAGGTCCTACCATGTGGCAGCCTGGAGCCACCCCACAGTCCCCACCTTTGCAAGGACAGCTTTGTCATGCGGGTAGCATAGTACATGTTTGAAGGTGCCCATGAAGGTTGGGGGGTGTAGTGGTATAAGGGAAGGCTTCCCTGGGGAGGGAGATCTGAGCTCCGGGTTAGAAGTTTGGTAGAGGTTAGCCTGCAAAGGGGTCTGGAAGAGGATTCTAGGTCGGGAGTACAGAAGAGCTTGGAGGAGTAAAACATGACTTCCGGGTTTCCAGTGTGGGTTGCTGACCTGATGGTGTTGTTATTGAATACAATTAAGACTGTCAGGAAGGTCGGGGGAACGAGCTGAGGAGGGTGAAAGGTGATGTGTGTACCTTGGGCTCTGCTGAATGTGAGGTTCCCGTTGCTGAGGAGGGTGAAAGGTGATGTGTGTACCTTGGGCTCTGTTGAATGTGAGGTCCCCGTTGTAGAGCTACCAAGTACCATTGGGCAGGTTGTGCACTGCACAACTCTAGAAGGCACCAATTGTGTTTTACCTTGAAAGACACAAATCTGAATTTAAAACCTCACATGATGTTTAGGAAAAGCTGCGCATAAGCACTGGGTATGTGTCTAATAGGTAGAGACAGGGCTGGGAGTCATTAATGCAAAGGTAGGGATTGAAATTCTGAGGGTAGGAGGGCTCTCTCAAGGAGAGTGTGCAGCATGAGATCTCTGAGCGTCGACAGCTGCTGGGGAGCACCCCCCACCTCAGGGGCAGGCAGAGGAGGAGGAGCACTTGAGGACAGCAGAGATAAGCCGTGCCCATGCAGGCCCAGCGGAGCGCAGTGCCATGGAAGTCAAGGCACTGGGATAAAAGGAGAGGGGGGCTTGTGTGTCCCAAGCAACAGGGTCTGGGGCGACAAGGCCAGGAATGTCTCCTGGATTGGGCATGAGGAGGGCTTTGGGAACCCTGTGGAAACAGACTTGGGAGGAGGTGGAAGCCCGGCTGGAGGGAAAGACTGACAAGAGAGGTTCGGCGGGAGTGAGGACAGGTGGGGCCAAGTCCTGGGCAGGCAGATGAGGCTGTGTGCAGGCTGTTGTCTCCGGCAGCACCCAGGGCTTCTGCATAGATGGCCGCTGGGGCCCCCCTCCCTGAAGGCCTGGATTCCAGCCACCCTGACTTGGCCCTCAGCCCACTCCTGGAGTTGGCCCTCTCCTATCAGCTGGTGTGTGTTCTGGGGATGAAAATTGTTCTGAACATCTCCTGCAGCAACAGATAGCGTTACGGGCTGGCGGTGGGTGTAATGGTAAAAGTGCAGTCCAGGCTGACAGGAGTTCAAATCCTAGCACCTTCACTTCCTGGCCTTGTGAACTTGGGGAAGTCACCTGACCTCTCAGGGCCTCTGTTTCCTCAGCTGCAAAATAGGGATAAAAATAAGCCCCCACTGAATGGCTCTGCAAACTAACGGTGTCATTTGTGAAGCGCCCAGCTCCGTGCCAGGCAGGGAACAAGGAGAGCTATGCGGCTCGATGGGAAACGCTGCTGCCTAATCCACTGGTCAGCAAAGGCTAAGCACAGGCACAGTGTGTCATTTAGGCTCCCTGTCCCCACTCCTGCTAAGACATGCAGTTGGCAGGTGGCTCTGTTGGTGGCCTGGCTATGGTGCTGGGCTCAAGCGGCTGGAGTAAACAGGATGGGGTCTGTAGCACCTACAGTCTAGAAGGCTCTGCTCCCCACATGTATTGGAAATTTCCTTCCTAGGACCACCTGAGCTAGGGCCTAAAACACAGACACCCCAGAGAAGTTGCACAGTAATTTACATGTACACCAAGGTGCACACGACTGATACCGGGTTCTTTCCTGGAGCCGGTCTTAATGGCCGGCTAGAGAATCAAGGTTGGAAGGAGGCAGAAAGGTGTAGAAAGGGAAGACTGCGGCCACCAAAATCCATTTTTTTCCCCAGTTCCTGGACAAGCCACCTCCTGTGTGCATGAGACGTTCTGTGGGTTCAGAACTGCTTCCCCTTTTTGGAATGTCAAAATACACATTTCCTGCCAAATGCTCCGGGGAGCTGCGATGCTGAGATAACCCGGCTCCTCCAGGCTGCCTCATCTCAGCGATTATCCTGAAGGAGCACCCGCCCTTCAGGTGTCCCAGAAGCTGCTTGTCAGGCCAGGAAGACAGCAGCCCTGATGATCAGTTCTTCCTAAAGCCATCCAGCTCCTGGGGAGGGGCAGGTGGGACTCCAGAACTCACAGAGCTTTTGGGAGGAGAAAGAGGAGCCCGGAGAAGCAAAGGGCTTTACAGCAAGACAGTGGTCAGTCGCAGCCACTGGGGAAAAGCCCAGAGGGAGGGCAGGGGCGGGAGGAGTGGGCAGAGGATGGAGGCCCAGCCCGGGAAGAAAGCGGGAAAGGGTGACCGGGTTTTTGGGGTGGGGTTGAACGTGATGCTTACGTTTCCAGAGGAATCTTGGCCTGTCCCCACGCAGGGGACAGGGAGGTGCCTAGGAGCAGCAGCCACAGGAGCGCCGAGCTCTTCTGCACAAAGGCCCAGGCCACGGGCATTGGCTGGCGGGGAATCCAGCGGCCGGTGGAGCTGGGGTTTGCGAGGGAGCTGGGGTTTGCGTGGGGGTTGGGGGTTGCAGGCATGGTGGGCCTGGGGTTGGGGAGGGGAAGGAGGGCAGAGCAGCCACAGACCATGAGCTCTGTCTGCCTTCCTCCCAGACCCCAGGGACACCCCAGGCCTTTGTCTTCCGGGCCCTGGCAAGCCTGGGGTCTCCAGCCTCTCAGTCCTGGGTGGGGAGGGCTTCTCTCTGCCCCACAGCTGCAGCTCACAGAAGAGTCGCCCCACCTAGCAAGCAGGCCTCGGAGACAGGGACTGGGGGAGAGGCTGTGGCAACGTGAAACCCTTTAATCCGCTGGCCTCTCCTCTAATCCTCTCCTGACAGCAGGGAGGGGGTGGCAGGGGGTGGGGAGCTGCCTCCCAAGATGACCACAACTGCAGCTGGTTCCCTCAGGGCTGTAGTGCACCCCTCTGCTTTAAAGAGGCAGCCCCGTTCCTGTGGAACCACCTTCTGGACCCAGGAAGGGCTTGCTGTGACTATGGCCAGAGGACAGCAGCTGAGTTTGCACAGTAGTGATTGACCCACAAATCTCTTGTTGACCCTGAGGTGGGGGTGTGTCCTCATCCCTGCTTGGCAGAGGCTCTTGAGGCCCGGGGAGTCCCAGGGGCAGAGCTGGGACTCTGGCTGGTGTTTCCAGGCCTGGTGCCTTTGGGACAGGTCATAGGTCATAGGTGAAGTCAGTGGACCCACGCCTCCACGTCTCAGCTGCTCGTGGGCGGGGCTGGGGACGCATTTGCTGTGCAACTGATGAAGCTTCGGGACCCCTGAATCCACAGACTCCCCCCTTTCCCAGAGACGCCCTAGCAATGTGTTCCTGTGGCCAAATGTTTTTGTAAAATATGCAAAAGTTGAGATAGTTTAACCATAACCGGTTGAGACTGTCTGTCTCTTTCCATCCCAACTTCTCTTCCGTCTGATGGACTCTTAGTTGGATGATGTTTGGGTGGCTGAGGGCACGTGGGGGATCCAGTCAAGAGGAAAGTGAGCTGGGGAAGCACTTAATCTGGGCTTAGTGGGATATGCTGACATGGCTCACAGTGACTTCTCTGTACAGAGAAGTTACCTCCAGCTGAGTGTAGGCAGGGCTTCCAGGGACACCCATCCCGCAGGACATCCCACCAGCAGATACAGCAAGAGAGGCTGGGCCATGATGCGAGCGCACGCTGCCACACCCACCCTGGCCATGTGTGGTGGGGAGGGCAAAGTAACAGTCAGGAACTCATCTGCAGAAGATCTGCAAAAAGCCACACAGGTAACATCGTTGGTGGAGGATTTGGTTCTCACCAAGGCCTGGCCAGGACAGAAGTTCTCTCCTGTTAGGAAAATAGTGGATATTGAAAGAATATAATTACACCGTACATTGCTTTGTGTTCTGATGAGAGTTACACAAATTAGAATTGATCAAAATTCTTGTGTTGTGAGCCCAAACCAGTAGTAGTACCACATGGGTTCTCCGGGGGTGAAGTCATAGATTTTATGCAGTCCCCGTATCGGATTATTTTCTTAGTGTACCTGGTGCACTGTGTCTTCACAAAATCTGGTGGTTCCAGCAAAATGGTAAGCAAAATTGCCACCAACGCAGAGAAATGCTTGCAGAAGCAAGTGTTCTGATGACAAAACTCCTACACAGATTCATCAATAAGTCAGTGCTGTAGTATCAGAGTAATCTGGTGGCACAGTTTTGTGGCTGAATACAATGTATTTTCTAAAGGCATCTAAATGATTCCTATGAATGCCTTAATTTCACATAAATTTTGTACATGTTTTGAGGATTACAAATCAAACACATTTAGAACAAATACTACAGAGGCGCATTGGGCAGTCAATACATAAAAAGAATGTAACTTCTCTAGGTTTTGTGAATTTGGTGGAATTCACCAGCTTCTTAAAATTTGTAATTTGGAATGATTTTTAAAACTAAATAAATATTCACCTTTTTTCAACTTTTTTATTGTGGCCCAATATAACATAAAATGTGCCATCTTAATCATCTTTTTAAGTGTACGGTTTAGTGTAAATACGTTTATCATGTTGCTCCACCTTCGCCACCATCTAGCTCTATAATTCTTTCATCTTGTAAAACTGAAACTCTGAACCCATTAAACACTAGCTCCCGTTCCCTCCTCCCCCAGCCGCTGGCGGCCACCACTCTCCTTTCTGTGTCTCTGATGTTGACGGTTCTAGGGACCTCACAGAAGGGAAGTCATCACATAGTTGTCCTTCCATGACTGGCTCATTTCACTTAGCACAATGTCGGTAAGGTTCACCCACGGTGCCGCGTGTGTCAGAATTTCCTTACTTTTTGAGGGTGACTAATGATGGGTTAATATCTCATTGTGTGGATAGACCTCATTTTGTGCATCCATTCCTCTATCGATGGACCCTGGGGTGGTGTCCTCCTTTTGGCTACTGTGAAATATGCTGCTGTCAACACGGGTGTGCAAATATCTCTTGAGATCCTGCTTTCGATAATAAATATTCACTTTTATTTTTATGTTTGTACCTGGGATTTGCATTATTTTTCTTTTATGGGTAACCACTCCCACATTATACAAGCTCCCACTGCCCCCACGGGGTTCCAGCACCCTGTCCGGAAAGCCTTCGCCTCCCTCTACTGTGTCAAGTGTGACAGCGGCTTGGAAAGCTCCGTCCTTCACAGACACACTGGCGGCCTGTGTCCTGTGCGCCCCTTAGACATACTTAGGAAGCCTCAAAACCAGGCCTTCTCAGCCCAAGGCCACCGCCGGCCTCCAGGCGGCTGCCTCTGCCCACTTCCCCTTCAGGCTCCAGCGACGGCTTCCTTCCCTGACTGGTGGAGGAGGCGGTGACAGCTGGGCGGCATCCTGCGTCCCCTACACCCACACCTTTCCGGGGAGTCCTTTGGAAGCCAGCTTTCCCACCTGTTTCCTGCGGGCACCTGTCTGGTACCGGGCCTCCCCACCCGGCCTCTCATCATCTATTCTTAATGCAGCAACCGAAGGCTCTTTTCAAACGTAAGTCAGACCCTGTGGCTCCCTCCCTCTGCTCCGAAGCCCCCAGGGCTGCCCATCTCCCTTAGAGGAAAAGCCACAGTTTTGACCACAGCCACGAGGCCCTACCTGGCTGGAGCTGGCTTGATTTTAAAAATCATTCCAAATTACACATTTTAAGAAGCTGATGAATGCCACCAAATTCACAGCCACGAGGCCCTACCTGGCTGGAGCTGGCTTCTCCTGACCGCGTCTCTCTGGGCGCGGGCTCCCGCTGCTCCTCGGGTGCCTCAGGCGCGCCCCCCATCGGTGCGGCTGACCCCTGAGCTTGCAGTCCGCGCTGCGGCCGTGTCTGCCTGCTTCCCCCTGCGTGGCCGGCTGCCTCATTTCCATCAGTGTCTGGCGTCGGGTTTCCTGCAGGAAGAGCTGGTACCCCTGGATCGGGCAGCTTGAGACGAGTTTAACAGAGAGGCTATTTACAGAGGTGTGGACGGAGTCCTGCAGGGACACTGCAGTGGCCAGGGCTGGAAACCACGGGAGCCAGCCCCTAAGCCTCGGGGAGGGGGACGGGGACGGGGACGGGAAAGCCACTGTACCCTGGAGAGAACAGGCTGTATGGGGGGGGGCTGTGGCCGCCAGGCAAGGGATGCGGCCAGCCACAGCAGTCCCATGGGAGGGCTGGGGCCGTGGACACCCACTCACCCTCTGCCTCCCCCGCTCTCCTGCGGGTGCCCCCACCTGGGGAACCTTACAAAGTTATCCACGTGCCCCCGCTCCCCCCCCAGGACAGCCCCCCAGGGCAGGGAGAGCACTCGGAGGGGCCAGCAGGAGACGTCCAGCTCAAGGTCTTCAACGCCACCTTTTATGATGAAAGTGTCCTTGAATGAGAGAGTGGTGGGCAGTGACGCACAGCTTTGTGAATAGCCTGTCAAGCACTGAGCTGCAAACTTTAACATGGAGAATTTTACGGCATGTGAGTTACTTCTCCATTAAAAAAAAAAATTTTTTTTTTTTTTTTTTTGAAAATCACCTTTTTAATGAGCGAAGACTTTCCTGGCTACAAGATCCACCATCTTGGCCCGACCCCTGACGTTCCCTGTCCTTCTTCGCAGCATCTTTCTTCTCCTCAGTGGCTATCATGGGACGTGCCATATACAGGCCTCCACCCCTAGGCACGCAGCCTCCATAAGGGGCAGGGCCTGTGGGCTGTTTGTCCCTGCTGTATGCCCAGTCCCTCAGCACAAGGAAATAAAAATATGATTGGAATGAAGGAGGGATTGAAAGGGGGCTGATTCTGGGTGGAGGTGAGGGCGCTTGGGCCAAGTCCTGCTTGTCTCCGCCTCCGCTCTCTGGGGCCTTTGAACAGGAGCCCCAGGGCCCCAGGGTCAGTTTGGAAACCCCCATGTAGCCAGGCAAAGGCTTTCATTTCCCGTTCATTTTACGAATGTGTCCCAGGCGGCTCATTTAATCTTCAAGTGACACAGGACATCACGAAGGCCTTCTGTGGTATTCGTACGCCACTATTCATTGCAGTGTGATTCACGACAGCAGAAGGTAGGAGGAACCCGGGTGTCCACCACGGATGGACATGGATCATGGATAAATCCAAGTGTCATCAAACAAACAAAACGTGGTATTGCACATGATGAACTGTTAAGAGGAAGGAAATCCTGACACACGCTACAACATGGATGAACCTTGAAGACATTATGAGTGAAATAAGCCAGTCACAGAAAGACGAATACTGTATGATTCCATTTATACGTGGTTCTCAGATTCACAGAGACAGAAAGCAGAATGGTGGGTGCCCAGGGCTGGAGGAGGGAGCAGTGAGGAGTTAGTGTTTAGTGAGTGCAGAGCTTTGGTTCTGCAAGGTGAAAAGGGTTCTGTAGATGGAGGGTGGTGGTAGTTTCACAAGCGCATGAATGTATTTAGCACCACTGAGCTAAAACATGCTTACGATGGTACATTTGGAGTTACGTGTATTTTAGCACAATGTTTTAAAAGAAGAGAGAAAAAAGAGGTGTGTGTGGGGTGCTGTAGAGCTTCGTGGGGCAAAACCAGGAGTCCAGAACCCTCCCGACTTCCTCACCTCCCAGAGACTGCTTCCCATTCTCCACATATCCATCGCTCCAAAATGCCAGTCTGGCTGGATTGCAGAGCTTTGAAAGGGAGAGTGCATTTCAGACTCCTAATGCCTTTCATCATGGCCCAGGCAATTTTTTTTTCTTTTTTTTGAGACAGAGTCTCACTCTGTCGCCCAGGCTGGAGTGCAGTGGCGGGATCTCGGCTCACTGCAAGCTCTGCCTCCCGGGTTCATGCCATTCTCCTGCCTCAGCCTCCCGAGTAGCTGGGACTACAGGCGCCCGCCATCACGCCTGGCTAATTTTTTTTTTTTTTTTGTATTTTTAGTAGAGACTGGGTTTCACCATGTTAGCCAGGATGGTCTCGATCTCCTGACCTCGTGATCCGCCCACCTCAGCCTCTCAAAGTGTTGGGATTACAGGTGTCAGCCACCGCACCCGGCCAGCCCATCCAATTTTTACTCAACAAGGGGGGAGGAAGTGAGAAATAAGGTCATTAAACAAAATGGTCTTGCTTGAACATGTGCCTCCTGCAACTACCCACACACATGGGCACACACATGCACACGCACGTCTCCCCACCATCACTAAGAAATGTAGCTTGAATCCAGATGGTAAACAAGCTCATCAGCCTAGCATCAACCTAGATTTGCTGGTGCAGTCTCCTGCCTGCGGGACGTCAGGCCTCCAACTTGTACCTTCTGCCTGGAAAGTCTGAAGCACATCAAAGCCCGGGAGCAGAGGGCAGCGGGCTAATTAGACGCTGGCCAGGCAGGCAGCCGCTGCGAGGCTGTGCGAAGAGGCAGTCTGCCAAAGAGCGGATCCCTGGGGACCTGCCATGTCTATAAATACCCTGAAGGTAACTTGTTAGAGGGTGTGTGTGTGTGTGTGTGTGTGTGTGTGTGTGTGAGAGAGAGAGAGAGAGAGAGAGAGAGAGTATGGGGAGGCAAAGACTGAAGCAGAAGAAACTCAGAGGGCCCAGCGGGGATTTAGGAGCTGGGGGAGGACTTCGTGGTGAAAGGACCTGGTGAGTTTCCACAGCTTCACAGCCCGGGAGGAGTGCAGGGAGGCCTCAAGAGGAAATTGAAGCATCAAAGAACAGGTTTTGAGAGGAAAGACCAGAGGAAGTGCTGAGAGGCACCAGCAATTTCCTCATTTAACCAACAAGTGAGGGCTAGCTGTGAGCCCAGAGGATGTGTTCCAGGTTCTGACCGGTGATGGGTTGGCCCCAGGACCCCATGCGTAGGGAAATGGGAAATGGAGGCAGAGTGGCAGTATGACATTGTCCATGCCAGTGGCTCACCAGCATCCTGACAGCAACTTCACCATGGGGACAAGGGCGAGGCATATGAGGACTCTGGTCTGAATCCCAGGTCTATGTTGACCAGGTGTGCTGAGGTGCAGTGCAGGGGAGGACAGAGGGAGCACCCACCTGGGGAAGAAGGCCTGGAAACCTCCTGGGAGGATGGAGGGAGCACTCACCTGGGGAAAGAGGCCTGGAAACCTCCTGAGAGGACAGAGGGAGCACTCACCTGGGGAAGGAGGCCTGGAAACCTCCTGGGAGGATGGAGGGAGCACCCACCTGGGGAAGGAGACCTGGAAACCACCCAGGAGGATGGAGGGAGCACCCACCTGGGGAAGGAGGCCTGGAAACCTCCCGGGAGGGTGGAGAGTGCACCTACCTGGGGAAGGGGACCTGGCATCAGGTCTCAGCTCTGCAACTCAAAATGTGACTTCAGGCAAAGCACTTCCCGCTCTGGGCCTCAGTTTCCCCATTTGTATGTGGGAGGGGCCTGGGGTGCTGGAGTTCTCCACAGGTGGCTCTGACTTCCCTGCGCTGCTGCAGATGGCCCTATGTCTGAAAAGAGTTTGCATGTGCTCAGCACTGGTTGGTCCAGATCTTCTCATGAGGGGCTGTCCACATAATCTTGGCCAGAGAGAGGGTGCCGGCAGTCCTGAGAGCCAGGGCCACTGTGCTTTATGTAATATAAAGACAAAACGTGTCTGTAATTAGCCTGTTAAATGGGGTGAGCATCTGCCTTGCAGTCTCATTGATATTAGTAATGTGCCTAACCAACACTTTACAGACAATGCGCAAGCTCAGGCTCTGGCATCTGGGGGTCTGGGCTTGAACCCCAGCACTGTCCCTTCCTAACCCTTTTATCCACAGCATCTCGTTTTTCTTATCTGTAAAATGGGGATGATACTACCTGTGTCAGGCAGAAATTTACTCAGCTGCAAGTAACAGAAAACCCAGATGACAAATAGGGATTTGTGAAAACACGAAGTTTGGAGTGGGCAGTTCCAGCAGCAGCCAGTCTCGGCTCAGCTGCTCCGTGATGTCTGCGGAGACCCAGGCCCTCCTTCCTTCTGCCCTCCCTCCTCTGCCTGCTGGCTTTCATCCTCATGTGGTTCACCTCACAGTCACAAGTTGGCTGCTGCCATTCAACATCACGTCCAAGTTCACAGTAGGGGACAGGAGAAGGGCAACGCCTCTGACTAATTGGCCAAAAGTTGGCAACGTGGTCACCCTCAGCGGCAAGGGAGGCTAGAAAGATGGGAACAGGATTACCGTAACTTGTCTAACAAATCATGATCTGTTGCCTGGGGCTGGGTGTTGTTATCAAGGAAGAACAGAAGGGTATGATGTGGGCAACTAGGTCTGCCTCACTCCTGTGAGTATTGAACAAAATGAGGCAGGTAAAGCTCTCAGCACAGGGCCTGGCACTCAAAAACACTCACCATTATCATGTACATGTGAGTTTTCTCCCTGTTTAAGGACCGATGGGCAAACCTTTAGTCCCAAGACACTTTCAGGGGAGCTAGCAAAGGGTGCACCCCCTCTTCTTCAGAGCAGAAAACAAAGGTGTGCAAAAAGGGGCAGAGATTGGGCAGGGACTCAGCTGTGGGGCCCAGGGGCCCATTTGCTCTTGGAGCCTTTCACAGCCTTTCTGGTTGTGTGCAGGGGAACAAGCCTCACCCACATGTGAGTCAGAAGACCTGGTTTTTAGTGTGCACCCTGAAACTGATCTCCTGTGCAACCTTGGCCTTTTCGCTCTGAATTTTGTCATCTACATACAAGAGAGTTGGGTGAGAGGATCATCGGAGACAGTGCACGTGAGCTCATGATGTTCTACGCAAATGTGAGACGTTTGAGCTCATGAGGAAGAAGCAAGGCAAGCTTAGGGAACATAGTGAGCTTAGTGACTGCGGGCGGCGGGCAGTGAGCACACACATGAACGTACACACACACGCATGCACACATGTAATGCACCACACAGTACCAAGCACGTGTGCAGTGCTTGCAGATGAATGCACATCCCACACACATTAAGACACAGGTTAGCTGTCTGCCAAGATGGACCCTGGTGACACATGGTATAAAAGCCTTGTCAAAGGAGAGGGGGAGATGGAGGATGCAGCTGGGCTGAGGTCAGCTGGCCCCCAGCAAGATGGTCTTGGTTATTCCCATCACGTCAGGCCAGAAGGCAGAGTTTCCAGGGCGCTCACTGGGGCATGCGGACAGGTGTTGACCATGTTGCTCCTCTTTGGAAGCCCTTTGCAGTGACTCCGTCCAGTAGGGTCATGTTGCTAGAAAGTCTGGTCTCCAGGTCATCTCCATCTGCAGCTTTTCCATCCCTTTCAGGGCAGGCAAGAGGCTGTGACTACATAGTCAGCTGAGGCTGAGGAGGACAAGGGGAAGCAGAGGGGCCCAGAAGCCATGCCGGCCAGAGCCCTGGCTGCCCAGCAGTCAGGAGGGAGGGGGATGGAATCCTGGGAGAGTTGCTTTGAATCAGAAGTCCTCACAGCCTCCCTTTCAGCTCCCTACTTCACTTAGATTTGCACCTCTGCAGCCATGCCAGGTCAGAGCCCGGAGGAGGTGGGCAGCCAGCACGTGTAGCGTTACACCAGGAGGGTGGGCATGAGCACCTGGCCGGGCAGCCACCACTGCAGTGGAAATCAGTCCCTAAGCCCTGCCATTAGAAATACTGGGGCCCACGCCAGCTAATCCGAGGTGTTGGAAACGTGCTGAGATGTAACCATGTGCGGCTCAGAGCACCGGGCCAAGCCCAGAGGCCACAGCAGCCTGGAGGAGGCAACTCACAGCAGTGAGAGTGAGGAGCGGGGCTAGCCTGGCAGGAAGCCGAATGCTTCCTCGGAGAACCAGGCCAGCTTCCAGGAAGGATGCCTGGTCCAGGCTGGCAGCTTGCTGGGAATTTGCTCTTCTGAGCTCCCCAAGGACAGCATTCCAGAAACGCCAGAGAGGGCTGGTCAAGGGTCTACTGAGGGTCACACCAGGGTCGGCATTATCCAGGGCCAACAAATGAAGACCAGCCAGGAGCCAGGGCTGCTGTCCGGGTTCTCCTTCAAGCAATCCGTGAAGAAAACATTGCCTTACAGACTGCCATGATGGGATTAAAATGAATCCCATTGGCCTTAGGAAGAGTCCACCTACTTCCTCCTGATGGGGGAAACATACAGAGATGGTGCAAGTGTCTCCTGTTAGAGAAATGGAATTACGGGTGTGACCGTTTCGTGACTGTGGCTGGCCTTCACTGGTGAACTCTTGCTCCCTTGGCCCACCGCCCTCAGGGGCCAGCCCCATGGCTCGCCTTAGTCGGGCTCATGTCCCCTTGCTGAAATCCTTGGGCACGGCTCGGAGGATAGAGGAGGACTCTGGACCCTGGTTCCCTCTCTGGAAACAGTCCCGGAGGAAGTGGCAGAGGCGAGTGGGAGCCATCAAATGCTCATGCTTAAAGGGGCTTCTGGAATTACCAGAGCTCAGCCCTCAACTTTCCAGAAACATAACTGAGACCAGGAGAGAAGGGCCCTCCTCGGCGTCATGCCCCATTCACGAAAGAGCCAGGACCACCGAGCCCAGGCTGCCTGCACTCACCGCACTGCCTGCGCGAGGCTTCGTGGGATGGGCCTCTCTCCATGTCAGGCACAGCAGGGGCGATACAGAGGCGAGGGGATGGGATCCTTGCGCTCAGAGATACACCAGGGATACAATCAACGTGAAGACCGTAATAGTCAAGGATAAATGTGAGAAGGGCTCTTGGATCATTACGGAACACACTGGCAGACACTTCTGAAGAGGTTAACACAACGGGGGTAGCATTTGAGTTTGAAAGAAGAATTAATCCTGATTAAGCTTCCAACACAGTGGCAACAAGGAGTGTTGTAGCGGCTAAGGGCTTGTTTAGGCCCTGCCATTTATTAACGACGTGATCTTGGGCACTTCCAACTCAATTTCCTCCTCAATAGAATGCAGGGCAATGATACCTGCCCTGCAGGTGTCGGGGGAGGCGACATGGTGTGTGTAACATTCCTCCACATTGCTCAGCAAATGGCGAGATCTCTATAAGCCCTGTGGTCATCATGGCTCCCCTTGTCATTATCAGCCTCCTCATGCCCGTGGCCACCATGCATGGGTGGGGGCCGGGTCCCACCGGGAAGTCTGTCTGTAGCAGTCTCCCTAGGGGTGGGCACAGTGACACCTGTGTAGCCCTTCCTCTGCCTGAGTCACACCTGTTCTGAAGCTACAAAATTAGGTGTGTAGATGAGGAAGCAGAGAGGCAGCTACTGGTTCTGATGAATCCTCAAAGCATTTTGGGGAAACACAGCTACAACTAAATTCAGCTGGAGGTTTGTCCTCTCAGTCTGAGCCATGTGCTCATTTCAGAGTGTGGGGAAGGAGGGGTAAGGCGGGGAAGGAGGAGGAGGAGGAGGAAAAGGTTGAGGAAGAAAAAGAGGATAGGAGAAGGAGGAGGAAGAGGGGGAGGAGGAGGAAGGGGAAGGAGGAGGAAGAAGAGGAGGAGAAGGAAGGGGGGAGGAGGAGGAGGAAGAGGGGAGGAGGAAGAGGGGGAAGAAGAAGGGGAAGAGTAAGGGGGAGGAGGAGGAAGAGGGGGAGGGAGAGGGGAGGAAGAGTGGGATGAAGGGGAGAGGAAGAGGGGGAGGAGGAGGAAGAAGACGGGGAGGAAGAGGGGGAGGAGGAAGAGGAGGAGGAAGAGGGGGAGGAGGAGGAGGTGGAGGAGGAGGAGACAACCAGATGGGCATGGGGATGGTTCCATCTGCTCGGGCTCACTTGTCCACTGGCCTGGGTCCCTCAGGCCTCCATCCTTTCGTTTCACAGCCTCAGTTCCTCTCTGGTGGGGCCTCCTTGGGTCCCCATGAAGAGACTGCTCTCCACGAACCTTTCCTTCTCTGCCTGTCTGGCCTTCCACTTCTCCTTTTCTCTTGCTCCTCCATGCCTCCGTTCCCTTCTCTCCCACAGTGCCCAGCAAGCCTTTGTTACCTGCCCACTCTGTCCCTGGCCCTGTGCCTGGCCCCAGGGTCCAGAACCCCTTAGCATGATGGCAGTTTTTTGCCCTGGAGGAGCTCATAGGCTGCTGAGAAGACAGACACAAAAGAAAATACCAAGAGGCCAGAGAGCTCGCTCTGCCTGGGTCTCATGCCCTTATGAGGGTGGTTTCTGCCTGGGGTAAACCCTATGTGTTCGAACACCTGCTGCTCCACTGGGCCCTCAGAGTGGAGCACAGACCCTGCCTCGCCCCCACCTCAGGGAGCTCAGAGCCATCAGAAGACTGCCCAGCAGGGGCGGGGTGGGTACCACTTACTGCTTCCGGCTGCAAGGAGCAGGAAACCCCTACTTGAGGACCGAAATAATAATAACAGTGTGACAGCTCACACGAAGCCAGAGGCAGGTGGCTCCAGGGCCGGCGAGTGCAGCAGGTCCGGGATGTCACCCAGGACGCAGGTTCCTTCCGTGTTTCCTCCTGCTGCCCTCAGCATTTCAGGTTGTCCTCCAGCCAGCTCCCCTCAGGGCCACAGGATGGCTGCCACTGCTCCCATGCTGATTCCCAGGGCTCGTCCCAGACCTGGATCCAAAGCCCTGAGGTGCAGGGCCCCAGTCTCCCTGGGTGCCCCCAAGGTCCTGGCCGCTGTTTGGGAGCCAGTCCCCCGGCCTTCCTGCGTGGATACGGGAATGCTCAGCCTTGAGCCGGGGGCACGTCAGAGGAGCAGTGAGGGCAGCACGTCCTGGAGTGAGCAGAGGCTGCAGACAGGGCTTCCACGCAGACCGTTTGCCTGTTACCAAATTTGAGGACAAAGGTTTCTTTCTTTTGAAGTCATGGGTTCATGGATGGAGCCTTGTCTGACCCCAGCAGTGCAGCACAGGGGAGTGAATGAGCAGGAAGACGACCAGCATCTCCTCGGGGCAGGGCCGTGACTGGGGCCTGTGCGTCCATCCCCGCGGAGCTGGTGGCAGAGTGGCGGATGCCGTGGTGGAGCACTGCATGGAGCACTGACGGACGACACGTGCACATGGCGATGAGGAGGACACCTAAACGTGGCAGTCAGTGGAGGGAAAGCCAGAACGGGATTCATGACACAGAACCACAGAAATTAAAAATAGATAAGCTGGGCGTGGCAGCGGGCACCTGTGGTCCCAGCCACTCAGGAGGCTGAGGCAGGTGGATCACTTGAGCCCAGGAGGTCAAGGCTGCAGTGAGCTATGATGGAGCCACTGCATTGTAGCCTGGGTGACAGTGAGATCCTGTCCTAAAAAAAAATAGGTCCACAGAGTTTCATACAAATGAACACGACACAGTGATTAAAAATGGGCATAATGAGGAGTGAAAGAATCCAGATAAAAGACGGTGAAGACGCTGCTTTGTGTCACTCCATTTATGTGAAATTCCAGAAAGAAACCTATGATGACAGGAATCAGCATAGTGACATCCCGGAAGGTTGGTTTGACTAAGCAGGGTATATACGAGACCTTCTGGAGTGTCGGAAATGTTCTAGATTGCTGTCTGGATGTGGGTTAACACACGTACGCAGACACACAGAGACGGCTGTTTATAAACTTCGCTGAGTTGTGCACTGAGGACTCTGCATACTTTTCTGTGTGCATCTTACACCTCTGTAGAATTAATATAAAGCCACGCACACAAAACAATATACATTTTGTAAAAACACAAACAAAAAATAACACATTGAACAGAATACAATGGCTGAGGGGTTGTAGGGAATGGGAGTGGGGTACGGACGTAAAAGGGAGGAAATGAACTTTTAAAGCGTCCTTGTCCAAACCAATGATGAAGGTTTATATACACTAAGGAGCAAGATTACCTTGATTGCTTGTGTGCCCGAGGGTGGGGTCGGGAGAGAAAAGAAAAAGCAACAGCAGCAGAATAGCAGAGGCAAGAAGTTTAGGGCTTCAGAGGCTTGGACCACGTGGGGAATGGCGGGGTCTCTGCGGGCAGCCTGGCACCACGGCTTCCTAGGCCCATTGCCAAGGGCAGGCTGCCCTGGTCTGCTCAACGTCAAGAAAAAACTCCAAGATCGTGACAGAAGAACGCAGGACAGAGTTCCTGGCGGTGGTTACCCAGGGCTGGAGCTTCCCAGCCCTGGCGGGGAGCTGGCAGTGAAGCCAGACTCAACGTGCATCGTGCGTCTCTCTCCACAGCAGGGGAGATGGTGTGAGCTGGAGCGTGCACAACATTCAGGAGTGAAATTTTTAGTGAGCAGAAGTGGAGAGAAGGGGTGTGGGCTGAGGGTCATGTGAGGTGAAGTGAAGAGGTTCTGCCTGCCTCTCCCTGGCTGCAGAGGGAGCATCCGCTGGGTGCTGTGGGGGCCAAACCACAGGGGATGAGACTCAGGGATGCTTGGGATGGAATTGGCAGAGGTTTGTTCCACAGGATAACAGGAGACTGCTGGAAATGGGCTGGGGCGTGTGTGTGCAAATGTGTGTACATGTGTGTCTATGATGTGGCTATGTGGAGGTGTATTGTGTTAATGTGTGCATGTATGTGTGTGCATGTGTGAGTGAACGTATATGGGCTTGTGTGAATGTGTATGTCTATTGCATGTGTGTTTGTGCGTATGTGTACGTGTGTGAATGTATGTGCGTATGTGTTTGTGTGATGTGTATGTATATGTGAGGTGTATCTGTGTGTGTTGCATGTGTTTACACATGTGCACGTGTGTGCGTTTGTGTGTGTGATGTGTATGTATATGAGGTGTATCTGTGTGTATTGCATGTTTACACATGTGCATGTGTGTATGTGTGTGCATGTTTGTGTGATGTGTATGTATGTGAAGTGTGTGTGTATGTGTGTGCATGTTTGTGTGATGTGTATGTATATGTGAAGTATGTGTGCGTGTGTCTTGCATGTGTGCATGTGTACGCGTGTATATGTATGTGTGCCGGTGCATGTACTTGTGTTCTGGAGAGACTGAGAAATTAAAGAATAAACAGGAGAGGCTCCCAGCAGGGGTGACTTGTCCTTTAATGAACCCCCCAAACTCTCCTTTCCTTTGCCTCCCAGGCTTGCTGTGCAGCCTCCTTAATTAATGCCTGCAGAATGCGTTCAGATGCTGGAAGGAGAAGCAGCAGCTTTATAAATAAACACTTCTAAAGGTTGACTAATCCCTGAGTCCCCGAGGGAGAGGAGAGAGCTGTGCTGTGTTGGAGGAAGGGGCACCTTGAGCGAAGGAGGCAGCTGCGGCGGTTCACTGAGGTTTTGGTCCCGGCCCCCATTAGCAAGTTGCTTCTCCAGGGGCAGGCCCTGGCTCCTTTCTGGGCCTGTCTTCAGCAGCCAAAGGAAAGGCTTGGATTATGGCCTCACAAGATCCTTTCTCATGCTCCCATTTTATAAAGTGCCTGTTGTGGCCAAGGTCACAGAGTTGCCCCAGCTGAACACAAAAGGGCACTTGAGAGAGGCAGGCAGGGGCCACGTGGCCGCCCCTCACATGCAGGCAGCCTGGCCGGCTGCAGCCACCCGTGGAGTGACCTGTTCGTGGAGGTCCAGCTCAGAGCTCTCTAAGCAGGCTCAGCAAAGGCGAGCAACACGAAGGAGGAGGCTCCCATCCACGGCAGAGCCAAACCAGGGCTGCAGGGCCATTCCACGCGCCACAGAGCACCCCGATCTGGGGATGGAGCGGCCTCTCCAGGTGATGTGGAGGCAGAGAATGTGGTGGCCACCCTACACTCAGGACCAGGGGCCACCTCTGACAGTGATTTCCCCTGAACAAACATCTTAACCAGAAGGAAGGACCTGAAAGGAGATAGGGGGCTGGATGGTGAGATGGGAAGAAACTACATCTGGTAGAGACTCTTTGTCTGACAGGGGAACCTGCCCTGTGTTTGCACGGCCTGGCTTTAGTATCCAGGGCGAAGAAATGATGGAGCTGGCCCACTCAGCCTCCTGACTCTAAGGGAGCTGTCGCCTGCCGTCTGACTCTTTTAGGCTTATCTAAGGGATCCCTGCGGCTGGAATTTTGGCAGGGCCTACCTGGTGATATGCATGGGGATCATTTGTCTGCATTTGCCCAGGACAGTCTATGTTTCTGCCTTTTGTCTGTGTGATGAGTTCACACCCAGAAGTATCCTAGTTTGGATGATGAATTACGTGGTCACCCCATTGATGGACAACTGGGTGACACTTAAGAAGAAAGAGGACTTGAACCTCCAGAATCTTTGACTTTTAGAACTTTTTGGACATCTGTTCTCTGCAAAATCCCTCCAAAATGTTCTGCAGCCTTCAGCTGAAGTCATGAACAAGAAATTATTCCTCATTTGCTCACGTTAGAGTGGGGTGTGATAGGGAAGTGAGTGACCCCAGTATCTGAGTTAGAGGAGGTTCCCTGAGACCCCAAGGCTTGGGTGGCCCCCATCGGACTAACATTTCCTAAGTGCTCTCCCACAGGCACCCACATCACCACACAGCTCACAGGCGTGCTGAGTCTCATCTGCACGGAGCCCCTCGCGTGTGAGGCATTATTTTATTATTTTTTATTATTGGCATTATCAACTTCCTTATCTCATAAAGAGAGGAACAGACTCCCGAGGGGGAGACGGCCACATCCTGCTCTGTGAGTGGCCATACAGAAGCTAGAGCCCAGGTCCCTGGGCCCCGCCTCCCCTCCGCAGGACACTGCCTCTATGCACCTGGTCACAGTCAGACAGGGCAGGGTGCCCTGCTGGCAGCCAGGCCCGGGCAGTGGGGAGCAGAGGGCAGAATCCCTCACGGAGTCTCTGGTCTCTGGAAGGGCTGGACGGTGCTTTGCCAGCCGCATCTCCTGCCAGTCTGTCTTTCGAGTTCCAGAACACCGAATAGCTTGTATTCTACCCACTTCCCACCCAATCACACACACACAACCCCATACACACACGCACACATGTACACAGACACTATTGCTGCTTCTTGCCTTCCTGTCCTGGCTCATGCCATCTCTTTTGCCTTAAACTCCTGCTGCCCCCTTATTTTGTCAACTCTTACCCACCCTTTGAGAACCAGCATGGGCATCACCTCTTCCTGGAAGCCTTCCCTGGCCTCCCATTTGCACGTAAGTGATGGCCCTCACGACGTCATCTACAGTAACTCTCCTTCCCACTGGTCTGTGAGATCCTCGGGGCCTGGGCTGGGTCTTACTCATCTCTGTGTCTCCAGCGTGGCATCCGATGGGTGGCGGCCATCCACACACAGGCTGGGCGCTGCACCGCCGGGCAGAGCTCCTTGTCCTTTCAGGACCCGTTATCTCAAGATTTCCTATCAAGCCACAGTTTCCCAGCCTCTGTGCATGCTGGGAAACCTCTATCTATGCAGGAGGGAATAAAATCTAAGGAACAAGTGACCCTGGAGAAGTGCTATGGGCAGAAAATATAACAACACCAAAAATAATTTTGGACCGACTTATGACGGAGCCGTAAGCGGCGATAAGAAAAGCTGGGACACACCTGACCCGTGAGGCTGACGGGGGAAGGGCCAGTTTTGCCTGGCACATCCCACAGGGCTGCCATCCAAAGTAGAAAACGCCAGTGTGGAGCATGCGTGGCTCTGGCCCAAAGCAACCATTGCAAGGTTCCTACGACTAACACCACAGAAAATCCTTTCCCCTTGATACTTATCTGGGTGGCGAAAGAGACAGGAGGTGGTGGGACTAGAACCCAGAGCTTTCTGAGTGCAGTATTCTCTACACTACATCACACAGGATGAGGGGCTCCTGACAGCCTAGATCTTGGGACTGCCGCCTTGGTCTTTTGAGCCCCTTCAATTGTGTAGGTACCAGGTGTGGCTGACAGGTGGAGGGAGGAGCTGGGGCATTCACAGAACTGTGTGTGTGCACGGCTGGGTGGGCTGCAGCTCCCATCCTGGGCCAGGAGAATGTCGTCTTGGAGACGGGGCCCTGCTTGTCCCCCAGCATCTCTAATGCTGAGAACTCCCACCCGTCCCTCACATGTCTGTTTCAGTGTCTGCCGACCTCAGCAGGACGCTTTACCTTGGCTTCTCCCTAGACATTTGGCGCCTTTCATCTTGGCCCTCAGACTTTTAGAGAAATTCTTAGACTTTGGCTTATGACTGTCTGCTCTCCCACCCTTTCTCTTGCCTACTTAGTACATATTTTTACCTCCTTCCTGCCGTGCCCTTAGTTAACTTGTCCGAGGCTTGGATTTCTTTCTTCTGCCTCCCTCAGAAGCCTGGGCTGCACAGCTTGGGCTGCTAGCTGGCGCGGGGCCACGCGCCTGTCTGTACTGCCCAGCCGCCGGGAGTGCCAGTCACCCAGTGCTCTGCTCTCCTCCCCCCTGACAGTCTGCACACGCAGTTTTTATTTGTGTACTTTTCTCAAGGCTCTAAGCTGTTGGCAGGCATTACTCATGACTCAATTTAGTGAACATCTATCTAGATACCCAAGGTTGAGTTAAATATACCAAGTATTTGTAACCACCTCCCTCACTCCTCTAATTGTAAGAGGGAGTGGGGTGCAGAGCATCTGAGATCTGAAAGCCAAGTGTTCAGCAAAATGCTGGGCAGGCTCCCCAGCCTGCGCGGCCACGCACCTTTACACCACGCCGCGCTGCCCCAGCCTGCGTGCTGCAAACGACGCATTTGACCTCCAAGATGACTCCATGTTCCAAAGCCTGCAAGGCAGGCTGATTTCTTGGAGAAGGGAGGAGGCGGCACATGTCTGAAGAGAGCAGGCCCTGTTAGAAAACAGAAGGCTTCATTGCTAATAGGAGCGAGCGACCAATCTGTCCACATTAATCCAGAGACATGGTTCCTAAAACTGCACCCAGCACTCTGCCCCTCCCCGCCCCTCCTGCATCTACACTGACAAATGGAAACTGAGCAAAGCCTGGTGCTCAGAGCACTCGTTTCTAATGTGCCCCTCCCATCCTTGGCACCACATACTCCAGGGAAGTAGGCCTTAACAAGGGTGGACTGTTGGTCTCTCTTTATACCTGAGAACCAAAGAGGGCTGTTACTCAATAGTTGAGATTTCTTGAGGTGGAAACGCACTTTCCTCTCAGATTTTCACCCTTCTCATTCAAGAGGAAGAAAGCAGGTCTTTCTGTCCTTTCTGGGTCTGAAAAGGGCAGGCAGGCTGCTGGTGTCTGAGGGAAGAACAAACTTACCAAATGCAACAGATCTGTGATTTCTAGGGCAATCCTTCAGCATGCGATATTTTGTTTTTGTTTTGTTTTGTTTTGTTTTGTTTTTGTTTGTTGGCCCAGGGCTTACCTCTTAAAAGGGCTGGAAGAAGCCAGTACAAGGGGGCTATGTGTATCAGTAGGGCTGGGTATGCACACCAGACAGTTCTAGAAGATGCTAACAAAGGTTTCTCTCACTCTGCAATTATCAGCATACCTGGCCTTCTGAAGGGGGAGACCGAGCAGAGTGTTTCTCTTCAGAAGATCCAGGAAGTACAAATCCTATCAAATAGCACTGCCTTCTCCCGCCTTGCAATTAAGGTGGTGCTTTACCCATAACGGCAGGGGCAAGAACAATACCGACATGGTATGTCACAAGTAATATACTGCTGGGTATGTGGACCTCTTAAAGAGCTGCGGCACTTCCTTCATAAGGAAGGGAGAAGTGTTACTGTTTTCATTCCATTGATAAGGAAATGAGGGGGAGAACGCGGTAAAGCAAGGCGGCCACAGATCCCTAAGTGCCAATGCCAGACTGAACACTCAGGTCCTGGTAGACGGCAAACAAAGGCCGGCCCAGCAGCTGCGGGCCTCTCCCAACAACTGGAGCACGGCCCCCGCACCGCAGTCATGGCACAGAGGGGCTGTCTGCCATACGTTGCTCCCATTTAATCCTCATATGGACCTTGTGAGGGTCTTTCATTTTCTAAGTGACAAAACAACGTCCCAGAGATGCGTTTCTTCAGGAGTTGAAGGCGGGTCTGTGTGACTCCATAGCTGGGTGCTCTTCCCCACACCGGACGGCTCTGGCTTCTGGAACGTCTACCAGGCTGAAGCCCACTGCACTGGATAAGGCTGCCTCTACGAACAGAAATCTCAGGGCTGCACCTGAGATTCAATCAGGTGAAAACTGCTGCCTGGGAGCCAGTGGCACCTAAGGAGTGGCGTCCATGATGTTCTCAGAATTTGGGCTGAGTGGGAAGAAGAAAAGCCCATTTATTTATGAAATCTAGCTTTGGGTGCCTTAGATAACCCTTTTGATCTATTTCTTGGACTCACTAGAGAAAGTCCTTTTGTACAAAGACACTCTCATCCGCTTTGCTGTATAGAAGAAATAAGCACTCCATCACCAACTGCCCTTTGAAGGGTGACTTCGTCTTTGGTCTAAATGAATTGGGCCTGTCCCTTTCAAAATGATGTATTCCAGTAAAGGATGGAGAATTTATTATTTTTCAAAACAGATGACTGTGGTGTTGACCTAGAAAGGCCCGACTGAAGCCTGCAGGGCAGGTCTGACCATGCTGGGCTTGGGTTTGTTCCTCTGTCGCATCAGAACATGGGCACCTTCTCACATTAGGTACTGCAACTGATACTTCTTTCTGTTTTATTTACTCAGTTCTGAAGCAAAAGAATAAATATTTCATGAAATTAGCCATTTGCTACTGCAAATACGTTAGGAACATTAAGTATGGAATTCATCTCTCCTTAGCTAGCGAAGCAACTCTAAACATGTAATTAAGATCAAAGATACATTGTTAAGGTTGCCAGCAGTTAATCAGATCATTGATTTTGCCCCATTTTTGTGCATGTATCGCTGAGGCAAGCACTACGATCACTGACTTTGAATCCAGCAGTTAATCAGATCATTGATTTTGCCCCATTTTTGTGCATGTATCGCTGAGGCAAGCACTATGATCACTGACTTTGAATAACAGATCCAAGCGTGTCTCTGTCCTTGCCCTGTTCTCCTTATAAGAATATTGAGATACCATATATGCAAGTATTAATTTCAAGTGTTTTGTGAAAACTTTGCATGGTTTATCACTATGTTAGATGTTGCAGGAGATACCAACGAAACAAAAGAACTCACCCCTTCCTAAATGTTGGAGGGTAACACAGCAGACTCCTCGCCAAGGTCTGGCACATAACAGGGGTTCAGTAACAGTCAATCCCTTTTCCACCCACCCTTTCTCTTCACAAGAAAAGGCACCCTCCTGCGGGAGAGTAGGGGAGGTGGTGTTCTAACAATGCTTTCACTCGATGCTGTGGCTGAACAAAGGTCTAGAGCTTAAAGTCCAAGCCCAGGTCTCAGAAACGGTAGGGAAACCTGTTTTCCTCACGCTTCCATTTTATGAACTATAAAATGAGAATAAAACACCTGTCGGCTGTGCAGTAATCGAAGATCTTTTTATTATCGGAGAATAAGAAGGGCTATTGAAACGCAAAGCTTTATTTATTACGAATACTCAGCAGGGACGAATTCCCATACATACTCTTAACAACTTGGCAGGGGCTCTTCTGACTCCTTCCAAGATTAAGCTCCTCATCTCTGCGAACATAAAACTCGATCTGCTACACAGCTTGCAGATCATGACGCCCTGAACATCACAGTGACAATCTCCTGTGCCCTCCCCCTCAGCGTGTTCTGCTAAGGGTGATATACTATCCATTCGGAAGCTTAGGCGGGCACATCCTGCTGCTTCATGGGCTGGGATGGATGAAGTGTTGCAGGAAATCTGGGCCATTTGTCAACTCCCAGAACATCTATCCTCTAGAAACTAGCTATAAATACCTTTAGAAATAACTTCCTTCAAAGGATTGGGTAAAACATGCCAACTGGGTTTTTACAAATGAAAGGTTTACTTTGTCTGGTAAAAGAAAACCGTCATTACTTCCAAAGGCTCATTAAAGCCTTTGTAGGTTAACTTGTGGGACGACACTGCCACCTGGTGGTCGGCGTGCACTGTGCGCACGGTGCTCCCCAATGGAAGTTACACACTGCTCAAAGAACCACCAGACTTATTAATAAAGAACTAAGCTCCGAGAACAGCCCTTCTCACGGAGACACTGATTCTTCTGAAGTGGCTCCATACATTTAAGGAAACATACTAAGCTTGGCATTTACTGAGTGACCTAAGCAAAGAATTTTCCTACCCGCTCAATTCTTAGTACCAGGTGTACTGAAGGATGTGATTTCTAAAAGCAAAACAAAACAAAAACACTTGAAAAGCAGGCCTGGTGGTGACAAAATCTCTCAGCATTTGCTTGTGTGTAAAGGATTTTATTTCTCCTTCGCTTATGAAGCTTAGTTTGGCTGGATATGAAATTCTGGGTTGAAAATTCTATTTTTTTTTTTTTTGAAACGGAGTCTCGCTCTGTCGCCCGAGTAGCTGGGACTACAGGTGCCCTCCACCATGCCTGGCTAATTTTTTGTATTTTTAGTAGAGACAGGGTTTCACCATGTTAGCCAGGATGGTCTCGATCTCCTGACCTCGTGATCCACCCATCTCAGCCTCCCAAAGTGCTGGGCTTACAGGTGTGAGCCACCGCGCCTGGCCCCTGAAAATTCTATTCTTTAAGAATGTTGAATATTGGCCCCCGCTCTCTTCTGGCTTGTAGGGTTTCTGCAGAGATATCCACTGTTAGTCTGATGGGCTTCCCTTTGTGGGTAACTTGACCTTTCTGGCTGCCCTTAAACATTTTTTCCTTCATTTCAACCTTGGTGAATCTGAAAATTATGTGTCTTGGGGTTGCTCTTCTCGAGGAGTATCTTTGTGATGTTCTCTGTATTTCCTGAATTTGAATGTTGGCCTGCCTTGCTAGGTTGGGGAAGTTCTCCTGGATAATATCCTGAAGAGTGTTTCCAGCTTGGTTCCATTCTCCCCATCACTTACAGGTACACCAATCAAATGTAGGTTTGGTCTTTTCACATAGTCCCATATTTCTTGGAGGCTTTGTTCATCCTTTTCATTTTTTTCTCTAATCTTGTCTTCACGCTTTATTTCATTAAGTTGATCTTCAATCTCTGATATCCTTTTTTCTGCTTGATCAATTCGGCTACTGATACTTATGTAAGCATCGCGAAGTTCTCGTGCTGTGTTTTTCAGCTCCATCAGGTCATATATGTTCTTCTCTAAACTGGTTATTCTAGTTAGCAATTCCTCTAACCTTTTTTCAAGGTTCTTAGCTTCCTTGCATTGGGTTAGAACATGCTCCTTTAGCTCAGAGGAGTTTGTTATTACCCACCTTCTGAAGCCTACTTCTGTCAATTCATTCTCCATCCAGTTTTGTTCCCCTGCTGGCGAGGAGTTGTGATCCTTTGGAGGAGAAGAGGCATTCTGGTTTTTGGAATTTTTAGCCTTTTTGCACTGTTTTTTCCCCATCTTCGTGGATTTATCTTTGACACTGATGACCTTCGGATGGGGTTTTTGCGTGGACGTCCTTTTTGTTAATGTTGATGGTATCCCTTTCTGTTTGTTAGTCTTCCTTCTAACAGTCAGGTCCCTCTGCTGCAGGTCTGCTGGAGTTTGCTGGAGGTCCACTCCGCACTAAATATGGAAAGGAAAAACTGGTACCAGCCACTGCAAAAACATACCAAATTGTAAAGACCATCGACATTATGAAGAAACTGCATCAACTAACGGGCAAAATAACCAGCTAGCATCATAATGACAGGATCAAGTTTACACATAACAATATTAACCTTAAATGTAAATGGGCTAAATGCCCCAAATAAAAGACACAGACTGGCAAATTGGATAAAGAGGCAAGACCCATCGGTGTGCTGTATTCGGGAGACCCATCTCACGTGCAAAGACACACATAGGCTCAAAATAAAGGGATGGAGGAATATTTACCAAGCAAATGGAAAGAAGAAAAAAGGCAGAAGTTGCAATCCTAGTCTCTGATAAAACAGACTTTAAACCAACAAAGATCAAAAAAGACAAAGAAGGGCATTACATAATGGTAAAGGGATCAATGCAACAAGAAGAGTTAACTATCCTAAATATATATGCACCCAACACAGGAGCACCCAGATTCATAAAGCAAGTTCCCAGAAACCTACAAAGAGACTTAGACTCCTACATAATAATAGTGGGAGACTTTAACGCCCCTCTGTCAATATTAGACAGATCAATGAGACAGAAAATTAACAAGGATATTCAGGACTTGAACTCAGCTCTGGACCAAATGAACCTAACAGACATCTACAGAACTCTTCTCTCCAAATCAACAGAATATACATTCTTCTCAGTACCACATCACACTTATTCTAAAATTGACCACATAATCGGAAGTAAAGCACTCCTTAGCAAATGCAAAAGAATGGAAATCATAACAAACAGTCTCTCAGACCACTGTGCAATCAAATTAGAACTCAGGATTAAGAAACTCACTCAAAACCGCACAACTACACAGAAACTGAACAACCTGCTCCTGAATGACTACTGGGTAAATAACGAAATTAAGGCAGAAATAAGTAAGTTCTTTGAAACCAGGGAAAACAAAGACATATCCCACCAGAATCTCTGGGACACATCTAAAGGAGTGTTTAGAGGGAAATTTATAGCACTAAAATGCCTGCAGAAGAAAGCGGGAATGATCTAAAATTGACACCCTA